>NC_088359.1:15145000-15813750 GCF_036884655.1 Musa acuminata AAA Group
ATCATCCCCTGAGCAGCAAAACTGGGTAACAAAACTTCTTGGATTTGATTATGAAATAACTTACAAAAAAGGGAAAGAGAATGTTCTTGCAGATGCGCTTTCGCAGCTACCCGAGCAAGCTGAAGTTTTGGCCATTTCACTTCCGACCAGCGACTTCCTTGAGGATATTAAGATGGAATGGTAGGAAGATTCAGAGACTAGTAAGATTATAAAAAAATTGGAGGAAGCACCAAGCTCCGTAGCTCATTACAATTGGGACTCAAAAGAATTACACTATAAGAGTACTAAATTGAAAAGGAGTATGGCATATCACTCACAAACCGACGGCTAGACAGAAGTTGTAAATCGGTGCTTGGAGATAGCCCAAAGCCACGCACCAAATATGACTACCCAAGGAGGACTTCAGACTCAGCCAAGTGCCATTATTGATCGACGGATTATGACTCGACGACGATGATCCACTACTGAATTGCTAATATAGTGGGCAAACCTACTAACAGAATATGCCACTTTGGAGAACTATGATGACTTGAAGATCAAATTCCCAAAATTCATGAATCGTCAGCCTCGAGGATAAGGCTGATTTGAAGAGGGCGGGTTTGTTAGGACTCTAGCTAGGAGAGTCCTAATTGAGAGGGACATTCATGTAAAACTGTTAGGACTTTAGCTAGGAGAGTCCTAATTGAGAGGGACATTCTGTTAGGACTCTAGCTAGGAGAGTCCTAATCGAGAGGGACATTCTGTTAGGACTCTAGTTAGGAGAGTCCTAATTGAGAGGGACATTCATGTAGGAGGTTTTTTCTTAGAGAAAAATTAGGAGTTGTAAGGGAATAGGAGTCTTGAGTAGGAGTCTTATTAGGAGTTGGTTAGAAGTAAGAGTCTTAAGTAGGAGTCCTATTAGGAGTTAGGGTTTAGAAGCCCTATAAATAGCCATGTATTCCTCCTCTTTTCTCAAGCAATAGATGAACCTTTTCTACAGCCTTTGAGTAGCAACTTGGAGGGAGGAACCCCTATAGAGTTCCAAGGAGGTCGATCCCCTAAAGAGATCAACCATAAGTTTAGAATCTACAAGGGTTCTAACAGATTACTGCATTTCAAGTTCAGGTGCGTTAATTGCTCTTTCGACAAGCTTCCGACGAACATCCGACGAACTCTCGGCAATGCTCCGGCAGACTCTCGGCAAGCTCCTAGGCTTTGCGATGATCTTCTTGGCGAGTTACGATGAGCTTTTATGGCAAACTCCTAGACTTCTCGGTTGGTTTCCGCAGAACTTCCGACGAACGTCCGGACTTCCGACAAACTCTCGAACTCCCAATGTGATCTCGATCTTGATTCCGGCACAACACCTATCTTCTGTCTTACTGCCATCGTAGTTAATCCTGCACACATTTCTCAACATATAGATTAGATCAAACAAATTACAATTGACTTCATCATCAGAATTCGAGATTCAACAATCTCTCCCTTTTTTATGATGACAATTAATTGATGACAGAGTTAACCTTAACTCCCCTATCTATATGTCATACTTGAGAAAAGACATTCTTGAATTCATGGCATTTGATTTTAAGAGATATATTGATAAGTTATGTTCCTTTAAACTTATCAGTACACACATCATGATTCCTATCATGATCTAACATTCTCAAAACGATGTCAAGGCATGACATCTATTTTTAAGTCTGATATTTTAAATATGAAGGATGACAAATATAGCAATTCATCATTCTATAGCAAGATATCAATTTGTAAAATTGTAAGTTAGTTCTAGATATCTTATCATAATGAAGAAGAGTTAACATGCAAACATTTCAAGTGTAAAATTACATACATTTATCATCAATTTTCCACATTTTGGTATTATTTTTTCCCTTTGTTATCAACAAAAAGGAGAATGATTTCAACAATGCACGTGTGGTAAAAATTCATGTCTCATTTCAAATTAAAAAAATATTCATACCAATCATATTTCAAGCATTCATGACATGGTATCATTCAAAAGTTCTCAATCTAGAGTGATAAACATTTAAAGTGATAGAGTCCATCAAAAAATATTTTTCCCTCTTTGTCATCAAAACTTTGCATGAAAAAAGAAATAAATGAGGAAAATCCATTGAGAACCAACTTTGAATGAAATTAAAAATGATAAAAGAGTTTCATTAAATCATGCTTCAATTTTCACAAGGATCAAAATATTCATGTGAAATCAAATCCTCATTCTTGCAAGTGTTTCATCCCATAAAAAATCATAAAAATTCTTCCTTCATTAAGAAAGAATTCATGTGAAAGAATTATCATATCAAATCAATTTCTCAATTAAAAATTCACAAGAGATAAATCCATGAGAGATGCATTTGTCAATGACTTTTATGTATCAAAAATCATAAAATAAACTTGATATGACATAGACTCATGAAAGCTCCATTCAAGAAATACATTAAGTGAAAGATAGTCCGGAAAGAAAATATACATCAAATTCATGCATTTATAAAGTATTTTGTCATAGCTTTTCATCACTACTTGCATGAGGCAAAATCATTAGTGCTTTGTAGTACTCAAAGATTAAGAATCCGATGTATGATTAAAACTTCTTAATATTCAATCATAAACATGAAAGTAAACATGATATTGAGGCACACAATCTTATCATCATATAAAATTCGCAGTACAGAATTTAAGTGATTGATCAAAGAATAAAGAAAATCTAAAAATAAAATTTAACAAATTCATGCATTCAGACACATTAACATTCCTAACTCCGCAAATGCTTCTCAAATAATACATCAAGTCGTAGATACCAATATATCAAGGACCTTATCCATTCAAAAGATATATCAAGTATAATTCTTAGGGTGATATATTCATTAAAGTAAGCTTAGAATTTAACCATCAAGATAGTTAGCGTAGAATTTTACTATAAGTAAGTAGCATAAAAGCATAGCATTGCGATTAAAGTGAGTAGCATTTTAAGTTTACAACATTAAGGTAAACAACATAATATTACAACATAATAAGGAGGAATTGTGTCCACTTTTCCCAAATACATACACAGCTTATTCAGGTGGTGGAAAGTTAAAATGTCTAAACAAGGTATCAAACTGTGAATCTGCTGCAACTCAGTTAAGATTTGATCTTGGCGTTGTTCAAGTCGATCTTGTTTTTGTTCAAAATGATCCATCCGAATCCCTATGTCTTCGATAGATGAAGGAGGTGCTTGCTCTACTAGAGGTGATTCCTCAAAGGGACCAGTTGGAGGAGATTGATTACCCCTAAATATTAGTGTTTCTGGTTCTGGTTCAGGTTGGAGGGGATCGGTCCTTCTAGGCAGTCTAATCCACATACCATTTCTAAATGTACATCTCATCCATCAAAGTAGATTTTTATTTATGATACTTAATCTATCTAGTTTTATAACTTCTTCGTCTGGTGGAATGGTAATATCATAGGCATGGAGTATTCTTGTGATTAAGCCACCATATGGAAGCATCATATCCATTTTTGATATTTCAACCATATTTTGTTGGATTAGGTAACCAAACCAATTATTATATCCCTTCATGATCCAATACATAGTACCTAGTTCCATTTGGCTTACTTCATCATGATGATATTGCTTTGGGAGAATGACACTAATCAAGAGGTGATGAAGTATTTTGGTGCTCAAAGGTAGTAAATGTTCATAGCTTTTTGGAAGTATCATTAAGTTATGATTGCCAAAAATTATTCCTAAGGCATCAACATAAGTGGTCCCAACTGTTTCATTCATCATCCCATTGTCCTCTAAAATAGCAACCTCTTTCTTTTATCGGGATTCCTATGATGTTGCAAATTGATCTATCCGTAATGGATATATGATGTCCTGATAGATAGGTAGATACCCTTTCTTCTTCATCTATATGTAGATTGTTGTAAAATAACCTAACAAGTCTATGGTAGATAGATTCACTGATTTGAAGAATTGGGAGAATGTCTAAATTTGCAAACTATTGAATAGGTTTCTAATCACTTAGTTCATCTAAATCAATATATTTTCCCTTATGAACATGTCTAGATTCTATGGATCCAATTTTAGGGTATATTGATTAGAATCGAAAAGTAGGGAGTCATCATTTTCTTCTAATCTCCTCTTCCCTTTATCCCTAGAGGATCTTCTAGAACCCATAAATACTGCTATTATGAAGATAGATAATGAGCAAGAGTAGATAATACAAAAGAGAAATAAATGCCTTTTAGAGAATACCTTAGTTGTGATCTTCAAGAAGATGTAGGATTGATCCTTGATCTAGTAGGAAATAGGGATTTTTGGGCAGCTAGAGGGAGAAAATGGTGTTCAAAGGGGGTTTGGTGCTATTTAGGGGAGTGGAAAATAAGTTGGGGTCGGTTCTACCACCGGCCCTAGCTTAGATTTATAAGGGGGTAGGTTGCTAGCGGTGGCACCACTGGCTGGGCGATGCTACCGCCTGCCACCCATGACATCTGGCGGTGCCACCGCCTATAGGCAGTGAGCACTGCTCACAAGGTTGTGTGGGGCTGATGTGGGTGATTTCAACTTGAATGAAGTTTTTGTTTGTGAAGTATACAACCTTATTTATATCGTCGAGTAAAAATTCACATCATAAGAGGAGAATATTCGTACGTTCATGATTGATCACATAAAATGCATGTCATACCCAAACATTATATAGAACTCATATGTTTATAATAAGTTCATGATTCATCATATCAAATTTATACACTAGCATCGTAAAACTCTTATGAAAAAATACATATGGCTTATTGCGCACACTATAAGGTCATGATTCATGTGAGTGATCCAAAGAATGTCCGAACACAAATTCATGATCTTGTTAGATAGAATTTGATCTGGGAAAAAGATTAAGGAAGGAATGTATCCGATAAATTTAGAAATCCGAAAGATGTGAGAAGGGGAATTCATGCATAAGAGTTCACAAGTTCCAAAATTTGAGAGATCAATGTTTAGTGTCTATCACACAAGATTGCATTATGAACTTACAAGTATCATTTTGTAATTGATAGTTTTAATTCTAATGATCCCCTTTTTTTGCTTTTTTTTGCTAGAGAGCTTTATGAGTTATTTTGGATCTCTGGTCATAAACCTTGAGTACCCAAAAATAAGATACCATCTCTTGCTCTCAGCTTGTGATGGTATACATTTTTACAAAAGAGGATGATTTTTAGGTATCCATTTGACCTTGGATGCTTCAAAAATCGATCGGCTTGACTTATCATTTTGCATGGAGTTCTTTACGGTTCCTTTAGGAACCCAAATCAATTTGTGTGGACTACACTTTTTAAATGGATAAGATAAGCTATATGTCCAAGTTTGCAACAAAAGTTGTATTTCTTTTGGGGCGAAACATGCAAGGTAGGGCCTTTAACAAAGATAGTTGGATTATAGTGAGAGCTACTCACAAATCCGATTCTGCCATTTCTATGAATGTAACCCTTGTTGGCAAGGATCATGTTCAAGGACTTGCTACCAACCTCAAATTTCTTTAAGGTATCTTTGAGTAGCCAGTTTTCCTTTTGAAGTATTTCTAAATCATGGCATTTCATACATGGAGCTAAACTATCATTATGCTCTTTTTTTAATTTAACGAAATCACTAATAAGAGAACCATGCCCCTTTTTTAATAATTTATATTTTTACTAATTATTTTGCATTCATCAAATAAATCATGAAAAGCATTTAATAGTTCATTAAATGATAAATTTGCATCTAATGAACTTGTTACCTCATCTCCAATGGCCATTAGCGCATAGTGAGCAACTTGCTCGGTGTTGGTTGGCTCCTCTTCTTCGGATGCATTTGAGTTGTCCCATATTACTTTGAGAGCCTTCTTCTTTGGTATCCTCTTCTTGGCTTGGGGACATTCACTCTTGTAGTGTCCCGGCTTCTTACATTCGTAGCATATTACTTGATATTTCTTGGGTTCAAATTTATTTTTAGTTTCATTTTTAAATTTATTTTATTTAATGAATTTTTTGAATTTCCTTGTTAAAAGTGCCAAGTCCTCATCACTTGAGTTTTCTTTCAAGTAGTCTTCTTGTGTTCTTAGTGCTATATCCTTCTTGTTCTTTAGAATGGTGTCCTCAAGCTCTTCATGAGCTTTGCATGTTATTTCATAGGTCATTAGTGACCCAATTAGTTCTTTAAGAGGAAAATTATTTAAATCTTTGGTCTCTTGAATGGCTGTGACTTTAGGGTCCCAACTCTTTGGAAGGGATCTTAAAACTTTATTAACGAGTTCAAAATCCGAGAAACCTTTACCAAGTCCTTTTAGACCATTGACGACATCCGTAAATCGAGTATACATATCTCCAATGGTCTCACTCGGTTTCATCCGAAATAACTCATAAGTGTGCGCTAAAAGATTAATTTTCGACTCCTTCACTCTACGAGTTCCTTCATGAGTCACTTCGAGTGTGTGCCAAATATCAAAAGCTGTTTCATAAATCGATACTCGATTAAACTCGTTTTTATCTAATGCACAAAACAAGGCATTCATAGCCTTAGCATTTAAAGTGAAAGTCTTCTTCTCCAACTCATTCCAATCGTTCATTGGAAGAGAAGACTTTTGAAAACCATTTTCGACAACGTTCCAAAGCTCAAAATTCATTGAAATTAGGAAGATCCTCATTCTAGTCTTCCAATATGTGTAATTCATCCTATTGAACATAGGCGGACATGTAATTGAATGACCCTCTTGGTTGCTGGCAAATGTCATCTCTCTTCGATGGTACTACCGCTTGACACTTGACACTGGGTAGTACTACCGCTCAGTCTGGGTGGTACCACCGCTTGATAGAGCTCGGAGATCGAGCTTTGGTGGTACCACCGTCTGATAGGGGCGGTACCACCGCTGGCAGTAATAACTACCGATGGTGCCACCGCCTGATAGGGGCGGTACCACCGCCCAGAATTACTGGGAGATCGAGTCTCCTAAGTAGTGCCACCGCTAGCACTAGCGGTGCCACCACCGACAAAAATTCTGGGTCCTGATTGGGCCTTGAATCTGGCCCAAACCAGCCCATCTTAGGGCCCAATTTGCCCCTAATTAAGTTATTGAGATTACCTCCCAATCCTAACTTAATTTACACTATAAATATGATAATTAAGACATGATTACTATATTTCATATTCTAGTGCGTCAATTGCTCTTCCGGCATACTTCAGGTGAACATCCGACGTGTTGAATCTCGTATTTTGATGATGAAACTACTTGATATATGTTTATGATTTAATATGCATTTTGAGTGACGCAGGATGCTTTGATCAGGATGAGATAATTAAAGCAGGAACATCATGTTGTACCGGAGGAACATGTCAGAAGATTGGACGTCGGGCCGGTGGATCGGTCGACGTATCGACAGAAGGCTTCGGGCCGTGGACTCGGGCATCGGGCCAAGAAGAGCGGTTATTGTGCCAAGGATATCGGAGTTGCGGAGTCAACTGGCCGATAGGCCGCAGGAGAGGACGATGCGTCGAAGAATCAGACGAAGCGTCGAGGGACCAATGACATGCCGGACAACTTGGTTAATTGCTTAGGATTAATTGTCTCGATCGAAGTTTTGTTTTAATTGTGCAGGATTAACTATGATAACGATGAAGACATAAAGCAAAACAAAGTGTCGGAGTCAAGCGCGAAGGATTTGTTGCGAGTTCGAGAGTTCGACGGAAGTCCGAAGGTTCGTCGGGAATGCTACCGGAACTAGCCGAGAATGAGTTGGGAGCTTGCCGAATGGTTTTTCGGAAGCTCGCCGGAAGGTTCGTTGGGAGTTCGCGGAGCTCGTCGAGAAAGATCAGAGCTTCCCGAAGAAGCTCGTTGGAACTCGCTAAGAACAAATCGTGAAGTCTAGGAGCTTGCCGGGAGTCCGCAGAATGGTTTCCGAGAGTTCATCGGAAGACCGCCGGAAGTTTGCCATAAGCTCGCCAGAAGAACTCTTGACTTGCGGACTTTGTAATAGCTTAGAAAATGTCTTTAAAATCATACTTAGTACATTAATTAGGGTTAGGATTAGGTGTTAATCCTATAACCCAAGTAGGGGCCAATTAGGCCCAAGTTCGGACTGGTTTGGGCCAAGTTTGGAGCCAAACCAAGTGAGCTGAAATAGTGAAAGAGGTGGCACCGCCCCAGCCAGGAGGTGGCACCGCCTGGGCTAAGCCTCCCAGCGAGACTGGGCGGTGCAACCTCCCCAGCCAGGAGGTGACACCGCCTGAGCTCAGTCTTCGAGCAAGACTGGGCGGTGCAACCTCCCTGACAGAGAGGTGGCACCGCTTGAGCTCGGTCTTCGAGCTCTGGCAGAGAGGTGCAACCGCCTCAGTCAAGAGGTGGCACCGCCTGGGCTCAGTCTTCGAGCTCTACCAGGCGGTGCAACCTCTCCAGTCAAGAGGTGCAACCGCCTGATCCCGGAATTCCGGGATTTGATCGTTTTGAGCTCCAAATTTGAATTGGATTGGGGCCTATAAATACCCCACCCATTCAGCACTGAAAAGATACAGACCTACACCGAAATCTTGATCTTTTCTGTGATTCTAAGAGCTCAAAAGTGTTGTAAAGCCTTTAAGTCACCTCCCTCGGTTCTTCAAGTTTTTGAGTTGTAAAGTGAGGAGAGAAAGGTCTGTAAAGGTTGTCTCCTGCGCCTGTCAAAAGGAGAGAAACTGTAAAGGGGCAGTTGGCCTTCGCCTATTGAAGGAAGGCCTCTAGTTGACGTCGGTGACCTCGTCGGTGGAGGAAGCCAAAAGTGGAGTAGGTCAAGACTGATCGAACCACTCTAAATCTCTGGTTTGCGTTTATTTTGAGCACTTTATCATTACTGCAAACCTCCTTCATAACTACTGCTTTCTGCGCTCTTACGAACAAGTTCTAAGTGCTGTTCCTTTAGAATATGCATTCAGACGTAAATCGGTGTTTTCGTACATTACAGTTTACGTTTACATTTTGATTCTGCAAAACTGTCTTCTACGCCTTCACGAACAAGTTTCTAAGTGCTGATCTGTCCGAATCTGCTTTCAGACGTAAACTAGTGTTTTCGTACGATATTTACATTGCAGTTTACGTTTATGCCTTGATTCTGCAAAACTGTCTTCTGCGCTTTTACGAACGAGTTTCTAAAGTTCAGATCCTTTTGAAACTGCGTCTAGACGTAAAATTGCGTTTAGACGTAAAACTGCTCAAACTACATTTAGACGTTTTAAACGTAAATCTGCGTTTAGACGTAAATCTGTGTTTAGACATAAATCTGCATTTAGACGTAAAACTGCGTTTAGACGTAAATAATGTTTAAACGTAAAACTGCGTTTTAGACGTAAAACTGAGTTTAGACGTAAATCTGCGTTTAGACATAAATCTGCGTTTAGACGTAAATCTACTTTTTGCAGACTGCTTTTTGAGCTGTACAATAGCAGCACATTATACTTCTGCATAAACTGCGCTTAGACGCAAACTGTGTTTAGACGCAAACTGTGTTTAGACGCAAACTGCGCTTAGACGCAAACTGCGCTTAGACGCAATCTGCATTTAGACGCAAACTGCGTTTAGACGCTAACTGTGTTTAAATGTAAACTGCTCTTAATCATAAGTAATCTTAGAATTGGCTTTATCGAACGAACGCAGCTTTCGTTTTTAATCGCTGAAAGATTTCCGCTACACTAATTCACCCCCCCCCCTCTTAGTGCTCTCGATCCTAACAAGTGGTATCAAAGCTTGGTATTTCTCATTTCGGATTTACACCCGAGAGAAATGGCTCTTCAAGAGGGCTTTTCGGTCTTTCGTCCACCGTTCTTTAACGGATTGGACTACACTTATTGGAAAACTCGAATGAGAGTTTTCTTGATTTCTCTAAATCTGGATTTATGGAATATCGTTGAAAACGGTTTTCAACTTCCTTCTAAACCGACGAACGAATGGTCGGATTTGGAGAAGAAGTATTTTTCTTTAAACGCAAAGGCTATGAATGCCTTATTTTGCGCTTTAGACAAAAATGAGTTCAATCGGGTTTTTTGTGCGAAACGGCTTACGATATTTGGCGCACTCTTGAAATCACGCACGAGGGAACTAGTAGAGTCAAAGACTCGAAAGTTAATATTTTACTGCATGATTTCGAGCTTTTTCATATGAAACCAAGCGAAACCATTGTTGACATGTACACCCGTTTTACGGATGTCGTCAATGGTTTAAATTCACTTGGTAAAAGCTTTTCGGATTTTGAACTCGTTAACAAAGTTTTGCGCTCACTTTCTAAAACTTGGGATTCAAAAGTAACTGCTATTCAAGAATCGAAAAACTTGAACCAATTTCCACTTGAAGAACTAATTGGTTCATTGATCACATATGAAATGACGTGCAATGCACGTGAAGAACTTGAGAACCACCTTCCAAAGAACAGGAAGGATTTGGGACATAGAACATTTGAAGACCACTCGAGCATAAGCTCAAGTGATGGTGAACTTAAACTACAAATGAAACGAAAATTAAAAAGCAAAAAGAATCAAACTACTTTTTTTTTTTTGGTAAGTAAAAGTAAATTGATTATGTGTAAAGTTTCTACAATTAGCTTTATCTATACAAGTCATAGACAAAGCCACGTAACTCATAGAGTGCGAATGTGATAGTTATGACTACACATGCTGTAGACTATAACTACCTGTGGATACATTATTTGGCATCATTCCCAAGATCTTTAGCTAATAGCAAAATTAAATTTGATAAAAATATCTTTTTCTCTTCGGGTGAAGTGCTCGGTTTTGAGATCATGCTCCATACAGGATCTTGAGTCTCTAATAATCTCTTTCAAGAGCTGAGCATTGTTTGTGTGTTGACATTCAAAGATTATATTACATCTCTCCTTCCACATCCACCAAATAGCGCATCTGAAAGTAACCTTTGCCAGTTGTGTAAGTGGCCTTTTTCTTGAGAAACATTGCATAAGGTCGCCTAGTTCTTGGTGCAAGTTTGGTTGCGGCAGTCTATTGAGTTCAAATCGCTGGAGAATCTCCTTCCATATCCATTTTGTATAATTACAAGCAAAATAGAGGTGGTCAACAGTTTCTTCTTGTTGCAAACAAAGGGAGCATCGGTTAACATGATAGATACCTCTTCTTTTCATATTGTCTATTGTAGGTAGTTTATTGAGAAGGGCCTGCCATGTACATAAGGAGTGTCTTTGTGATCCCGGTCGATCCCATGTCCAACTGCTTGGGACCCACTTGTTATTTCTTTGCCTAATTTGATTCCATGCGGATGTGGCACTAAATTTGCCATTGTCATGAGGCCAAATAAGTATATCTGAAGAGTTGTTCCTGATTGGAATAGCTATGATAGTCGGCCAAAGTGATAACATTTCGGGAGAAATAGGATTAGGGAGACACCAGGTACCATTAACAATGAACTCGGAAACCTTCCAATCTTTGGGAGCGCCAAGATCTTTTCGTATTCTGTCGCCATAGAATTGAAATATACTCTTCCCATTCACCCAAGGATCGTACCACATATTAGTACTAGTTCCAGAAGAGATTGCATAAGAAATGTGTTTGATTAGCCAATTCCTTACCTTTAAAATTCCTTTCCAAGCTGCAGAGTGGTATGTTCTTGTTGAAATTTCCCAGATTGATTCCTTTGAAAGATACCTAGCAGAAACCCATTGTGACCATAAGGAACATTTGTTTTGCAAAAGATCCCACAATTGTTGTACCAGGCATGCTTGATTCCAATCTCTAGTATTTCTCAAGTTTAGCCCCCCTTCATCTTTCGGTTTGCAAATGCTATCCCAATTTACCATATGCATTGCCTTATCATTTGTGCCATTCCAGAAGAAGTTCATTAATAACCGTTCAATATCTTGGAGAAGTCCAGCAGGCAGAAGAAATGCATTACACCAATATATAGAGTAGGAGTGCAATACAGAACGGATGAGTTCGAGTCGTCCTGCTTTTGATAGAAGCCTATTTATCCAAGAAGAAATTCTATTCTTTATTTTTTGCAAGATAGGCTGACAGTGGGTTTTGTGAATGCCTGTGGATATGAGCGGGAGACCCAAATAAGGAACTGGCAGGCTTCCCTCACTAACCCCCAAAGTTTGTGCAATAAAGACCTTATCCTCAACGTAAGGGCTCATATATACTTTACTTTTCGCATGATTTAACTGAAGTCCAGAAACCATACCAAAGTCATTCATAATAGTAGCCAGGTTCTTTATTGAAGTTGGATCATTTTGGAGAAAGATAAGTAAATCATCTGCAAATGTTATATGTGATATATGAATAGAGCCAGCATTAGGTACCTTAATGCTGCCATTTAAGACTGCATGTTCCAACATACAGCTAAGTCCTTCCATCGCAATAGTAAAGAGATACGGAGAGAGTGGATCACCTTGTCGGATGCCATTCGTGCTCCCAAAAAAACCAATAGGTGAGCCATTAAAGAGTATCGAAAACTTTGGAGTTTCCAGGCAAGATTGAATCCAATTAACCCATTGCTGTGGGAAGTTCATATCGAGGAGCATCTTATAGATAAATTTCCTATTAACTGAATCAAAGGCTTTCCGTAAATCAGCTTTAAAACATATTTTTGTCCCTCTTGCTTTTGAATGCAAATCTTTGACCAAGTCATTAGCAAGCAAAATGTTATGATGTATACTTCTCCCTTTGATGAAAGCAGCTTGATTTGGGCTAATGATCATATGTATTACCTTTTGCATTCTATTTGCTAATACTTTGGAGATGATCTTGTAAATAAAGTTGCATAATGATATGGGTCGATAGTTCTCTAGTGAATCAGCCCCTGCATTCTTCGGAATTAAAGAAATAAAGGTGCAATTCATCTCTCTAAGAATATGACCTGAAGAGAAAAAATGTTGGCAAGCCTTGATCACATCTTTTCCAATAATAGACCAAGCAGTTTGGTAAAATTCAGCTGGAAATCCATCTGGACCTGGGCTTTTGTGCTTTGGTGACTTAAAGACAACACATACAATTTCGTCGTCAGTAATTGGGGCATTAAGAATTGAAATAGCTTCCGAATCAAGTTTTCTAGCCGGCTCCACATGAATGTTATTAGTTTTCCCAGCTTGATTGAGTAAGGAATAAAAAAATTGCTCTGTGTGTGCTTTAACCTCATCTAAATTCTCAATAAGATTATCATCTTTGTCTCTACATTTGCTGATACGGTTAACAGCCCTTCGAGTAGCAATTGAAGCATAGAAAAATTTAGTATTGGAATCTCCTAGTGTAAGCCAATGCTGTCGAGGAATCAAACTACTTGCTTTAAATGCAAGAAGAAGAACAAAAATTGGGATGAATCGAGCTCCTCCGAAGAAGAGAAAGTCAACAAAAGCAAGGCGGCAAACTACGCCTTAACAGCCCACAATGATGAGGTAATCGAAATCCCCCTAATTTATTTTGAAATTACTTGATGCTTTCATGATGTATTTTTCTCTTTTAGTTTAGAATTAATTTTCTTAAAAATTACATGTTAAAAAAAAAAATTATTATGATCATACTAAGTAATTTCGAAAATGATAATATTGCATATTTTTTGATAAACAAATAAAATGATCTTGACTGAAAATATGAAATCATGGTTAATAAGTAATAATGTGCATTACGTTGATTTCCATTGTTGTTTCTCGATTTTGATTAAAGATCATGTTTGATTTGAAGAAATGCATAATGATGAAATTAAATATTTCGATTGACAATTTCATGCATGAGATATACATGATAATTTTTGTGATTGATGGTTTTATGATGAAATTCATTTTACGATCCTAAACATTGATGCATGTTTTTATTTGACATAAATGAAAAGGCATGCTAACATGAAATCGATCACTTAAGATGAAACACTTAAAAAAGGGGAGAAATATATGAATTAATGCTATAAACACTATGCTATGATTATCCCATGCTTGCATCACCAAGAAATATATGATTGCTATCATTGCTATATGCCCTGTATCAAGATATCAAACAAAAATTTGCATCATACGAGCTGATATCTTACCATGTGATGCAATGCTACACTTGCCAAAATATTCGAAATGTGTACATCACGCCTTGTATCAAGATATCAAACAAAATCTTGCTTCACAGTTTTACGCATTGATATCTTACCATATGATGAAATGCTACAATTGATGAACACTTGAAATGTAATCCTCTATCTTATTGATTTTTCAATAAATTGATGCTTGTCATACATGAATTTATTGAATGTAATTTTGAGGATGATTTCATATTTGACAAATGCTTGATTCGTATTTACGACATAAGATACACTTTAAATATGAATCATGCATCAATCATGTTAAATGCTTCAATCATTTTCTATCTCTAGAGTTCTCGATTTTGATGAAATACAAGTGATAAATTCATTTATGATATCTTGTAAATCACTTGAATTATGAATGAGTTTTTTTATGATGTGTTAAAAGAATCACTTAAAAAGAAAATGCTTTTCCCATCTTATCGAGATTAATGATTTCATGATATTGTGTGAATCTCGAAATTGATTTTGATGAAATAGTAATAACGTTATTCATGTTATGAATCTCAAAAATGATAATATGCTTCATGTGATAATATGAATACACGAAACACTTATGATATGATTTTTATACAACTCCGTGTATTCATAAAATATTTATCTCCTCATCCAATAACTTTTCTTGATATTCCTTATGAGATGAAATGAAATAATGCATGAAATACAAATGAGGAGTTATTGATCATGCATGGTAGGATATAATTTGACAAAATTGATACCATCATGATATGAAACATTTATGATTTGCAATTATGCATGCAATACTTGTGCTTTCTAATTATGATGTGATGTATTGCATATGATGTAAATCATGATGAGTGCTAAGTTACACATTTTGAGAAGAAATTGCTATATTGAAACATTAATGTAATTATGAATGATGATATGATATTATGCATGTAATACTTCAACTTATGATAATGCAATGATAAAATATTCATGATGAAAAATTGTCTTGACATTCATAACTTGATTATTCATCCTTTGTCATGATTTTGAAATTGTTGTAAAAGGAAAAAGAACTACAAAACTGTATTCTTCCTTTCTTTTTGACAATGACAAAGGGGGAGATAGCTAGCTTGCACAAGTCAAGAAGATGCAAAAACTTGATTGCTAGCTTGCCTATCTTAAGTAGCAAAGATTGCTAACTTGCTTATTTCAAGAAGCAAAAGTTGTCTTCTTGAACATCACCATCTTGAATATCTCAAGAAGCAAGACTTGCAACCTGCACATTACAATAGGAAGCAATAATCATGAGCCTACACAAGAAAGTTATCTTGCATTTGCTTTCGAAGTTTTTGCTAACTTGTATATCGTAAAAAATTTGCTAGCTTGTAGTCTAAAGAGAAGCGAAAAGTTACTATCTCAAAAGAAGCAAATGTGCTATCTTGCCTATCTCAAGAGGCAAAAATGCTAACTTGCACATCTAGCAAAACTTGATAAATTTGCATATCTCAAGAAGCAAGAGTTGCTTTCTTAAACATCTCTAAATTACTAGCTTGCATGTTCTAAAAGTGCTATCTTGTATACTGTAGAACTTGCATATCTGAAACTTGATAGCCTGAATGTTCTAAGCATGATGTAACATTTGCTAAATTTTTTGGCTTCAAAACTGCATGATGATAAAACTTGATAATATGTTTTTCATGCAATAAGTTAAACCAATATCACAAACACTTGATTATGATACTTCTCCTTTTTGTTGATGACAAAGGGGGAGAAGTATGTTGATGACATGACATGTTATGCATAAGTTTATGCATATGTTCATGTTGACGTGTTGCAAGTATTCATGATGAATATTGCAATGACTTGAATTCAGTTTGAATTCAAGGTTCTATCAATATGGCATATTGATAGGGGGAGTTTGTTTAAACTCCGGGAGTTAAGTTTAACTCCGTCATCAAGTGATTGTCATCATCAAAAAGGGTGAGATTGTTGAATCTCGTATTTTGATGATGAAACTACTTGATATATGTTTATGATTTAATATGCATTTTGAGTGACGCAGGATGCTTTGATCAGGATGAGATAATTAAAGCAGGAACATCATGTTGTACCGGAGGAACATGTCAGAAGATTGGACGTCGGGCCGGTGGATCGGTCGACGTATCGACAGAAGGCTTCGGGCCGTGGACTCGGGCATCGGGCCAAGAAGAGCGGTTATTGTGCCAAGGATATCGGAGTTGCGGAGTCAACTGGCCGATTGGGCAATAGGCCGCAGGAGAGGACGATGCGCCGAAGAATCAGACGAAGCGTCGAGGGACCAATGACATGCCGGACAACTTGGTTAATTGCTTAGGATTAATTGTCTCGATCGAAGTTTTATTTTAATTGTGCAGGATTAACTATGATAACGATGAAGACATAAAGCAAAACAAAGTGTCGGAGTCAAGCGCGAAGGATTTGTTGCGAGTTCGAGAGTTCGACGGAAGTCCGAAGGTTCGTCGGGAATGCTACCGGAACTAGCCGAGAATGAGTTGGGAGCTTGCCGAAGGGTTTTTCGGAAGCTCGCCGGAAGGTTCGTTGGGAGTTCGCGGAGCTCGCCGAGAAAGATCAGAGCTTGCCGAAGAAGCTCGTTGGAACTCGCTAAGAACAAATCGTGAAGTCTAGGAGCTTGCCAGGAGTCCGCAGAATGGTTTCCGAGAGTTCATCGGAAGACCGCTGGAAGTTTGCCAGAAGCTCGCCAGAAGAAGTCTTGACTTGCGGACTTTGTAATAGCTTAGAAAATGTCTTTAAAATCATACTTAGTACATTAATTAGGGTTAGGATTAGGTGTTAATCCTATAACCCAAGTAGGGGCCAATTAGGCCCAAGTTCGGACTGGTTTGGGCCAAGTTTGGAGCCAAACCAAGTGAGCTGAAATAGTGAAAGAGGTGGCACCGCGCCAGCCAGGAGGTGGCACCGCCTGGGCTAAGCCTCCCAGCGAGACTGGGCGGTGCAACCTCCCCAGCCAGGAGGTGGCACCGCCTGAGCTCAGTCTTCGAGCAAGACTGGGCGGTGCAACCTCCCTGACAGAGAGGTGGCACCGCCTGAGCTCGGTCTTCGAGCTCTGGCAGAGAGGTGCAACCGCCTCAGTCAAGAGGTGGCACCGCCTGGGCTCAGTCTTCGAGCTCTGCCAGGCGGTGCAACCTCTCCAGTCAAGAGGTGCAACCGCCTGATCCCGGAATTCCGGGATTTGATCGTTTTGAGCTCCAAATTTGAATTGGATTGGGGCCTATAAATACCCCACCCATTCAGCACTGAAAAGATACAGACCTACACCGAAATCTTGATCTTTTCTGTGATTCTAAGAGCTCAAAAGTGATGTAAAGCCTTTAAGTCTCCTCCCTCGGTTCTTCAAGTTTTTGAGTTGTAAAGTGAGGAGAGAAAGGTCTGTAAAGGTTGTCTCCTGAGCCTGTCAAAAGGAGAGAAACTGTAAAGGGGCAGTTGGCCTTCGCCTATTGAAGGAAGGCCTCTAGTTGACGTCGGTGACCTCGTCGGTGGAGGAAGCCAAAAGTGGAGTAGGTCAAGACTGATCGAACCACTCTAAATCTCTGGTTTGCGTTTATTTTGAGCACTTTATCATTACTGCAAACCTCCTTCATAACTACTGCTTTCTGCGCTCTTACGAACAAGTTCTAAGTGCTGTTCCTTTAGAATCTGCATTCAGACGTAAATCGGTGTTTTCGTACATTACAGTTTACGTTACGTTTTGATTCTGCAAAACTGTCTTCTACGCCTTCACGAACAAGTTTCTAAGTGCTGATCTGTCCGAATCTGCTTTCAGACGTAAACTAGTGTTTTCGTACGATATTTACATTGCAGTATACGTTTACGCCTTGATTCTGCAAAACTGTCTTCTGCGCTTTTACGAATGAGTTTCTAAAGTTCAGATCCTTTTGAAACTGCGTCTAGACGTAAAATTGCGTTTAGACGTAAAACTGCTCAAACTATATTTAGACGTTTTAAACGTAAATCTGCGTTTAGACGTAAATCTGTGTTTAGACATAAATCTGCCTTTAGACGTAAAACTACGTTTAGACGTAAATAATGTTTAAACGTAAAACTGCGTTTTAGACGTAAAACTGAGTTTAGACGTAAATCTGCGTTTAGACATAAATCTGCGTTTAGACGTAAATCTGCTTTTTGCAGACTGCTTTTTGAGCTGTACAATAGCAGCACATTATACTTCTGCATAAACTGCGCTTAGACGCAAACTGTGTTTAGACGCAAACTGTGTTTAGACGCAAACTGCGCTTAGACGCAAACTGCGCTTAGACGCAATCTGCATTTAGACGCAAACTGCGTTTAGACGCTAACTGTGTTTAAATGTAAACTGCACTTAATCATAAGTAATCTTAGAATTGGCTTTATCGAACGAACGCAGCTTTCGTTTTTAATCGCTGAAAGATTTCCGCTACACTAATTCACCCCCCCCCCCCCCTCTTAGTGCTCTCGATCCTAACAAGTGGTATCAAAGCTTGGTATTTCTCATTTCGGATTTACACTCGAGAGAAATGGCTCTTCAAGAGGGCTTTTCGGTCTTTCGTCCACCGTTCTTTAACGGATTGGACTACACTTATTGGAAAACTCGAATGAGAGTTTTCTTGATTTCTCTAAATCTGGATTTATGGAATATCGTTGAAAACGGTTTTCAACTTCCTTCTAAACCGACGAACGAATGGTCGGATTTGGAGAAGAAGTATTTTTCTTTAAACGCAAAGGCTATGAATGCCTTATTTTGCGCTTTAGACAAAAATGAGTTCAATCGGGTTTCTTTGTGCGAAACGGCTTACGATATTTGGTGCACTCTTGAAATCACGCACGAGGGAACTAGTAGAGTCAAAGACTCGAAAGTTAATATTTTACTGCATGATTTCGAGCTTTTTCATATGAAACCAAGCGAAACCATTGTTGACATATACACCCGTTTTACGGATGTCGTCAATGGTTTAAATTCACTTGGTAAAAGCTTTTCGGATTTTGAACTCGTTAACAAAGTTTTGCGCTCACTTTCTAAAACTTGGGATTCAAAAGTAACTGCTATTCAAGAATCGAAAAACTTGAACCAATTTCCACTTGAAGAACTAATTGGTTCATTGATCACATATGAAATGACGTGCAATGCACGTGAAGAACTTGAGAACCACCTTCCAAAGAACAGGAAGGATTTGGGACATAGAACATTTGAAAACCACTCGAGCATAAGCTCAAGTGATGGTGAACTTAAACTACAAATGAAACGAAAATTAAAAAGCAAAAAGAATCAAACTACTTGCTTTAAATGCAAGAAGAAGAACAAAAATTGGGATGAATCGAGCTCCTCCGAAGAAGAGAAAGTCAACAAAAGCTAGGCGGCAAACTACGCCTTAACAGCCCACAATGATGAGGTAATCGAAATCCCCCTAATTTATTTTGAAATTACTTGATGCTTTCATGATGTATTTTTCTCTTTTAGTTTAGAATTAATTTTCTTAAAAATTACATGTTAAAAAAAAAAAATTATTATGATCATACTAAGTAATTTCGAAAATGATAATATTGCATATTTTTTTATAAACAAATAAAATGATCTTGACTGAAAATATGAAATCAAGGTTAATAAGTAATAATGTGCATTACGTTGATTTCCATTGTTGTTTCTCGATTTTGATTAAAGATCATGTTTGATTTGAAGAAATGCATAATGATGAAATTAAATATTTCGATTGACAATTTCATGCATGAGATATACATGATAATTTTTGTGATTGATGGTTTTATGATGAAATTCATTTTACGATCCTAAACATTGATGCATGTTTTTATTTGACATAAATGAAAAGGCATGCTAACATGAAATCGATCACTTAAGATGAAACACTTAAAAAAGGGGAGAAATATATGAATTGATGCTATAAACACTATGCTATGATTATCCCATGCTTGCATCACCAAGAAATATATGATTGCTATCATTGCTATATGCCCTGTATCAAGATATCAAACAAAAATTTGCATCATACGAGCTGATATCTTACCATGTGATGCAATGCTACACTTGCCAAAATATTCGAAATGTGTACATCACGCCTTGTATCAAGATATCAAACAAAATCTTGCTTCACAGTTTTACGCATTGATATCTTACCATATGATGAAATGCTACAATTGATGAACACTTGAAATGTAATCCTCTATCTTATTGATTTTTCAATAAATCGATGCTTGTCATACATGAATTTATTGAATGTAATTTTGAGGATGATTTCATATTTGACAAATGCTTGATTCGTATTTACGACATAAGATACACTTTAAATATGAATCATGCATCAATCATGTTAAATGCTTCAATCATTTTCTATCTCTAGAGTTCTCGATTTTGATGAAATACAAGTGATAAATTCATTTATGATATCTTGTAAATCACTTGAATTATGAATGAGTTTTTTTATGATGTGTTAAAAGAATCACTTAAAAAGAAAATGCTTTTCCCATCTTAACGAGATTAATGATTTCATGATATTGTGTGAATCTCGAAATTGATTTTGATGAAATAGTAATAACGTTATTCATGTTATGAATCTCAAAAATGATAATATGCTTCATGTGATAATATGAATACACGAAACACTTATGATATGATTTTTATACAACTCCGTGTATTCATAAAATATTTATCTCCTCATCCAATAACTTTTCTTGATATTCCTTATGAGATGAAATGAAATAATGCATGAAATACAAATGAGGAGTTATTGATCATGCATGGTAGGATATAATTTGACAAAATTGATACCATCATGATATGAAACATTTATGATTTGCAATTATGCATGCAATACTTGTGCTTTCTAATTATGATGTGATGTATTGCATATGATGTAAATCATGATGAGTGCTAAGTTACACATTTTGAGAAGAAATTGCTATATTGAAACATTAATGTAATTATGAATGATGATATGATATTATGCATGTAATACTTCAACTTATGATAATGCAATGATAAAATATTCATGATGAAAAATTGTCTTGACATTCATAACTTGATTATTCATCCTTTGTCATGATTTTGAAATTGTTGTAAAAGGAAAAAGAACTACAAAACTGTATTCTTCTTTTCTTTTTGACAATGACAAAGGGGGAGATAGCTAGCTTGCACAAGTCAAGAAGATGCAAAAACTTGATTGCTAGCTTGCCTATCTTAAGTAGCAAAGATTGCTAACTTGCTTATTTCAAGAAGCAAAAGTTGTCTTCTTGAACATCACCATCTTGAATATCTCAAGAAGCAAGACTTGCAACCTGCACATTACAATAGGAAGCAATAATCATGAGCCTACACAAGAAAGTTATCTTGCATTTGCTTTCGAAGTTTTTGCTAACTTGTATATCGTAAAAAATTTGCTAGCTTGTAGTCTAAAGAGAAGCGAAAAGTTACTATCTCAAAAGAAGCAAATGTGCTATCTTGCCTATCTCAAGAGGCAAAAATGCTAACTTGCACATCTAGCAAAACTTGATAAATTTGCATATCTCAAGAAGCAAGAGTTGCTTTCTTGAACATCTCTAAATTACTAGCTTGCATGTTCTAAAAATGCTATCTTGTATACTGTAGAACTTGCATATCTGAAACTTGATAGCCTGAATGTTCTAAGCATGATGTAACATTTGCTAAATTTTTTGGCTTCAAAACTGCATGATGATAAAACTTGATAATATGTTTTTCATGCAATAAGTTAAACCAATATCACAAACACTTGATTATGATACTTCTCCTTTTTGTTGATGACAAAGGGGGAGAAGTATGTTGATGACATGACATGTTATGCATAAGTTTATGCATATGTTCATGTTGACGTGTTGCAAGTATTCATGATGAATATTGCAATGACTTGAATTCAGTTTGAATTCAAGGTTCTATCAATATGGCATATTGATAGGGGGAGTTTGTTTAAACTCCGGGAGTTAAGTTTAACTCCGTCATCAAGTGATTGTCATCATCAAAAAGGGTGAGATTGTTGAATCTCGTATTTTGATGATGAAACTACTTGATATATGTTTATGATTTAATATGCATTTTGAGTGACGCAGGATGCTTTGATCAGGATGAGATAATTAAAGCAGGAACATCATGTTGTACCGGAGGAACATGTCAGAAGATTGGACGTCGGGCCGGTGGATCGGTCGACGTATCGACAGAAGGCTTCGGGCCGTGGACTCGGGCATCGGGCCAAGAAGAGCGGTTATTGTGCCAAGGATATCGGAGTTGCGGAGTCAACTGGCCGATTGGGCAATAGGCCGCAGGAGAGGACGATGCGCCGAAGAATCAGACGAAGCGTCGAGGGACCAATGACATGCCGGACAACTTGGTTAATTGCTTAGGATTAATTGTCTCGATCGAAGTTTTGTTTTAATTGTGCAGGATTAACTATGATAACGATGAAGACATAAAGCAAAACAAAGTGTCGGAGTCAAGCGCGAAGGATTTGTTGCGAGTTCGAGAGTTCGACGGAAGTCCGAAGGTTCGTCGGGAATGCTACCGGAACTAGCCGAGAATGAGTTGGGAGCTTGCCGAAGGGTTTTTCGGAAGCTCGCCGGAAGGTTCGTTGGGAGTTCGCGGAGCTCGCCGAGAAAGATCATAGCTTGCCGAAGAAGCTCGTTGGAACTCGCTAAGAACAAATCGTGAAGTCTAGGAGCTTGCCGGGAGTCCGCAGAATGGTTTCCGAGAGTTCATCGGAAGACCGCCGGAAGTTTGCCAGAAGCTCGCCAGAAGAAGTCTTGACTTGCGGACTTTGTAATAGCTTAGAAAATGTCTTTAAAATCATACTTAGTACATTAATTAGGGTTAGAATTAGGTGTTAATCCTATAACCCAAGTAGGGGCCAATTAGGCCCAAGTTCGGACTGGTTTGGGCCAAGTTTGGAGCCAAACCAAGTGAGCTGAAAAAGTGAAAGAGGTGGCACCGCCCCAGCCAGGAGGTGGCACCGCCTGGGCTAAGCCTCCCAGCGAGACTGGGCGGTGCAACCTCCCCAGCCAGGAGGTGGCACCGCCTGAGCTCAGTCTTCGAGCAAGACTGGGCGGTGCAACCTCCCTGACAGAGAGGTGGCACCGCTTGAGCTCGGTCTTCGAGCTCTGGCAGAGAGGTGCAACCGCCTCAGTCAAGAGGTGGCACCGCCTGGGCTCAGTCTTCGAGCTCTGCCAGGCGGTGCAACCTCTCCAGTCAAGAGGTGCAACCGCCTGATCCCGGAATTCCGGGATTTGATCGTTTTGAGCTCCAAATTTGAATTGGATTGGGGCCTATAAATACCCCACCCATTCAGCACTGAAAAGATACAGACCTACACCGAAATCTTGATCTTTTCTGTGATTCTAAGAGCTCAAAAGTGTTGTAAAGCCTTTAAGTCTCCTCCCTCGGTTCTTAAAGTTTTTGAGTTTTAAAGTGAGGAGAGAAAGGTCTGTAAAGGTTGTCTCCTGAGCCTGTCAAAAGGAGAGAAACTGTAAAGGGGCAGTTGGCCTTCGCCTATTGAAGGAAGGCCTCTAGTTGACGTCGGTGACCTCGTCGGTGGAGGAAGCCAAAAGTGGAGTAGGTCAAGACTGATCGAACCACTCTAAATCTCTGGTTTGCGTTTATTTTGAGCACTTTATCATTACTGCAAACCTCCTTCATAACTACTGCTTTCTGCGCTCTTACGAACAAGTTCTAAGTGCTGTTCCTTTAGAATCTGCATTCAGACGTAAATCGGTGTTTTCGTACATTACAGTTTACGTTACGTTTTGATTCTGCAAAACTGTCTTCTACGCCTTCACGAACAAGTTTCTAAGTGCTGATCTGTCCGAATCTGCTTTCAGACGTAAACTAGTGTTTTCGTATGATATTTACATTGCAGTTTACGTTTACGCCTTGATTCTGCAAAACTGTCTTCTGCGCTTTTACGAACGAGTTTCTAAAGTTCAGATCCTTTTGAAACTGCATCTAGACGTAAAATTGCGTTTAGACGTAAAACTGCTCAAACTACATTTAGACGTTTTAAACGTAAATCTGCGTTTAGACGTAAATCTGTGTTTAGACATAAATCTGCCTTTAGACGTAAAACTGCGTTTAGACGTAAATAATGTTTAAACGTAAAACTGCGTTTTAGACGTAAAACTGAGTTTAGACGTAAATCTGCGTTTAGACATAAATCTGCGTTTAGACGTAAATCTGCTTTTTGCAGACTGCTTTTTGAGCTGTACAATAGCAGCACATTATACTTCTGCATAAACTGCGCTTAGACGCAAACTGTGTTTAGACGCAAACTGTGTTTAGACGCAAACTGCGCTTAGACGCAAACTGCGCTTAGACGCAATCTGCATTTAGACGCAAACTGCGTTTAGACGCTAACTGTGTTTAAATGTAAACTGCACTTAATCATAAGTAATCTTAGAATTGGCTTTATCGAATGAACGCAGTTTTCGTTTTTAATCGCTGAAAGATTTCCGCTACACTAATTCACCCCCCCCCCCCTCTTAGTGCTCTCGATCCTAACAAGTGGTATCAAAGCTTGGTATTTCTCATTTCGGATTTACACCCGAGAGAAATGGCTCTTCAAGAGGGCTTTTCGGTCTTTCGTCCACCGTTCTTTAACGGATTGGACTACACTTATTGGAAAACTCGAATGAGAGTTTTCTTGATTTCTCTAAATCTGGATTTATGGAATATCGTTGAAAACGGTTTTCAACTTCCTTCTAAACCGACGAACGAATGGTCGGATTTGGAGAAGAAGTATTTTTCTTTAAACGCAAAGGCTATGAATGCCTTATTTTGCGCTTTAGACAAAAATGAGTTCAATCGGGTTTCTTTGTGCGAAACGGCTTACGATATTTGGCGCACTCTTGAAATCACGCACGAGGGAACTAGTAAAGTCAAAGACTCGAAAGTTAATATTTTACTGCATGATTTCGAGCTTTTTCATATGAAACCAAGCGAAACCATTGTTGACATATACACCCGTTTTACGGATGTCGTCAATGGTTTAAATTCACTTGGTAAAAGCTTTTCGGATTTTGAACTCGTTAACAAAGTTTTGCGCTCACTTTCTAAAACTTGGGATTCAAAAGTAACTGCTATTCAAGAATCGAAAAACTTGAACCAATTTCCACTTGAAGAACTAATTGGTTCATTGATCACATATGAAATGACGTGCAATGCACGTGAAGAACTTGAGAACCACCTTCCAAAGAACAGGAAGGATTTGGGACATAGAACATTTGAAGACCACTCGAGCATAAGCTCAAGTGATGGTGAACTTAAACTACAAATGAAACGAAAATTAAAAAGCAAAAAGAATCAAACTACTTGCTTTAAATGCAAGAAGAAGAACAAAAATTGGGATGAATCGAGCTCCTCCGAAGAAGAGAAAGTCAACAAAAGCAAGGCGGCAAACTACGCCTTAACAGCCCACAATGATGAGGTAATCGAAATCCCCCTAATTTATTTTGAAATTACTTGATGCTTTCATGATGTATTTTTCTCTTTTAGTTTAGAATTAATTTTCTTAAAAATTACATGTTAAAAAAAAAAAATTATTATGATCATACTAAGTAATTTCGAAAATGATAATATTGCATATTTTTTGATAAACAAATAAAATGATCTTGACTGAAAATATGAAATCAAGGTTAATAAGTAATAATGTGCATTACGTTGATTTCCATTGTTGTTTCTCGATTTTGATTAAAGATCATGTTTGATTTGAAGAAATGCATAATGATGAAATTAAATATTTCGATTGACAATTTCATGCATGAGATATACATGATAATTTTTGTGATTGATGGTTTTATGATGAAATTCATTTTACGATCCTAAACATTGATGCATGTTTTTATTTGACATAAATGAAAAAGCATGCTAACATGAAATCGATCACTTAAGATGAAACACTTAAAAAAGGGGAGAAATATATGAATTGATGCTATAAACACTATGCTATGATTATCCCATGCTTGCATCACCAAGAAATATATGATTGCTATCATTGCTATATGCCCTGTATCAAGATATCAAACAAAAATTTGCATCATACGAGCTGATATCTTACCATGTGATGCAATGCTACACTTGCCAAAATATTCGAAATGTGTACATCACGCCTTGTATCAAGATATCAAACAAAATCTTGCTTCACAGTTTTACGCATTGATATCTTACCATATGATGAAATGCTACAATTGATGAACACTTGAAATGTAATCCTCTATCTTATTGATTTTTCAATAAATCGATGCTTGTCATACATGAATTTATTGAATGTAATTTTGAGGATGATTTCATATTTGACAAATGCTTGATTCGTATTTACGACATAAGATACACTTTAAATATGAATCATGCATCAATCATGTTAAATGCTTCAATCATTTTCTATCTCTAGAGTTCTCGATTTTGATGAAATACAAGTGATAAATTCATTTATGATATCTTGTAAATCACTTGAATTATGAATGAGTTTTTTTATGATGTGTTAAAAGAATCACTTAAAAAGAAAATGCTTTTCCCATCTTAACGAGATTAATGATTTCATGATATTGTGTGAATCTCGAAATTGATTTTGATGAAATAGTAATAACGTTATTCATGTTATGAATCTCAAAAATGATAATATGCTTCATGTGATAATATGAATACACGAAACACTTATGATATGATTTTTATACAACTCCGTGTATTCATAAAATATTTATCTCCTCATCCAATAACTTTTCTTGATATTCCTTATGAGATGAAATGAAATAATGCATGAAATACAAATGAGGAGTTATTGATCATGCATGGTAGGATATAATTTGACAAAATTGATACCATCATGATATGAAACATTTATGATTTGCAATTATGCATGCAATACTTGTGCTTTCTAATTATGATGTGATGTATTGCATATGATGTAAATCATGATGAGTGCTAAGTTACACATTTTGAGAAGAAATTGCTATATTGAAACATTAATGTAATTATGAATGATGATATGATATTATGCATGTAATACTTCAACTTATGATAATGCAATGATAAAATATTCATGATGAAAAATTGTCTTGACATTCATAACTTGATTATTCATCCTTTGTCATGATTTTGAAATTGTTGTAAAAGGAAAAAGAACTACAAAACTGTATTCTTCCTTTCTTTTTGACAATGACAAAGGGGGAGATAGCTAGCTTGCACAAGTCAAGAAGATGCAAAAACTTGATTGCTAGCTTGCCTATCTTAAGTAGCAAAGATTGCTAACTTGCTTATTTCAAGAAGCAAAAGTTGTCTTCTTGAACATCACCATCTTGAATATCTCAAGAAGCAAGACTTGCAACCTGCACATTACAATAGGAAGCAATAATCATGAGCCTACACAAGAAAGTTATCTTGCATTTGCTTTCGAAGTTTTTGCTAACTTGTATATCGTAAAAAATTTGCTAGCTTGTAGTCTAAAGAGAAGCGAAAAGTTACTATCTCAAAAGAAGCAAATGTGCTATCTTGCCTATCTCAAGAGGCAAAAATGCTAACTTGCACATCTAGCAAAACTTGATAAATTTGCATATCTCAAGAAGCAAGAGTTGCTTTCTTGAACATCTCTAAATTACTAGCTTGCATGTTCTAAAAATGCTATCTTGTATACTGTAGAACTTGCATATCTGAAACTTGATAGCCTGAATGTTCTAAGCATGATGTAACATTTGCTAAATTTTTTGGCTTCAAAACTGCATGATGATAAAACTTGATAATATGTTTTTCATGCAATAAGTTAAACCAATATCACAAACACTTGATTATGATACTTCTCCTTTTTGTTGATGACAAAGGGGGAGAAGTATGTTGATGACATGACATGTTATGCATAAGTTTATGCATATGTTCATGTTGACGTGTTGCAAGTATTCATGATGAATATTGCAATGACTTGAATTCAGTTTGAATTCAAGGTTCTATCAATATGGCATATTGATAGGGGGAGTTTGTTTAAACTCCGGGAGTTAAGTTTAACTCCGTCATCAAGTGATTGTCATCATCAAAAAGGGTGAGATTGTTGAATCTCGTATTTTGATGATGAAACTACTTGATATATGTTTATGATTTAATATGCATTTTGAGTGACGCAGGATGCTTTGATCAGGATGAGATAATTAAAGCAGGAACATCATGTTGTACCGGAGGAACATGTCAGAAGATTGGACGTCGGGCCGGTGGATCGGTCGACGTATCGACAGAAGGCTTCGGGCCGTGGACTCGGGCATCGGGCCAAGAAGAGCGGTTATTGTGCCAAGGATATCGGAGTTGCGGAGTCAACTGGCCGATTGGGCAATAGGCCGCAGGAGAGGACGATGCACCGAAGAATCAGACGAAGCGTCGAGGGACCAATGACATGCCGGACAACTTGGTTAATTGCTTAGGATTAATTGTCTCGATCGAAGTTTTGTTTTAATTGTGCAGGATTAACTATGATAACGATGAAGACATAAAGCAAAACAAAGTGTCGGAGTCAAGCGCGAAGGATTTGTTGCGAGTTCGAGAGTTCGACGGAAGTCCGAAGGTTCGTCGGGAATGCTACCGGAACTAGCCGAGAATGAGTTGGGAGCTTGCCGAAGGGTTTTTCGGAAGCTCGCCGGAAGGTTCGTTGGGAGTTCGCGGAGCTCGCCGAGAAAGATCATAGCTTGCCGAAGAAGCTCGTTGGAACTCGCTAAGAACAAATCGTGAAGTCTAGGAGCTTGCCGGGAGTCCGCAGAATGGTTTCCGAGAGTTCATCGGAAGACCGCCGGAAGTTTGCCAGAAGCTCGCCAGAAGAAGTCTTGACTTGCGGACTTTGTAATAGCTTAGAAAATGTCTTTAAAATCATACTTAGTACATTAATTAGGGTTAGGATTAGGTGTTAATCCTATAACCCAAGTAGGGGCCAATTAGGCCCAAGTTCGGACTGGTTTGGGCCAAGTTTGGAGCCAAACCAAGTGAGCTGAAATAGTGAAAGAGGTGGCACCGCCCCAGCCAGGAGGTGGCACCGCCTGGGCTAAGCCTCCCAGCGAGACTGGGCGGTGCAACCTCCCCAGCCAGGAGGTGGCACCGCCTGAGCTCAGTCTTCGAGCAAGACTGGGCGGTGCAACCTCCCTGACAGAGAGGTGGCACCGCCTGAGCTCGGTCTTCGAGCTCTGGCAGAGAGGTGCAACCGCCTCAGTCAAGAGGTGGCACCGCCTGGGCTCAGTCTTCGAGCTCTGCCAGGCGGTGCAACCTCTCCAGTCAAGAGGTGCAACCGCCTGATCCCGGAATTCCGGGATTTGATCGTTTTGAGCTCCAAATTTGAATTGGATTGGGGCCTATAAATACCCCACCCATTCAGCACTGAAAAGATACAGACCTACACCGAAATCTTGATCTTTTCTGTGATTCTAAGAGCTCAAAAGTGTTGTAAAGCCTTTAAGTCTCCTCCCTCGGATCTTCAAGTTTTTGAGTTGTAAAGTGAGGAGAGAAAGGTCTGTAAAGGTTGTCTCCTGAGCCTGTCAAAAGGAGAGAAACTGTAAAGGGGCAGTTGGCCTTCGCCTATTGAAGGAAGGCCTCTAGTTGACGTCGGTGACCTCGTCGGTGGAGGAAGCCAAAAGTGGAGTAGGTCAAGACTGATCGAACCACTCTAAATCTCTGGTTTGCGTTTATTTTGAGCACTTTATCATTACTGCAAACCTCCTTCATAACTACTGCTTTCTGCGCTCTTACGAACAAGTTCTAAGTGCTGTTCCTTTAGAATCTGCATTCAGACGTAAATCGGTGTTTTCGTACATTACAGTTTACGTTACGTTTTGATTCTGCAAAACTGTCTTCTACGCCTTCACGAACAAGTTTCTAAGTGCTGATCTGTCCGAATCTGCTTTCAGACGTAAACTAGTGTTTTCGTACGATATTTACATTGCAGTTTACGTTTACGCCTTGATTATGCAAAACTGTCTTCTGCGCTTTTACGAACGAGTTTCTAAAGTTCAGATCCTTTTGAAACTGCGTTTAGATGTAAAATTACGTTTAGACGTAAAACTGCTCAAACTACATTTAGACGTTTTAAACGTAAATCTGCGTTTAGACGTAAATCTGTGTTTAGACATAAATCTGCCTTTAGACGTAAAACTACGTTTAGACGTAAATAATGTTTAAACGTAAAACTGCGTTTTAGACGTAAAACTGAGTTTAGACGTAAATCTGCGTTTAGACATAAATCTGCGTTTAGACGTAAATCTGCTTTTTGCAGACTGCTTTTTGAGCTGTACAATAGCAGCACATTATACTTCTGCATAAACTGCGCTTAGACGCAAACTGTGTTTAGACGCAAACTGTGTTTAGACGCAAACTGCGCTTAGACGCAAACTGCGCTTAGACGCAATCTGCATTTAGACGCAAACTGCGTTTAGACGCTAACTGTGTTTAAATGTAAACTGCACTTAATCATAAGTAATCTTAGAATTGGCTTTATCGAACGAACGCAGCTTTCGTTTTTAATCGCTGAAAGATTTCCGCTACACTAATTCACCCCCCCCCCCCCCCTCTTAGTGCTCTCGATCCTAACAAGTGGTATCAAAGCTTGGTATTTCTCATTTCGGATTTACACCCGAGAGAAATGGCTCTTCAAGAGGGCTTTTCGATCTTTCGTCCACCGTTCTTTAACGGATTGGACTACACTAATTGGAAAACTCGAATGAGAGTTTTCTTGATTTATCTAAATCTGGATTTATGGAATATCGTTGAAAACGGTTTTCAACTTCCTTCTAAACCGACGAACGAATGGTCGGATTTGGAGAAGAAGTATTTTTCTTTAAACGCAAAGGCTATGAATGCCTTATTTTGCGCTTTAGACAAAAATGAGTTCAATCGGGTTTCTTTGTGCGAAACGGCTTACGATATTTGGCGCACTCTTGAAATCACGCACGAGGGAACTAGTAGAGTCAAAGACTCGAAAGTTAATATTTTACTGCATGATTTCGAGCTTTTTCATATGAAACCAAGCGAAACCATTGTTGACATGTACACCCGTTTTATGGATGTCGTCAATGGTTTAAATTCACTTGGTAAAAGCTTTTCGGATTTTGAACTCGTTAACAAAGTTTTGCGCTCACTTTCTAAAACTTGGGATTCAAAAGTAACTGCTATTCAAGAATCGAAAAACTTGAACCAATTTCCACTTGAAGAACTAATTGGTTCATTGATCACATATGAAATGACGTGCAATGCACGTGAAGAACTTGAGAACCACCTTCCAAAGAACAGGAAGGATTTGGGACATAGAACATTTGAAGACCACTCGAGCATAAGCTCAAGTGATGGTGAACTTAAACTACAAATGAAACGAAAATTAAAAAGCAAAAAGAATCAAACTACTTGCTTTAAATGCAAGAAGAAGAACAAAAATTGGGATGAATCGAGCTCCTCCGAAGAAGAGAAAGTCAACAAAAGCAAGGCGGCAAACTACGCCTTAACAGCCCACAATGATGAGGTAATCGAAATCCCCCTAATTTATTTTGAAATTACTTGATGCTTTCATGATGTATTTTTCTCTTTTAGTTTAGAATTAATTTTCTTAAAAATTACATGTTAAAAAAAAAAAATTATTATGATCATACTAAGTAATTTCGAAAATGATAATATTGCATATTTTTTGATAAACAAATAAAATGATCTTGACTGAAAATATGAAATCAAGGTTAATAAGTAATAATGTGCATTACGTTGATTTCCATTGTTGTTTCTCGATTTTGATTAAAGATCATGTTTGATTTGAAGAAATGCATAATGATGAAATTAAATATTTCGATTGACAATTTCATGCATGAGATATACATGATAATTTTTGTGATTGATGGTTTTATGATGAAATTCATTTTACGATCCTAAACATTGATGCATGTTTTTATTTGACATAAATGAAAAAGCATGCTAACATGAAATCGATCACTTAAGATGAAACACTTAAAAAAGGGGAGAAATATATGAATTGATGCTATAAACACTATGCTATGATTATCCCATGCTTGCATCACCAAGAAATATATGATTGCTATCATTGCTATATGCCCTGTATCAAGATATCAAACAAAAATTTGCATCATACGAGCTGATATCTTACCATGTGATGCAATGCTACACTTGCCAAAATATTCGAAATGTGTACATCACGCCTTGTATCAAGATATCAAACAAAATCTTGCTTCACAGTTTTACGCATTGATATCTTACCATATGATGAAATGCTACAATTGATGAACACTTGAAATGTAATCCTCTATCTTATTGATTTTTCAATAAATCGATACTTGTCATACATGAATTTATTGAATGTAATTTTGAGGATGATTTCATATTTGACAAATGCTTGATTCGTATTTACGACATAAGATACACTTTATATATGAATCATGCATCAATCATGTTAAATGCTTCAATCATTTTCTATCTCTAGAGTTCTCGATTTTGATGAAATACAAGTGATAAATTCATTTATGATATCTTGTAAATCACTTGAATTATGAATGAGTTTTTTTATGATGTGTTAAAAGAATCACTTAAAAAGAAAATGCTTTTCCCATCTTATCGAGATTAATGATTTCATGATATTGTGTGAATCTCGAAATTGATTTTGATGAAATAGTAATAACGTTATTCATGTTATGAATCTCAAAAATGATAATATGCTTCATGTGATAATATGAATACACGAAACACTTATGATATGATTTTTATACAACTCCGTGTATTCATAAAATATTTATCTCCTCATCCAATAACTTTTCTTGATATTCCTTATGAGATGAAATGAAATAATGCTTGAAATACAAATGAGGAGTTATTGATCATGCATGGTAGGATATAATTTGACAAAATTGATACCATCATGATATGAAACATTTATGATTTGCAATTATGCATGCAATACTTGTGCTTTCTAATTATGATGTGATGTATTGCATATGATGTAAATCATGATGAGTGCTAAGTTACACATTTTGAGAAGAAATTGCTATATTGAAACATTAATGTAATTATGAATGATGATATGATATTATGCATGTAATACTTCAACTTATGATAATGCAATGATAAAATATTCATGATGAAAAATTGTCTTGACATTCATAACTTGATTATTCATCCTTTGTCATGATTTTGAAATTGTTGTAAAAGGAAAAAGAACTACAAAACTGTATTCTTCCTTTCTTTTTGACAATGACAAAGGGGGAGATAGCTAGCTTGCACAAGTCAAGAAGATGCAAAAACTTGATTGCTAGCTTGCCTATCTTAAGTAGCAAATATTGCTAACTTGCTTATTTCAAGAAGCAAAAGTTGTCTTCTTGAACATCACCATCTTGAATATCTCAAGAAGCAAGACTTGCAACCTGCACATTACAATAGGAAGCAATAATCATGAGCCTACACAAGAAAGTTATCTTGCATTTGCTTTCGAAGTTTTTGCTAACTTGTATATCGTAAAAAATTTGCTAGCTTGTAGTCTAAAGAGAAGCGAAAAGTTGCTATCTCAAAAGAAGCAAATGTGCTATCTTGCCTATCTCAAGAGGCAAAAATGCTAACTTGCACATCTAGCAAAACTTGATAAATTTGCATATCTCAAGAAGCAAGAGTTGCTTTCTTGAACATCTCTAAATTACTAGCTTGCATGTTCTAAAAGTGCTATCTTGTATACTGTAGAACTTGCATATCTGAAACTTGATAGCCTGAATGTTCTAAGCATGATGTAACATTTGCTAAATTTTTTGGCTTCAAAACTGCATGATGATAAAACTTGATAATATGTTTTTCATGCAATAAGTTAAACCAATATCACAAACACTTGATTATGATACTTCTCCTTTTTGTTGATGACAAAGGGGGAGAAGTATGTTGATGACATGACATGTTATGCATAAGTTTATGCATATGTTCATGTTGACGTGTTGCAAGTATTCATGATGAATATTGCAATGACTTGAATTCAGTTTGAATTCAAGGTTCTATCAATATGGCATATTGATAGGGGGAGTTTGTTTAAACTCCGAGAGTTAAGTTTAACTCCGTCATCAAGTGATTGTCATCATCAAAAAGGGGGAGATTGTTGAATCTCGTATTTTGATGATGAAACTACTTGATATATGTTTATGATTTAATATGCATTTTGAGTGACGCAGGATGCTTTGATCAGGATGAGATAATTAAAGCAGGAACATCATGTTGTACCGGAGGAACATGTCAGAAGATTGGACGTCGGGCCGGTGGATCGGTCGACGTATCGACAGAAGGCTTCGGGCCGTGGACTCGGGCATCGGGCCAAGAAGAGTGGTTATTGTGCCAAGGATATCGGAGTTGCGGAGTCAACTGGCCGATTGGGCAATAGGCCGCAGGAGAGGACGATGCGCCGAAGAATCAGACGAAGCGTCGAGGGACCAATGACATGCCGGACAACTTGGTTAATTGCTTAGGATTAATTGTCTCGATCGAAGTTTTGTTTTAATTGTGCAGGATTAACTATGATAACGATGAAGACATAAAGCAAAACAAAGTGTCGGAGTCAAGCGCGAAGGATTTGATGCGAGTTCGAGAGTTCGACGGAAGTCCGAAGGTTCGTCGGGAATGCTACTGGAACTAGCCGAGAATGAGTTGGGAGCTTGCCGAAGGGTTTTTCGGAAGCTCGCCGGAAGGTTCGTTGGGAGTTCGCGGAGCTCGCCGAGAAAGATCAGAGCTTGCCGAAGAAGCTCATTGGAACTCGCTAAGAACAAATCGTGAAGTCTAGGAGCTTGCCGGGAGTCCGCAGAATGGTTTCCGAGAGTTCATCGGAAGACCGCCGGAAGTTTGCCAGAAGCTCGCCAGAAGAAGTCTTGACTTGCGGACTTTGTAATAGCTTAGAAAATGTCTTTAAAATCATACTTAGTACATTAATTAGGGTTAGGATTAGGTGTTAATCCTATAACCCAAGTAGGGGCCAATTAGGCCCAAGTTCGGACTGGTTTGGGCCAAGTTTGGAGCCAAACCAAGTGAGCTGAAATAGTGAAAGAGGTGGCACCGCCCCAGCCAGGAGGTGGCACCGCCTGGGCTAAGCCTCCCAGCGAGACTGGGCGGTGCAACCTCCCCAGCCAGGAGGTGGCACCGCCTGAGCTCAGTCTTCGAGCAAGACTGGGCGGTGCAACCTCCCTGACAGAGAGGTGGCACCGCCTGAGCTCGGTCTTCGAGCTCTGGCAGAGAGGTGCAACTACCTCAGTCAAGAGGTGGCACCGCCTGGGCTCAGTCTTCGAGCTCTGCCAGGCGGTGCAACCTCTCCAGTCAAGAGGTGCAACCGCCTGATCCCGGAATTCCGAGATTTGATCGTTTTGAGCTCCAAATTTGAATTGGATTGGGGCCTATAAATACCCCAGCCATTCAGCACTGAAAAGATACAGACCTACACCGAAATCTTGATCTTTTCTGTGATTCTAAGAGCTCAAAAGTGTTGTAAAGCCTTTAAGTCTCCTCTTTCTGTTCTTCAAGTTTTTGAGTTGTAAAGTGAGGAGAGAAAGGTCTGTAAAGGTTGTCTCCTGAGCCTGTCAAAAGGAGAGAAACTGTAAAAGGGCAGTTGGCCTTCGCCTATTGAAGGAAGGCCTCTAGTTGACGTCGGTGACCTCGTCGGTGGAGGAAGCCAAAAGTGGAGTAGGTCAAGACTGACCGAACCACTCTAAATCTCTGGTTTGCGTTTATTTTGAGCACTTTATCATTACTGTAAACCTCCTTCATAACTACTGCTTTCTGCGCTTTTACGAACAAGTTCTAAGTGCTGTTCCTTTAGAATCTGCATTCAGACGTAAATCGGTGTTTTCGTACATTACAGTTTACGTTTACGTTTTGATTCTGCAAAACTGTCTTCTAAGCCTTCACGAACAAGTTTCTAAGTGCTGATCTGTCCGAATCTGCTTTCAGACGTAAACTAGTGTTTTCGTACGATATTTACATTCCAGTTTACGTTTACGCCATGATTCTGCAAAACTTTCTTCTACGCTTTTACGAACGAGTTTCTAAAGTTCAGATCCTTTTGAAACTGCGTCTAGACGTAAAATTGCGTTTAGACGTAAAACTGCTCAAACTGCATTTAGACGTTTTAAACGTAAATCTGCGTTTAGACGTAAATCTGCGTTTAGACATAAATCTGCCTTTAGACGAAAACTGCGTTTAGACGTAAACTACGTTTAAACGTAAAACTGTGTTTTAGACGTAAAACTGAGTTTAGACGTAAATCTGCGTTTAGACGTAAATCTGCGTTTAGACGTAAATCTGCTTTTTGCAGATTGCTTTTTGAGCTGTACAATAGCAGCACATTATACTTCTGCTTAAACTGCGCTTAGACGCAAATTGTGTTTAGACGCAAACTGTGTTTAGACGCAAACTGCGCTTAGACGCAATCTGCGCTTAGACGCAAACTGCGCTTAGACGCAATCTGAGTTTAGACGCAATCTGCATTTAGACGCAAATTGCGTTTAGACGCTAACTGTGTTTAAACGTAAACTGCACTTAATCATAAGTAATCTTAGAATCGGCGTTATCGAACGAACGCAGCTTTCGTTTTTAATTGCTGAAAGATTTCCGCTGAACTAATTCACCCCCCCCTCCTCTTAGTGCTCTCGATCCTAACACGACGAACTCTCGATAATGCTCCGGCGGACTCCCAGCAAGCTCCTGGACTTTGCGACAATCTTCTTGGCAAGTTCCGATGAGCTTCTATGGCACAACTTCTTGGTTGATTCTTGTAGAACTTCCGACGAACGTCCAGACTTCCAACGAACTCTCGAACTCCCAACATGATCTCGATCTTGACTCCGGCACAACACCTGCTTTCTGTCTTACTGCCATCGTAGTTAATCCTATACAATTTTCTCAACATATAGATTAGATCAAACACATTACAATTGACTTCATCATCAAAATCTGAGATTCAACACCGGCTTGCTTCTGGCGATCTTCCGACGAGTTTTCGGTGAGTCTTCCAAAGTGCTGTCACGTACTTAGCTGGTTTTGCCTAAGTCGTGCGGCACCCTTGCATGTCCGTCCGCAAAGGTCAGCCTCCCCGAAGCCTCCCATTGTCCCTTAGGACCAACAAAAGAGAGAACGGGCTAGAGAGAACGCCTCAATCGGGATCCACAAGCAAATATCTCCGAAAAAATACTTCATAGACAATGCAAATTACAAATTACGCTGGTCCCCTAATGTCCGTTTGGAGTTAGACAGTCTATAGTCTATTCCCTTATGGGTATCGTTTCAAGGTCTCCCTCTACATCTTTGGAGTCGACGTTTTATTGCAAAGTTATGCAGTACTTTGGGACAGCCACTCTATATTGATAAAGCAACAGCTGCGCAGACGAGATTAACATTTGCTCGAGCATGTGTACTGGTTTCCTCTGACGAAGATCTCCCTAATGAGGTTTTTTATCGAGATCTTGAAGGGAACACTCGTAAGGTACATGTCTCATATTCTTGGAAGCCACAACGATGCAAGAGTTGCTTATCTTTTGGTCATACAAATGGAGCCTGTCAACAAACCCCGAAACCAATTAATAAGATCTACAGGCCACGTCAGATGCCTCAGCAACAAGGCGAACCTCCTCTAATGGTAGTAGAACCGGTGGTGACGCAGACGTGTGAGCATTTCGACTCGCAGGGACAGCGCCATAGACAAGACAAATCAGGAACTTTATCTCTCCCTATTATGTCGGAGCTTTCCACAACAGCCCATGGTACTCATGGACAAGAGAAGCAGAAGTTGGAAACTTCATCTCTTACTATATTACTGGATCCATCCACAACAGGAATTCCAATATCCACTCAACATGCCAACCAAGACATTGTGACTCAACAAACTCAAGCACCAACAAACATCGCCAGCAAGGATATTCTGCCACAACAAACACAGGCCCCAACAAACCTTGTTAGTAAGGATATTCTGCCTCAACTATCTCAAGCATCAATAAATCATACTAACCAGGATATTGCGCCTCAACAATCAGACTACTTGACTCAAGGTATAAAGTTTAAAAATTTGCTAGCTGTGGATGAAGTGGATAAATATAGAAATAAGGCCTTAAAAGGTAAAGATATTGTGCGGGAGGAAAATGCAAAACCTAAGGATAAGAAAAAGGATGGTACTATCCATTCAAAGTCGTAGAATGAATACCTTACTTTCTTTTTCTGATGAAGATAATCTGCTGGAATGTTCGTGGACTTAATAAGCCTGAAAAATGTCGGGAGCTCAACAGAATAATCAAGTCTGCCGCATGTGATATTGCTATTCTCGTAGAAACAAAAATTAAAAAATCGCTCATTCTTGCTCAAAAGAATTTAATATGGCCGGACGCAGAACTGTTTACCAATGACTCTAGTAAAACATTTGGTAGAATATGGGTCTTATGGCATCCTAACTCCATTAATGCTTGGTTTATTTCTGCTACCGATCAATTCATTCATCTTAAGGTGGAGGACAAAAAGAATGGCTGTCAATTCAATTTTATTGGTATATATGCTTCAAATAGTATGCAAGAAAGAAATACACTTTGGACCGATCTGACTAACATTGCAAATAACTGTCTTAATATGCCGTGGATTGTTCTTGGTGACTTTAATACTGTTCGATACACAAATGAAAAAGTGGGGGGTAGACAGCATTCTGAAAGTCAGCTTCAAAGATTTAATGATTATATAAACACTGCCGCATTGATTGATATGAAATCTGTGGGCAATTGGCTTTCCTGGAGTAATCAAGGCGATGGTAACAGAAAAATAATGGCTCGACTAGACAGATGTTTGATTAACCAAGAATGGTTAACAGTTTACCCTGATTCACTTCTTGAGTATGATGCACCATTATTTTCTGATCATTCCTTAATGTATATACACGCAGAGAAAGCAACACCTAGAGGCAAGAAACCATTTAGATTCTTTAATATGTGGAGTACTCATCCTCAGTTCCTTGATATTATCAGATCGGCTTGGAATATTAATATACATGGTTCGCCACTTTACATCTTATGCCAAAAGCTCAAAGTTTGCAAAGCGGCACTGAAGGAGTGGAATACAAACACCTTTGGAAATATTACCACTCGGGTTCAAATTTACAGAAAGGAACTAATGGCGATACAATATGAGCTTCAACTTCAGCCCCAAGATGAGAATCTTATCTACAAAGAGACAGAAGCCAGAAGTAACTTCATGCAAGCCTTAAAGCAGGAGGAAAGTTTTGCAAAGCAGAAGTCTCGACAACATTGGCTAACTCTAGGAGATTCCAATACTAAGTTTTTCTATGCATCCATTGCTACTCGAAGGGCCGTTAATCGCATCAGAAAATGTAAAGACAAATATGGTAAACTTATTGAGAATTTAGATGAAGTTAAAGCATACACCGAGCGATTTTTTTATTCCTTACTCAATCAAGCGGTGCAACCTAATAACATTCATGTGGAGCCAACAAGAAAGCTTGATTCGGATGACATTTCAATTCTCAGTGCCCCAGTTACAGATGATGAAATTGTAAGAGTTGTCTTTAAGTCACCAAAGGATAAAAGCCCTGGTCCAGATGGATTTCCAGCTGAATTTTACCAAACTGCATGGTCTATTATTGGAAATGATGTGATTAAGGCATGCCAACATTTTTTCTCTTCAGGCCGTTTTCTTAGAGAGATGAACTGCACTTTTATTTCTTTAATTCCCAAGAATGCAGGGGCTGATTCACTAGAAAACTATCGACCCATATCATTATGCAACTTTATTTACAAGATCATCTCCAAAGTGTTGGCAGATAGAATGCAAAAGGTAATACACAAGATCATTAGTCCAAATCAGGCAGCTTTCATCAAAGGGAGAAGTATACATCATAATATTCTGCTTGCTAATGACTTGATAAAGGACCTGCACTCAAATGCAAGAGGGACAAAAATATGTTTTAAAGCTGATTTACGGAAAGCCTTTGATTCAGTTAATAGGAGTTTTATCTATAAGATGCTCATCGATATGAACTTCCCACAGAAATGGGTAAATTGGATTCAAAGTTGCTTGGAAACTCCAAAGTTTTCGATACTTTTTAATGGCTCACCTATTGGTTTTTTTGGGAGCACGAATGGCATTCGACAAGGTGATCCACTTTCTCCATATCTCTTTACTATTGCAATGGAAGGACTTAGCTGTATGTTGGAACAAGCAGTCTTGAATGGCGGTATTAAGGTACCAAATGCTGGTTCTATTCACATATCACACATAACATTTGCAGATGATTTACTTATATTTCTCCAGAATGATCCAACTTCAGTGAGGAACCTAGCTACTATTCTAAATGACTTTGGTATGGTTTCTGGCCTTCAGTTAAATCATGCAAAAAGTAAAGTCTATATGGGTCCTTGCATTGAGGACAAGGACTTTATTACACACACTCTGGGGGTTAATGAGGGAAGTCTGCCAGTTCCTTATCTGGGTCTCCCACTCATATCCACTGGCATTCATAAAACCCACTGTCAACCTATCCTGCAAAAAATAAAGAATAGAATTTCTTCCTGGAAAAATAGGCTTCTATCAAAAGCAGGACGACTTGAACTCATCCGTTCGGTGTTGTACTCTTACTCTATATATTGGTCTAATGCTTTTCTTCTGCCTGTTGGACTTATCCAAGATATTGAACGGCTATTAATGAACTTCTTCTGGAATGGTACAAATGATAAGGCAATGCATATGGTAAATTGGGACAACATCTGTAAACCGAAAGATGAAGGGGGGCTGAACTTGAGAAATATTAGAGAGTGGAATAAAGCATGTTTGGTACAACAATTGTGGGACCTTTTGCAAAACAAATGTTCCTTATGGTCACAATGGGTTTCTGCTAGGTACCTTTCGAAGGAATCGATTTGGGAAATTTCAACAAGAACATACCACTCTGCAGCTTGGAAAGGAATTTTAAAGGCAAGGAATTGGATAATCAAACACATTTCTTATGCAATCTCTACTGGAACTAATACTAATATGTGGTACGATCCTTGGGTGAATGGGAAAAGTATATTTCAATTATATGGTGACAGAATACGAAAAGATCTTGGGGCTCCCAAAGATTGGAAGGTTTCCGAGTTCATTGCTAATGGTACCTGGTGTCTCCCTACTCCTATTTCTCCTGAAATGTTATCACTTTGGCCGACTATCACAGCTATTCCAATCAGGAACAACCCTTCAGATGTACTTATTTGGCTTCATGACAATGGTAAATTTAGTGCCACATCCGCATGGAATCAAATTAGGCAAAGAAATAACAAGTGGCTCTCAAGCAGTTGGACATGGGATCGACCGGGATCACAGAGACATTCCTTATGTACATGGCAGGCCCTTCTGAATAAACTACCTACAATAGATAATATTAAGAGAAGAGGTATCTATCATGTTAACCGATGCTTCCTTTGTTTGCAACAAGAAGAAACTATTGACCACCTCTATTTTGCTTGTGAATATACTAAATGGATATGGAAGGAGATTCTCCAGCGATTTGAACTCAATAGGATGCCGCAACCAAACTTGCATCAAGAATTAGGCGACCTCATACAAAGTTTCTCAAGAAAAGGACCTCTTACACAATTGGCAAAGGTTACTTTCAGATGTGCTATTTGGTGGATGTGGAAGGAGAGATGTAGCAGAATCTTTGAATGTCAACACACAAACAATGCTCAGCTCTTGACAGAGATTATTAGAGACTCAAGATCATGCATGGAGCATAATCTCAAAATGGAGCACTTTACACGAAGAGAAAGAGATATTTTTATCAAATTCAATTTTACTATTAGCTAAAGATCTTGGCAACGATGTTAAATGCTGTAACCAATGGTAGTCTTGGCACATCTTAACATGCTCGTTACAGTTAGGAGTTAAAGTCTACAACATGTGTAGTCATAACTACCACATGTGTACTCAATGAGTTACCTGACTTTGTCTATGATGTATAGACAAAGCTATTTGTAGAAACGTTACACATAATCAATTTACTTTTACTTACCAAAAAAAAAAAATTACAAACATACTTTACAAGTTCTGAACAGTGGCACAACAAAGGGTAAAATGGTCCATTACAGATCGAAAATCTCTCGCACGTGTCCACATGACACAACCTTTATTTACAAGCCTAAAGAGTCCACCAACCCAACTAAAATGGGACTATTAACCCTTTGGCCGCCCCTCTACATGCTGTACAAGGCATGAACATGCCAAAAGACACGGACATATATAAGCATTACATCAAACACCTTGTTTAAAAGTTTGTCCGCGACATTCTCCCCCACTTATTCCTTCGACGTCCTGGTTGAAGCCTTTGTCGACACTGCAACTCCTCGCCTTTGCTGAGTCTTCAATCTTCTGCTCCAGCTACAATGCGCCTCTTGGCTCCTAGCTGCTCTCCGCTGCTGTTTTTGAGTAGTCGAACCTTTGATCCGCCATGCTGCTTCAACTCACCAATGACTCTGACTCTGGTGTGGGGTTGGCTGAGTTGTGTTGATCCTTGTTGATTCCTGCGGATCCCCCAGATGAAGGAAAAGACCATCCTTACTGTGCCAGTCTCTCAAATGCCTCATGCTGCTTGAACTGGGTGGATGCTTATTGGAGCTTTAACGAGCATTGTCTCGTAAACTTTTGAAGTTTTGGGTCCTTCCTCCACAAAATTTGCTCATTGACTCTTCCTTCACTTAGTTGTCATATCCAAGTAGGTTCACATCACTTCCTCTTTCGATTGGCATTTCGTTGGGAAATGAAGCGGACAATCTACTCTCAGTAGTACTGATCACCGTTGGTGAGGATTTGATAACTATTGTCTTTCTTTATCTTCGAAGGGTCTTTGAACTTATGCAGAGCTCCTCTGCTGGATAGATAAGAGAATTGGGGTACTCGGTTTCGCCCATTCTCTTAAGGGTTGAGAAGGCAAAGGTTACTTGACTTCGCCCGCCTCCTCGAGGTTGTACTCCTTGCATCGAGCTGGTTACTAGCCTTCGCCTGCTCTTTGCTCACACTTCTGAAGCACTTGAAGTGTTTGCACTCATTGCGTTGAGTTAGTTACTGTGATTCACCTTTTCAATGCCATTGAACTTCTGGAATGCAGGAAGTTTTCACCCCAACTTAGAGTAATTCTCTCATAGGTTTGGTCGCCTCTGGGATTGTACCGTCTTCTCCATCAGTCCTGCCGCCAACTCCACTGAGTAGCAAAGGTACAGCACCGCGTACTGCCTATTTCGTTCCTTGGTTATGCGCTCTTGCATGACCCAAAGTCCTTCACTTTCGGCTATTTTGATGAGAAGTTCATTGACACCGGTCTTACGAAGTTCCTCGGCCTCTGCCCTTCAGCCTTGTCTCGGTACTTGGAGATTGCCTCTGCATACTCCACCTCCTCGGCCCCTTTCACGACCAAGCGCTCTCCCTCCATGAGAGCAAGGGATCAATGACTTTCACGGAAGTCCCGCCTCTGCGGTACCATGGCGCTGTCATGCCCATGGCCCTACTATCCATCGCCTCGCATCTGCATCCCTTTTCTTCACGATCAGTAGATATGTCTCTGTGGCACTCCTCTGAGTCCACCTCCATTCTAACTGATGCTTGATTTTGGGTAGCTAAGTCCCTCTGGATTCGTCGTCGCTTCCTCGCCCCTTTCAACCCCCTACTTCAACACCTCTGTGTTCTCCAAGCAGTCCGTTTGGTCGATGGAAAGACAGACTGTAACTCCCATGCATGGCCTCTGCCATCACGTTGTAGGGTTTGCACCTATTCTGTTCTCCTTAGCTTCCTTGGTAGCAACGTTCGCTTACTCGACCTTGTCCTCTAACTTGCCGGGCTCCCTTAAGCGAATATGAACTCTGGAGCAGTCCAACTCTCCAGCTGCTTCGATCATACCTCTGCATGATCAAGTCTCTCCCATGGAACTCACTGGTACTTGCATTCGAACTTTTCCCTTGGTGGAACACAGCCCCCATATGCTGATGACCAAGACTTTCATCCGATGCAAAATTCGATGCACGCACAGAAGACTCGCCTCTGCGGTACCATGGCCTTCACTTCTTGAATCCATAGCCCTTCTTGCCGTCGTGTTGTTCACCGAACTGGAGCTTCTAGTAGCTCCCGATCATACCTCCATATGATCTAGTCCCTCACGGGACTATGTCGTGTGTATCGCATTGCCACGAACTGTTCCACCACGATCCGCCTCTTGGTGACATCTTCATTGCATTCTGATCCTTGTGGAATAAACTCGAATTGTGAATGTTAGGACTCTAGCTTGGAGAGTCCTAATTGAGAGGAACATTAATGTAAAACTATTAGGACTCTAGCTAGGAGAGTCCTAATTGAGAGGGACATTCTGTTAGGACTCTAGCTAGGAGAGTCCTAATTGAGAGGGGCATTCAAGTAGGAGGTGTTTTCTTAGAGAAGAATTAGGAGTTGTAAGGGAATAGGAGTCTTGACTATGAGTCCTACTAGGAGTTGGTTAGAAGTAAGAGTCTTAAGTAAGAGTCCTATTAGGAGTTAGGGTTTAGAAGCACTATAAATAGTCATGTATTCCTTCTCTTTTCATAAGCAATAGATGAATCTTTTCTGCAGCCTTTGAGCAGCAACTTGGAGGGAGGAACCCCTATAGAGTTCCAAGGAGGCCGATCCCCTAAAGAGATCAACCCCAAGTTTAGAATCTGCAAGGGTTCTAACACCTGGTATTAGAGCAACGTTCTTGGCATCTCGCTGCCCTTCCACTGCCATCCATCAGCCCTCCACAACTGCCCAAAGCAATTCCCACAATTGCTTAAAAGATCGTCGCCGAATTCCGCCATCATCTCCACGACCGCGGATCATCCTTTGATCTCCCCGCGAATTGCAACAAGTTCTGGTTTCCTACCTTACTACTGCTGCAATTTAGTTATCCTTCTTCGAAAATCCAAAAAAAAAAAAAACTGTTCCTATATTGCTGCATAAACCTTTCGTCACAAAGTTTTCATCTCTACGACGAAAGATACATTACAGAATTCCAGCCGCATAGTACCATATGGTTGATCTTGCTACTATGCTTTTTCTATCTAAATTTCTATGAAATTTTTATGACATCTTTGACACTTCCTAACAGCAGATTTGCCTTTGGTTTTTTCAAAAAATTGTCAATATAAACCATTGATATTTTACATCTAATCTGCTATACTTGAAAATCTGTACCGTAAAATTTCAGCCGCATAGCACTGATTGTTTGATCTTGATACTACATTGTTTCTATCCAAATCTCTACGAAATTTTTATGATTGCTTTGACACTTCCTAATAGTGGATTTCCCTTTGGTTTCATCAAAAAATTCTCAATATAAACTTCTGATCTTTTACGTCCAATCTGCTATACTTAAAAATCTATGCTGCAGAAAATTTTAGCCACATATTGTTGCCTTAACCCATCTATTTGCAATCTTTTTTGAATGAAATTTCTTATACACTTTATAGATCATCTTGGCTTCCATCTAAGATTTATCTATTGAGGAATTCATCTCTAAAATCGATTTTTGTGTTGCTATAAATTTTCATCGTAAACTGCTGAAATTTTTCGATGAGAATTCTGCTATCGCAACTTGCACCAATTTCCTTGCTGTTATACTGCCGAAATTTTCTTGATTAAATTAGTCATCCTTGCTGTCATATAAACTGTGATTTTTCTATCAATTCCCTCCTCAATTCTCTCAAGTTTTTGGTGGAAATTACGTCGAGAAACCGCTGTTTCTTCGACGATAATTCTGCTCTTACAAGACAGCACATAATTGCTGCAACTTCCACTGATTTCTCTCAAACCTTTGCTGCCATCTACCACAGATCCAAAACTTTCATCCACAGCCCTAAAACTCTACCAAACCACACCCTCAAACTGCACCCAAAACAGCCACAAAATAAGCCTAAATCGTAGCCTACATCCACCGATCCACCAACCCTTTCGACCATCACTTCTCTCAACCTATACATGCCTTTAACCTGACAACAAAAGAGAGATCTTAACATCATAGATTTGGAGGCATATACTATGGCATCTAAGGAGGCAATCGATGCTAAATTCGAAGCCTTGGAGGCACGAATGGAGGATAAGATTCGGACGCTCTTTACTGAACTCAGATTGGGCCGACTACTAAGCCCGAAAAAATCATATCATGGAGAGAGCTTTGCCCAATCGTACCAGGCCCGAAGAGATGAGTTCCAAGGGAGGGGAGGCTCTATGATCGATCCCAACTGTCCATGCATAAGGGTGAACTTCCCTAGATGGGAAGAAGGAGACCCGATTGGTTGGATCTTGCACGCGGAGCGATATTTTCGGTACCACAAAACCGCGGATGCATCTATGGTGAAAATTGCAGCTATACATCTTTAAGGGGATGCTATACAGTGGTTTGACTGGTTTGAACATACTTATGGAGTCCTTTCATGGCAACAATTCAAAGAAGGACTGCTGATCCGCTTCAGACAAACCGATTACGAGAATATTGACGGACAACTAGCAAAGATCCAACAAACCTCCACCATTCAGGAGTACCAAACCAGGTTTGAAAGGTTATCTAATCAAACTCTTGATTGGTCTCAAAAACAGCTATTGAGGACCTTTATTGAGGGCTTGAAGCCGGAGATCCGAGGAGAAGTTAAAGCACGACAACCGTACACGCTTATGGCAGCCATCTCTTTTGCACGACATCAAGAGGAGCAATTGAACCACGAAGCTCGGAGGACTAGGATCGCTCCTCAACCAATAATATTGAAGCCCTTAGCCCCTCCTACTGTCGACCAAGTCCCTACACCAAAGAGGTTAACAAGAGAAGAGCTTCGGGAGCGATATGCGAAGGGGTTATGTTGGCATTGTGACGAGCCGTGGAGCCGTGAGCATCGCTGTAGTAAATGGGGACTTCTTATGATTGAACCGATAGAAGAAGAGGTCATTGAACATCCAAAAGAGAGCCTTGAATATGAAGAAGAAGATGTAGAAGAAGAGCCACAACCGACCAAAATTACGGTACATACACTAGTTGGCTACTCAATCCCACAAACGATGAAAATTGGAGGCCTTCTCAAACAACAACCGATCACTGTTTTCATCGACACGGGCAGCACTAATAATATCCTAAACAGTAAGGTTGCTATCCGAATGGCATTACCTATCGAGAATCGCTGTAGGTTTGATGTTAAGGTCACCGACAGACGGATTTTGAAGTGTGATCGTAGGCGCCCGCAGGAGAAACTATTGCTGCAGGACCAAGAAATAATTGCAGATTTCTTCCTTCTTCCTCTTGATGATCATAAGGCCATGCTCAGAATTAAATGGTTGACAACATTAGGTGATTTTTCTTGGAATTTTATGAAACTAATTATGAAATTTTACAGTAAGGAGAAACATGTGATAGTGCACGGGAAACGTGGGGGCGACGTAACGATGATTTGCACACAACAAATGAAGAAGGTTTTGCATAAAGCATGCAGTGGCTTTTTGGTACAACTTGAGCAGCAAACTAAGGGAGAGTCAACAGAATTTGAAGCTCCAAATTGTTAGGACTCTAGCTTGGAGAGTCCTAATTGAGAGGGACATTCATGTAAAACTGTTAGGACTCTAGCTAGGAGAGTCCTAATTGAGAGGGACATTCTGTTAGGACTCTAGCTAGGAGAGTCCTAATTGAGAGGGGCATTCATGTAGGAGGTTTTTTCTTATAGAAGAATTAGGAGTTGTAAGGGAATAGGAGTCTTGAGTAGGAGTCCTATTAGGAGTTGGTTAGAAGTAAGAGTCTTAAGTAGGAGTCCTATTAGGAGTTAGGGTTTAGAAACCCTATAAATAGCCATGTATTCCTCCTCTTTTTTCAAGCAATAGATGAATCTTTTCTGCAGCCTTTGAGCAGCAACTTGGAGGGAGGAACCCCTATAGAGTTCCAAGGAGGCCGATCCCCTAAAGAGATCAACCCCAAGTTTAGAATCTGCAAGGGTTCTAACACCTGGTATCAGAGCAGCGTTCTTGGCGTCTCGCTGCCCTTTCACAGCCATCCATCAACACTCCACAACCATCCAAAGCAATTCCCATAATTGCTTAAAAGATCGTCACCGAATTCCGCCATCATCTCCACCACCACGGATCATCCTTTGATCTCCCCGTGAATTGCAACAGGTTTTGGTTTCCTACCTTACTGCTGCTGCAATTTAGTTATCCTTATTCGAAAATCCAAAAAAAAAAAAATCGTTCCTATATTGCTGCATAAACTTTTCGTCACAAAGTTTTCATCTCTATGACGAAAGATACATTGCGGAATTCCAACCGCATAGCACCATCTGTTTGATCTTGCTACTGTGCTTTTTCTATCCAAATTTCTACGAAATTTTTATGACATCTTTGACACTTCTTAACAGTAGATTTCCCTTTAGTTTCATCAAAAAATTCTCAATATAAACTACTGATCTTTTATGTCCAATCTGCTGCACTTGAATTGCAGAATTAAAGCCGCATAGCACCATCTGTTTGATCTTGCTACTGTGCTTTTTCTATCCAAATTTCTATGAAATTTTTATGACATCTTTGACACTTCCTAAAAGTATATTTCCCTTTGGTTTCATCGAAAAATTCTCAATATAAACTACTGATCTTTTATGTCCAATCTGCTGCACTTGAAAATCTATGCTGCAGAAAATTTCAGCTGCATATCGTTGCCTTAACCCATCTATTTGCAATCTTTTTTGAATGAAATTTCTTATAGACTTCATATATCATCTTGGCTTCCATCTAAGATTGATCTATTAAGAAATTCATCTCTAAAAACGATTTTATGTTGCTGCAAATTTTCATCGTAACCCGTTGAAATTTTTCGACGATAATTCTGCAATTGCAACTTGTACCAATTTCTTTGCTGTTATACTGCCGAAATTTTCTTGATTAAATTAGATATCCTTGCTGTCATATAAACTGTGATTGTGCTATCAATTCCCTCCTCAATTCTCTTAAGTTTTTGGTGGAAATTACGTCGAGAAACCGTTGTTTCTTCGACGACAATTCTACTCTTACAAGACAGCACATACTTGCTGCAACTTCCACGGATTTCTGTCAAACCTTTGCTACCATCTACCACAGATCCAAAACTTTCATCCACAGCACTAAAACTCTACCAAACCACACCCTCAAACTGCACCCAAAACAGCCACAAAACAAGCCTAAACCGTAGCCTACATCCACCAATCCACCAACACTTTCGACCATCACTTCTCTCAACCTATACATGCCTTTAACCCAACAGCAAAAGAGAGATCTTAACATCATTGATTTGGGGCCATATACTATGGCATCTAAGGAGGCAATCAATGCTAAATTCGAAGCCTTGGAGGCGCGAATGGAGGATAAGATTCGGACGCTCTTTACCGAACTCAGATTGGGCCGACCACTAAGCCCGAAGAAATCATATCAAGGAGAGAGCTTTGCCCAATCACACCAAGCCCGAAGAGATGACTTCCAAGAGAGGGGAAGCTCTATGACCAACCCCAACTATCCATGCATGAGAGTGGACTTCCCTAGATGGGAAGAAGGAGACCCGATTGGTTGGATTTCGCACGCGGAGCGATATTTTCGGTACCACAAAACCGCGAATGTATCTATGGTGAAAATTGCAGCTATACATCTTGAAGGGGATGCTATTCAGTGGTTTGACTGGTTTGAACATACTTATGGAGTCCTTTCATGGCGACAATTCAAAGAAGAACTGCTGATTCGCTTTAGACCAATCGATTACGAGAATATTGACGAACAACTAGCAAAGATCCGACAAACCTCCACCATTCAGGAGTACCAAACCAGGTTTGAAAGGTTATCTAATCAAAATCATGAATGGTCTCAAAAACAGCTATTGAGGACCTTCATTGAGGGCTTGAAGCCGGAGATCCGAGGAGAAGTTAAAGCGCGACAACCGTACACGCTTATGGCAGCCATCTCTTTCGCACGACATCAAGAGGAGCAATTGAACCATGAAGCTCGGAGGACTAGGGTCTCTCCTCAACCAGTAATATTGAAGCCCTTAGCCCCCCCTACTGTCGACCAAGTCCCTACACCAAATAGGTTAACAAGAGAAGAGCTTCGGGAGCGATATGCGAAGGGGTTATGTTGGCATTGTGACGAGCCGTGGAGCCGTGAGCATCGCTGTCGTAAAAGGGGACTTCTTATGATTGAACCGATAGAAGAAGAGGTCATTGAACATCCAAAAGAGAGCCTTGAACATGAAGAAGAAGATGCAGAAGAAGAGCCACAACCGACCGAAGTTACGGTACATACACTAGCTGACTACTCAAACCCGCAAACGATGAAAATTGGAGGCCTTCTCAAACAACAACCAATCACTGTTCTCATCGACACCGGCAGTACTACTAACTTCCTAAATAGTAAGCTTGCTGTTCGGATATCATTACCTATCGAGAATCGCTGCAGGTTTGATGTTAAGGTCATTGACGGACGGATTTTGAATTGTGATCATAGGCGCTTGCAGGAGAAACTATTGCTGCAGGACCAAGAGATAATTGCAGATTTCTTCCTTCTCCCTCTTAACAATCATGAGGCCATACTCAGAATTAAATGGTTGACGACATTAGATGATATTTCTTGGAATTTTATGAAACTAATTATGAAATTTTACAGTAAGGAGAAACAGGTGACATTGCACGGGAAACGTGGGGGCGACATAACAACGATTTGCACACAACAAATGGAGAATGTTTTGCATAAAGCATGCAGCGGCTTTTTGGTACAACTTGAGCAGCAAACTAAGGGAGAGCCAACAGAATTTGAAGATCCAAATCTACTTCCTTTGCTTGCTGAATTTTCAAATATATTTGACGAACCGCGCAACCTACCTCTTACCTGTCGGCATGATCATTGTATAATGATTCTTCCAGGCAAATCTTCAGAAAATGCTCAGCCATATCAGTATCCACATCTCCAGAAGGATGAAATAGAAAGGATTATAAAAGAGATGCTCGAAATAGGAGTTATTCGGCCAAGTTGCAACCTCTACTCTTCGCCGGTGCTACTTGTACGTAAGAAGGACGGAACAAGGCGAATATGTGTTGATTACCGAGCTCTCAATGGCATAATCATCAAGGACAAATACTTTATTCCAATAGTAGATGAATTGCTAGATGAAAGGGAGCATAAATCTTTACAAAGCTGGACCTTTGATCCGGGTATCATCAAATACGAGCATGCGAAGAAGACATACGGAAAACCACCTTTTGAACACACAACAACCACGAATTTTTGCTTTCTGCAACAAAAGATGGAATATCTTGGGCATATCATATCAGAGGAAGGTGTGGCAGTGGACCCCTTCAAAATTGGAGCAATGCAAAACTGGCCGACCTCGAGAAACATAAAATTGCTACATGGCTTTCTGGGTTTAATAGGCTACTACCGCAAGTTCGTGAAAAACTATGGAAAGATCAGTGCACCACTTACTACCTTACTAGAAAAAGAAGTCTTCCAATGGTTGGACAGAGCCTCCGCTACCTTTGACAAACTTAAGGCAGCCATGACGACGACGCCGGTGCTAACACTACCAGATTTCAACCGACCCTTCATTATTGAGGCCGACACATCTGGAGTCAGAATTGGAGTCATTCTCATGCAAGATGGTCGACCACTCGCATACACTAGTAAGGCATTATCTCCCTCCTATTAAAATAAGTCAACATATGATAAGGAGATGCTCGCCATTGTGCGCGCAGCAACGAGGTGGAGATTGTACTTGATCAGGCGATACTTTCAAATCAAGACCGACCATAAAAGCCGAAAATATCTCTTGGAGCAGAAGATATCATCCCCCAAGCAGCAAAAATGGCTACCTGAGCAAGCTGAATTTTCGGTCGTTTTACTTCCAACCAGCGACTTTCTTAAGGATATTAAGATGGAATGGCAGGAAGATTCAGAGACTAGTAAGATTATAAAAAAATTGGAGGAAGCACCAAGCCCCATGGCTCATTACAATTGGGACTCAAAAGAATTACACTATAAGGGACGTATTGTGCTTACGATAAATTCTACTTGCATCTTCACGAGCAGATTTTGGACAAAGTTATTCCATATGCAGGGTACTAAATTGAAAAGGAGTATGGCATATCACCCAAAAATCGATGGCCAGACGGAAGTTTTAAATAGGTGCTTGAAGACAGCCCAAAGCCACCCACCAAATATGACTACCCAAAGAGAACTCCAGACCCTGCCAAGTGCCATTGTTGATCGACGGATCATGACTCGACGACGACGACCCACTAATGAAGTGCTAATACAGTGGGCGAACCTACCAATAGAAGATGCCACTTGGGAGAACTATGATGACTTGAAGATCAAATTCCCAGAATTCACGAATCATCAGCCTCGAGGACAAGGCTGATTTGAAGAGGGCGGGTCTGTTAGGACTCTAGCTTGGAGAGTCCTAATTGAGAGGAACATTCATGTAAAACTGTTAGGACTCTAGCTAGGAGAGTCCTAATTGAGAGGGACATTCTGTTAGGACTCTAGCTAGGAGAGTCCTAATTGAGAGGGGAATTCATGTAGGAGGTTTTTTCTTATAGAAGAATTAGGAGTTGTAAGGGAATAGGAGTCTTGAGTAGGAGTCCTATTAGGAGTTGGTTAGAAGTAAGAGTCTTAAGTAGGAGTCCTATTAGGAGTTAGGGTTTAGAAGCCCTATAAATAGCCATGTATTCCTCCTCTTTTCTCAAGCAATAGATGAATCTTTTCTGCAGCCTTTGAGCAGCAACTTGGAGGGAGGAACCCCTATAGAGTTCCAAGGAGGCCGATCCCCTAAAGAGATCAACCCCAAGTTTAGAATCTGCAAGGGTTCTAACACAAATCTACTTCCTTTGCTTGCTGAATTTTAGATATATTTGACGAACCGCGCAACCTACCTCTTACCCGCCGGCATGATTATTATATAACGATTCTTCCAGGCAAACCTCCAGCAAATGCTCAGCCATATCAGTATCCACATCTCTAGAAGGATGAAATAGAATGGATTGTAAAAGAGATGCTCGAAACAGGAGTTATTCGGCCATGTTGCAGCCCCTACTCTTCACCGGTGCTCCCCATACGAAAGGACAGAACATGGCGATTATGTCTTGACTACCGAGCTTTCAATGGCATAACCATCAAGGATAAATACCCTATTCTAGTAGTAGATGAATTGCTTGATGAAAGGGAGCACAAATCTTCACAAAGCTGGATCTTCGATCCGGGTATCATCAAATACAAGTATGCGAAGAAGACATACCGAAAACCACCTTTTGAACACACAACAACCACTATGAATTTTTGCTTTCTTCAAAAGAAGGTGGAATATCTTGGGCATATCATATCAGAGGAAGGTGTGGCAGAAGACGCCTTCAAAATTGAAGCAATGCAAAACTGGCCTACCCCGAGGAACATAAAATTGCTACATGACTTTCTAGGTTTAACAGGCTACTACTGCAAGTTCGTGAAAAACTATAGAGAGATCAATGCACCACTTACTTCCTTACTGAAAAAAGATGTCTTCCAATGGTCGAACAGAGCCTCCGCTGCCTTCGACAAACTTAAGGCAGCCATGACGACGACACCGGTGCTAACACTACAAGATTTCAACCGACCCTTCATTATCGAGGTCGATGCATCTGGAGTCGAAATTGGAGCCATTCTCATGCAAGATGGTCGACCACTCGCATACACTAGTAAGGAATTATCTCCCTCCCATCAAAATAAGTCAACGTATGATAAGGAGATGCTCGCCATTGTGCGCGCAGCAACGAGGTGGAGACCCTACTTAATTGGTAGACGATTTCAAATTAAAACCGACCATAAAAGCCTCAAGTACTTTTTGGAGCGAAAGATATCATCCCCGGAGCAGCAAAAATGGGTAACAAAACTTCTTGGATTTGATTTTGAAATAACTTACAAAAAGGGGAAAGAGAATGTTCTTGCAGATGCGCTTTCGCAGCTACCCGAGCAAGTTGAAGTTTCGGCCGTTTCACTTCCGACCAGCGACTTCCTTGAGGATATTAAGATGGAATGGTAGGAAGATTCAGATACTAGTAAGATTATAAAAAAATTGGAGGAAGCACCAAGCCCCATGGCTCATTACAATCGGGACTCAAAAGAATTATGCTATAAGGGACGCATTGTGCTTGTGACAAATTCTACTTGCATCTTCAAGAGCAGATTTTGGACAAAGTTATTCCATATGCAGGGTACTAAATTGAAAAGGAGTACGACATATCACCCACAAACCAACAGCCAGACGGAAGTTTTAAATAGGTGCTTGGAGACAGCCCAAAGCCACCCACCAAATATGACTACCCAAAGAGAACTCCAGACCCAGCCAAGTGCCATTATTGATCAACGGATCGTGACTCGACAACGACGACCCACTAATGAAGTGCTAATAAAGTGGGCGAATCTACCAATAGAAGATGCCACTTGGGAGAACTATGACGACTTGAAGATCAAATTCCCATAATTCACGAATCATCAGCCTCAAGGACAAGGCTGATTTGAAGAGGGCGGGTCTGTTAGGACTCTAGCTTGGAGAGTCCTAATTGAGAGGGACATACATGTAAAACTGTTAGGACTCTAGCTAGGAGAGTCCTAATTGAGAGGGACATTCTGTTAGGACTCTAGCTAGGAGAGTCCTAATTGAGAGGGGCATTCAAGTAGGAGGTGTTTTCTTAGAAAAGAATTAGGAGTTGTAAGGGAATAGGAGTCTTGACTATGAGTCCTACTAGGAGTTGGTTAGAAGTAAGAGTCTTAAGTAGGAGTCCTATTAGGAGCTAGGATTTAGAAGCCCTATAAATAGCCATGTATTCCTTCTCTTTTCATAAGCAATAGATGAATCTTTTCTGCAGCCTTTGAGCAGCAACTTGGAGGGAGGAACCCCTATAGAGTTCCAAGGAGGCCGATCCCCTAAAGAGATCAACCCCAAGTTTAGAATCTGCAAGGGTTCTAACAGTGAACCCTCCATGTGTGGCCTCTGCCAATACATCGCAGAGTCTCTTTCACCTTCGATTTTGTTCGCTCCTTTGGCAATCGACCTTCATCCATGTTAGGACTCTAGCTAGGAGAGTCCTAATTGAGAGGGACATTCATGTAAAACCTACCTAAGCCGACCCCTATTAAGGAGGTGAAGTGGCCGGCTAGGGTTAGGAGGTTATTTCTTAGAGAAGAATAAGGTGTTGTAAAGGAATATGAGTCTTAAGTAGGAGTCCTATTAGGAGTTGGTTAGAAGTAGGAGTCTTGAGTAGGAGTCCTATTAGGAGTTGGTTAGAAGTAAGAGTGTTAAGTAAGAGTCCTATTAGGAGTTAGGGTTCAGAAGCCCTATAAATAGTCATGTATTCCACCTCTTTTCATAAGCAATAGATGAATCTTTTCTGCAGCCTTTGAGCAGCAACTTGGAGGGAGGAACCCCTATAGAGTTCCAAGGAGGTCGATCCCCTAAAGAGATCAACCCCAAGGAACCCCATTAGAGTTCCAAGGAGGCCGATCCCCTAAAGAGATCAACCCCAAGTTTAGAATCTGTAAGGGTTCTAACACCTGGTATCAGAGCAGCGTTCTTGGCAGCGTTCCAAGGGTGCGATAATGCCTGCACTAAATCACCGGATCCCATCTGAACTCCGAAGTTAAGCGTGCTTGGGCCAGAGTACAACTAGGATGGGTGGTGGCCCTCCACAACCTCCCAAAGCAATTCCCACAATTGCTTAAAAGATCGTCGCCGAATTCCACCATCATCTCCACCACCGTAGATCATCCTTTGATCTCCTTGTGAATTGCAACAGGTTCTGGTTTCCTACCTTACTACTGCTGCAATTTAGTTATCATTATTCGAAAATCCAAAAAAAAAAACTGTTCCTATATTGATGTATAAACCTTTCGTCACAAAGTTTTCATCTCTACGACGAAAGATACATTGCAGAATTCTAGCCGCATAGCACCATCTGTTTGATCTTGCTACTGTGCTTTTTCTATCCAAATTTCTATGAAATTTTTATGACATCTTTGACACTTCCTAACAGAAGATTTCCCTTTAGTTTTTTCAAAAAATTCTCAATATAAAACATTGATCTTTTACGTCTAATCTGCTATACTTGAAAATCTGCATTGTAAAATTTTAGTCGCATAGCACTGTTTGTTTGATCTTGATGCTATATTGTTTCTATCCAAATCCCTACAAAATTTTTATGATAGCTTTGACACATCTTAACAGTGGATTTTCCTTTGGTTTCATCAAAAAATTCTTCATATAAACCACTGATCTTTTACGTCAAATCTGCTATAATTAAAAATCTGTGCTGCAGAAAATTTCAGCGGCATATTGTTGCCTTAACCCATCTATTTGTAATCTTTTTTGAATAAAATTTCTTATACACTTCATAGATCATCTTGGCTTCCATGTAAGATGGATATATTAAGGAATTCATCTCTAAAAATAATTTTGTGTTACTGCAAATTTTCATCGTAACTCGCTGAAATTTTTCGACGACAATTCTGCTATCGCAACTTGCACCAATTTTCTTGCTGTTATACTGCTGAAATTCTCTTGATTAAATTAGACATCCTTGCTGTCATATAATCTATAATTTTGCTATCAATTCCCTCCTCAATTCTCTTAAGTTTTTGGTAAAAATTAAATTGAGAAACCATTGTTTCTTCGACGACAATTCTACTCTTACAAGACAGCACATAATTGCTGCAACTTCCACTGATTTCTCTCAAACCTTTGCTGCCATCTACCACAGATCCAAAACTTTCATCCACAGCCCTAAAACTCTACCAAACCACACCCTCAAACTGCACCCAAAACAGCCACAAAACAAGCCTAAATCGTAGCCTACATCCACCGATCCACCAACCCTTTCGACCAGCACTTCTCTCAACCTATACATGCCTTTAACCTGACAACAAAAGAGAGATCTTAACATCATAGATTTGGAGGCATATACTATGGCATCTAAGGAGGTAATCAATGCTAAATTCGAAGCCTTGGAGGCACGAATGGAGGATAAGATTTGGACGCTCTTTACCGAACTCAGATTGGGCCGACTACTAAGCCCGAAAAAATCATATCATGGAGAGAGCTTTGCCCAATCGTACCAGGCCCGAAGAGATGAGTTCCAAGGGAGGGGAGGCTCTATGATCGATCCCAACTGTCCATGCATAAGGGTGAACTTCCCTAGATGGGAAGAAGGAGACCCGATTGGTTGGATCTCGCGCGCGGAGCGATATTTTCGATACCATAAAATCGCGGATGCATCTATGGTGAAAATTGCAGCTATATATCTTGAAGGGGATGCTCTATAGTGGTTTGACTGGTTTGAACATACTTATGGAGTCCTTTCATGGCGACAATTCAAAGAAGGACTGCTGATCCTCTTCAGACCAACCGATTACGAGAATATTGACGGACAACTAGCAAAGATCCGACAAACCTCTACCATTCAGGAGTACCAAACCAGGTTTAAAGGGTTATCTAATCAAACTCATCATTGGTCTCAAAAACAGCTATTGAGAACCTTCATTGAGGGCTTGAAGCCGGAGATCCGAGGAGAAGTTAAAGCGCGACAACCGTATACGCTTATGGCAGCCATCTCTTTCGCACGACATCAAGAGGAGCAATTGAACCATGAAGCTCGGAGGACTAGGGTTGCTCCTCAACCAGTAATATTGAAGCCCTCAGCCCCCCCTACTATCAACCAAGTCCCTACACCAAAGAGGTTAACAAGAGAGGAGCTTCGGGAGCGATATGCGAAGGGGTTATGTTGGCATTGTGACGAGCCGTGGAGCCGTGAGCATCGCTGTAGTAAAGGAGGACTTCTTATGATTGAACCAATAGAAGAAGAGATCATGGAACATCCAGAAGAGAGCCTTGATCATGAAGAAGAAGATGCATAAGAAGAGCCACAACCGACTGAAGTTACGGTACATGCACTAGCCGGCTACTCAAACCCGCAAATGATGAAAGTTGGAGGCCTTCTCAAACAACAACCGATCACTGTTCTTATCGACACGGGAAGTTCTAATAACTTTCTAAACAGTAAGGTTACTATCCAGATGGCCTTACCTATTGAGAATTGCAGCAGGTTTGACATTAAGATCGTCGATGGATGGATTTTGAAGTATGATCGTAGGCGCCCTCAAGTGAAATAGTTGATGATCATGAGGCCTTACCAAGAGATAATTGCATATTTCTTCCTTCTCCCTCTTGATGATCATAAGGCCATGCTCATAATTAAATGGTTGACGACATTAGGCAAACCTCCAGCAAATACTCGGCCATATCAATATCTATATCTCCAGAAGGATGAAATAGAAAAGATTAAAAAAGAAATGCTCGAAACAGGAGTTATTCGGCCAAGTTGCAACCTCTATTCTTCACCGGTGCTACTTGTACGCAAGAAGGACGGAACATGGCGAATATGCGTTGATTACCGAGCTCTCAATGGCATAACCATCAAGGACAAATACCTTATTCCAATAGCAGATGAATTGCTAGATGAAAGGGAGCACAAATCTTTACAAAGCTGCACCTTTGATCCGGGTATTATCAAATATGAGTGTGCGAAGAAGACATACCAAAAACCACCTTTTGAACACACAACAACCACTATGAATTTTTGCTTTCTTCAACAGAAGGTGGAATATCTGGGGCATATCATATCAGAGGAAGGTGTGACAGTGGACCCCTTCAAAATTGAAGCAATGCAAAACTGGCCTACCCCAAGGAACATAAAACTGCTACGTGGCTTTTTGAGTTTCACAGGCTACTACTGCAAGTTCGTGAAAAACTATGGAGAGATCAGTGCACCACTTACTTCGTTACTGAAAAAAGATATCTTCCAATGGTCGGACAGAGCCTCCGTTGCCTTCGACAAACTTAAGGCAGCCATGACGACGACGCTGGTGCTAACACTACCATATTTCAACCGACCTTTCATTATTGAGGCTGACGCATCTAGAGTCGGAATTGGAGTCATTCTCATGCAAGATGGTCGACCACTCACATACACTAACAAGGCATTATCTCCCTCCCATCAAAATAAGTCAACATATGATAAGGAGATGCTCGCCATTGTGCGCGCAGCAACGAGGTGGAGACCCTACTTGATTGGCCGACGATTTCAAATTAAAACCAACCATAAAAGCCTCAAGTACTTTTTGGAGCGAAAGATATCATCCCCTGAGCAGCAAAAATGGGTAACAAAACTTCTTGGATTTGATTATGATATAACTTACAAAAAGGGGAAAGAGAATGTTCTTGCAGATGCGCTTTCGCAACTACCCGAGCAAGTTGAAGTTTCGATCGTTTCACTTCTGACCAGCGACTTTCTTAAGGATATTAAGATGGAATGGCAGGAAGATTCATAGACTAGTAAGATTATAAAAAAAAATTGAAGGAAGCACCAAGCCCCATGGCTCATTACAATTGGGACTCAAAAGAATTACACTATAAGGGACGCATTTTGCTTATAATAAATTCTACTTGCATCTTCACGAGCAGATTTTGGACAAAGTTATTCCATATGCAGGGTACTAAATTGAAAAGGAGTATGGCATATCACCCATAAACCGACGGCCAGACGAAAGTTGTAAATAGGTGCTTGGAGACAGCCCAAAGCTACCCACCAAATATGACTACCCAAGGAGAACTTCAGACTCAGCCAAGTGCCATTATTGATCGACGGATCGTGACTCGACGATGACGATCCACTACTAAATTGCTAATACAGTGGGAAAACCTACTAAAAGAAGATGCTACTTGGAAGAACTATGATGATTTGAAAATCAAAATTCATGAATCGTCAGCCTCGAGGACAAGGCTGATTTGAAGAGGGCGGGTTTGTTAGGACTCTAGCTAGGAGAGTCCTAATTGAGAGGGACATTCATGTAAAACCTACCTAAGCCGACCCCTATTAAGGAGGTGAAGTGGCCGGCTAGGGTTAGGAGGTTATTTCTTAGAGAAGAATAAGGAGTTGTAAAGGAATAGGAGTCTTGAGTAGGAGTCCTATTAGGAGTTGGTTAGAAGTATGAGTCTTGAGTAGGAGTCCTACTAGGAGTTGGTTAGAAGTAGGAGTCTTAAGTAAGAGTCATATTACGAGTTAGGGTTTAGAAGCCCTATAAATAGTCATGTATTCTACCTCTTTTCATAAGCAATAGATGAATCTTTTCTGCAGCCTTTGAGCAGCAACTTGGAGGGAGGAACCCCTATAGAGTTCCAAGGAGTCCGATCCCCTAAAGAGATCAACCCCAAGTTTAGAATCTGCAAGTGTTCTAACAATCCACCCACTCTTGGGTCACACCTAGATAAAGCACCGATCTAGGACAGTCCGTCGCCTAGTAGCTCCCGAAGTCCATCAACTTCACTGTAATTTGTGCACCATTGTCTGGATCCTAGGCCTCTGCCCCTACCAGCACAATCTCCGCTGCGCACCGCTTCCTTCACGGCAACTTGAATGGCAACACTGTGGCATATTCTTCAAGAGTACCCGCCTTTGCGTCCTCTTGCCCCGTGCTAAGGCCTTCTGAACCCAACTTCACCTCCGCAAATTGAGTCACCTTTTTTTTTGGTAAATAAAAGTAAATTGATTATGTGTAAAGATTCTACAAATAGCTTTATCTATACAAGTCATAGACAGAGCCAATTAACTTATAGAGTGCGAATGCGATAGTTATGACTACACATGCTGTAGACTATAACTACCTGTGGGTACATTATTTGACATCATTCCCAAGATCTTTAGCTAATAACAAAATTAAATTTGATAAAAATATCTTTTTCTCTTCGGGTGAAGTGCTCGATTTTGAGATCATGCTCCATACAGGATCTTGAGTCTCTAATAATCTCTTTCAAGAGCTGAGCATTGTTTGTGTGTTGACATTCAAAGATTCTATTACATCTCTCCTTCCACATCCACCAAATAGCGCATCTGAAAGTAACATTTGCCAGTTGTGTAAGTGGCCCTTTTCTTGAGAAACATTGCATAAGGTCGCCTAGTTCTTGGTGCAAGTTTGGTTGCGGCAGTCTATTGAGTTCAAATCGCTGGAGAATCTCCTTCCATATCCATTTTGTATAATTACAAGCAAAATAAAGGTGGTCAACAGTTTCTTCTTGTTGCAAACAAATGGATCATCGGTTAACATGATAGATACCTCTTCTTTTCATATTGTCTATTGTAGGTAGTTTATTGAGAAGGGCCTGCCATGTACATAAGGAGTGTCTTTGTGATCCCGGTCGATCCCATGTCCAACTGCTTGGGACCCACTTGTTATTTCTTTGTCTAATTTGATTCCATACGGATGTGGCACTAAATTTGCCATTGTCATGAGGCCAAATAAGTATATCTGAAGAGTTGTTCCTGATTGGAATAGCTATGATAGTCGGCCAAAGTGATAACATTTCGGGAGAAATAGGATTAGGGAGACACCAGGTACCGTTAGCAATGAACTCGGAAACCTTCCAATCTTTGGGAGCCCCAAGATCTTTTCGTATTCTGTCGCCATATAATTGAAATATACTCTTCCCATTCACCCAAGGATCGTACCACATATTAGTACTAGTTCCAGAAGAGATTGCATAAGAAATGTGTTTGATTAGCCAATTCCTTGCCTTTAAAATTCCTTTCCAAACTGAAGAGTGGTATGTTCTTGTTGAAATTTCCCAGATTGATTCCTTTGAAAGATACCTAGCAGAAACCCATTGTGACCATAAGGAACATTTGTTTTGCAAAAGATCCCACAATTGTTGTACCAGGCATGCTTGATTCCAATCTCTAGTATTTCTCAAATTTAGCCCCCCTTCATCTCTCGGTTTGCAAATGCTATCCCAATTTACCATATGCATTGATTTATCATTTGTGCCATTCCAGAAGAAGTTCATTAATAACCGTTTAATAACTTGGAGAAGTCCAGCAGGCAGAAGAAATGCATTACACCAATATATAGAGTAGGAGTGCAATACAGAACGGATGAGTTCGAGTCGTCCTGCTTTTGATAGAAGCCTATTTTTCCAAGAAGAAATTCTATTCTTTATTTTTTGTGGGATAGGCTGACAGTGGGTTTTGTGAATGCCTGTGGATATGAGCGGGAGACCCAAATAAGGAACTGGCAGGCTTCCCTCACTAACCCCCAAAGTTTGTGCAATAAAGACCTTATTCTCAACGTGAGGGCTCATATATACTTTACTTTTTGCATGATTTAACTGAAGTCCAGAAACCATACCAAAGTCATTCATAATAGTAGCCAGGTTCTTTACTGAAGTTGGATCATTTTGGAGAAAGATAAGTAAATCATCTGCAAATGTTATATGTGATATATGAATAGAGCCAGCATTGGGTACCTTTATGCTGCCATTTAAGACTGCATGTTCCAACATACAGCTAAGTCCTTCCATCGCAATAGTAAAGAGATACAGAGAGAGTGGATCACCTTGTCGGATGCCATTCGTGCTCCCAAAAAAACCAATAGGTGAGCCATTAAAGAGTATCGAAAACTTTAGAGTTTCCAGGAAAGATTGAATCCAATTAACCCATTGCTGTGGGAAGTTCATATCGAGGAGCATCTTATAGATAAATTTCCTATTAACTGAATCAAAGGCTTTTCGTAAATCAGCTTTAAAACATATTTTTGTCCCTCTTGCTTTTGAATGCAAATCTTTGACCAAGTCATTAGCAAGCAAAATGTTATGATGTATACTTCTCCCTTTGATGAAAGCAGCTTGATTTGGGCTAATGATCTTGTGTATTACCTTTTGCATTCTATTTGCTAATACTTTGGAGATGATCTTGTAAATAAAGTTGCATAATGATATGGGTCGATAGTTCTCTAGTGAATCAGCCCCTGCATTCTTCGGAATTAAAGAAATAAAGGTGCAATTCATCTCTCTAAGAATATGACCTGAAGAGAAAAAATGTTGGCAAGCCTTGATCACATCATTTCCAATAATAGACCAAGCAGTTTGGTAAAATTCAGCTGGAAATCCATCTGGACCTGGGCTTTTGTGCTTTGGTGACTTAAAGACAACACATACAATTTCGTCGTCAGTAATTGGGGCATTGAGGATTGAAATAGCTTCCGAATCAAGTTTTCTAGTCGGCTCCACATGAATGTTATTAGTTTTCCCAGCTTGATTGAGTAAGGAATAAAAAAATTGCTCTGTGTGTGCTTTAACCTCTTCTAAATTCTCAATAAGATTATCATCTTTGTCTCTGCATTTGCTGATACGGTTAACAGCCCTTCGAGTAGCAATTGAAGCATAGAAAAATTTAGTATTGGAATCTCCTAGTGTAAGCCAATGCTGTCGAGACTTCTGCTTTACAAAACTTTCCTCCAGGATATTGTGCTGCAACAATCTTATCGTGCTTCAACAAACCCTGCCAATCAAGACCACATGATTCAAGGTATTTTAAAGTTTAAAAATCTGCAAGCTGTAGATGAAGTGGATAAATATAGAAATAAAGTCATAAAAGGTAAGGATATTGTGCGGGAGGAAAATACAAAATCGAAGGATAAGAAAAAGGATGGTACAGTCCATCCAAAGTCGTAGGATGAATACCTTACCACCTTTTCATTTCTTTATTACTGGTGAAGATAACATGTTGGAATGTTCGCGGACTTAATAAGCCGGAAAAATGTCGGGAGCTCAATAGAATAATCAAGTCTGCCGCATGTGATATTGTTATTCTAGTAGAAACGAAAATTAAACAATCGCGCGTTCAAGCTCAAAAGAATTTAATATGGCCGGACGCAGAACTGTTTACCAATGACTCAAATGAAACTTTTGGTAGAATATGGGTCTTATGGCATCCTAACTCTATTAATGCTTGGTTTATTTCTGCTACTGATCAATTCATTCAACTTAAGGTAGAGGACAAAAAGAATGGCTGTCAATTCAATTTCATTGGTATATATGCTTCAAATAGTCTGCAAGAAAGAAATACTCTTTGGTCTGACCTGACTAATATTGCAAATGGCTGTCTTAATGTACCTTGGATTGTTCTTGGAGACTTTAATACTGTTCGGTATACAAATGAAAAAGAGGGGGGTAGACAACTTTCAGAAAGCCAGCTTCAAAGTTTTAATGATTACATTGACATTGCAGCTTTGTTTGATATGAAATCTGTGGGTAATTGGCTCTCCTGGAGTAATCAAGGTGCTGCTAACAGAAAAATAATGGCTCGACTTGATAGGTGTTTGATTAATCATGAATGGTTAACAGTTTACCCAGATTCACTTCTTGAGTATGGTGCTCCTTTGTTTTCTGACCATTCTTTAATGTATATACACGCAGACAAAGCGACACCAAGAGGCAAGAAACCGTTTAGATTCTTTAACATGTGGAGTACTCATCCTCAATTTTCTTGATGTTATCAGATCTGCTTGGAATGTTAATGTGCATGGATCTCCCCCTTACATCTTATGTCAAAAGCTCAAAGCCTGTAAAGCAGCACTAAAGGAGTGGAATACAAATACCTTTGGCAATATTACCACCACAGTTCAATTTTGCAGGAAGGAACTAATGTCATTGCAACATGAGCTGCAACTTCAGCCAAATGATGAGAATATTATCTACAAAGAGACAAATTGAGTCACCTTAGTTCCTCCATCAAATGCTTCTCCGAGATAAAGTGCATGTGCCCCGAAGCTCCCTTCGTCTTTGGCACCATGCAAGATGAGTCCGCTTCGTCAGAATGAAGGACCCATGGAACAACATGATCATACTATTGCCTCTGCAAGAGTTCATGTCCTTGACCTCTGTCTAAGGAAAGCACTGTGCCTCTGCTCCACGTTCCAACTTCTATGCTGGCTCCCTTCATGTGGCTTGAGTACTTCGCCAAGTTACACCCATGTTGCTCCGCTCTTCGTTTTCACATTGAGTCGATGTTGGCCCTCGCGTCCACCATTCCACGGGTCAGCCCTCCATTGAGTCCGATCTCCACATCGACTCCAACTGTGCCTTCATTTGTGTTGCTTTGGGTCGCTCCCCCACTTGATCTCGCAATGCATTCTCTCAAGCGAGATCATACGACGACTCCTCGCCACTTGCTTAGTCCATCGAGCTTTGTGGAGTTGTTGTTTGTTGAGGTACTCCTCCTCAACATATGAGGTCCGTCTCACATGATTCTCCCTCTAGAGAGCCGGGACTTATCTCTCCTGGATAACTGTCCCATTGGAGCAACATCTCTCTTCGTTTCAGAGACCACCATCCCCTTGGACTACTCCGATCTGTTGAACAAACTGTGCATTGATCTGCCTCCTGCAAATGCACTTGCTAGATTGCGACTCTACGTCAATACAGCCCCCACTGCACCACTCAAGGCCTAGCGACATGCTGAACTCATTGCACACTTCAGCCTCCTACGTACGTATCCTTCATATGCCGAAGAGAAAGTTTCAATGCTCCATGGCGCCGAGTTTCAGTCGCCTTGGGATGGCCACGAACATTCCATCGTCTGCATACAAGCCCATGCATGAGTACCAAATTCTTCGAGTTAGCAATTCCCCTCACCTCTGTGAGCTTTGCATAACTCTTTTGATCGTTGAGCAACTCATTCCACCTTACATGGTCTCATCCTTTACCAAGCGCCTCGCTTGGCTTGAGCACCATCAAGTATAGTTGTCAACGTTGAGCCGTAGCTCAAACTCAGCCATCCCAACCTTTGTTCGCTCCGCATTCTTCCAAGGTTTCCCGTTCTCATGGTGCCTCTTGCGCGAAGGGTTGGACATTCCTCTGAATTCCAATGTCAGATGCCAGCTTCTCCGAGCAACTCCTTTTCCCTACATCTCCATGCCTGTTTTCCCCCAAACGGTCGCGCGTGTGCTGACTGCCCTCAACGCAGCCCCGATAGGTCCCCCACGTTTGCATGGTAAGTGTTTCTATGAGTGCTTGTCCGGCTCTGATACCATCTATCACGTACTTAGCTGGTTTTACCTAAGTCGTGCAACACCCTTGCGTGTCCGTCCGCAAAGGTCAGCCTCCCCGAAGCCTCCCATTGTCCCTTAAGACCAACAAAAGAGAGAACGGGCTAGAGAGAACGCCTCAATTGGGATCCACAAGCAAACATCCCTGAAAATACACTTCATAGATAATGCAAATTACAAACAGACTTTACAAGCTCTGAACAGTGGCACAACAAAGGGTAAAATGGTCCATTATAAATCAAAAATCTCTCGCACGTGTCCACATGACACAACCTTTATTTACAAGCCTAAAGAGGCCACCAACCCAACTAAAATGGGACTATTAAGCCTTTGGCCGCCCCTCTACAGGCTGTACAAGGCATGAACATGCCAAAAGACACGGACATATATAAGCATTACATCAAATACCTTGTTTAAAAGTTTGTCCATGACAGTGCTTCCGGTGACGATGAACTCTCGGCGAGCACTCGGTATATCGTCTAAGTCTTTGACTCTGGCCCATCATATGCTTTATGCCTTATTGCTATTGTAGTTAATCCTGCACACTTTTCACAACACATGGATCAGATCAAATAATTTACCAATTGATTTCATCATCAAAATCCGAGATTCAACGATATTTTCTTATTATCTCTGTAACTCGGGAGTCATAGAGTCTAACATGTAACACTGAGCAAGAGTGGAGTCGTATATATACATCACATAGCGAGTGATCTCATTCTCACTGGCCCCTTCCTCAGGCATAGGCATCACTGTATCAAGGACATACATTATTTTCTCCGCCATGATATTCTTAAGTTACGGAGCCAATCAGTATAATTTGGACCAATAAAGCGGTTGATATCAAGTATGCCACGTAAGGGACTTATATGCGACATATTTCTGAAAATAAAGATGTATTGAATAAATAACATGCAGATTTTATAAAAAAATAAACAATTTAGATAAGGACTTCTATCTTAGTCTACTCCCACTATTTTCTCGTGAATCACACAACTCCCTCTTGTATATGAATCAGAGACCCCCGATAGATCTCTAGTGGGGATCAAGATCCAATCAACGTCTTAACGTAACCTCGAGTGACTCAACCAATTATGCGAAGCCCTTAAAGGTAGGCAACTCTTGCCAATCACAACTCCTTGTGGTTCCTATCCTGTTCGACCTCTGAACCACCATGGCCTAGCGGTGGTAGGCAGCTCGCTCACGGGACTAGTGCCCATGAGTAGGCTGTTTGTGCAGTGCCTCTACTCGTGGGCGTAGCTCTCGCAGGCGTCGCTGCCCCACCGGGGTGGCGCCCCTATAGGCCCTACCACCCCTACGGGTAGTTTCCCCGTAGGCACCGCCCCCGTGGTGTAGTGCCCACCCCTACGAGCGGCACTGCTGGCGGCCAACTATAGGCAGGCCGCCGATCATCGGCAGCGAGTAACCAGCCACTTGCACGCAGGCGACCAAGGCTGCAGGCAGTCTTTGGCCACTTTTGCATGGGCAGCAAGGGCAGTAACAATTGCTGCAATTTCTCGCCTTTGGCATTAACGATCTTGACGATAAAATTCTTCCTAAGACATAACACATGTAGTTCAAAACCATTCTATTGCATGAACAACCTGGCTTTGATATAACTGTTGGGAAATCTAGGGCGACATCATATGCACAGCGAAAGAACATAAAAGAAAAAACCCAAATTTCCCAATATGTGTTTGTCGTCATGCGAAAATTGGTGTGTGAAATCCGTAAAATTAAAAATTGTATGTCAGAAAGATAGTTGTGTTACCTAGGGAGATCATATATCCCTGAATCTGAACAGTATTAAAGTCTCCAAGTACAATCCAAGGTACATTGAGACAGCCATTTGCAATATTAGTCAGGTCAGACCAAAGAGTATTTCTTTCTTGCATACTATTTGAAGCATATATACCAATGAAATTGAATTGACAGCCATTCTTTTTGTCCTCTACCTTAAGTTGAATGAATTGATCAGTAGCAGAAATAAACCAAGCATTAATAGAGTTAGGATGCCATAAGACCCATATTCTACCAAAAGTTTCATTTGAGTCATTGGTAAACAGTTCTGCGTCCGGCCATATTAAATTCTTTTGAGCTTGAACGCGCGATTGTTTAATTTTCGTTTCTACTAGAATAACAATATCACATGCGGCAGACTTGATTATTCTATTGAGCTCCCGACATTTTTCCGGCTTATTAAGTCCGCGAACATTCCAACATGTTATCTTCATCAGTAATAAAGAAATGAAAAGGTGGTAAGGTATTCATCCTACGACTTTGGATGGACTGTACCATCCTTTTTCTTATCCTTCGGTTTTGTATTTTCCTCCCGCACAATATCCTTACCTTTTATGACTTTATTTCTATATTTATCCACTTCATCTACAGCTTGCAGATTTTTAAACTTTAAAATACCTTGAATCATGTGGTCTTGATTGGCAGGGTTTGTTGAAGCACGATAAGATTGTTGCAGCACAATTTCCTGGATAGTACTTGTTGGAGTAGCTTGGCTAGAGAGGTTTGTTGGGGCATGAGTTTGTTGAGACAGAATATCCTTGTTGGCGATGTTTGTTGTGGCTTGAGTTTGTTGAGGAAGAATATCCTTGCTGGCGAGATTTGTTTGGGCCTGAGTTTGTTGAGTTATTGTGGACGGATCCAATGATATTGGAAGAGATGAAGTTCCTGACTTATGTTTCTCCTGTCCACTAGTACCAAGGGAAACCTCTGTTGTGGAAGGCTCCGACATTGTAGGAAGAGATATAATTTTGGATTTGTCCTTCTGTCCGCGGTGCTGTCCTTGTGAGTCGGAATGCTCAATAGTCTTCGCCACCATCGGTGCTACTGCCATTAGAGAAGACTCGCTTTGTTGCGGAGGCGCTTGACGTGGTCGATAGACCTTTGTGATTTGTTTTGGAGTTTGCTGACAAGCTCCATTTGCATGACCAAAAGATAAGCAATGCTGACATCGTTGTGGCTTCCAAGAATATGAGACATGTACCTTCCGAGTGTTCCCATCAAGATCACGATAGAAAACCTCATTTGGAAGATCTTCGTCAGAAGAAACCAGTACACATGCTCGTGCAAATGCTAATCTCGTCTGAGCAGCTGTTGCTTTGTCGATGTAGAGTGGCTGTCCCAGAGTGCTGCATAACTTTGCAATAAAACGTCGACTCCAAAGATGTAGAGGAAGACCTTGAAAGGATACCCATAATGGAATAGACTGTAGGCTATCTAACTCCAAACGGACATCAGGAGACCAGCGTCGTAGAATCATTGGATGGCCGCGAATAGTCCAGAATCCTTCGAGGACTCGTTGTAAATCTTCTTCAGAGTATAGCTTGCAAACAAAGAATCCGTTCTCCAGCATATGAAGATCAAATGACGATATTCCCCATCGAGTTTTGATAAATGAGGATAGTGGGAAATAAGATGTTTTGAGACCTACCACATAGCCAACAATCGCCATAGACCATGTCTCAATAAGCTCTGCTGAATCAGCAGTCTCGTATACAACAATCTTCTTATCAGCCTGAACTTCTGGAGTAAAGAATTCCAAGCTTAGATCCGGACTTCCAACCGGAGCCTTGAAGAGGCTAGTCCAAGGCCTAGGGTTACTGGAAATGAGGGCAGGCTGCCGCAATCTAGAGCGCGATCTACTTCGATGCTGTTTCGTCGAAGGAGTTTCTCTCTGGAGAGGATATGGAGGAGGAGCCAATTGAGGGGTAACGGTAGGGAGTCTTACCATCGTATCAACTCTCCCGCCACCGTCGCCAGCCCTAGGGGCCGTCGCTGCCATGTTTGATCCCTCTTCTGGTCGCGGCTATAGAATCATCTCCATAGGGAAAAACCACCGTCGCAGTATATCAGATCGCCGCTACAGTACCGTCGCCCTAGGGAGATCTGGTCGCCGCTATAGTATCGTCACCCTTCGGGAGAAGCCGACGCTGCAGGAGATCCGATCACCACTACAGTAAGGGAGATCAGATTGTTGCTAGCCAACGCTGCAGGAGTCAGATCGCTCTAGGGAGATCTCGTCGCCGCTACAGTGTCGTCGCCGCTACAGTATTGTCGCTGCTACAGTGTCGTCGCCGCCGCTACAGTACGTCGCCCTTGGGAAACAGCCGACGCTGCAGGAAATCAGATCGCCGCTACAGTGTCGTCGCCTGTCGCCCGTGGGAGAAAGCCGACGCTGTAGGAGTCAGATCGCCCTAGGGAGATCTGGCCGCCGCTACAGTGGTCGCCCTAGATCTGTTCGCCGCTACAGTGTTGTCGCCGCTACAGTGGTCGCCCTAGATCTGGTCTCCATATAATTGAAATATACTCTTCCCATTCACCCAAGGATCGTACCACATATTAGTACTAGTTCCAGAAGAGATTGCATAAGAAATGTGTTTGATTAGCCAATTCCTTGCCTTTAAAATTCCTTTCCAAGCTGAATAGTGGTATGTTCTTGTTGAAATTTCCCAGATTGATTCCTTTGAAAGATACCTAGCAGAAACCCATTGTGACCATAAGGAACATTTGTTTTGCAAAAGATCCCACAATTGTTGTACTAGGCATGCTTGATTCCAATCTCTAGTATTTCTCAAATTTAGCCCCCCTTCATCTTTCGGTTTACAAATGCTATCCCAATTTACCATATGCATTGCCTTATCATTTGTGTCATTCCAGAAGAAGTTCATTAATAACCGTTCAATATCTTGGAGAAGTCCAGCAGGCAGAAGAAATGCATTACACCAATATATAGAGTAGGAGTGCAATACAGAACGGATGAGTTCGAGTCGTCCTGCTTTTGATAGAAGCCTATTTTTCCAAGAAGAAATTCTATTCTTTATTTTTTGTAGAACGGATGAGTTCGACGTACTGTAGCGGCGGCGACGATACTGTAGCAGCGACAATACTGTAGCGGCGACGAGATCTCCCTAGGGCGATCTGACTCCTGCAGCGTTGGCTAGCAACAATCTGATCTCCCTTACTGTAGTGGTCATCGGATCTCCTGCAGCGTCGGCTTCTCCCGAAGGGTGACGATACTATAGCGGCGACCAGATCTCCCTAGGGCGACGGTACTGTAGCGGCAATCTGATATACTGCGACGGTGGTTTTTCCCTATGGAGATGATTCTATAGCCGCGACCAGAAGAGGGATCAAACATGGCAGCGACGGCCCCTAGGGCTGGCGACGGTGGCGGGAGAGTTGATACGATGGTAAGACTCCCTACCGTTACCCCTCAATTGGCTCCTCCTCCATATCCTCTCCAGAGAGAAACTCCTTCAACGAAACAGCATCGAAGTAGATCGCGCTCTAGATCGCGGCAGCCTGCCCTCATTTCCAGTAACCCTAGGCCTTGGACTAGCCTCTTCAAGGCTCCGGTTGGAAGTCCGGATCTAAGCTTGGAATTCTTTACTCCAGAAGTTCAGGCTGATAAGAAGATTGCTGTATACGAGACTGCTGATTCAGCAGAGCTTATTGAGACATGGTCTATGGCGATTGTTGGCTATGTGGTAGGTCTCAAAACATCTTATTTCCCACTATCCTCATTTATCAAAACTCGATGGGGAATATCGTCATTTGATCTTCATATGCTGGAGAACGGATTCTTTGTTTGCAAGCTATACTCTGAAGAAGATTTACAACGAGTCCTCGAAGGATTCTGGACTATTCGCGGCCATCCAATGATTCTACGACGCTGGTCTCCTGATGTCCGTTTGGAGTTAGATAGCCTACAGTCTATTCCATTATGGGTATCCTTTCAAGGTCTTCCTCTACATCTTTGGAGTCGATGTTTTATTGCAAAGTTATGCAGCACTCTGGGACAGCCACTCTACATCGACAAAGCAACAGCTGCTCAGACGAGATTAGCATTTGCACGAGCATGTGTACTGGTTTCTTCTGACGAAGATCTTCCAAATGAGGTTTTCTATCGTGATCTTGACGGGAACACTCGGAAGGTACATGTCTCATATTCTTGGAAGCCACAACGATGTCAGCATTGCTTATCTTTTAGTCATGCAAATGGAGCTTGTCAGCAAACTCCAAAACAAATCACAAAGGTCTATCGACCACGTCAAGCGCCTCCGCAACAAAGCGAGTCTTCTCTAATGGCAGTAGCACCGATGGTGGCGAAGACTATTGAGCATTCCGACTCACAAGGACAGCACCGCGGACAGAAGGACAAATCCAAAATTATATCTCTTCCTACAATGTCGGAGCCTTCCACAACAGAGGTTTCCCTTGGTACTAGTGGACAGGAGAAACATAAGTCAGGAACTTCATCTCTTCCAATATCATTGGATCCGTCCACAATAACTCAACAAACTCAGGCCCAAACAAATCTCGCCAGCAAGGATATTCTTCCTCAACAAACTCAAGCCACAACAAACATCACCAACAAGGATATTCTGTCTCAACAAACTCATGCCCCAACAAACCTCTCTAGCCAAGCTACTCCAACAAGTACTATCCAGGAAATTGTGCTGCAACAATCTTATCGTGCTTCAACAAACCCTGCCAATCAAGACCACATGATTCAAGGTATTTTAAAGTTTAAAAATCTGCAAGCTGTAGATGAAGTGGATAAATATAGAAATAAAGTCATAAAAGGTAAGGATATTGTGCGGGAGGAAAATACAAAACCGAAGGATAAGAAAAAGGATGGTACAGTCCATCCAAAGTCGTAGGATGAATACCTTACCACCTTTTCATTTCTTTATTACTGATGAAGATAACATGTTGGAATGTTCGCGGACTTAATAAGCCGGAAAAATGTCGGGAGCTCAATAGAATAATCAAGTCTGCCGCATGTGATATTGTTATTCTAGTAGAAACGAAAATCAAACAATCGCGCGTTCAAGCTCAAAAGAATTTAATATGGCCGGACGCAGAACTGTTTACCAATGACTCAAATGAAACTTTTGGTAGAATATGGGTCTTATGGCATCCTAACTCTATTAATGCTTGGTTTATTTCTGCTACTGATCAATTCATTCAACTTAAAGTAGAGGACAAAAAGAATGGCTGTCAATTCAATTTCATTGGTATATATGCTTCAAATAGTATGCAAGAAAGAAATACTCTTTGGTCTGACCTGACTAATATTGCAAATGGCTGTCTCAATGTACCTTGGATTGTTCTTGGAGACTTTAATACTGTTCGGTATACAAATGAAAAAGAGGGGGGTAGACAACTTTCAGAAAGCCAGCTTCAAAGTTTTAATGATTACATTGACACTGCAGCTTTGTTTGATATGAAATCTATGGGTAATTGGCTCTCCTGGAGTAATCAAGGTGCTGCTAACAGAAAAATAATGGCTCGACTTGATAGGTGTTTGATTAATCATGAATGGTTAACAGTTTACCCAGATTCACTTCTTGAGTATGGTGCTCCTTTGTTTTCTGACCATTCTTTAATGTATATACACGCAGTCAAAGCGACACCAAGAGGCAAGAAACCGTTTAGATTCTTTAACATGTGGAGTACTCATCCTCAATTTCTTTATGTTATCAGATCTGCTTGGAATGTTAATGTGCATGGATCTCCCCCTTACATCTTATGTCAAAAGCTCAAAGCCTGTAAAGCAGCACTAAAGGAGTGGAATACAAATACCTTTGGCAATATTACCACCACAGTTCAATTTTGCAGGAAGGAACTAATGTCATTGCAACATGAGCTGCAACTTCAGCCAAATGATGAGAATATTATCTACAAAGAGACAGAAGCTAGAAATAACTTCATGCAAGCCTTAAAACAGGAGGAAAGTTTTGTAAAGCAGAAGTCTCGACAGCATTGGCTTACACTAGGAGATTCCAATACTAAATTTTTCTATGCTTCAATTGCTACTCGAAGGGCTGTTAACCGTATCAGCAAATGCAGAGACAAAGATGATAATCTTATTGAGAATTTAGAAGAGGTTAAAGCACACACAGAGCAATTTTTTTATTCCTTACTCAATCAAGCTGGGAAAACTAATAACATTCATGTGGAGCCGACTAGAAAACTTGATTCGGAAGCTATTTCAATCCTCAATGCCCCAATTACTGACGACGAAATTGTATGTGTTGTCTTTAAGTCACCAAAGCACAAAAGCCCAGGTCCAGATGGATTTCCAGCTGAATTTTACCAAACTGCTTGGTCTATTATTGGAAATGATGTGATAAAGGCTTGCCAACATTTTTTCTCTTCAGGTCATATTCTTAGAGAGATGAATTGCACCTTTATTTCTTTAATTCCGAAGAATGCAGGGGCTGATTCACTAGAGAACTATCGACCCATATCATTATGCAACTTTATTTACAAGATCATCTCCAAAGTATTAGCAAATAGAATGCAAAAGGTAATACACAAGATCATTAGCCCAAATCAAGCTGCTTTCATCAAAGGGAGAAGTATACATCATAACATTTTGCTTGCTAATGACTTGGTCAAAGATTTGCATTCAAAAGCAAGAGGGACAAAAATATGTTTTAAAGCTGATTTACGGAAAGCCTTTGATTCAGTTAATAGGAAATTTATCTATAAGATGCTCCTCGATATGAACTTCCCACAGCAATGGGTTAATTCTCTTTAATGGCTCACCTATTGGTTTTTTTGGGAGCACGAATGGCATCCGACAAGGTGATCCACTCTCTCCGTATCTCTTTACTATTGCGATGGAAGGACTTAGCTGTATGTTGGAACATGCAGTCTTAAATGGCAGCATAAAGGTACCCAATGCTGGCTCTATTCATATATCACATATAACATTTGCAGATGATTTACTTATCTTTCTCCAAAATGATCCAACTTCAGTAAAGAACCTGGCTACTATTATGAATGACTTTGGTATGGTTTCTGGACTTCAGTTAAATCATGCGAAAAGTAAAGTATATATGAGCCCTCACGTTGAGAATAAGGTCTTTATTGCACAAACTTTGGGGGTTAGTGAGGGAAGCCTGCCAGTTCCTTATTTGGGTCTCCCGCTCATATCCACAGGCATTCACAAAACCCACTGTCAGCCTATCCTACAAAAAATAAAGAATAGAATTTCTTCTTGGAAAAATAGGCTTCTATCAAAAGCAGGACGACTCGAACTCATCCGTTCTGTATTGCACTCCTACTCTATATATTGGTGTAATGCATTTCTTCTGCCTGCTGGACTTCTCCAAGATATTGAACGGTTATTAATGAACTTCTTCTAGAATGGCACAAATGATAAGGCAATGCATATGGTAAATTGGGATAGCATTTGCAAACCGAAAGATGAAGGGGGGCTAAATTTGAGAAATACTAGAGATTGGAATCAAGCATGCCTGGTACAACAATTGTGGGATCTTTTGCAAAACAAATGTTCCTTATGGTCACAATGGGTTTCTGCTAGGTATCTTTCAAAGGAATCAATCTGGGAAATTTCAACAAGAACATACCACTCTTTAGCTTGGAAAGGAATTTTAAAGGCAAGGAATTGGCTAATCAAACACATTTCTTATGCAATCTCTTCTGGAACTAGTACTAATATGTGGTACGATCCATGGGTGAATGGGAAGAGTATATTTCAATTATATGGCGATAGAATACGAAAAGATCTTGGGGCTCCCAAAGATTGGAAGGTTTCCGAGTTCATTGCTAACGGTACCTGGTGTCTCCCTAATCCTATTTCTCCCGAAATTTTATCACTTTGGCCGACTATCATAGCTATTCCAATCAGGAACAACTCTTCAGATATACTTATTTGGCCTCATGACAATGGCAAATTTAGTGCCACATCCGTATGGAATCAAATTAGACAAAGAAATAACAAGTGGGTCCCAAGCAGTTGGACATGGGATCGACCGGGATCACAAAGACACTCCTTATGTACATGGCAGGCCCTTCTCAATAAACTACCTACAATAGACAATATGAAAAGAAGAGGTATCTATCATGTTAACCGATGCTCCCTTTGTTTGCAACAAGAAGAAACTGTTGACCACCTTTATTTTGCTTGTAATTATACAAAATGGATATGGAAGGAGATTCTCCAGCGATTTGAACTCAATAGACTGCCGCAACCAAACTTGCACCAAGAACTAGGCGACCTTATGCAATGTTTCTCAAGAAAAGGGCCACTTACACAACTGGCAAAGGTTACTTTCAGATGCGCTATTTGGTGGATGTGGAAGGAGAGATATAATAGAATCTTTGAATGTCAACACACAAACAATGCTCAGCTCTTGAAAGAGATTATTAGAGACTCAAGATCTTGTATGGAGCATGATCTCAAAATCGAGCACTTCACCTGAAGAGAAAAAGATATTTTTATCAAATTTAATTTTGCTATTAGCTAAAGATCTTGGGAGTGATGTCAAATAATGTACCCACAGGTAGTTATAGTCTACAGCATGTGTAGTCATAACTATCGCATTCGCACTCTATGAGTTAATTGGCTTTGTCTATGACTTGTATAGATAAAGCTATTTGTAGAATCTTTACACATAATCAATTTACTTTTACTTACCAAAAAAAAAGAATACGAAAAGATCTTGGGGCTCCCAAAGATTGGAAGGTTTCCGAGTTCATTGCTAACGGTACCTGGTGTCTCCCTAATCCTATTTCTCCCGAAATGTTATCACTTTGGCCGACTATCATAGCTATTCCAATCAGGAACAACTCTTCAGATATACTTATTTGGCCTCATGACAATGGCAAATTTAGTGCCACATCCGTATGGAATCAAATTAGACAAAGAAATAACAAGTGGGTCCCAAGCAGTTGGACATGGGATCGACCGGGATCACAAAGACACTCCTTATGTACATGGCAGGCCCTTCTCAATAAACTACCTTCAATAGACAATATGAAAAGAAGAGGTATCTATCATGTTAACCGATGCTCCCTTTGTTTGCAACAAGAAGAAACTGTTGACCACCTTTATTTTGCTTGTAATTATACAAAATGGATATGGAAGGAGATTCTCCAGCGATTTGAACTCAATAGACTGCCGCAACCAAACTTGCACCAAGAACTAGGCGACCTTATGCAATGTTTCTCAAGAAAAGGGCCACTTACACAACTGGCAAAGGTTACTTTCAGATGCGCTATTTGGTGGATGTGGAAGGAGAGATGTAATAGAATCTTTGAATGTCAACACACAAACAATGCTCAGCTCTTGAAAGAGATTATTAGAGACTCAAGATCCTGTATGGAGCATGATCTCAAAACCGAGCACTTCACCCGAAGAGAAAAAGATATTTTTATCAAATTTAATTTTGCTATTAGCTAAAGATCTTGGGAATGATGTCAAATAATGTACCCACAGGTAGTTATAGTCTACAGCATGTGTAGTCATAACTATCGCATTCGCACTCTATGAGTTAATTGGCTTTGTCTATGACTTGTATAGATAAAGCTATTTGTAGAATCTTTACACATAATCAATTTACTTTTACTTACCAAAAAAAAAATATATCCCTGAATCCCTATATATCTATATGAGTGGATGGAGGAGGTCAAGCGACCTCGTCTCAAGCGGTGATCCATACAACAGGGCTGCAATGATGCTCCTGAAATCTCCAGGCCTGCAATTTAAGGAGGAGAAGGGGAGAGGATAATAGGAGGTGGCTACTAGGAAGCCCCAACCTATGGACATTTAGTTCCCTCCTATTTATAGAGGCCCCCAGTTAACCCTAATGGATCTTGCCCTATTGGGTATTAGATCTCCATCAAATTACCCAAGCCTCTTAGATTAGTGGGTCTCTACTTAATAATCTCTTATTATCTCTTATTGGATCTAATTCATGGGATCCAATAATTCAAGGGCTTTTTGGATATCCAATAAGATAGGGTTTTCAACGGATATCTCATATCTGAACCTCTACTCGTCACAATACCTATCATATGTGTATGACCCTCTAGGTCCAATATCGAGTTGGTCGTGAGTCATACCTATCAGAACTCCATCTAGGTTAGTGAATTATTATCTCCATAATAATTCACTCGACTCATCGACTACGGACATACTATGCCACCACGCTATAGTCTGGAGTTGATACAGGAGAATCCAAACCTTTGGACCTATCTATCCTTAGTTACCGTGTACCTATAGCCTCTCATCTATCTAATATCCCAAAGACCTAATAAGATCCAAAATTCTTATCGTAAAAGAAATGAGAGAAATGATAAGGCTCTGATATCAAATGATAAGACTCAAAAGTCTTATCGTAAAAGAAATGAAAGAAATGGAAGAAAAGGGAATGATCGCTTCGAGGGGATCAGCCTCCTTGATCACTTCGAGTGGATCGAACTCCTTAATCGCTTTGAGGGGATTGACCTCCTAGGGTTTGTCATAACAAACTGAAATAATATTTCATTGATTGATTGCTTTAAAGAAAGGGTTACATCACTATTTATAGAGTTCCACCTAGAGTCCACCAAGACTTATACTCTTAAATATTAAATAAACTTCTACCTGACTCTAACTGAACTAAACAGACTCAATAAACATTATTCAAAAGCTCAGAAAAAGGATCTTAACAATTCCTCCCTCTTCAAATCAGTCTTGTCCTCAATGCTGAGTAGCATCAAACTCGGGGAGCTTCTCTTTCAGCACTTCAGTCATAGGCTATCTACAACGCATCATAATCCGTTGATCAAGTAATTATGGTCTCCACTTTTTGATAGTGTAAGCAACAAGTCAGTCTTTCAGTGTAGTAATCATTGTAAGAAACTCCTGGCCTTGTATAATCAATTTTATCTTTGAACATTTGCTATCATAAGTTAAAATCTGTCCATCAGTGATCTTTACTTTGAATCTGTCACGGCCTTCAATGTGGTAAGCTAATCAGGCTGCAACTTTCCTGTCTATAAATTTATTAGTGCTACCAGTATCAATCAAAACTATAACAGGCTGATGTTCCAAAGTTCCACCAACTTCCATAGTTTCGGGTTAGTGTAACCAGCTAATGCATGCATTGTATGTATGGTAGGTCCAACATCTTCATTAGAATTTATACCTTTATGATTTGAGTCCACATTCTTAGCTTTTGACTCCTCTCCAATTGATTCAATCATTAGAAGTTGCCCTTGTTTACATCGGTGCTCCATACTCCACTTTTCATCATAGTACAAACCCCTTGCTAATTTTTTTCTCATGTAGATGTGCAAATGAGATCGCAGCTATCATAGTGTGAGGTTGACAAGTCTAAACTTCATACCGGATATCTGGAATAAGCCCTTCAATAAATGTACTCAAAAGTTATCGTTCCAACCAATCTCTAGCTTGATTTGACAATCTTTCAAACCTACTATGTTATTCCAACACTGTAGAAGTCTAATGAATTTTGGCAAGCTGGCAATCAACATTCTCATATTCGGATGGGCCAAAGTTAACATGAAGCCCTCTTTTGAACTGTTCCCACGAAGAAACCCTGTGAAAAGTTTAATACCAATCATACCACTGGATTGCATCTCCATCAAGCTGGATTGAGGCCACTTCTACCTTAGATTCTTCTGGGGTTCTGAGAAAATGAAAAAAAAATTCTGCCTTAGAGATCCAACTAGTCGGATCCTCATCTTCTCATCTCAAAAATCCCACCTGTTAAATCTTGTATATTGATGATGAACCTACTTGATATATGTTTATGATTTAATCTGCATTTTGAGTGACGCAGGATGCTTCGATCAGGATGAGACAATTAAAGCAAGAAAATCATGTTGTTCCGGAGGAACATGTCAGAAGATTGGACGTCGGGCCGGTGGATCGGTCGACGTATCGACAGAAAGCTTCGGGCCGTGGACTCGGGCATCGGGCCAAGAAGAGTAGGTATTGTGCCAAGGATATCAAAGTTGCAGAGTCAACTGGCCAATTGGGCAATAGACTGCAAGAGAGGACGATGCGCCAAAGAATCGGACGAAGTGTCGAGGGACCAATGACATGCTGGACAACTTGGTTAATTGCTTAGGATTAATTGTCTCGATCGAAGTTTTATTTTAAGTGTGCAGGATTAACTATGATAGAAGAAAGACATGCAGTAGGAGTTACGCCGGTGTCAAGACAATGATCACGTTGGGAGTTCGATAGTTCGACGGAAGTTCGGTGTTAGGACTCTAGCTTGGAGAGTCCTAATTGAGAGGGACATTCATGTAAAAATGTTAGGACTCTAGCTAGGAGAGTCCTAATTGAGAGGGACATTCTGTTAGGACTCTAGCTAGGAGAGTCCTAATTGTGAGGGGCATTCATGTAGGAGGTTTTTTCTTAGAGAAGAATTAGGAGTTGTAAGGGAATAGGAGTCTTGAGTAGGAGTCCTATTAGGAGTTAGTTAGAAGTAAGAGTCTTAAGTAAGAGTCCTATTAGGAGTTAGGGTTTAGAAGCCCTATAAATAGCCATGTATTCCTTCTCTTTTCTTAAGCAATAGATGAATCTTTTCTGCAGCCTTTGAGCAGCAACTTGGAGGGAGGAACCCCTATAGAGTTCCAAGGAGGCCAATCCCCTAAAGAGATCAACCCCAAGTTTAGAATCTGCGAGGGTTCTAACACCTGGTATCAGAGCAGCGTTCTTGGCGTCTCGCTGCCCTTCCACAGCCATCCATCAACCCTCTACAATCATCCAAAGCAATTCCCACAATTGCTTAAAAGATCATCACCGAATTCCGCCATCATCTCCACCACCGCGGATCATCCTTCGATCTCCCCGTGAATTGCAACAGGTTCTGGTTTCCTACCTTACTACTGCTGCAATTTAGTTATCCTTATTCGAAAAAAAAAAAAAAATCGTTCTTATATTGCTGCATAAACTTTTCGTCACAAAGTTTTCATCTCTACGACGAAAGATACATTGCAGAATTCCAGCCGCATAGCACCATCTGTTTGATCTTGCTACTATGCTTTTTCTATCCAAATTTGTACGAAATTTTTATAACATATTTGACACTTCCTAACAGTGGATTTCCCTTTGGTTTCATCAAAAAATTCTCAATATAAACTACTGATCTTTTATGTCCAATCTGCTGCACTTGAATTGCAGAATTCAAGCCGCATAGCACCATCTGTTTGATCTTGATACTGTGCTTTTTCTATCCAAATTTCTACGAAATTTTTATGACATCTTTGACACTTCCTAACAGTATATTTCCCTTTGGTTTCATCGAAAAATTCTCAATATAAACTACTGATCTTTTATGTCCAATCTGCTGCACTTGAAAATCTATGTTGCAGAAAATTTCAGCTGCATATCATTGCCTTAACCCATCTATTTGTAATCTTTTTTGAATTAAATTTCTTATAGACTTCATATATCATCTTGGCTTCCATCTAAGATTGATCTATTAAGAAATTTATCTCTAAAAACGATTTTATGTTGCTGCAAATTTTCATCATAACCCGCTGAAATTTTTCGACGATAATTCTGCAATTGCAACTTGCACCAATTTCTTTGCTGTTATACTGCCGAAATTTTCTTGATTAAATTAGATATCCTTGCTGTTATATAAACTGTGATTTTGCTATCAATTCCCTCCTCAATTCTCTTAAGTTTTTGGTGGAAATTACGTCGAGAAACCGTTGTTTCTTCAACGACAATTCTACTCTTACGAGACAGCACATACTTGCTGCAACTTCCACGGATTTCTGTCAAACCTTTGCTACCATCTACCACAGATCCAAAACTTTCATCCACAGCCCTAAAACTCTACCAAACCACACCCTCAAACTGCACCCAAAACTGCCACAAAACAAGCCTAAACCGCAGCCTACATCCACCAATCCACCATCACTTCTCTCAACCTATACATGCCTTTAACCCACCAGCAAAAGAGAGATCTTAACATCATTGATTTGGGGCCATATACTATGGCATCTAAGGAGGCAATCAATGCTAAATTCGAAGCCTTGGAGGCGCGAATTGAGGATAAGATTCGGACGCTCTTTACCAAACTCAAATTGGGCCGACCACTAAGTCCGAAGAAATCATATCAAGGAGAGAGATTTGCCCAATCACACCAAGCCCGAAGAGATGACTTCCAAGGGAGGGTAGGCTCTATGACAAACCCCAACTATCCATGCATGAGAGTGGACTTCCCTAGATGGGAAGAAGGAGACCCGATTGGTTGGATTTCGCACGCGGAGCGATATTTTCGGTACCACAAAACCGCGGATGTATCTATGGTGAAAATTGCAGCTATACATCTTGAAGGGGATGCTATACAGTGGTTTGACTAGTTTGAACATACTTATAGAGTCCTTTCATGGCGACAATTCAAAGAAGGACTGCTGATTCGCTTCAGACCAACCGATTACGAGAATATTGACGAACAACTAGCAAATATCCAACAAACCTCCACCATTCAGGAGTACCAAACCAGGTTTGAAAGGTTATCTAATCAAACTCATGATTGGTCTCAAAAACAGCTATTGTGGACCTTCATTGAGGGCTTGAAGCCGGAGATCCGAGGAGAAGTTAAAGCGCGACAACCGTATACGCTTATGGCAGCCATCTCTTTCGCACGACATCAAGAGGAGCAATTGAACCATGAAGCTCGGAGGACTAGAGTCTCTCCTCAACCAGTAATATTGAAGCCCTTAGCCCCCCCTACTGTCGACCAAGTCCCTACACTAAAGAGGTTAACAAGAGAAGAGCTTCGGGAGTGATATGCGAAGGGGTGATGTTGGCATTGTGACGAGCCGTGGAGCCGTGAGCATCGCTGTAGTAAAGGGGGACTTCTTATGATTGAACCGATAGAAGAAGAGGTCATTGAACATCCAAAAGAGAGCCTTGAACATGAAGAAGAAGATGCAGAAGAAGAGCCACAATCGACCGAAGTTACGGTACATACACTAGCTAGCTACTCAAACCCGCAAACGATGAAAATTGGAGGCCTTCTCAAACAACAACCAATCACTGTTCTCATCGACACGGGCAGTACTACTAACTTCCTAAATAGTAAGCTTGCTGTTCGGATATCATTACCTATCGAGAATCGCTGCAGGTTTGATGTTAAGGTCACTGACGGACGGATTTTGAATTGTGATCATAGGCGCTTGCAGGAGAAACTATTGCTGCAGGACCAAGAGATAATTGCAGATTTCTTCCTTCTCCCTCTTAACAATCATGAGGCCATGCTCAGAATTAAATGGTTGACAACATTAGGTGATATTTCTTGGAATTTTATGAAACTAATTATGAAATTTTACAGTAAGGAGAAACAGGTGACATTGCACAGGAAACGTGGGGGCGACATAACAACGATTTGCACACAACAAATGGAGAATGTTTTGCATAAAGCATGCGGCGACTTTTTGGTACAACTTGAGCAGCAAACTAAGGGAGAGCCAACAAAATTTGAAGATCCAAATCCACTTCCTTTGCTTGCTGAATTTTCAAATATATTTGACGAACCGCGCAACCTACCTCTTACCTATCGGCATGATCATTGTATAATGATTCTTCCAGGCAAATCTTCAGCAAATGCTCAGCCATATCAGTATCCACATCTCCAGAAGGATGAAATAGAAAGGATTATAAAAGAGATGCTCGAAACAGGAGTTATTCGGCCAAGTTGCAACCTCTACTCTTCGCCGGTGCTACTTGTATGCAAGAAGGACGGAACAAGGCGAATATGTGTTGATTACCGAGCTCTCAATGGCATAATCATCAAGGACAAATACTTTATTCCAATAGTAGATGAATTGCTAGATGAAAGGGAGCACAAATCTTTACAAAGCTGGACCTTTGATCCAGGTATCATCAAATACGAGCATGCGAAGAAGACATACGGAAAACCACCTTTTGAACACACAACAACCACGAATTTTTGCTTTCTTCAACAAAAGGTGGAATATCTTGGGCATATCATATCAGAGGAAGGTGTGGCAGTGGACTCCTTCAAAATTGGAGCAATGCAAAACTGGTCGACCTCGAGAAACATAAAATTGCTACATGGCTTTCTGGGTTTAACAGGCTACTACCGTAAGTTCGTGAAAAACTATGAAAAGATCAGTGCACCACTTACTTCCTTACTAGAAAAAGATGTCTTCCAATGGTTGGACAGAGCCTCCGCTGCCTTCGACAAACTTAAGGCAGCCATGACGACGACGCTAGTGCTAACACTACCAGATTTCAACCGACCCTTCATTATTGAGGCCGACACATCTGGAGTCAGAATTGGAGTCATTCTCATGCAAGATGGTCGACCACTCGCATACACTAGCAAGGCATTATCTCCCTCCGATTAAAATATGTCAACATATGATAAGGAGATGCTCGCCATTATGCGCGCAGCAACGAGGTGGAGATTGTACTTGATCAGGCATTACTTTCAAATCAAGATCGACCATAAAAGCCTAAAATATCTCTTGGAGCAGAAGATATCTTCCCCCGAGCAGCAAAAAAGGGTAACAAAACTTTTTGGATTTGATTTTGAAATAACTTACAAAAAGGGGAAAAAGAATGTTCTTGCAGATGCGCTTTCGCAGCTACCCGAGCAAGTTGAAGTTTCGACCGTTTCACTTCCGACCAGCGACTTCCTTGAGGATATTAAGATGGAATGGCAGGAAGATTCAGATACTAGTAAGATTATAAAAAAATTGGAGGAAGTACCTGTTGAATCTCGGATTTTGATGATGCAATCAATTGATGGGTTAATTGATCTAATCCATATTATTGAGTTAAGTGTGCAGGATTAACTACGATAACCAGAAAACACAAAGCAAGAATACCGGAGTCAAGATCGATGGACGTTTAAGAGTCCGAAGAATCGTCGGAGATGCTGCCGGAACCAACCGAGAAGAAATCGGGAACCTATCGGAAGTTCGCCGAAGAGATCGTCGGAGGTTCACGGAGATCACCGAGAAGGCTCGGCTACTCGTTAAAGTCATCACAAGATCGGGAGCTTGATGGGAGTCCGTCGGAAGAAGTTCGTCGGAAAGCTCGCCGAAACAAGACTCGACGTTCACGGTTGAAAGCTTGCTTAGGATGTGTTTTTGTTATGTAGTTCACTTGTAATTATGATTAGGATTAAGAGATAATCCTATATCCTGGTTAGAGGCCAACTGGGCCCAAAGTCAGAGTTGGTTTAGGCTAAAAATTAAGCTAAACCAGCGAACTAGAGAGCCAAGATTGAAGCCCAACTAGTGGCTGAAAACACTGTAGTTGGGCTGAAAACACTGTAGGCGGTGGCACCGCCCAGCACCCGAGTGCTGGGCGGTGACACCTCCTTGGCTGGGCGGTTGCACCGTCCAGCACCCGAGTGCTGGGCGGTGGCACCGTCCAGCACCCGAGTGCTGGGCGGTGGCACCGTCTGGTTGGGCGGTGGCACCTCCAGCACCGGAAACCCTAAGAAAATTCAAATTTTGGAGCCCAAAATTTGAATCCTCTTGAGGCCTATAAATACCCCTCAAATCTCAGCTGAGGATATAACTTTTGAGAAGTATTTTGATTGAGAGAAAAGTCTTAGAAAGTCTTAGCAAGTCTTGTTTTCAATTTGCTAGAGAGTTCTCCTCCTTCTTTCTTATTGAAAATTTGTAAGAGGTTGAGCTGCTTGTAAAAGGTTGTAAGAGGGGTGTTTACCCTTCCATTTCAAGAGACTTGCTAGTGGAAGGTGGGAGCCTCATCGAAGAGGGGCCTCGCAAGTGGAGTAGGTCATTTGACCGAACCACTCTAAAAATCAGCGTAATCTCTTGTTTGCATTTTATTATTGTCATTTACATTACTGCAAATCTTCTTACTGCTTTAGTTCCTTATTACCCTTGCTGCGCAATTTTAAGAATACGCTTTCAAGTTAAACTTTTCAAGTTCCGTTCTTATCGTACAAAAGATTTTGTTGAAATCGAAGTTTTAATCCGCTGCACTAATTCACCCCCCCCCTCTTAGTGCCGCTCCGATCCTAACAAGTGGTATCAGAGCAAGGTTATCTCTCATATTTGGTTTAATACCCAAGAGAGATGGCTTACTCCGGCATGCAAGAGGGCCATTCTATTGCACGACCACCTTTGTTTAATGGGTCGGATTACACATATTGGAAGACTCGCATTAGAATCTTCCTCATTTCTATGGACTTTGAGCTTTGGTCTATTGTCGAGAATGGATTTCAAAAATCTTCTCTTCCGATGAGCGAATGGGATGAATCGGAGAAGAAGGTTTTTGCTTTAAATGCAAAGGCTATGAATGCCTTGTTTTGTGCACTAGACAAAAATATGAGAGATAACCTTTGGTAAAGATTTTACTAACTTTGAACTAGTAACTAAAATCTTAAGATCCCTCCCTAAAAGTTGGGATCCAAAAGTTACGGCCATTCAAGAGGCCAAAGACCTTAAAGCATTCCCTTTTGAAGAACTCATTGGGTCTCTAATGACCTACGAAATGACATGTCAAGCTCATGACGAGCTCGAGAACCCCCTTCCAAAGAACAGGAAGGATATGACACTCAAATCACAAGAAGACCACTTGAAAGGAACATCAAGTGATGAGGACAGTGACAATGACATTGCACTTTTGACTCAAAAATTTAAAAAATATTTAAGAAAGAACAGATTTAAAAATAATACAAAAAATAAATTTGAACAAAAGAAGGACCAAGTGATTTGCTATGAATGCAAAAAACCGGGACACTATAAGAACGATTGTCCTCAAGCCAAAAAGAGAACATCAAAGAAGAAGGCATTCAAGGCAACGTGGGATGATTCAAGCACATCCGAAGAAGAGGAGTCCAACACCGAGCAAGTTGCTCATTACGCGCTAATGGCGTTAGGAGAAGAGGTATGTGATTTATTTAATGAAGATTTATCTTTTGAAGAACTTTTTTTTGGTAAGTAAAAGTAAATTGATTATGTGTAAAGATTCTACAAATAGCTTTATCTATACAAGTCATAGACAAAGCCAATTAACTCATAGAGTGCGAATGCGATAGTTATGACTACACATGCTGTAGACTATAACTACCTGTGGGTACATTATTTGACATCATTCCCAAGATCTTTAGCTAATAGCAAAATTAAATTTGATAAAAATATCTTTTTCTCTTCGGGTGAAGTGCTCGATTTTGAGATCATGCTCCATACAGGATCTTGAGTCTCTAATAATCTCTTTCAAGAGCTGAGCATTGTTTGTGTGTTGACATTCAAAGATTCTATTACATCTCTCCTTCCACATCCACCAAATAGCGCATCTGAAAGTAACCTTTGCCAGTTGTGTAAGTGGCCCTTTTCTTGAGAAACATTGCATAAGGTCGCCTAGTTCTTGGTGCAAGTTTGGTTGCGGCAGTCTATTGAGTTCAAATCGCTGGAGAATCTCCTTCCATATCCATTTTGTATAATTACAAGCAAAATAAATGTGGTCAACAGTTTCTTCTTGTTGCAAACAAAGGGAGCATCGGTTAACATGATAGATACCTCTTCTTTTCATATTGTCTATTGTAGGTAGTTTATTGAGAAGGGCCTGCCATGTACATAAGGAGTGTCTTTGTGATCCCGGTCGATCCCATGTCCAACTTCTTGGGACCCACTTGTTATTTTTTTGTCTAATTTGATTCCATACGGATGTGACACTAAATTTGCCATTGTCATGAGGCCAAATAAGTATATCTGAAGAGTTGTTCCTGATTGGAATAGCTATGATAGTCGGTCAAAGTGATAACATTTCGGGAGAAATAGGATTAGGGAGACACCAGGTACCGTTAGCAATGAACTCGAAAACCTTCCAATCTTTGGGAGCCCCAAGATCTTTTCGTATTCTGTCGCCATATAATTGAAATATACTCTTCCCATTCACCCAAGGATCGTACCACATATTAGTACTAGTTCCAGAAGAGATTGCATAAGAAATGTGTTTGATTAGCCAATTCCTTGCCTTTAAAATTCCTTTCCAAGCTGAAGAGTGGTATGTTCTTGTTGAAATTTCCCAGATTGATTCCTTTGAAAGATACCTAGCAGAAACCCATTGTGACCATAAGGAACATTTGTTTTGCAAAAGATCCCACAATTGTTGTACCAGGCATGCTTGATTCCAATCTCTAGTATTTCTCAAATTTAGCCCCCCTTCATCTTTCGGTTTGCAAATGCTATCCCAATTTACCATATGCATTGCCTTATCATTTGTGCCATTCCAGAAGAAGTTCATTAATAACCGTTCAATATCTTGGAGAAGTCCAACAGGCAGAAGAAATGCATTACACCAATATATAGAGTAGGAGTGCAATACAGAACGGATGAGTTCGAGTCGTCCTGCTTTTGATAGAAGCCTATTTTTTCAAGAAGAAATTCTATTCTTTATTTTTTGTAGGATAGGCTGACAGTGGGTTTTGTGAATGCCTGTGGATATGAGCGGGAGACCCAAATAAGGAACTGGCAGGCTTCCCTCACTAACTCCCAAAGTTTGTGCAATAAAGACCTTATTCTCAACGTGAGGGCTCATATATACTTTACTTTTCGCATGATTTAACTGAAGTCCAGAAACCATACCAAAGTCATTCATAATAGTAGCCAGGTTCTTTACTGAAGTTGGATCATTTTGGAGAAAGATAAGTAAATCATCTGCAAATGTTATATGTGATATATGAATAGAGCCAGCATTGGGTACCTTTATGCTGCCATTTAAGACTACATGTTCCAACATACAGCTAAGTCCTTCCATCGCAATAGTAAAGAGATACGGAGAGAGTGGATCACCTTGTCGGATGCCATTCGTGCTCACAAAAAAACCAATAGGTGAGCCATTAAAGAGTATCGAAAACTTTGGAGTTTCCAGGCAAGATTGAATCCAATTAACCCATTGCTGTGGGAAGTTCATATCGAGGAGCATCTTATAGATAAATTTCCTATTAACTGAATCAAAGGCTTTCCGTAAATCAGCTTTAAAACATATTTTTGTCCCTCTTGCTTTTGAATGCAAATCTTTGACCAAGTCATTAGCAAGCAAAATGTTATGATGTATACTTCTCCCTTTGATGAAAGCAGCTTGATTTGGGCTAATGATCTTGTGTATTACCTTTTGCATTCTATTTGCTAATACTTTGGAGATGATCTTGTAAATAAAGTTGCATAATGATATGGTTCGATAGTTCTCTAGTGAATCAGCCCCTGCATTCTTCGGAATTAAAGAAATAAAGGTGCAATTCATCTCTCAGAATATGACCTGAAGAGAAAAAATGTTGGCAAGCCTTGATCACATCATTTCCAATAATAGACCAAGCAATTTGGTAAAATTCAGCTGGAAATCCATCTGGACCTGGGCTTTTGTGCTTTGGTGACTTAAAGACAACACATACAATTTCGTCGTCAGTAATTGGGGCATTGAGGATTGAAATAGCTTCCGAATCAAGTTTTCTAGTCGGCTCCACATGAATGTTATTAGTTTTCCCAGCTTGATTGAGTAAGGAATAAAAAAATTGCTCTGTGTGTGCTTTAACCTCTTCTAAATTCTCAATAAGATTATCATCTTTGTCTCTGCATTTGTTGATACGGTTAACAGCCCTTCGAGTAGCAATTGAAGCATAGAAAAATTTAGTATTGGAATCTCCTAGTGTAAGCCAATGCTGTCAAATTCATATCCCACTTTCAACACCAGAGTGGTCTAAGGCGCCAGATTTAGGCTCTAGTCCGAAAGGGCGTGGGTTCAAATCCCACAGCTGTCAAATTAATTAATTGTTATCTTTTTTGAAGAACTATCTATTGCTTTTCATGAATTATTTGATGAATGTAGAACTGTTAGCAAGAAGTTAAGTATCTTAAAGAAAGAGCATGCTTTGCTACAAGATAAGTTTGATAGTCTTCAAACTCCTCCATGCTCTAAGTGTGAGCACTTAGAAGCAATAAAAAATGAAAATTTGCTTCTTAAGGCAACCTTAAACAAGTTTAAGGTTGGTAGCAAAGGATTAGATATGATCCTTGCACACAAGGGTCACATCGCAAATAGAAATGGAATTGGATTTGTAAAAGGATTACATCAAAATCCTACCACTTTCATAAAAGGACCTACATTACATGTTTCCTCTTATATGAAATGCAACTTTTGTTGCAAATCCGGACATATTGCCTACAAATGCCCATTTAGGAAAATTAGTTCACAAAAATTAATATGGGTTCCTAAAGGAACTATAAAGAATTCAATCATAAATAACAAAGTTAGTGGGTCAATTTTTGAGGCACCCAAAATCAAATGGGTACCTAAAAATCATCCTCTTTTGTAGACAAACCCACAAGCTAGGAGCAAGAGATGGTATCTCGATAGTGGATGCTCAAGACATATGACTGGAGATCCATCTCATTTCTCTATGCTCACTAGCAAAGAAGAAGGGTACGTTACCTTCGGAGACAACAACAAGGGCAAAATCATTGACAAGGGAACTATTGGTAACAAATTTAATTTTTCCATTGATGATGTCTTACTAGTTGATGGATTGAAACATAATCTCTTGAGTATTAGTCAACTATGCGATAAAGGTTACATCGTTAGATTTGAATCAAATATGTGCATTATTGAAAAACCAAATCATAACATGACTATGATTGCTTTAAAACAAAATAATGTCTATACCATCAATCTTGATGAACTAAGTAATGAAATGTGCTTCTCCGTCGTAAATGATGATGCTTGGCTTTGGCATAGGAGATTAGGCCATGCAAGCATGAAAACAATATCTAAGATCTCATCTCAAGAATTAGTACGAGGAATTCCAAATATAAAGTTTATTAAGGACAAAGTATGCGATGCATGTCAACTAGGCAAACAAATAAAAACAAGCTTCAAACCAAAAAATCAAATTAGCACTACTAGACCATTACAATTGATCCATTTGGACCTATTTGGACCAATTGATACAACAAGTCTAGGTGGAAGCAAATATGCTTTTGTGATTGTGGATGACTACTCTAGATACACTTGGACCTATTTCTTAGCTCACAAAAGTGATTGCTTCAAGTGTTTCTCTAAATTTTGTAAACTCACTCAAAACGAAAAAGGCTTCATGATTTCATCAATTCGGAGTGATCACGGTGGTGAATTCCAAAACCGTGACTTTCAAAATTTTTGCGAAAGTAATGGGTACAATCACAACTTCTCAACTCCAAGAAATCCTCAACAAAATGGAGTAGTTGAAAGGAAAAATAGAAACCTACAAGAAATGGCAAGAACTATGTTGAATGAACATAGTTTACCTAAGTATTTTTGGGCCGAAGCCGTAAATACGGCTTTCTACATCATGAATAGAGTCCTAATAAGACCATCCTTATCCAAAACTCCTTATGAATTATGGAATAACAAAAAACCAAACATCTCCTATTTTAAAGTTTTTGGTTGCAAATGCTTTATTTTAAATGAAAGGGATGCTTTAGGAAAATTTGATGCTAAATCCGATGAAGGCATCTTTCTTGGTTACTCTTCCGTTTCTAAAGCTTTTCGGGTTTTTAATAAAAGAACTTTAGTAATTGAAGAGTCTATTCATGTAGTTTTTAATGAAATTTCCGATTTAAAGAAAAATGATTTTGATGATGATCTTGGTTTTGATAATTTGAATTTAAATGAACCCTCTCCTCAAAATAGCCATTTGAATGCATCTTCTTCCGAAATTTCTTTACCAAAAGAATGGAAGTATGTAGATGCTCATCCAAAAGAGCAAATTATAGGAGATACATCAAAAGGGGTTCAAACTCGTTCTTCTTTCAAAAATTTCTATGCTAACGCCGCTTTCCTTTCTCAAATTGAACCTAAATGCATTGACGAAGCCTTAAAAGATGATTTTTGGATCATTGCAATGCAAGAAGAATTGAACCAATTTGAGAGGAATGAGGTATGGAAGCTTGTTCCTAGACCAAGTGACCACTTAGTCATAGGTACTAAGTGGGTCTTTAGAAACAAGCAAGACGAAAATGGTATCGTGGTTAGAAACAAGGCTAGATTAGTGGCCAAAGGTTTCAACCAAGAAGAATGTATCGATTACGAAGAAACCTTCGCTCCCGTGGCTCGATTAGAAGCCATAAGGATGCTCCTTGCCTATGCTAGTAGTAATAATTTTAAACTATTTCAAATGGATGTTAAAAGTGCTTTCTTGAATGGTTTTATTTCTGAAGAAGTATTTGTCGAACAACCTCCCGGATTTGAAAATTCTCTTCTTCCTAATCATGTATTCAAATTGACTAAAGCTCTCTATGGCTTAAAACAAGCTCCTAGAGCTTGGTATGAAAGGCTTAGTTCCTTTCTTATTTTAAATAATTTTACCAAAGGCAAGGTTGATACTACATTGTTTATTAAACATTTTGAAAATAATTTTCTTATTGTGCAAATTTATGTTGACGATATTGTGTTTGGCTCTTCGGATGAATCACTATGTGAATCATTTGCCAAATGTATGAGTCTTGAATTTGAAATGAGTTTAATGGGTGAATTAACTTTCTTTTTGGGATTACAAATCAAACAACTTAGTGATGGTATATTTCTTAACCAATCCAAATATACATTAGAATTGTTAAAACGATTTAACATGGATAATTCAAAAGCAATAAACACCCCTATGAGTACTGCGACTAAGTTAGATATGGATGAAAATGGTGAAAGTTTCGATCAAAAAACATATAGGGGAATGATAGGTAGTCTACTCTAACTCACTGCGACTAGACCGGATATTATGTTTAGTGTAGGACTTTGCGCTAGGTTTCAATCTAATCCTAAATTATCTCATCTTAAGAGTGTTAAAAGAATATTTAGGTATCTTAAAGGAACTCCAAATTTAGGATTGTGGTATCTAAAATCTGAAAATTTTGATCTAATAGCTTATGCAGATGCCGATTTTGGCGGATGCAGGATAGATAGAAAAAGTACATCCGGAACATGCCAATTTTTAGGACATGCACTTGTTTCTTGGACTTCCAAGAAACAAAATTCAGTTGCACTATCTACGGCGGAAGCCGAATACATTGCTGCAAGTGCATGTTGTGCACAAGTAATTTGGATGAAAAATACATTAGAAGACTATGGAATTCACCTTGAAAATATTCCCATAAAATGCGATAATACTAGTGCCATATGCCTTACTAAAAATCCAATTTAGCATTCTAGAACTAAGCACATCGACGTTAGGTATCATTTCATACGCGATCATGTCCTTAACAATAATGTTGTTCTAGAATTCATTGACACAAAGCATCAATTAGCAGATATATTCACAAAAGCCTTGAATGAAGACCAATTTGAATTCATTAGAAGGGAATTAGGTATATTAAATTGTCCCTAAACAATAAACTTGTTTGATTGGATTTTCCGTAAAGTTTTTCATCTTCTTTCCATCTCTCATTCTCCTTCAAATTCCATATGATATGTTGTGAAATCTCGAAATCGACTTTGATGACTTGATTATGAATTTCAAGTTAGTGATTTGATTTAAATAAGTTTTATCTAAATCATAATCTTGATCTTGCAAAATTGGAATCACAAATAATATCTTTTGGCATTCATGAATTGATACTTACAAATATGAAAGTATTGGCATTCATGACTTGAATTTGATTGAAACATTGTATGCTTAAATTCATCATTCTCCTATGTTTCAAAAATTCTTTAAATGCCTTATGTGATGATTAAAAAGTAATGTTGAGATTTTCATGAATTTGACGATTTGAATGAGTTTGTATTCGAATTATGATCTTGATTTCGTGAAATTACTACTTGAATTTTTTATCCCAATCTCTCTCTTATACATCTACAATTTCTATTATTCATAGAAAGAAGAGATTAGATAATATGAATGCATGCTGAATTTTCCTCTAAAATGAACTCTGCGTAAATATTTTTGCATACTTAATTTTGAATGATAAAATCTTTGTATGATCAATGATAATATAGATGAGTGATGTATGATCAATGATAAAATCTTTGTATGATAAATTATGTGCTTCAAGTCTCATTCCCTTTTTGTTAATGACAAAGGGGGAGAAAAGTGATGACTTGTATCATTTTAATAGCATGACTTATATGAATTGCAAAAGCTTGTGTGATATGAATGTCTTATATGCCTTGCAAAATCCTTGAGAATATCACAAGATTGATTGATCATATTGAAAGCATGCCTTACATCGATATCATGAAATTCATGTTGAAAATCTTTATCTCCTATCGTAGTAAAAATTGTCCCATATCATTTGACTTATGATTTTCATCGAAGTTTCGCATTTACTATTGCTTAATGAGAATAACGATAAGCTCTACGGTTAGAACTTATCGGTTTATGCTTGAATTCAATGGATGAAATTCAAGTATTTTCATCTTCTCATAATATGGCATATAGATAGGGGGAGTTATGTTTAACTCCGTCATCAATTGATTGTCATCATCAAAAAGGGGGAGATTGTTGAATCTCGGATTTTGATGATGAAATCAATTGATGGGTTAATTGATCTAATCCATATTATTGAGTTAAGTGTGCAGGATTAACTACGATAACCAGAAAACACAAAGCAAGAATACCGGAGTCAAGATCGATTGACGTTTAAGAGTCCGAAGAATCGTCGGAGATGCTGCCGGAACCAACCGAGAAGAAATCGGGAACCTATCGGAAGTTCGCCGAAGAGATCGTCGGAGGTTCACGGAGATCACCGAGAAGGCTCGGCTACTCGTTAAAGTCATCACAAGATCGGGAGCTTGATGGGAGTCCGTCGGAAGAAGTTCGTCGGAAAGCTCGCCGAAACAAGACTCGACGTTCGCGGTTGAAAGCTTGCTTAGGATGTGTTTTTGTTATGTAGTTCACTTGTAATTAGGATTAGGATTAAGAGATAATCCTATATCCTGGTTAGGGGCCAACTAGGCCCAAAGTCAGAGTTGGTTTAGGCTAAAAATTAAACTAAACCAGCGAACTAGAGAGCCAAGATTGAAGCCCAACTAGTGGCTGAAAACACTATAGTTGGGCTGAAAACACTGTAGGCGGTGGCACCGCCCAGCACTCACCCGAGTGCTGGGCGGTGACACCTCCTTGGCTGGGCGGTTGCACCGTCCAGCACCCGAGTGCTGGGCGGTGGCACCGCCTGGTTGGGCGGTGGCACCTCCAGCACCGGAAACCCTAAGAAAATTCAAATTTTGGAGCCCAAAATTTGAATCCTCTTGAGGCCTATAAATACCCCTCAAATCTCAGCTGAGGATATAACTTTTGAGAAGCATTTTGATTGAGAGAAAAGTCTTAGAAAGTCTTAGCAAGTCTTGTTTTCAATTTGCTAGAGAGTTCTCCTCCTTCTTTCTTATTGAAAATTTGTAAGAGGTTGAGTTGCTTGTAAAAGGTTGTAAGAGGGGTGTTTACCCTTCCATTTCAAGAGACTTGCTAGTGGAAGGTGGGAGCCTCATCGAAGAGGGGCCTCGCAATTGGAGTAGGTCATTTGACCGAACCACTCTAAAAATCAGCGTAATCTCTGGTTTGCATTTTATTATTGTCATTTACATTACTGCAAATCTTCTTACTGCTTTAGTTCCTTATTACCCTTGCTGCGCAATTTTAAGAATACGCTTTCAAGTTAAACTTTTCAAGTTCCGTTCTTATCGTACGAAAGATTTTGTTGAAATCGAAGTTTTAATCCGCTACACTAATTCACCCCCCCCCCCCCCTCTTAGTGCCGCTCCGATCCTAACAGCACCAAGCCCCATGGCTCATTACAATTGGGACTCAAAAGAATTACACTATAAGGGACGCATTGTGCTTGTGACAAATTCTACTTGCATCTTAAATAGCAGATTTTGGACAAAGTTATTATATATGCAGGGTACTAAATTGAAAAGGAGTACGACATATCACCCACAAACCAACAGCCAACCGGAAGTTTTAAACAAGTCCTTGGAGACAGCCCAAAGCCACCCACCAAATATGACTACCCAAAGAGAACTCCAGACCCAACCAAGTGCCATTATTGATCGACGGATCGTGACTCGACGTCGACGACCCACTAATGAAGTGCTAATACAGTGGGCGAACCTACCAAAAGAAGATGCCACTTGGGAGAACTATGACGACTTGAAGATCAAATTCCCAGAATTCATGAATCATCAGCCTCGAGGACAAGGCTGATTTGAAGAGGGCGGGTCTGTTAGGACTCTAGCTTGGAGAGTCCTAATTGAGAGGGACATTCATGTAAAAATGTTAGGATTCTAGCTAGGAGAGTCCTAATTGAGAGGGACATTCTGTTAGGACACTAGCTAGGAGAGTCCTAATTGTGAGGGGCATTCATGTAGGAGGTTTTTTCTTAGAGAAGAATTAGGTGTTGTAAGGGAATAGGAGTCTTGAGTAGGAGTCCTATTAGGAGTTAGTTAGAAGTAAGAGTCTTAAGTAGGAGTCCTATTAGGAGTTAGGGTTTAGAAGCCCTATAAATAGCCATGTATTCCTTCTCTTTTCTTAAGCAATAGATGAATCTTTTCTGCAGCCTTTGAGCAGCAACTTGGATGGAGGAACCCCTATAGAGTTCCAAGGAGGCCGATCCCCTAAAGAGATCAACCCGAAGTTTAGAATCTGCAAGGGTTCTAACATTCTGACAGTCGTCGGAGGTTCTGCGGGAACAAATCCGAGAAGTCCATGAGCTTGCCAAAGAAGCTCGTCGGAACTCGCCAAGTGGATCGTCGCAAGTCCAGGAGTTTGCCGGAAGTCCGCAGGAAGCTCGCCGAAAGAAGCGATTGACGCACCGGAGCAAGTTACAGTAAATGTCTTAGGAAAAATCGTAGTTATTATATTGATTAAGTTGGAAATGGGAGGTGATCCAATTAACTTAATCTTGGGGCAATTGGGCCCCTGAAAAACCCAAATTGGGCCGAATGGATCAACCCATTCGGACCCTGATTTCTTTCAGGTGGTTGAACCGCCCAAGGCAGGAGGTTGCACCGCTTGGGCTCAGTCTCCGTGCGAGACTGGGAGGTGCAACCGCCCCAGCCAGGTGGTGGCACCGCTTGGGGCTCAGTCTCCGAGCGAGACTGGGCGGTGCTACCTCCCCTGACAGGAGGTAGCACCGCCTAAGCTCAGTCTTCGAGCTTTGCCAGGCGGTGCAACCACCTCAGTCAGGAGGTGCAACCGTCTGAGCTCGGTCTTCGAGCTCTGTCAAGAGGTGCAACTGCCCCTGACAGGAGGTAGCACCGCCCAGAGGCTTAGTCTTCGAGCTCTGCCAAGCGGTGCAACCGCTCCAGTCAGGAGGTGCAATCGCCTGATCCTGGAATTCCGAGAATTGACAGTTTTGAGCTCCAAATTTGAACTGGGTTGGGGCCTATAAATACCCCACCCATTCAGCACTGAAAGGGCATGAACTAACACCGAAATCTTGATCCTTTTCTGTGATTCTTAGAGCTCAAAATTGTTGTAAAGGCCATAAGTTCTTCTCCCTCTGTTCTTCCAAGTTCTAAGTTGTGTAAAGAGAGGAGAGAAAATTCTGAAGGGTTGTCTCCTAAGCCCGTCAAAAGGAGTGAATCTGTAAAAGGGTGGTTGGCCTTCGCCTATTGAAGGCCTCTAGTTGACGTCGGTGACCTCGTCGGTGGAGGAAGCCAAAAGTGAAGTAGGTCAAGATTGACCGAACCACTCTAAATCTCGGTTTGCATTTACTTTGAGCATCTTATCTTTACTGCAAACCTCCTTAATAGCTTACTGCCTTCTGTGTTTTTACGAACGTTTTTAAAAGTTTAGTGCTTTCTGAATCGGGGTTTAAAACGCAAATCAGTTTTATCATACGAACGTCGTATTTCAGTTTGCGCTTAAATTCTGATTTCCATTATAACTTGAAACTACCTTTATATCTCTGCTTTAACTGCATCTCGCCTTATCTCAAGTAAAATTAAATTTGATAAAAATATCTTTTTCTCTTCGGGTGAAGTGCTCGATTTTGAGATCATGCTCCATACAGGATCTTGAGTCTCTAATAATCTCTTTCAAGAGCTGAGCATTGTTTGTGTGTTGACATTGAAAGATTCTATTACATCTCTCCTTCCACATCCACCAAATAGCGCATCTGAAAGTAACCTTTGCCAATTGTGTAAGTGGCCCTTTTCTTGAGAAACATTGCATAAGGTCGCCTAGTTCTTGGTGCAAGTTTGGTTGCGGCAGTCTATTGAGTTCAAATCGCTGGAGAATCTCCTTCCATATCCATTTTGTATAATTACAAGCAAAATAAAGGTGGTCAACAGTTTCTTCTTTTTGTAAACAAAGGGAGCATCGGTTAACATGATAGATACCTCTTCTTTTCATATTGTCTATTGTAGGTAGTTTATTGAGAAGGGCCTGCCATGTACATAAGGAGTGTCTTTGTGATCCCGGTCGATCCCATGTCCAACTGCTTGGGACCCACTTGTTATTTCTTTGTCTAATTTGATTCCATACGGATGTGGCACTAAATTTGCCATTGTCATGAGGCCAAATAAGTATATCTGAAGAGTTGTTCCTGATTGGAATAGCTATGATAGTCGGCCAAAGTGATAACATTTCGGGAGAAATAGGATTAGGGAGACACCAGGTACCGTTAGCAATGAACTCGGAAACCTTCCAATCTTTGGGAGCCCCAAGATCTTTTCGTATTCTGTCGCCTTATCTCAAGTTAAAGTTGTCTACGAATCAGCTTTTATACCGAAATCGCTTTTATCGTACGAACATCGTATTTCAGTTTGCGCTTATATTCTGATTTCCATCATAACTGCAAACTGCGTTCATATCTTTGCTGCATCTCTCCTAGTCAAAAGTTGAAGTGATTTACGAATCGGCTTTCTTACCAAAATCACTTCTATCGAACGAAAGCAGTTTTCGATTTTAATCGCATAAGGTTTTCCGTTGAACTAATTCACCCCCACCCCCCCCTCTTAGTGCTCTTGATCCTAACACCACCTTCATGTATGAGTAGTTTATGTCACAATCTTGGGGCTCTTTTCCTGTATATTCAGATCTGTGTAACATAGAACTTGAGCCCCAATTTTGTTGAAATTTGCTGAGGCTCTCCAATAGGCTCTTTTCGAAATCATTAAGTATTTCTTGTAGTCGATTCTCAATTCTGATTTCTAATTCTTCCATTTGTGCTTTCACTGAGTTATCGGTGGCCATTACGTAAGACTACAAATATGTAATCTCAACTCCTATTTTTGATGGCGGTCAAGGGTATCAGCACTGTCGATGCGAAGTTGCTGAGAAGGTGGACGCCAAGGGCAGTGCTGCGGTCGCTGTGTTGGAGGAAGAGTTGCTGCCCTGTTTATGTCACTACGTGGGGTTAGAGCGCCGAGGGCTGGAAAGCAACTGCGTCGGTGTGGACCCAAGGGTGCGATCGCCAAGTAGCCAAGTTGAGGCTGCGGTGATGGCAACCTCAAGCGACGGTTGCGACCCAAGGGAAGGCAGCAACGGTGGTGCGGCTGGGAGCAGTGCCGCCAAAGGCTTGCCACCTCGATAGCTGCAACGGTGCGGATGGGCGGCAATGATGCTTGTTGCAGTCACTGCGTGGAGGGATCACTGCTATTGAGGGCTGGGAAGCAGTGATGGTGGTGTGGCTGGGGATAGCACCGCTGTTGTGGCTGCAACAGCATGGATGAAAAGCAACGTTGCTCTATCTCTGGCGCACTACGGAAGGAGGCACTAATGACGCCGAGGGATAACATGCGGTTGAGGAAATGGCGGTGGCTGCAGTGCTCATGGTTGTCTTGTTTTGATCGCCACAAGAATGGACGGTCGAGTGATTGCAGCTATGACCCTGTTGAATCTCGTATTTTGATAATGAAACTACTTGATATATGTTTATGATTTAATATGCGTTTTGAGTGACGCAGGATGCTTTGATCAGGATGAGACAATTAAAGCAGGAAAATCATGTTGTACCAGAGGAACATGTCAGAAGATTGGACGTCGGGCCGGTAGATCGGTCGACGTATCGACAGAAGGCTTCGGGCAGTGGACTCGGGCATCGGGCCAAGAAGAGCGGTTATTGTGCCAAGGATATCGGAGTTGCGGAGTCAACTGGCCGATTGGGCAATAGGCCGCAGGAGAGGACGATGCGCCGAAGAATCAGACGAAGCGTCGAGGGACCAATGACATGCCGGACAACTTGGTTAATTGCTTAGGATTAATTGTCTCGATCGAAGTTTTGTTTTAATTGTGCAGGATTAACTATGATAATGATGAAGACATAAAGCGAAACAAAGTGTCGGAGTCAAGCGCGAAGGATGTGTTGCGAGTTCGAGAGTTCGACGGAAGTCCGAAGGTTCGTCGGGAATGCTACCGGAACTAGCCGAGAATGAGTTGCGAGCTTGCCGAACGGTTTTTCGGAAGCTCGCCGGAAGGTTCGTTGGGAGTTCGCAGAGCTCACCGAGAAAGATCGGAGCTTGCGAAGAAGCTCGTTGGAACTCGCTAAGAACTAATCGTGAAGTCTAGGAGCTTGCCGGGAGTCCGCAGAATGGTTTCCGAGAGTTCATCGGAAGACCGCCGGAAGTTTGCCGGAAGCTCGCCATAAGAAGTCTTGACTTGCGGACTTTGTAATAGCTTAGAAAATGTCTTTAAAATCATAGTTAGCACATTAATTAGGGTTAGGATTAGGTGTTAATCCTATAACCCAAGTAGGGGCCAATTAGGCCCAAGTTCGTACTGGTTTGGGCCAAGTTTGGAGCCAAACCAAGTGAGCTGAAATAGTGAAAGAGGTGGCACCGCCCCAGCCAGGAGGTGGCACCGCCTGGGCTAAGCCTCCCAGCGAGACTAGGCGGTGCAACCTCCCCAGCCAGGAGGTGGCACCGCCTGAGCTCAGTCTTCGAGCTAGACTGGGCGGTGCAACCTCCCTGACAGAGAGGTGGCACCGCCTGAGCTCGGTCTTCGAGCTCTGGCAGAGAGGTGCAACCGCCTCAGTCAAGAGGTGGCACCGCCTGGGGCTCAGTCTCCGAGCCAGACTCAGGAGGTGCAACCGCCCCTGACAGAGAGGTGCAACCGCTTGAGCTCAGTCTTCGAGCTCTGCCAGGCGGTGCAACCTCTCCAGTCAGGAGGTACAACCGCCTGATCCCGAAATTCCGGGATTTGAACGTTTTGAGCTCCAAATTTGAATTGGGTTGGGGCCTATAAATACCCCACCCATTCAGCACTGAAAAGATACAGATCCACACCGAATTCTTGATCTTTTCAGTGATTCTAAGAGCTCAAATTTGTGTAAAGTCCAAAAGTTCTCCTCTTTTCTGTTTTTCAAGTCTTGAGTTGTAAAGAGAGGAGAGAAAGGATATGTAAGGGTTGTCTCCTGAGCCCGTCAAAAGGAGAGAAACTGTAAAAGGGCAGTTGGCCTTCGCCTATTGAAGGAAGGCCCCTAGTTGACGTCGGTGACCTCGTCGGTGGAGGAAGCCAAAAGTGGAGTAGGTCAAGACTGACCGAACCACTCTAAATCTCTGGTTTGCGTTTATTTTGAGCACTTTATCATTGCTGCAAACCTCCTACATAGCTACTGCTCTCTGCGCTTTTACGAACAAGTTTCTAAGTTCTAATCTTTCCGAATCTGCATTCAGACGTCAAAAGGTGTTTTCGTACGATCTTTACATTGCAGCTTACATTTACGTCTTGAATCTGTTTATAACTTCGAACTGTCTTCTGCGCTTTTACGAACGAGTTTCTTTGCAGTTTACATTTACATTTTGATTCTATTTATAACTGTAAATTGTCTTCTGCAATTTTACGAATGGGTTTCAACATTTAGACGTAAAACTGCATTTAGACGTAAATCGGCTTTCATCGCACAATCATCAGATTTCAGTTTACGTTTACGTCTTGATTTCAACTGCATACTGCCTTCTACGAGTATACAAACGAGTTTCAAAGTTCAGACGTAAATCTGCGTTTAGACGTAAATCTGCTTTTTGCAGATTGCTTTTTGAGCTGTACAATAGTAGCACATTATACTTCTGCTTAAACTGCGCTTAGATGTAAACTATGTTTAGACGCAAACTGCGCTTAGACGCAATCTGCGCTTAGACGCAAACTGCGCTTAGACGCAATCTGAGTTTAGACGCAATCTGCATTTAGACGCAAACTGTGTTTAGACGCTAACTGTGTTTAAACGTAAACTGCACTTAATCATAAGTAATCTTAGAATCGGCTGTTGCATCAAAATAGATTTTATCGAACGAACGCAGCTTTCGTTTTTAATCGCTGAAAGATTTCCGCTGCACTAATTCACCCCCCCCCTCTTAGTGCTCTCGATCCTAACAATTGGTATTAGAGCGGGGTATTTCTCATTTCGGATTTACACCCGAGAGAAATGGCTCTTCAAGAGGGCTTTTCGGTCTTTCGTCCACCGTTCTTTAACGGATTGGACTATACTTATTGGAAAACTCGAATGAGAGTTTTCTTGATTTCTCTAAATCTGGATTTATGGAATATCGTTGAAAACAGTTTTCAACTTCCCTCTAAACCGACGAACGAATGGTCGGATTTGGAGAAGAAGTATTTCTCTTTAAACGCAAAGGCTATGAATGCCTTATTTTGCTCTTTGGACAAAAATGAGTTCAATCGGATTTCTACGTGCGAAACAGCTTTTGACATTTGGCGAACACTTGAAATCACGCACGAGGGAACTAGTAGTGTCAAAGACTCGAAAGTTAACTTTTTAGTGCATGATTTCGAGCTTTTTCGAATGCAACCAAGCGAGACTATAGGCGACATGTACACCCGTTTCACGGATGTCGTCAATAGTTTAAGAGCTCTTGGAAAATGTTTTTCGGATTTTGAACTCGTTAACAAAGTTTTGCGCTCACTTTCTAAAACTTGGGATTCAAAAGTAACTGCTATTCAAGAATCGAAAAACTTGAATCAATTTCTACTTGAAGAACTAATTGGTTCATTGATCACATATGAAATGACGTGCAATGCACGTGAAGAACTTGAGAACCACCTTCCAAATAACAGGAAGGATTTGGGACATAGAACATTTGAAGACCACTCGAGCATAAGCTCAAGTGATGGTGAACTTAAACTACAAATGAAACGAAAATTAAAAAGCAAAAAGAATCGAACTACTTACTTTAAACGCAAGAAGAAGAACAAAAATTGGGATGAATCGAGCTCCTCCGAAGAAGAGGAAGTCAACAAAAGCAAGGCGGCAAACTACGCCTTAATAGCCTACAATGATGAGGTAATCGAAATCCCCCTAATTTATTTTGAAATTACTTGATGCTTTCATGATATATTTTTCTCTTTTAGTTTAGAATTAATTTTCTTAAAAATTACATGTTAAAAAAAAAAAATTATTATGATCATACTAAGTAATTTCGAAAATGATAATATTACATATTTTATGATAAACAAATAAAATGATCTTGATTGAAAATATGAAATCATGGTTAAGAAGTAATAATGTGTATTACGTTGATTTCCATTGTTATTTCTCGATTTTGATTAAAGATCATGTTTGATTTGAAGAAATGCATAATGATGAAATTAAATATTTTGATTAACAATTTTATGCATGAGATTTTAAGCCGATGATAAGCATGTGTTATCCTCATGAGTATATTTGAAAAACTATTGCAAAAATGTGCTCGAATGCATGAACGTGTTAAGATTATTTTTCGGACATTCTTGATTCAATGTTCAAAACACTTAATTGCCATGATGATTTTACACTATAACATGTTTGGAAATTATATGTTTTGGATACATAATTTTTTATGATCATGAGCATGTTTTATCTTCATAATTGAACTTGAAAATCTATAGCAAAATCTTATCCGAATGCATGAAAGTACTAATTTCATTTTCGGATTCACTTAACAATTGGTATCCTAACAATCGGATTTTCTCATACACTTTTGAAAAATATTTTTCTAAAATGGATTTGATGAAATGATTCCTGCTTATAAATTCCATCTTGAAATATGAATGATAGTGTCTTTGCTTGCAAAGATTTGTTTCACATACATATCTCCTATGATTCATGTGCTGAAAAAGAATTTATAAATCATAATACAATGAGATTTCTTATGCAAAAATAAAGTGCTTTTGTGATTCTTTGCTAAAAAGAATAATTATTAAAATCATGATCTTGATAATTATAACATGAAGCTCTATATAAATCAAGATCGTTCATTATGCTCCCTACATTTATCAAAAAGGAGTTCTTCAAATGAAATGCAACTTGTCTTTTGATTTCATGATATTTTGTGAATTTCGAAATTAATTTTAATGACTTGATTATGAGTTTCAAGTTGACGATTTGATTTGAATAAGTTATGTCTAAATCATAATCATGATCTCGCAAAATTAAAATCACAAATAATATCTTTTGGTATTCATGAATTGATACTCACAATATGAAAGTATTGGTATTCATGACTTGATTTTGATTGAAACATTACATGCTTAAATTAATCATTCTTCTATGTTTCAAAAATTCTTTAAATTCCTTATGCGATGACTGAAAATTAATTTGCTTTATGATGAATCATGAATCATGACTTGATCTATGATATTGAAATATTTTAATCATGATTCTTGGTTATATAATTCCTTTGCCCTATTAAAAGGATTTGTTGAATGGATCATGTCCTTCTTGAACTTTCTTGATATCATGACAAGATTTTGTAATATGGCCTGTATAATAATTAAAAAATTTTGGCCATTGATTTCTCCCTTCTTTTCGACAAAAACAAAGGGGAGAAAGCTTTTGCTAGTTAGAACATGCAAAGAAAAGCAAGTGCAATCTTGCACATGAAGCAAGTGTTGAATTGACATGATTGAACCTAAGAATCTTGCTATGCTTTTGTGCTTATATGTTGTGATGAAAATATAGCTTCATGTTATAAAAACTTGTATATATTTTAAAATAGCTAGAGCTACTTCTCCTTTTGTTGATGATAAAGGGGGAGAAATATATGAATTGATACTATAAGTGCCATATTTGAATTTTCATCATGTTGAGATATCAAGAACTTGCATCGTAATTCTACTTGATGATATCTTGCCATGTGATGAAATGCTACGATTTGTTGCTAAAATGATGCATGCAATACTTATGCTTTCTACGTAATGTATTGCATATGATATGAACTTTGATTAAAATTGCCTTGATTTGAATTCAAGGTTTATCTCAATTATGGAATTTTGAAATAAGAATGATTTAGAAATTGACAGAAAGGGTTTTCCCTTCTTTTTGACAATGACTAAGGAGGAGATAACTTGCATGCACAATTCAAGAAGAAGGCAAATTTTCACTTCTCAAAAGAGAAGAAATTGCTATCTTGAACATCTTAAGAAACAAAAAGAACAAAGGTGCTATCTTGCCTATCTCAAGAAGCAAAACATGCTAACTTGTGCATCTAGCAAAGTGGACAAAATTTTCATATTTCAAGAAGCAAGAGTTGCCTTCTTGAACATCTCTAATTTGCTAGCTTGCATGATGTAGAACTTGCTATCTTGAACATCTCTAATTTTCATACCAAGTGCTATCTTGTATGCTATAAAACTTGCATATCTAAAACTTGATAGCTTGAATATTCTAAGCATGATTCAACACTTGCTATATTTTCTAGCAAAATTGCATGATGATAAAACTTGATATTATGTTTTTCATGCAATGAGTTGAACCAATATCACAAACACTTGATTGTGATACTTCTCCTTTTTGTTGATGACAAAGGGGGAGAAGTATGTTGATGAAAGTATGTTGATGACATGACATGTGATGCATAAGTTTATGCATATGTTCATGTTGACGTGTTGCAAGTATTCATGATGAATATTGCAATGACTTGAATTCAGTTTGAATTCAAGGTTCTATCAATATGGCATATTGATAGGGGGAGTTTGTTTAAACTCCGGGAGTTCAGTTTAACTCCGTCATCAAGTAGTTGTCATCATCAAAAAGGGGGAGATTGTTGAATCTCGTATTTTGATAATGAAACTACTTTATATATGTTTATGATTTAATATGCGTTTTGAGTGACGCAGGATGCTTTGATCAGGATGAGACAATTAAAGCAGGAAAATCATGTTGTACCGGAGGAACATGTCAGAAGATTGGACGTCGGGCCGGTAGATCGGTCGACGTATCGACAGAAGGCTTCGGGCAGTGGACTCGGGCATCGGGCCAAGAAGAGCGGTTATTGTGCCAAGGATATCGGAGTTGCGGAGTCAACTGGCCGATTGGGCAATAGGCCGCAGGAGAGGACGATGCGCCGAAGAATCAGACGAAGCGTCGAGGGACCAATGACATGCCGGACAACTTGGTTAATTGCTTAGGATTAATTGTCTCGATCGAAGTTTTGTTTTAATTGTGCAGGATTAACTATGATAATGATGAAGACATAAAGCGAAACAAAGTGTCGGAGTCAAGCGCGAAGGATGTGTTGCGAGTTCGAGAGTTCGATGGAAGTCCGAAGGTTCGTCGGGAATGCTACCGGAACTAGCCGAGAATGAGTTGGGAGCTTGCCGAAGGGTTTTTCGGAAGCTCGCCGGAAGGTTCGTTGGGAGTTCGCAGAGCTCGCCGAGAAAGATCGGAGCTTGCGAAGAAGCTCGTTGGAACTCGCTAAGAACAAATCGTGAAGTCTAGGAGCTTGCCGGGAGTCCGCAGAATGGTTTCCGAGAGTTCATCGGAAGACCGCCATAAGTTTGCCGGAAGCTTGCCAGAAGAAGTCTTCACTTGCGGACTTATGCAATGTTTCTTAAGAAAAGGGCCTCTTACACAACTGGCAAAGGTTACTTTCAGATGCGCTATTTGGTGGATGTGGAAGGAGAGATGTAATAGAATCTTTGAATGTCAACACACAAACAATGCTCAGCTCTTGAAAGAGATTATTAGAGACTCAAGATCCTGTATGGAGCATGATCTCAAAACCGAGCACTTCACCCGAAGAGAAAAAGATATTTTTATCAAATTTAATTTTGCTATTAGCTAAAGATCTTGGGAATGATGCCAAATAATGTACCCACAGGTAGTTATAGTCTACAGCATGTGTAGTCATAACTATCGCATTCGCACTCTATGAGTTACTTGGCTTTGTCTAAAGCTAGTTGTAGAAACTTTACACATAATCAATTTACTTTTACTTACCAAAAAAAAGGATTAGGTGTTAATCCTATAACCCAAGTAGGGGCCAATTAGGCCCAAGTTCGTACTAGTTTGGGCAAAGTTTGGAGCCAAACCAAGTAAGCTGAAATAGTGAAAGAGGTGGCACCGCCCCAGCCAGGAGGTGGCACCGCCTGGGCTAAGCCTCCCAGCGAGACTGGGCGGTGCAACCTCCCCAGCCAGGAGGTGGCACCGCCTGAGCTCAGTCTTCGAGCTAGACTGGGCGGTGCAACCTCCCTGACAGAGAGGTGGCACCGCCTGAGCTCGGTCTTCGAGCTCTGGCAGAGAGGTGCAACCGCCTCAGTCAAGAGGTGGCACCGCCTGGGGCTCAGTCTCCGAGCCAGACTCAGGAGGTGCAACCGCCTGAGCTCAGTCTTCGAGCTCTGCCAGGCGGTGCAACCTCTCCAGTCAGGAGGTACAACCGCCTGATCCCGGAATTCCGGGATTTGAACGTTTTGAGCTCCAAATTTGAATTGGGTTGGGGCCTATAAATACCCCACCCATTCAGCACTGAAAAGATACAGATCCACACCGAATTCTTGATCTTTTCAGTGATTCTAAGAGCTCAAATTTGTGTAAAGTCCAAAAGTTCTCCTCTTTTCTGTTCTTCAAGTCTTGAGTTGTAAAGAGAGGAGAGAAAGGATCTGTAAGGGTTGTCTCCTGAGCCCATCAAAAGGAGAGAAACTGTAAAAGGGCAGTTGGCCTTCGCCTATTGAAGGAAGGCCCCTAGTTGACGTCGATGACCTCGCCGGTGGAGGAAGCCAAAAGTGGAGTAGGTCAAGACTGACCGAACCACTCTAAATCTCTGGTTTGCGTTTATTTTGAGCACTTTATCATTACTGCAAACCTCCTACATAGCTACTGCTCTCTGCGCTTTTACGAACAAGTTTCTAAGTTCTAATCTTTCCGAATCTGCATTCAGACGTCAAAAGGTGTTTTCGTACGATCTTTACATTGCAGCTTACATTTACGTCTTGAATCTGTTTATAACTGTGAACTGTCTTCTGCGCTTTTACGAACGAGTTTCTTTGCAGTTTACATTTACATTTTGATTCTATTTATAACAGTAAACTGTATTCTGCAATTTTACGAATAGGTTTCAACATTTAGACGTAAAACTGTATTTAGACGTAAATCGGCTTTCATCGCACAATCATCAGATTTCAGTTTACGTTTACATCTTGATTTCAACTGCATACTGCCTTCTGCGAGTATACAAACGAGTTTCAAAGTTCAGACGTAAATCTGCGTTTAAGACGTAAATCTGCGTTTAGACGTAAATCTGCTTTTTGCAGATTGCTTTTTGAGCTGTACAATAGCAGCACATTATACTTCTGTTTAAACTGCGCTTAGACGCAAACTGTGTTTAGACGCAAACTGCGCTTAGACGCAATCTGCGCTTAGACGTAAACTGCGCTTAGACGCAATCTGAGTTTAGACGCAATCTGCATTTAGACGCAAACTGCGTTTAGACGCTAACTGTGTTTAAACGTAAACTGCACTTAATCATAAGTAATCTTAGAATCGGCTGTTGCATCAAAATAGTTTTTATCGAACGAACGCAGCTTTCGTTTTTAATCGCTGAAAGATTTCCGCTGCACTAATTCACCCCCCCCCTCCTCTTAGTGCTCTCGATCCTAACAGACCCAAGGGGGGGCAGCGATGGTGGCATGGTTGGGGTAGCATCGCCGACGATAGAATTGACGAGGGGGTGGTCTACTGGCTACGAAGTAGCAGCCGTGGCCCTTCTCGCCTAAGCGAGAAGGCGAAGGTCGCTGGCTGGGGGGCAACGACAGTGGTGGTCGAGCTACTGCGAAGCAATGGCGGTGGTGGAGGAGTTGCCTTGTAGCGAGGGTGGGGAAGAAGGGAAGCAGTGGTGTGGTGTGCTGAAGCAGGGGTGCGACGGGCTAAAGCAAGGGTGCGGGTTGCCGGGAAGCAGGGGCGGCAGTGTTGGAGAAGAGAAGGTTGGTGGTCGGGGAGTAGCGGCGATAGTGGTTGAGCGGCAAGAAAGCGGCGGCGATGGTGGTGGAGGAGGCAGCGAGGGTCGCGGCTGCAATCGATGAGGGGCTGCGACAACAGAGGAAGCTATGTTTCTGCAACTGTTGCAAGGAGGGGCTGCGGCAACTGGCGGCTATGACTGCGACTCAAGGGGGGGGGGGGGGGGGGCACGATGGCGGACTATGGCAACATCGCCGACGGTAGAAAGCAGTGATGGGGTGGTCCACTAGTTGGGATCGATGAGGGGCTGCGGCAACAAAGGAAGCTCTATTTCTGCAACCACTATAAGGAGGGGCTATGGCAACCAGTGGCTATAGCTGTGACCCAAGCGGGTGGCGGCACAATGGCGGACAAGGGCAGCATCGCCGATGTTAGAAGCTGTTAGGATCGGAGCGGCACTAAGAGGAGGGGGGGTGGAGAATTAGTGTAGCGGATTAAAACTTATAAGTTTGAAAATGATTTCGTAAATGCATAGAGATTTCGATGCGACAAAGAATGACTTGGTAAAAATAGCTCGAGTAACGTAAGGAGATGAAAACCAAAACCTTGCTGCTATGTAAATAACGATTTCAGAAAGGTAAACACTCACACATTCAAGGAACACACCAATTTAAAGTGGTTCAATCATATGACCTACATCCACTTGCGAAGCCTTACTCGATGAGGCTCCCAACTTCCATTAGCAAATCACTTTGAAGGGGAAGAACAAATACCCCTCTTACAACCTTTTACAAGTGGTTCACACTCTTCTAGATTTTCAAAGAGAAAGAGGGAGGTGAACACTTAAGCTATTGAAAACAAGATTTGCTAAAGACTTTGCTAAGTCTTTATCTCAATCTCTAACTTCTAAAAGGTTGTGTTCTCTGTTGAGAATTGAAGGGTATTTATAGGTCCCAAGAGGATTCTAATTTGGGCTCCAAATTTGAATTGCTTTTAGGTTTCCCAGTGCTGGTGGTGCCACCGCCAGAACTCTCGGGTTCTGGGCAGTGCCACCGCCTAATCCGACGGTACCATCGCCCGAACTTTCAAGTTCTGGGTGGTGCCATCGCCCGACCTTATGGATCACTGGTTGGGCTCTTAATTTGGCCCAAACCAGTTTGTATTAGGGGCCAGTTGGCCCCTAAACAGGTTATAGGATTAACCCTTAATCCTAACCCTAATTACATGTAAACTACGAAATTAAGACATAGTCCTAAGCAAGTTTTTAACTGGCAATGTCGAGTTTCCTTCCGGTGAGCTTTTCGGCGAACTTCTGGCGGACTTCCGATACACCCTCGGATTTCTTCTGGTGGACTCCCAGTAAGCTCCTGGTCTTGTGGCGAGTTCAGCGAGTCTTTGGAAAGTAGCCGAACCTTCTCGGTGATCTCCGCGAACCTCCGACGATCTCTCCTTCGGACTTCCGAAAACTTCGGCAAGTCCCCGATTTCTTCTCGGTTGGTTCCGGCAGCACTTCCGACGAATCTTTGGACTCTCGGTGGACTCTCGAACACCCATCAAACTTGACTCTAGTAGACTTGCTTTATGTCTTCAAGCTATCGTAGTTAATCCTGCACACTTAACTCAATAATATGGATTAGATCAAATAACCCATCAATTGATTTCATCATCAAAATCTGAGATTCAACAATCTCCCCCTTTTTGTTGATGACAATCAATTGATGATGGAGTTAAACATAACTCCCCCTATCTACACACCATATTATGAGAAGATAAAAACTTAGCTGTATGTTGGAACACGCAGTCTTGAATGGCAGCATTAAGGTACCCATTGCTGGTTCTATTCATATATCACACATAACATTTGCTGATGATTTACTTATCTTTCTCCAAAATGATCCAACATCAGTAAAGAACCTGGCTACTATTATGAATGACTTTGGTATGGTTTCTGGACTTCAGTTAAATCATGCGAAAAGTAAAGTATATATGAGCCCTTACGTTGAGGATAAGGTCTTTATTGTACAAACTTTGGGGGTTAGTGAGGGAAGCCTGCCAGTTCCTTATTTGGGTCTCCCGCTCATATCCACAGGCATTCACAAAATCCACTGCCAGCCAATCTTGCAAAAAATAAAGAATAGAATTTCTTCTTGGAAAAATAGGCTTCTATCAAAAGCAGGACGACTCGAACTCATCCGTTCGGTATTGCACTCCTACTCTATATATTGGTGCAATGCATTTCTTCTGCCTGCTGGACTTCTCCAAGATATTGAACGGTTATTAATGAACTTCTTCTGGAATGGCACAAATGATAAGGCAATGCATATGGTAAATTGGGATAGCATTTGCAAACCGAAAGATGAAGGGGGGCTAAACTTGAGAAATACTAGAGATTGGAATCAAGCATGTCTGGTACAACAATTATGGGATCTTTTGCAAAATAAATGTTCCTTATGGTCACATTGGGTTTCTGCTAAGTATCTTTCAAAGGAATCAATCTGGGAAATTTCAACAAGAACATACCACTCTGCAGCTTGGAAAGGAATTTTAAAGGCAAGGAATTGGCTAATCAAGCACATTTCTTATGCAATCTCTTCTGGAACTAGTACTAATATGTGGTATGATCCTTGGGTGAATGGGAAGAGTATATTTCAATTATATGGTGACAGAATACGAAAAGATCTTGGGGCTCCCAAAGATTGGAAGGTCTCCGAGTTCATTGCTAACGGTACCTGGTGTCTCCCTAATCCTATTTCTCCCGAAATGTTATCACTTTGGCCGACTATTATAGCTATTCCAATCAGGAATAACTCTTCAGATATACTTATTTGGCCTCATGACAATGGCAAATTTAGTGCCACATCCGCATGGAATCAAATTAGGCAAAGAAATAACAAGTGGATCCCAAGCAGTTGGACATGGGATCGACCGGGATCACAGAGACATTCCTTATGTACATGGCAGGCCCTTCTCAATAAACTACCTACAATAGACAATATGAAGAGAAGAGGTATCTATCATGTTAACCGATGCTCACTTTGTATGCAAAAAGAAGAAACTGTTGACCACCTCTATTTTGCTTGTGATTATACAAAATGGATATGGAAGGAGATTCTCCAGCGATTTGAACTCAATAGACTGCCGCAACCAAACTTGCATCAAGAACTAGGCGACCTCATGCAATGTTTCTCAAGAAAAGGGCCTCTCACACAACTGGCAAAGGTTACTTTTAGATGCGCTATTTGGTGGATGTGGAAGGAGAGATGTAACAGAATCTTTGAATGTCAACACACAAACAATGCTCAGCTCTTGAAAGAGATTATTAGAGACTCAAGATCCTGTATGGAGCATGATCTCAAAACGGAGCACTTTACCCGAAGAGAAAAAGATATTTTTATCAAATTTAATTTTGCTATTAGCTAAAGATCATAGGAATGATGTCAAATAATATACCCACAGGTAGTTTTGATATATCTGGATAAACATTTTCTATGTTGGCTATAATTAGAAGTTATAGTCTACAGCATGTGTAGTCATAACTATCGCATTCGCACTCCATGAGTTACTTAGCTTTGTCTATGACCTGTATAGATAAAGCTAATTGTAGAAACTTTAAACATTATCAATTTACTTTTACTTACCAAAAAAAGAAGATAAAAACTCTTGAATTCAATCTCTTTGAATTCAAGCCTAAACCGATAAGTTTATCCATTGAACTTATCATTCTTTTCTATAAGCATGAGCAAATACGAAACTTCGTATTTCTCATAATTTCAAGCTATGAAAATTATTTTCAAGTCGAATGATAAAAGACTATATTCATTTTGACAAGAGATATGAACCTTCAACATAAATCTCATGATATAAATGTAAGGCATGATTTCATATGATCATGAGATGAAATGATAACCAATCTAAAAACTTTCATATTGCGATATTCTCAAAAAGTTTTGCGATGCATATAACACATTTGCATTACACAACATATTAGCTTTTGCAATTCATATAAATCATGCTATCACAACATATTAGCTTTTGCAATTCATATAAGTCATGCTATCACATTGGCACAAGTCATCAATCTTTTGCTCATTCTTCCCCCTTTGTCTTTTTTTTTTTTGTAAGTAAAAGTAAATTGATTGTTGTAAAGTTTCTACAAATAGCTTTATCTATACAAGTCATAGACAAAGCCATGTAACTTATAGAGTGCACATACGGTAATCATGACTACACATGCTGTAGACTATAACTCCTAACTGTAGCCAACAAATAAAATGTATGTCTAGATATGTTAAGACTATCTATGGGTACAGTATTTAACATCATTCCCAAGATCTTTAGTTAATAGCAAAATTAAATTTGATAAAAATATCTTTTTCTCTTCAGGTAATGTGCTCAAATTTGAGATCGTGCTCCATACAGGATCTTGAGTCTCTAATAATCTCTATCAAGAGCTGAGCATTGTTTATGTGTTGACATTCAAATATTCTACTACATCTCTCCTTCCACATCAACCAAATAGCGCATCTGAAAGTAACCTTTGCTAGTTGTGTGAAAGGCCCTTTTCTTGAGAAACATTGCATGAGGTCGCCTAATTCTTAATGCAAGTTTGGTTGCGGCAGTCTATTGAGTTCAAATCACTAGAGAATCTCCTTCCATATCCATTTAGTATAGTCATAAGCAAAATAGAGGTGGTCAATAGTTTCTTCTTGTTGCATACAAAGGGAGCATCAATTAACATGGTAGATACCTCTTCTCTTCATATTGTCTATTATAAGTAGTTTATTGAGAAGGGCCTGCCATGTACATAGGGAATGTCTCTGTGATCCCGGTCGATCCCATGTCCAACTGCTTGGGATCCATTTTTTATTTCTTTTCCTGATTTGATTCCATGCAGATGTGACACTAAATTTACCATTATCATGAGGCCAAATAAGTATATCTGAAGAGTTTTTCCTGATTGGAATAGCTGTGATAGTAGGCCAAAGTGATAACATTTCGGGAGAAATAGGATTATGGAGACACTAGGTATCGTTAGCAATGAACTTGGAAATCTTCCAATCTTTTGGAGCCCCAAGGTCTTTTCGTATTTTGTCACCATATAATTGAAATATACTCTTCCCATTCACCCAAGGATCATACCACATAAGAATTGTGTTTGATTAGCCAATTCCCCCTTTGTCATCAACAAAAAGGAGATGAGACTTTAAGCGTACAATTTGTGATCATAAAATCATTAGAAAAGGATATGGCAAAATGACAAAGCTTTAACTTTGCATTAAGATTAACCATACAAGGATAGCATGTCAAGGTAGCAGAATAAGAAGGCATATTGATTAATCCTTAGGAGGAAATCTATAGTTCTTATACATGACATCTATCTTTTGATTCATTTGTTGTAGTTCACTCAAAATTTTAGCTTGTTGTAATTGAATTTGCTCTTGCTGTGATTTGAGTTGCTCTTGTGATTTGATCTGATGTAATTCTGCAATATTGAGATCTTCAGAAGATGAAGCAGGAGCTGATTCTGAAGGTGCTGCACTAAAGGGACTAAGAGGAGGAGATTCATTTCCCCTAAAAATTGATATTTCAGGGTGTTCGACTGGTGGGGGAACTAGATCAATCCTTCTAGGTTTCCTAACCCAAATATCATTGCTAAAAGTGCACTTAAGTCTTTTGAGTAGGTTTTTATTGCATTGTAAATCGATCAAATTGAATTATTTCTTCATCGGGTGAGACACAAATATTATGGGCAAGTATTAATCGAGTGACTAACCCCCCATATGGTAACATTGTGTCTTTAGCTATTATGTCCTGCATATGTTGCCGGATTAAGTATCTAAAATAATTATGTTGGCCGGTCATTAACCAATACATAGTGCTTAGCTCTATTTGACTAATTTCATCATGATGAAATTGTTTGGGAAGTAGTATACTAGTCATGATGTGATGAAGAAATTTAGAGTTAAAGGGCAATAAGTACTCACAACTTTTTGGAATCATGCCTAGGTTTGGATTTGCAAAAATAGTTTCTAAGGCTTCGGAGTAGGTTGCTCCTATTGCATTGATATCCCATTTATTTCTAAAATAACAACCCTTGTCCTTTTCGATAATTCTAATTAATTCGCATATAGTGCTATCAAATATTTTAATTTGTGTTCCTAAGAGGTAAGTAGTTAAGTAATCATTGTCCACACATAAGTTTAGGTAAAATAACCTAACTAACACAGGATAAATTGGTTCATTGATTTGTAGGATAGGTAAGGCGTCTAAATGTGCAAACTATCTAATGGGTTCTAGGTTTCCAAGTTCATCTAGATCAACATGTTTACCCATATATATTGTTCTTGATTTGAAATTAGGAAACCTAAGAGCTACTTCATTAGATCTACAAAGGTTTTGGTCCTAGGAATCTCCTTCTACTCTCTTCCCTTTTGTTCTTGATGATCTCTTAGAAGCCATATCTATTCAAGATGAAAGATCAAGAAAAAAACTGTAAAGAGTAGGCCAAATAATGAGAGGAAGAAAGAAAGATTTTAGATTTTACCTTATGGAGATTTCCTTGGGAGGTAGAGAGTTTAATCCAACAAGAAAACCTCTCTTAGGCTTCTAGAGGTTAGAATAAGGGTGAGAAAGGTTTAAAGGGTTCTAGGGAGGGTTCTCATGGGTTGGGGGTGATGAATCTCGGATTTTGATGATAAAATCTTGATGGGTTAATTGATCTAATCCATATTATTGAGTTAAGTGTGCAGGATTAACTACGATAATCAGAAAACACAAAGCAAGAATACCGGAGTCAAGTTCGATGGACGTTTAAGAGTCCGAAGAATCGTCGGAGATGCTGCCGGAACCAACCGAGAAGAAATCGGGAACCTGTCGGAATTTTTGGAAGTTTGCCGAAGAGATCGTCGGAGGTTCACGGAGATCACCGAGAAGGCTCGGCTACTCGTTAAAGTCATCACAAGATCAGGAGCTTGCTGGGAGTCCGTCGGAAGAAGTTCGTCGGAAAGCTCGCCGGAACAAGACTCGACGTTCGCGGTTGAAAACTTGCTTATGATGTTTTTAGTTATGTAGTTCACTTGTATTTAGGATTAGGATTAAGAGATAATCCTATATCCTGGTTAGGGGCCAACTGGGCCAAAATTAGATATGGTTTGGGCTAAATTTTAAGCCCAACCAATGAACCAAAGGGTCTAGCAGTGGCACCACCCAGCACCCGAGAGCTAGGCGGTGGCACCACCCAACACCCGAGAGCTGGGCGGTGGCACCGCCCAGAATTGTCAGTGTCAGACATTGACAGGCGGTGGCACCGCCACTGATAGGCAGTGGCACCGCCAACATCGGGAACCAAAGAGAATTCAAATTTTGGAGCCCAAATTTGAATTCTCTTGAGGCCTATAAATACCCCTCAAATCTCAACTAAGATTACAACTTTTTGAGAAGCAATTGATTGAGAGAAAGGCCTTAGAAAAGTCTTAGCTAGTCTTGTTTTTAATTTGCTAGTGTTCACCTCCTTCTTTCTTGCTGAAAATATGTAAGAGAGTGAACCGCTTGTAAAAAGTTGTAAGAGGGGTATTTACCCTTCCCTTTCAAGAGATTTGCTAGTGGAAGGTGGGAGCCTCATCGAAGAGGGGCCTCGCAAGTGGATGTAGGTCATTTGACCGAACCACTTTAAAATCGGCGTAATCTCTGGTTTGCATTACATTACTGATATTTACATTACTGCAAACCTTCTTACTTGCTTTATTTCCTCATTACCTTTGCTGCACAACTTTGCGAATACGCTTTCAAGTTAAGCACTTTCGATTTTGATTTTTATCGTACGAAAGATTGTCAAAACCGACGTTTTAATCCGCTGCAATAATTCACCCCCCCCCCCCCTCTTAGTGCCGCTCCGATCCTAACAATTGGTATCGGAGCTAGGCTCACTCTCATATTTGGTTTGATACCCAAGAGAGATGGCTTACTCCGGCATACATGAGGGTCATTCTATCACACGTCCACCCTTGTTTAATGGGTCGGATTATACTTATTGGAAGACTCGTATGAGGATCTTCCTCATTTCCATGGATTTCGAGCTTTGGACTATTGTTGAAAACAGATTTCAAAAATCTTCTCTTCCGATGAGCGAATGGAATGAATCGGAGATGAAGGTTTTTGCTTTAAACGCAAAGGTTATGAATGCCTTGTTTTGTGCACTAGACAAAAATGAATTTAATCGTGTTTCAATTTGTGATTTGGCTTTTGATATTTGGAGAACTCTTGAGGTCACTCATGAAGGCACTAGCCGAGTGAAAGAGTCCAAAATCAACATCCTTGTGCACTCTTACGAACTTTTCCGAATGAAACCAAGTGAGTCCATCGGAGACATGTACACCCGGTTTACGGATATCATCAATGGACTCAAAGCTCTTGGTAAAAATTTTACTAACTTTGAACTAGTAACTAAAATCTTAAGATCCCTCCCTAAAAGTTGGGATCCAAAAGTTACGGCAATTCAAGAGGCTAAAGACCTTAAAACATTCCCTCTTGAAGAACTTATTGGGTCTCTAATGACCTACGAAATGACATGTCAAGCTCATGACGAGCTCGAGAACCCCCTTCCAAAGAACAGGAAGGATATGGCACTCACATCACAAGAAGACCACTTGAAAGGAACATCAAGTGATGAGGACAGTGACAATGACATTGCACTTTTGACTCAAAAATTTAAAAAATATTTAAGAAAGAATAAATTTAAAAATAATATAAAAAATAAATTTGAACACAAGAAGGACCAAGTGATTTGCTATGAGTGCAAAAAACCGGGACACTACAAGAACGATTGTCCTCAAGCCAAAAAGAGGACATCAAAGAAGAAGGCACTCAAGGCAACATTGGATGATTCAAGCGCGTCCGAAGAAGAGGAATCCAACACCGAGCAAGTTGCTCATTACGCCCTAATGGCCATCGAAGAAGAGGTAACAGATTTAATTGATACAGATTTACCTTATCATGAATTATTAAATACTTTCCATGAGTTATTTGATGAATGTAAGACAATTAGTAGAAAATACAAATTGCTAAAAAAGGAGCATGATAAATTAAAAACTGAATATCATGATAGTTTAGCTCCATGTATAAAATGCCATGATCTAGAATCTCTCCAAAAGGAGAACTTGCTACTTAAGGACACCTTGAAGAAATTCGAGGTTGGTAGCAAATCTTTGAATATGATCCTTACAAATAAGGGTCACGTTCCTAAAAGAAGTGGAATCGGATTTGTGAGAAGTCCTCACCAAAATCCAACCACCTTCATTAAAAGCCCTGTCTTACATGTTCAGCACCAAAACAATTGCAACTTTTGTTGCAAATATGGACATAAAACTTATAAATGTCCATTCAAGAAAATTAGTCCGAACAAACTAATTTGGGTTCCTAAATGAACCATGATCAACTCTATGCAATATGATGAACAAGTTAAATCAGTTTTTAAGGCACCCAAAAGAAAATAGGTACCTAAAAATAATCCCTTCTTGTAGAAACATACACCATCACAAGCTAGGAGCAAGAGATGGTATCTAGATAGTGGATGCTCAAGACATATGACTGGAGATCCATCTCATTTCTCTATGCTTACTAGCAAAGAAGAAGGGTACGTCACCTTCGGAGACAACAACCAAGGCAAAATCATTGGCAAGGGAACCCATAGGTAACAAATTAAAATTTTCTATTGATGATGTCTTACTAGTTGATGAATTAAAACATAATCTCTTGAGTGTTAGTCAATTATGCGATAAAGGTTATATCGTTAGATTTGAATCAAATGTGTGTATTATTGAAAAACCAAACCATAACATAACTATGATTGCATTAAAACAAAATAATGTCTACACTATCAACCTTGATGAACTAAGTAATGAAATGTGCTTCTCCGCTTTAAATGATGATGCTTGGCTTTGGCATAGGAGACTAGGCCATGCAAGCATGAAACTAATATCTAACATCTCATCTAGAGAATTAGTGCGAAGAATTCCAAATATAAAGTTTATTAAGGACAAAGTATGCGATGCATGTCAACTATGTAAAAAATAAAAACTAGTTTCAAATCAAAAACTCAAATTAGCACCACTAGACCATTACAATTGATTCATTTGGACCAATTGATACGACAAGTCTAGGAGGAAGCAAATATGCGTTTGTAATTGTGGATGACTATACTAGATACACTTGGACCTATTTTTTAGCTTACAAAAGTGATTGTTTCAAGTGTTTCTCAAAATTTTGTAAACTCACTCAAAACGAAAAAGGATTCATGATTTCATCAATTCGGAGTGATCACGATGGCGAATTTCAAAACCGTGACTTTCAAAATTTTTGTGAAGTTAATGGATACAATCACAACTTCTCCACTCCGAGAAATCCCCAACAAAATGGAGTAGTTGAAAGAAAAAATAGAAACCTACAAAAAATGGCAAGAACGATGTTAAATTAACATAGTCTACCCAAGTATTTTTGGGCCAAAGCCGTAAATACGGCTTGCTACATCATGAATAGGGTCCTAATAAGACCATCTCTATCAAAAACTCCCTATGAATTATGGAATAACAAAAAACCAAATATTTCCTATTTTAAAGTTTTCGGTTGTAAATGCTTTATTTTGAATGAAAGGGATGCCTTAGGAAAATTTGATGCTAAATCCGATGAAGGCATCTTTCTTGGTTACTCTTTCGTTTCTAAGGCTTTTCGGGTTTTTAACAAAAGAACCTTAGTAATAGAAGAGTCTATTCATGTAGTTTTTAATGAAATTTCAAATTTAAAGAAAAATGATTTTGATGATGATTTTGGTTTTGATAATTTGAATTTAAATGAACCCCCTCCTCAAAATAGCAACTTGGATGCACATTCTTCTGAAATTTCCTTACCCAAGGAATGGAAGTATATAGATGCTCATCCAAAGGAGCTAATTATAGGAGATACATCAAAAGAGGTTCAAACTCGTTCCTCTTTCAAGAATTTTTGTGCTAACGCCGCCTTCCTTTCTCAAATCGAACCTAAATGCATTGACGAGGCCATAAAAGTTGATTTTTGGGTTATTGCAATGCAAGAGGAATTGAATCAATTTGAGAGGAATAAGGTATGAAAGCTTGTTCCTAGACCTAGTGACCATTTAGTCATTGGTACTAAATGGGTCTTTAGAAACAAGCAAGACAAAAATGGTATCGTGGTTAGAAACAATGCTAGATTAGTGACCAAAGGTTTCAACCAAGAAGAAGGTATCGATTACGAAGAAACCTTCGCTCCCGTGGCTCGATTAGAAGCCATAAGGATGCTTCTTGCCTATGCGAGTAGTAATAATTTTAAACTATTTCAAATGGATGTCAAAAGTGCCTTCTTGAATGGTTTTATTTCCGAAGAAGTATATGTCGAACAACCTCCCGGATTTGAAAATTCTCTTCTTCCTAATCATGTATTCAAATTGACTAAGGCTCTCTATAGCTTGAAACAAGCTCCTAGAGCTTGGTATGAAAGGCTTAGTTCCTTTCTTATTTTAAATAATTTTACCAAAGGCAAGGTTGATACTACATTGTTTATTAAACATTTTGAAAATAATTTTCTAATTGTACAAATTTATGTTGACGATATTATTTTTGGCTCTTCGGATGAATCACTATGTGAATCATTTGTCAAATGTATGAGTCATGAATTTGAAATGAGTTTAATGGGTGAATTCACTTTCTTTTTAGGATTACAAATCAAACAACTTAGGGATGGTATATTTCTTAACCAATCTAAATATACATTAGAATTATTAAAACGATTTAACATGGATAATTCAAAAGCAATAAACACCCCTATGAGTACTGCGACTAAGTTAGATATGGATGAAAATAGTGAAAATTTCGATCAAAAAACATATAGGGGAATGATAGGTAGTCTACTCTACCTCACCGCGACTAGACCGGATATTATGTTTAGTGTAGGACTTTGCGCTAGGTTTCAATCAAATCCTAAATTATCTCATCTTAAAAGTGTTCAAAGAATATTTAGGTATCTTAAAGGAACTCCAAATCTAGGATTGTGGTATCCAAAATCTGAAAAATTCGATTTAATAGCTTATGCCGATGCCGATTTTGGCGGATGCAGGATAGATAGAAAAAGTACATCCGGAACATGCCAATTTTTAGGACATACACTTGTTTCTTGGACTTCCAAGAAACAAAATTCAGTTGCACTATCTACGGCGGAAGCCGAGTACATTGCTGCAAGTGCATGCTGTGCACACGTTGTTTGGATGAAAAATACATTAGAAGACTATGGAATCCACTTCAAAAATGTTCCCATAAAATGTGATAATACTTGTGCCATATGTCTCACCAAAAATCCAATTCAGCACTCTAGAACTAAGCACATCGACGTTAAGCATCATTTCATACGCGATCATGTCCATAACAATAATGTTGTTCTAGAATTCATTGACACAAAGCATCAATTAGCAGATATATTTACAAAAGCTTTGAATGAAGACCAATTTGAATTCATTAGAAGGGAATTAGGTATGTTAAATTGTCCCTAAGCATAAACTTATTTGAATGGATTTTCCGTAAAGTTTTTCATCCTCTCTCCGTTCCTCGGTGAATTTGATCCTTCTCTATTGATTCTAAATGACACGTTAAATTACCTTATCCTATCTTGAGTCAAATACCGCTCCCATCTGATCAAGATTAATGATTTTATGATATTTTGTGAATCTCGAAATTGATTTTGATGGCTTGATTATGAGTTTCAAGTTGACGATTTGAATTTGAATGAGTTTGTATTCGAATTATGATCTTGACTTATTGGAGTTACTACTTGAATTTTTTTTTATCACAATCTCTTCCTTGTACACCTATAATTTTTGTTATTTATAGAAAGAAGAGATTTGATAAAATGGATGAATGTTGAATTTTCCTTTAAGATGAACTCTGCGTAAATATTTTAGCATACTTAATTTTGGATGATGAATTTTTGTATGATCAATGCTGAATTCCTAATGTTATATTCACAAATTATATGCTTCAAGTCTCATTCCCTTTTTTGTTGATGACAAAGGGGGAGAAGTGATGACTAAGTGATGACTTATACCATTTCGATAGCATGACTTGATGAAAATGTCTTATGCGTATCGATAACATGACTTATATGAATTACAAAAGCTTGTGTGATATGAATGTCTTATATGCCTTGCAAAATCTTTGAGAATATCGCAAGATTGATTGATCATATTGAAAGCATGCCTTACATTTATATCATGAAATTCATGTTGAATATCTTTATCTCCTGTCGTAGTAAAAATTGTCTCTTATCATTCGACTTGAAAATGATTTTCATCGAAGTTTCGCATTTACTTATGCTTAATGAGAATAACGATAAGTTCTACGATTAGAACTTATCGGTTTATGCTTGAATTCAATGGGATGGAATTCAAATGTTTTTATCTTCTCATAATATGGCATATAGATAGGGGGAGTTATGTTTAACTTCGTCATCAATTGATTGTCATCATAAAAAAGGGGAGATTGTTGAATCTCAGATTTTGATGATAAAATCAATTTATGGGTTAATTGATCTAATCCATATTATTGAGTTAAGTGTGCAGGATTAACTATGATAACCAGAAAACACAAAGCAAGAATACCGGAGTCAAGTTCGATAGACGTTTAAGAGTACGAAGAATCGTCAGAGATGCTGCCGGAACCAACCGAGAAGAAATCGGGAACCTGTCAGAATTTTTGGAAGTTCACTGAAGAGATCGTTGGAGGTTCACGGAGATGACCGAGAAGGCTCAGCTACTCGTTAAATTCATCACAAGATCGGGAGCTTGCTGGGAGTCCGTCGGAAGAAGTTCGTCGGAAAGCTCACCGGAACAAGACTCGACGTTCGCGGTTGAAAACTTGCTTAGGATGTTTTTAGTTATGTAGTTCACTTGTAATTAGGATTAGAATTAAGAGATAATTCTATATCCTGGTTAGGGGCCAACTGGGCCAAAATTAGATGTGGTTTGGGCTAAATTTTAAGCCCAACCAATGAACCGAAGGGTCTGGCGGTGGCACCGCTAGACTGGGCGGTGGCACCACCCAGCACTGTCAGTGTCAGACACTGACAGGCGGTGGCACCGCCAGCATCGGGAACCAAAGAGAATTCAAATTTTGGTGCCCAAATTTGAATCCTCTTAAGGCCTATAAATACCCCTCAAATCTAAGCTGAGATTACAACTTTTTGAGAAGCAATTGATTGAGAGAAAGGCCTTAGAAAAGTCTTAGCCAGTCTTGTTTTCAATTTGCTAGTGTTCACCTCCTTCTTTCTTGCTGAAAATCTGTAAGAGAGTGAACCGCTTGTAAAAAGTTGTAAGAGAGGTATTTACCCTTCCCTTTCAAGAGATTTGCTAGTGGAAGGTGGGAGCCTCATCGAAGAGGGGCCTCGCAAGTGGATGTAGGTCATTTGACCGAACCACTTTAAAATCGGCGTAATCTCTTGTTTGCATTTCATTACTGCTATTTACATTACTACAAACCTTCTTACTTGCTTTATTTCCTCATTACCTTTGCTGCACAACTTTGCGAATACGCTTTCAAGTTAAGCACTTCCGATTTCGATTTTTATCGTACGAAAGATTTGTCAAAACCGACGTTTTAATCCGCTGCACTAATTCACCCCCCCCCTCTTAGTGTCGCTCCGATCCTCACAGGGGGCGATTCCACCGCCAACCCTAACTCATGTACTTATGAGGATTCTTAGGCGGTGCCACTGCCAATCCGAATGATGCCACCGCCTAGGGACCGAGCGCCCAAGCCGTGCTACCGTCGGTTCTGGCTGTGCCACCACTGGCATGCCAAAAAAAATTTTCTTTCCCTCCTTTTTTTTTTTCAAAGGTATTTGATTCAAGATAGAGTAGGGTCTTGGATTGCTCTTTAAGATGTCATTTGGAATCGAAAAACAAAGAAGAAGTCAAATCCACGAAAACCAGAAATAGGATTAAAATTTTCGAAAAATACATACAATCAAGCTTATTCACAAGGACAATTTAACATGCCTAGTTCCCTTATAGTAAAGTCAAATTGATCTTCATTTAAGACTTTTGTAAAAATGTCTGCTAATTGATGCTTTGTATCAATAAACTCTAGAATGACATTATTGTTAAGGACATGATCGCGTATAAAATGATACCTAATGTTGATATGCTTAGTTAGTGACATGGGATGTCTAATTTGCTACAATCTGTTCATATGGACCATGCTGATAATATGATATTTTTTTTAGCCAATAATATTGCCACATAATTTTTAACTCAGCCTACTCAGATAAGACAACTCATCAGCATATTCCCTGCACAAAGGAATACATTAATGGAGTTGGTTGGCAGATATAAAGCACTTAATTTTGAAATTCCCTATGCATGAAGGGTTGTTTCATGCACTAGTATTTATTTTGTGGTTTAGGGCTCAGAAAGGACTTTAGAAATTGATGATATCTGGCAAAAGCTCTCTTAGAGAACCCCCTTAAACTATGTATTTCTTGGATGCGTCCTTGAGTGGTGAGTATTTTATTTTCTAGTTCGGTATCCTCGTTTAATTTCCGTTGGGTGGTGAACTTTATGTATCCCATTATGATTTTAAACTTGGTGGTGAGCTACTTTTTATTTTTATCAAAGTTGCTTCGTTAGTGCTTCCGATATCAGTTCGTTCCTTGTCTACTGTGACGTTTTCTATCTGAAAAAAATTATTCCATCGGTGTTATTTGGAAATCTATTCTGCATTTTACCCTCGCCGGTATCAGTTAGAGTGTTGAATTGGATTTTTGGTAAGACAAATGACACTTATATTATCACATTTTATGGGAATGCTCTTCAAGTAAATTCCATAGTCTTCCAATGTATTCTTCATCCAAACAACTTGTGCGCAGCATACACTTGCAGCTATGTATTCGGCTTCCGCCGTAGATAGTGCAAACAAGTACATGTCCTAAAAATTGGCATGTTTCGGATGTGCTTTTTCTATCTATCTTGTATCTGCCAAAATTGGCATCTGCATAAGCTATTAAATTGAATTTATCGGATTTCGGATACCACAATCCTAAGTTGGGAGTTCCTTTAAGTTATCTAAAAATTCTTTTAACACTTTTAAGATGAGATAATTTAAGATTAGATTGAAACCTAGCGCAAAGTCCTACAGTAAACATGATATCCGATCTAGTCGCAGTGAGGTAAAGTAGACTACCTATCATTCCCCTATACATTTTTTTATCAAAGGTTTCACCATTTTCATCCATATCTAACTTAGTGGAAGTACTCATCGGAGTGTTTATCACTTTTGAACCATCCATGTTAAATCGTTTTAACAATTCTAATGTATACATTAGAATTGTTGAAATGATTTAACAATTAGATTTGTTAAAATGATTTAACAATTCGATGTATATACATTAGATTGATTAAGAAATATACCATCACTAAGTTGTTTAATTTGCACTCCTAAAAAGAAGGTTATTTCACCCATTAGGCTCATTTCAAATTCATGACTCATACAATTGGCATATGATTCATATAGTGATTTATCCGATGAATAAAAAATAATATCGTTAATATAAATTTGAATAATAAAAAAATTATTTTTAAAATGTTTGATAAACAATGTAGTATAAACCTTGTCTTTTGTAAAATTTTTTAAAATAAGAAAGGAACTAAGCCTTTCATACCAAGCTCTAGGAGCTTGTTTTAAGCCATAAAGAGCCTTAGTCAATTTAAATACATGATTAGGAAGAAGAGAATTTTCAAATCCGGGAGGTTGTTCAACGTACACTTCTTCGTAAATAAAACCATTCAAGAAAGTACTTTTGACATCCATTTGAAATAGTTTAAAATCATTACTATTAGCATAGGTAAGGAGCATCCTAATGGCTTATAATCTTGTCACAGGAGTGAAGGTCTCTTCGTAGTCGATACCTTCTTCTTGGTTGAAACATTTAGCCACTAGTCTAGCCTTGTTTCTAACTACGATACCACATTCATCTTGCTTGTTTCTAAAGACCCATTTAGTACCAATGACTAAATGGTCACTAGGTCTAGGAACAAGCTTCCATACCTCATTTCTCTCAAATTGGTTCAATCCTTCTTGCATTGCAATAACCCATGAATCATCTTTCAAGGCTTCGTCAATGCATTTAGGTTTAATTTGAGAAAGGAAGGCGGCGTTAGCACAAAAATTCTTGAAGGAAGAACGAGTTTGAACCCCTTTTGATGTATCTCCTATAATTAGCTCCTTTAAATGAGCATCTACATACTTCCATTCCTTGGGTAAGGAAATTTCGAAAAAAGATACATCCAAGTTGCTATTTTGAGGAGGGGGTTCATTTAAATTCAAATTATCAAAACCAAGATCATCATCAAAATTATTTTTCTTTAACTCAGAAATTTCATTAAAAACTACATGAATAGACTCTTCTATAACTAAGGTTCTTTTGTTAAAAACACGAAAAGCCTTCGAAACGGAAGAGAAACTAAAAAAGATGTCTTCATCGGATTTAGCATCAAATTTTCCTAAGGCATCCTTTTCATTCAAAATAAAACATTTGCAATCGAAAACTTTAAAATAAGAAACATTTGGTTTTTTGTTATTCCATAATTTATAGGGAGTTTTTGATATAGATGGTCTTATTAAAACCCTATTCATGACATAGCAAGCCGTATTAACGGCTTCGGCTAAAAATACTTAGGTAGACTATGTTTATTTAACATGGTTCTTGTCATTTTTTGTAAATTTCTATTTTTTCTTTCAACTACCCCATTTTGTTGAGGATTTCTTGGAGTGGAGAAGTTATGATTATATCCATTGGATTCATAAAAACTTTGGAAGTCACAGTTTTAAAATTTGCCACCGTGATCACTCCGAATTGATGAAATCATGAAGCCTTTTTTGTTTTGAGTAAGTTTACAAAATTTAGAAAAACATTTGAGACAATCACTTTTGTGAGCCAAGAAATAGGTCCAAGTGTATCTACTATAGTCATTGATAATTACAAATGCATATTTGCTTCCTCCTAAACTCGTTGTGTCAATTGTCCAAATAAGTCCAAATGGATCAATTGTAATGGTCTAGTGGTGCTAATTTGATTTTTTTGGTTTGAAACTAGTTTTTATTTGTTTACCTAGTTGACATGCATCACATACTTTGTTCTTAACAAACTTCATATTGGGAATCCCTCATACTAATTCTCTAGATGAGATCTTAGCTATTAGTTTCATACTTGCATGGCCTAATCTCCTATGCCAAAGCTAAGCATCATCATTTAAAGCAGAGAAACACATTTCATTACTCGGTTCGTCAAGGTTGATGGTATAGACATTATTTTGTTTTAAAGCAATCATTGACATGTTATTGTTTGGTTTTTCAATAATGCACACATTAGATTCAAATCTAACGATGTAACCTTTATCGCATAATTGACTAATACTTAAGAGATTGTGTTTTAATCCATCAACTACCCATCATCAATTGAAAATTTTAATTTGTTACCTATGGTTCCCTTGCCAATGATTTTGCCTTTGTTGTTGTCTCTGAAGGTGACGTACCCTTCTTCTTTGCTAGTGAGCATAGAGAAATGAGATGGATCTCCAATCATGTGTCTTGAGTATCCACTATCAAGATACCATCTCTTGTTCCTAGCTTGTGGGTTTGTCTACAAAAGAGGATGATTTTTAGGTACCCATTTGATTTTAGGTGCCTCAAAAATTGATCTACTAATTTTGTTATTCATCATTGAACTATTTATAGTTCCTTTAGGAACCCATATCAACTTGTGTAGACTAATTTTCCTAAATGGACATTTGTAAGCAACATGTCCGGATTTACAGCAAAAGTTGCATTTCAAATGAGGTGAAACATGTAATGTGGGTCCTTTAATGAAAGTGGTAGGATTTTTGTGAGATCCTCTCACAAAACCAATTCCACTTCTATTTGTGACGTGACCCTTGTTTGCAAAGATCATGTCCAATCCCTTGATACTGACCTTAAACTTGTTTAAGGTCTCTTTAAGTAGCAAATTTTCACTTTTTATTGATTCTAAGTGTTCACACTTAGAGCATGGAGGAGTTTGAAGACTATCAAGCTTATTTTGTAGTAAGACATGCTCTTTCTTTAATATATTAAAGACTATCAAGCTTATTTAATATATTAAACTTCTTACTAATAGTTCTACACTCATCAAATAATTCATGAAAAGCGATAGAAAATTCATCGAAAATAAATCTTCATTAATTAAATCACAAACCTCTTCTCCTAAAGCCATTAGCGTAAAGTTTGCCTCCTCTTTGTTGCTAGCTTCTTCACTTTCAGTATCACTTGAATCGTCCCAAGTCGCTTTTAAAGCTTTCTTCATCTTCGGTTACTTCTTCTTGGCATGGGTGCATTCATTTTTGAAGTGCCCCGGCTTCTTGCATTCGTAGCATATAACTTGGTCCTTTTTATGTTCAAGTTTATTTTTAGTATTATTTTTTAATTTATTTTTTCTTATAATTTTTAAAAATTTTAGAGTTAAAAGTGTAATGTCATCGTCACTGTCCTCATCACTTAGATGTTCCTTTCAAGTGGTCTTCTTGTGATGTAAGCGTCATATCCTTCCTATTCTTTGGAAGGGGGTTCTTGAGCTCTTCATGAGCATGGCATGTCATTTCGTAGGTCATTAGAGACCCAATAAGTTCTTCAAGAGGAAATGTTTTAAGGCCCTTGGCCTCTAGAATGGCCGTAACTTTTGGATCCCAACTCTTTGGAAGGGATCTTAAAATTTTATTTACTAGTTCAAAGTTAGAAAAACTTTTACCAAGAGCTTTGAGTCCATTGATGACATCCGTAAAACGGGTGTACATGTCTCCGATGGACTCACTTGGTTTCATTCGAAAAATTTCATAAGAGTGCACAAGAATGTTGATTTTGGATTCTTTCACTCGGCTAGTGCCTTCATGAGTGACCTCAAAAGTTCTCAAAATATCAAAAGTCGAATCACAAATTGAAACGCGATTAAATTCATTCTTGTCCAATGCACAAAACAAGGCATTCATAGCCTTTGCGTTTAAAGCAAAAACCTTCTTCTCCAATTCATCCCATTCGCTCATCAGAAGAGAACATTTTTGAAATCCATTTTTGACAATAATCCAAAGCTCGAAATCCATGGAAATAAGGAAAATCCTCATTCGAGTTTTCCAATACGTATAATCCGACCCATTAAACATAGGCGGATGTGTAATAGAATGACCCTCATGCATGCTAGAGTAAACCATCTCTCTTGGGTATTAAACCAAATATGAGAGTGAGCCTAGCTCCGATATCAATTGTTAGGATCGGAGTGGCACTAAGAGAGGGGGGGGGGGTGAATTTGTGCAGCGGATTAAAACTTATAAGTTTGAAAATGATTTCGTAAATGCATAGAGATTTCGATTCGACAAAGAATTACTTGGTAAAAGTAGCTCGAGTAAAGTAAGGAGATGAAAACCAAAAGCTTGCTACTATGTAAATAACGGTTTCAGAAAGGTAAACACTCACATATTCAAGGAACACACTAATTTAAAGTGGTTCGGTCAAATGACCTACATCCACTTGCGAAGCCTTCTTCGATGAGGCTCCCAACTTCCACTAGCATTACTTTGAAGGAGAAGGACAAATACCCCTCTTACAACCATTTACAAATGATTCACACTCTTTCAGATTTTCAAAGAGAAAGAGGGAGGTGAACACTTAAGCTATTGAAAACAAGACTTGCTAAAGACTTTGCTAAGGCTTTATCTCAATCTCTAACTTCTCAAAGATTATGTTCTCTACTGAGAATTGAGGGGTATTTATAGGCCCTTAGAGGATTCAAATTTGGGCTCCAAATTTGAATTGTTTTGGGTTTCCCGGTGCCGGCAGTGCCACCGCCTGTCAATGGCGGTGCCACCGCCTGTCAGTGTCTGACACTAATAGTGTACTGGCGGTGCCACCACCGGAACTCTTAGGTTCTGGACGGTGCCACCGCCCAGTCCGACGGTACCACCGCCTGACCTTACGGGTCACTGGTTGGGCTCTTAATTTGGCCTAAACAAGTCTGTATTAGGGCCCAGTTGGCCCCTAACTAGGTTATAGGATTAACCCTTAATCCTAACCCTAATTATATGCAAACTACAAAATTAAGACATAGTCCTAAGCAAGTTTTTAACTGGCAATGTCGAGTTTCCTTCTAGCGAGATTTTTGGTGAACTTTCGGCGGACTTCCGATACACCCTCGAATTTCTTCCGGCGGACTCCCAACAGGCTCCTGGTCTTATGGCGAGTTCAACGAGTGTTTGGCAAGTAGCCGAACATTCTCGATGATCTCTGCGAACCTCTGACGATCTCTCCAGTGGACTTCCGGAAACTTCGGCAAGTCCCCGATTTCTTCTCGGTTAGTTCTGGCAGCACTTCCGATGAATCTTCAGACTCTCGGCGGACTCTCGAACACCCATCAAACTTGACTCCGGTAGACTTATTTTATGTCTTCAAGCTATCGTAGTTAATCCTGCATACTTAACTCAATAATATGGATTAGATTAATTAACCCATCAATTGATTTCATCATCAAAATCTGAGATTCAATAGAAGCGGTGATGGGGTGGTCCGTTGGCTGGGAAACGACGCCGGTGGTCCTTCTCGCTCGAGCGATATAGGGAAGCGAGGAGGAGAGGTCGCTGGCTGGGTGGGGGCAGCGGTGGCGGTGGTGGCTACTGACTAGGCAACAGCAGCGGTAGTGGTGGTCCCTTGTTAGGACTCTAGTTTGGAGAGTCCTAATTGAGATGGACATTCATGTAAAACTGTTAGGACTCTAGCTAGGAGAGTCCTAATTGATAGGGACATTCTGTTAGGACTCTAGCTAGGAGAGTCCTAATTGAGAGGGGCATTCATGTAGGAGGTTTTTTCTTAGAGAAGAATTAGAAGTTGTAAGAGAATAGGAGTCTTGAGTAGGAGTCCTATTAGGAGTTGGTTAGAAGTAAGAGTCTTAAGTAGGAGTCCTATTAGGAGTTAGGGTTTAGAAGCCATATAAATAGCCATGTATTCCTTCTCTTTTGATAAGCAATAGATGAATCTTTTCTGCAGCCTTTGAGCAGCAACTTGGAGGGAGGAACCCCTATAGAGTTCCAAGGAGGCCGATCCCCTAAAGAGATCAACCCCAAGTTTAGAATCTGCAAGGGTTCTAACACCTAGTATCAGAGCAGCGTTCTTGGCATCTCGCTGCCCTTCCACTGCCATCCATCAGCCCTCCAAAATCGCCCAAAACAATTCCCACAATTGCTTAAAAGATCGTCGCCGAATTCCGCCATCATCTCCACCACCGTAGATCATCCTTTGATCTCCCCGTGAATTGCAACAGGTTCTGGTTTCCTACCTTACTGCTGCTGCAATTTAGTTATCCTTATTTGAAAATCCAAAAAAAAAAAACTGTTCCTATATTGCTGCATAAACCTTTCGTCACAAAGTTTTCATCTCTACGACGAAAGATACATTGCAGAATTCCAGCCGTATAGCACCATCTTTTTGATCTTGTTACTGTGCGTTTTCTATCCAAATTTCTATGAAATTTTTATGACATCTTTGACACTTCCTAACAGCAGATTTTCCTTTGATTTTTTCAAAAAATTCTCAATATAAACCATAGATCTTTTACGTCTAATCTGCTATACTTGAAAATCTGCACTGTAAAATTTCAGCCGCATAGCACTATTTGTTTGATCTTGATACTATATTGTTTCTATCCAAATCTCTACGAAATTTTTATGATAGCTTTGACACTTCCTAACAGTAGATTTCCATTTGGTTTCATTAAAAAATTCTCAATATAAACTACTGATCTTTTACGTCCAATCTGCTATACTTAAAAATCTGTGCTGCAGAAAATTTCAGCGGCATATTGTTGCCTTAACCCATCTATTTGTAATATTTTTTGAATGAAATTTATTATACACTTCATAGATCATCTTGGTTTCCATCTAAGATTGATATATTAAGGAATTCATCTCTAAAAATAATTTTGTGTTGCTGCAAATTTTCATCGTAACCCGCTGAAATTTTTCGACGACAATTCTGCTATCGCAACTTGAACCAATTTTCTTACTGTTATACTGCTGAAATTCTCTAGATTAAATTAGACATCCTTGCTGCCATATAATCTGTGATTTTGCTATCAATTCCCTCCTCAATTCTCTTAAGTTTTTGGTAGAAATTATATCGAGAAACTATTGTTTCTTCGACGACAATTCTACTCTTACAAGACAGCACATATTTGCTGCAACTTCCACTGATTTCTATCAAATCTTTGCTGCCATCTACCACAGATCCAAAACTTTCATCCACAGCCCTAAAACTCCACTAAACAATACCCTCAAACTGCACCCAAAACTACCACAAAACAAGCCTAAATCATAGCCTACATCCACCGATCCACCAACCCTTTCGACCATCACTTCTCTCAACCTATACATGCCTTTAACCTAACAACAAAAGAGAGATTTTAACATCATAGATTTGGAGGCATATACTATGGAATCTAAGGAGGCAATCAATGGTAAATTCGAAGCCTTGGTGGCACGAATGGAGGATAAGATTCGGACGCTCTTTACTGAACTCAGATTGGGCCGACCACTAAGCCCGAAGAAATCATATCAAGGAGAGAGCTTTGACCAATCACACCAAGCCCAAAGATATGACTTCCAAGAGAGGGGAAGCTCTATGACCAACCCCAACTATCCATGCATGAGAGTGGACTTCCCTAGATGGGAAGAAAAAGACCCAATTGGTTGGATCTCGCGCGCGGAGCGATATTTTCGGTACCATAAAATCGCGGATGCATCTATGGTGAAAATTGCAGCTATATATCTTGAAGGGGATACTATACAGTGGTTTGACTGGTTTGAACATACTTATGGAGTCTTTTCATGACGACAATTCAAAGAAGGACTGCTGATCCGCTTCAGACCAACCGATTACAAGAATATTGACGGACAACTAGCAAAGATCCGACAAACCTCTACCATTCAGGAGTACCAAACCAGGTTTAAAAGGTTATCTAATCAAACTCATCATTGGTCTCAAAAACAGCTATTGAGAACCTTCATTGAGGGCTTGAAGCCGGAGATCCGAGGAGAAGTTAAAGCGCGACAACCGTATACGCTTATGGCAGCCATCTCTTTCGCACGACATCAAGAGGAGCAATTGAACCATGAAGCTCGGAGGACTAGGGTCACTCCTCAACCAGTAATATTGAAGCCCTTAGCCCCACCTACTGTCGACCAAGTCCCTACACCAAAGAGGTTAACAAGAGAAGAGCTTCGGGAGCGATATGCGAAGGGGTTATGTTGGCATTGTGACGAGCCGTGGAGCCGTGAGCATCGCTGTAGTAAAGGGGGACTTCTTATGATTGAACCGATAGAAGAAGAGGTCATTGAACATTCAAAAGAGAGCCTTAAACATGAAGAAGAAGATGCAGAAGAAGAGCCACAACCGACCAAAGTTACGGTACATACACAAGTTGGCTTCTCAATCCCACAAACGATGAAAGTTGGAGGCCTTCTCAAACAACAACCGATCACTGTTCTCATCGACACGGGCAGCACTAATAACTTCCTAAATAGTAAGGTTGCTGTCTATATGAACTTACCTATTGAGAATTGCAGCAGGTTTGTCGTTAAGGTCGCCAACGGACGGATTTTGAAGTGTGATCATAGGTGCCCGCAGGTGAAACTGTTGTTGCAAGACCAAGAGATAATTGCAGATTTCTTCCACCTCCCTCTTGATGATCATGAGGCCATACTCAGAATTAAATGGTTGATGACATTAGGTGATATTTCTTGAAATTTTATGCAACTAATTATAAAATTTTACAGTAAGGAGAAACATGTGATATTGCACGGGAAACGTGAGGGCGACGTGTCACACCCCTAAAAATATCCATGATATTTAAAATCTTTCGTCACAACTAACCCAGGATCCAAACACACATTTGAGGTCACTAAGAAAACATTCAAATCAAAAATTTCGCTTCTATAATCTACCAATTCATATCCCTGTGCAATTCATAAACATAGCACACATCACTCGAAAATTTATACCATCTGAACCCGACTCATCAAAATAAAAACCACAATATAAGTCCACAAGTGGGGAAATCTATGCAGTCACCACAATCATCGATTTACCATAAGTTCATATCATTACACAAATTTAATTTAACATTCCAAAACCCTATACATGAGGGATCCTTTAACTTACACAAAATCCACAGGTTTAGATTCATAGTCACATTTCATTAGATGCAAGGTAGCTTATACACAACTACATATATGCTAACAAAAGTTCTGCCCAACGTCTTCTAAACTTTCCACTGCCTCAGCCCATTCTTAACATTTAAGCAAGCGATACGCTATCCTGAAAAATTTATCAACAAACGGGGTGAGCATAAAGAGCTCAGCAAGTGACTAACATATCCATATCAAAATAGTACAATTTCCAAAGAGATACAGTATCAAAACACAAAAGCAGAATATACGATTTCGTATACATAATATCATTAGGAGCAGAATCATAATTGTCCTTTTTAATCATACATATTTGGTTCCTGACAGATGGGGCATAGAGTAATTGGAGCATATCAGAAACAAAGGAAACATATCGGAGCTTATCAATGGCATATAAAATGTTCCAGAACACATCAACGATCTATGGAACATTACGAAGCAAACTCAATAGTGAATGAAGCATTTCAGAGCATATCAAACTCATATGTCGTACAGAAGCTCAAACGTCGTCCTTGACGTTGCAATCATATCATACTTATCCAGAGCACGAACAGAAATAACTCACCAAAACTCTGGATGTCACATCAAACATATAGAGGGTGTAGTGGGATCTCAGTCAGAATGTGATTCATCCATTTCTGAATGACCACCTGACAAAAGTCTCCCACGTCTGGGAGCTCCATCCACCCACGTCTAGGTGAAGTCAGAGGGGGCCGGCAGAGCATCGCAGGCTCTATGCATAACTCCCTTTACCATTTCTGGCAAAGGTTCACAACTCCCTTTACCATTTCTGGCAAAGGTTCACAACTCCCTTTACCATTTCTGGCAAAGGTTCACAATATCCCACACACCAGAGTACAAGAAGGCAGTTTCAACAATAAGCAGCATATAACGGAAGCACACGCGGAACAACCAAACGTACATGTGCCTTTTCAAAACAATGATGCAAGGAACAAATCTCTCACAAAAGTATTCATTTTAGGAAAGAATTGAAAGCAAGAGTGTACAGGGATTCCAAGCAATCATAATCAGCTCAATTCCAATAAGAAGGTTAGACAAATTCAGATATCCAAAGGAATGGAACCAAATACGCGAAATCGACCAAAGCTCGATTTCGGACAGAATTCCAATGGCACATCAACAAATATTTTAGAGTAACAATTATGCTCCAATACCCATAATAAGGCTATGGTCGAATCATATATCAATCTATATTAAGATGGAACAGATTTCATATGAAACAGGGCTCCCAACACTGAGTTACCTCTGATTTGGTAACACAAGGTCAAAATCACAATCACTGTGTTACAGAATTTATAGGGTCGGAATCAACAGACGATAGGGTGGGCAATTTAACTCCAAAATTTTCAAACTATATGTCAAAAGAGAGAATTTCAAGTCTACTTTCAAATAAAATCAGTTTGATACAAATCAGAATTTTCAACAGGAAGTTATAGGCGTTTTAGTATCGAAAGGTCAGAAATCTGAACTCTGTTTTACAGCGTCTATAGGCTCTTTTGAAACAAATTTTTGGGTAAGTATTCGGTGTCCAAAATCTACAAAATCGGTGTCAAAAGAAACACATACGAGTCTAATTTCAAACAAAATAGTTCCTGCCTGAATTCTCATTCTATATTAAAACTTATAGCCGAAACAGTGCTTAGGGGTCAGTTTACCGAAAGACTTTCAGAATCCAATGGTTTAAGTCCAAAGAGAGATATATCAGTCTCTAAATAGAAATCTTCCAATTTATTTTGAATCAACATAAAAACAGAGTCAAATACTTATGTAGGATGGGGTTAGAACACTTGCCTTTGCAAATCTTGACCCGAAATGACAAGATTAAAGCAAGAACCCTAAAAGCCCCAATTTTCTTTCTCTTCTTCTTCTTCTTCTTCTTCTTCTTCTTCTTCTTTCTTTCTTTCTTTCCCTGATCACCCACGAGCTGCCTCCTCTGCTTCCTTAACAACGAAGGCAGAGAGGCTTAAGCGGTGGAATTTGTCATTTGGTGCATTTTGCAGTTTAGTCCTTGTTTTTATCATATTCACGATTAGGTCCTTAGGGTTTACATATAGATCCTCAGATTTTTTTTTTGAACAGATCTCCCAAATCTTAAAAATAAGTTACCTCTGATTCATACTCTATTTCTTGTGTCAATTAAAAATAGATGCTTACATTATCACCAGAAATATTATACGAAAATTCGGAAATGAGGGGTGTTACACTCTCCCCCCCTTAAAAGAAAAATTTAGTCCTCTAAATTTATCGTACCTCTATTCGATGAAAAGACGAGGATACACCTTTTTCATTTCCTCTTCTAGCTCCCAAGTTGTCTCTTCTCCAGAATGATGTCTCCAATTTACTTGAACCAATGGGATGACCCGATTCCTTAGGACTTTTTCTTTCTTATCAATAATCTGAATAGGCTCTTCCACATAGGATAGATCTTTATCGAACTCCACCAGCTCATACTTAATGATGTGAGAAGGGTCATACATATACTTTCTAATCATCGAGACATGAAATATATCATGGACATGGCTCAATGCTGGTGGCAAGGCAATCCTGTAAGCGACAGAACCAACCCTCTCAAGAACCTCAAAAGGTCCAATAAATCTTGGGCTTAATTTTCCTTTCTTCCCAAACCTCATAATGCCTTTGGAAGGGGAGACTTTTAAGAATACAAAATCTCCGATTTCAAACTCAATATCTCGTCTTCTATTGTCAGCATAACTCTTTTGACGACTCTGAGCAGTTTTTAACCTTTTCCTTATTACTTGAATTTTCTCGGTAGTTTCTTGTACCTTGTCCGGTGCTAATAGCTTTCTGTCTCCAACTTCCTCCCAACATACAGGTGTTACGCACTTTCGCCCATATAGAGCTTCATAAGGAGCCATCTGAATACTTGAATGATAACTATTATTATACGTGAACTCAACAAGTGAAATATCCTTATCCCATTCACCTTTCCAATCCATAACATAGGCTCTAAGCAAATCCTCGAGTGTTTGAATTGTTCTTTCTGACTGACCATCAGTCTGAGGATGATATGCAGTACTAAACTTGACTTTAGTGCCCATCGACTCCTGCAATTTTCTCCAGAATCTAGAGAGAAATCTGGAGTCTCTATCAGAGATAATCTCCTTTGGAATACCATGAAGTCTTACTACTTCATTAACATATAAATCTGCAAGTCTATCAAGTGAATAAGTCATATTAATCGGTAGGAAATGCGCAGATTTTGTTAATCTATCAATGATAACCCAAATAGCATCATGCTTCATCGAGGTTCTGGGTAGTCCTGAAACAAAATCCATAGTAATACATTCCCATTTCCATTCAGGAATAACTAAAGGTTGCAACAACCCTCCAGGTCTTTGGTGTTCCACTTTGATTTGCTGACAAGTCAAACATTTAGAAACATACATTGCCATTTCTTTCTTCATGCCTTTCCACCAATAATGACTTCGAAGATCTCTATACATCTTAGTGCTCCCAGGGTGTAGGGTGTACTTTGAAGTATGACTTTCAGTTAGGATTTGATTCTTGATAACTAGTTCATTTGGTACACATACTCTCTCCCCAAATCTCAATAGGCCATCCTTTGAAATTTGAAATTGTGGCTTCAATCCCTTTTCTACTTCACTCCTCAAGTAGATTAAATATGGATCTCGTAATTGTCCTTCCTTAATTTGTTGCATAAGATCAGACTGCACTTGAATGGAGGCCATCAGAATCATCGAGTCTTGCTCTTTCCTCAAAGCTTTTAAATCAAAATTTTCTTCTATTAGCTTCCATTGCTTCACGACCAGACTAGCCATAAAACTTGTAGATTTCCTACTAAGTGCATCAGCTACAACATTGGCTTTGCCCGGGTGATAACGGATGGTACAATCATAATCCTTCAGAAGTTCAATCCATCTTCGCTGCCTCATGTTTAACTCTTTCTGAGTGAAAATATATTTTAAACTCTTGTGATCAGTAAAGATTTCAAACTGCCGACCATACAAATAATGTCTCCAAATCTTTAGAGCAAAAATAATTGCTGCCAATTCCAAATCATGAGTTGGGTAATTCAGTTCATAACCTTTAAGTTGCCTAGAAGCATACGCAATTACTCTCCCTTCCTGCATCAAAACACATCCTAGGCCCTTACTTGAAGCATCAGTATAAACTACAAACTCATCATTACCCCTTGGAATAGTGAGAATAGGGGCACTAGTCAATCTTCTTTTTAACTCTTGAAAACTTTGCTCACAATCATCACCCCATACAAATTTCATATTCTTCTTAGTGAGTTTGGTGAGAGGTTGAGCAATTCGAGAAAATCCCTCCACAAATCTCCTGTAATAACCTGCCATGCCCAAGAAGCTCCTAACTTCTGTCACATTTGTTGGTACTTCCCATTCAACTACAGCTTCTATTTTCCTTGGATCAACAGATATACCCTTTCCTGAAATCACATGGCCTAAGAAGGCAACTTCATTCAACCAAAATTCACATTTGCTGAACTTTGCATACAACTTCTTTTCTCTTAGTATGGACAATACCTTCCTCAAGTGTTCCTCATGCTCCTGATTACTCCTTGAATACACCAATATGTCATCAATAAATACAATTACACAGATATCCAAGAGCTGTTGAAATGTCCTATTCATTAGTTCCATAAAAGCTGCAGGGGCATTAGTCAAACCAAAAGGCATCACCAAGAATTCATAATGACCATATCGAGTTCTGAAAGCTGTTTTTGAAATATCCTCCTCTTTGATCCTCAACTGATAGTAACCTGACCTCAGGTCAATCTTAGAGAATACTTGTGCACCCTGCAGTTGATCAAACAAATCATCAATTCTAGGTATGGGATATTTGTTTTTGATGGTCACCTGATTCAACTGTCTATAATCAATACAAAGCCTCAATGTTCCATCCTTCTTCTTCACTAATAGTACCGGAGCACCCCATGGGGATACACTGGGTCGTATGAAACCCTTATCTAATAATTCTTGTATTTGCTTCTTTAATTCTTCTAACTCAAGTGGTGCCATTCTGTAGGGAGGCTTAGATATTGGGGTTGTACTGGGGACTAGATCAATAGCAAATTCACCCTCTCTATCTAGAGGTAAACCAGGCAAGTCATCAGGAAATACATCAGGGAATTCTTTGACCACTGAAATTTCATCTATGTGGGTTTCCTGATTTGAATGCTCCTTTACACACACCATATAACAAAGACAACCTTTCTGCATAAGATGATAAGCTTGAAGTGCGGATATCAAGCAAGGAGGCAAATCATGCTTAATGCCCTCAAAGAAAAATATAGGCTGATCTGGTATGCAGAAGGTAATTATTTTTTTGTAACAGTCAATACTAGCGTGATGAGAAGATAACCAATCCATGCCAAGTATAATATCAAAACCCTGGATCTCTAGGAGAATCAAATCAGCAAGGAGTTCATGGTCTCCAATAGAGATCAAACAAGATGGGTAGACTACGTTTGTTGCCAATGAATCTCCAACAGCAGTTGTTACATATAGCATATAATCCAGGGGTTTAGGTAGAATATCCAAGTGACAAGCAAAGTGTTGTGAAACAAATGATAAGTTGGAGCCGGGATCAAACAAAACTTTTGCATTTCTTTTAGAAACATGAAGAATACCTTCCACCACAGATTTAGAAGCTTTAGAATCTTGTTCCGTGATAGCGTACACTCTAGCATGGGCTGAGGGTCTAGGAGACAGTGGCTCTCTTTTCCTGTTCAGTGGGCAATCTTTTATTTGATGACCTAGCTTTCCACAACTAAAACATGCTCCAGTCACCCGAAAACACCGACTCGTTTCATGATTTGATCCACATTTTTCACATAACTGAGTCCTCCCCCATGGTTTCCTTTTCTCAAATCCAGATGTCTTAAACCTCTTGTTACTATCTTCATATTTATTTTCTCTCCTGCTTTTGCTAGTAAATTTGTCCCTTTGGCTCTTGCCAATGATTTCTTGAATTTCCTCCATGTCTCTTTCAATTTTCAAAGCTCTTTCTACCGTATCAGCATATGTTTGTAATTTTAAAGCTGACATTCGGCTTCTTATTGCTGGCCGTAATCCCCTTTCAAACCTTCTTGCCTTTCTAGATTCATCATCAGTCATATGTGTGGCAAACCTGGAGAGCTCAGTAAATCTAGATTCATACTTTGTAACCGTCATACTTCCCTGGATAAGGTTCAAGAACTCCAATTCTTTTTGCTCTCTCATACAATCGGGAAAATATTTGTCGTAAAACTTTTCTTGGAATAACTTCCATGTCATTTGCTCATGTTTGATTTCAGACATCCTCTTAATCATTCTCCACCAGTGTTCAGCTTCTCCTTCCAGCATAAAGGTGGCAAGAAAAACCTTTCGTTCATCAGAGTAACTTAGGGCATCAAATATTTTCTCTATCTGCATCATCCATCGTTCCGCCACCATTGGATCAGACTCACCACTGAAACTGGGAGGACTAAGCTTCTTAAACTGTCCAATTCCCAACCCCGTCCGGTTTGATGTCTCTATTCCATCATTACTTCCTTGTTGGACAGGTTGTTGTTGTTGTTGCATCACTTGTGCCATAGTCTCCAAAGTCCGCATAATACCACTCAATTGCTCAGTAGTAGATGCAACAGGAGAACCAGATGATCTCGTCATCCTTGCTTCCTAAAACATCAAAAGAACATTTTCTTTGATCAATCTCTAAATGATAGTCAATAAACCTCAAAAAAAAACATAACATTCTTAGTGATTCTCAAATCATGCTCTGATACCACCTCTGTCACACCCCTAAAAATATCCATGATATTTAAAATCTTTCGTCACAACTAACCCAGGATCCAAACACACATTTGAGGTCACTAAGAAAACATTCAAATCAAAAATTTCGCTTCTATAATCTACCAATTCATATCCCTGTGCAATTCATAAACATAGCACACATCACTCGAAAATTTATACCATCTGAACCCGACTCATCAAAATAAAAACCACAATATAAGTCCACAAGTGGGGAAATCTATGCAGTCACCACAATCATCGATTTACCATAAGTTCATATCATTACACAAATTTAATTTAACATTCCAAAACCCTATACATGAGGGATCCTTTAACTTACACAAAATCCACAGGTTTAGATTCATAGTCACATTTCATTAGATGCAAGGTAGCTTATACACAACTACATATATGCTAACAAAAGTTCTGCCCAACGTCTTCTAAACTTTCCACTGCCTCAGCCCATTCTTAACATTTAAGCAAGCGATACGCTATCCTGAAAAATTTATCAACAAACGGGGTGAGCATAAAGAGCTCAGCAAGTGACTAACATATCCATATCAAAATAGTACAATTTCCAAAGAGATACAGTATCAAAACACAAAAGCAGAATATACGATTTCGTATACATAATATCATTAGGAGCAGAATCATAATTGTCCTTTTTAATCATACATATTTGGTTCCTGACAGATGGGGCATAGAGTAATTGGAGCATATCAGAAACAAAGGAAACATATCGGAGCTTATCAATGGCATATAAAATGTTCCAGAACACATCAACGATCTATGGAACATTACGAAGCAAACTCAATAGTGAATGAAGCATTTCAGAGCATATCAAACTCATATGTCGTACAGAAGCTCAAACGTCGTCCTTGACGTTGCAATCATATCATACTTATCCAGAGCACGAACAGAAATAACTCACCAAAACTCTGGATGTCACATCAAACATATAGAGGGTGTAGTGGGATCTCAGTCAGAATGTGATTCATCCATTTCTGAATGACCACCTGACAAAAGTCTCCCACGTCTGGGAGCTCCATCCACCCACGTCTAGGTGAAGTCAGAGGGGGCCGGCAGAGCATCGCAGGCTCTATGCATAACTCCCTTTACCATTTCTGGCAAAGGTTCACAACTCCCTTTACCATTTCTGGCAAAGGTTCACAACTCCCTTTACCATTTCTGGCAAAGGTTCACAATATCCCACACACCAGAGTACAAGAAGGCAGTTTCAACAATAAGCAGCATATAACGGAAGCACACGCGGAACAACCAAACGTACATGTGCCTTTTCAAAACAATGATGCAAGGAACAAATCTCTCACAAAAGTATTCATTTTAGGAAAGAATTGAAAGCAAGAGTGTACAGGGATTCCAAGCAATCATAATCAGCTCAATTCCAATAAGAAGGTTAGACAAATTCAGATATCCAAAGGAATGGAACCAAATACGCGAAATCGACCAAAGCTCGATTTCGGACAGAATTCCAATGGCACATCAACAAATATTTTAGAGTAACAATTATGCTCCAATACCCATAATAAGGCTATGGTCGAATCATATATCAATCTATATTAAGATGGAACAGATTTCATATGAAACAGGGCTCCCAACACTGAGTTACCTCTGATTTGGTAACACAAGGTCAAAATCACAATCACTGTGTTACAGAATTTATAGGGTCGGAATCAACAGACGATAGGGTGGGCAATTTAACTCCAAAATTTTCAAACTATATGTCAAAAGAGAGAATTTCAAGTCTACTTTCAAATAAAATCAGTTTGATACAAATCAGAATTTTCAACAGGAAGTTATAGGCGTTTTAGTATCGAAAGGTCAGAAATCTGAACTCTGTTTTACAGCGTCTATAGGCTCTTTTGAAACAAATTTTTGGGTAAGTATTCGGTGTCCAAAATCTACAAAATCGGTGTCAAAAGAAACACATACGAGTCTAATTTCAAACAAAATAGTTCCTGCCTGAATTCTCATTCTATATTAAAACTTATAGCCGAAACAGTGCTTAGGGGTCAGTTTACCGAAAGACTTTCAGAATCCAATGGTTTAAGTCCAAAGAGAGATATATCAGTCTCTAAATAGAAATCTTCCAATTTATTTTGAATCAACATAAAAACAGAGTCAAATACTTATGTAGGATGGGGTTAGAACACTTGCCTTTGCAAATCTTGACCCGAAATGACAAGATTAAAGCAAGAACCCTAAAAGCCCCAATTTTCTTTCTCTTCTTCTTCTTCTTCTTCTTCTTCTTCTTCTTTCTTTCTTTCTTTCCCTGATCACCCACGAGCTGCCTCCTCTGCTTCCTTAACAACGAAGGCAGAGAGGCTTAAGCGGTGGAATTTGTCATTTGGTGCATTTTGCAGTTTAGTCCTTGTTTTTATCATATTCACGATTAGGTCCTTAGGGTTTACATATAGATCCTCAGATTTTTTTTTTGAACAGATCTCCCAAATCTTAAAAATAAGTTACCTCTGATTCATACTCTATTTCTTGTGTCAATTAAAAATAGATGCTTACATTATCACCAGAAATATTATACGAAAATTCGGAAATGAGGGGTGTTACACGACGTAACGACGATTTGCACACAACAAATGGAGAAGGTTTTGCATAAAGCATGCAACGGCTTTTTGGTACAACTTGAGCAACAAACTAAGGGAGAGCCAACAAAATTTGAAGATCCAAATCTACTTCCTTTGCTTGCTGAATTTTCAGATATATTTGACGAACCGCGCAACCTACCTCTTACCCGTCGGCATGATCATTGTATAATGATTCTTCCAAGCAAATCTCCAGCAAATGCTCAGCCATATCAATATCCACATCTCTAGAAGGATGAAATAGAAAGGATTGTAAAAGAGATGCTCAAAACAGGAGTTATTCGGCCATGTTGCAGCCCCTACTCTTCACCGGTGCTTCACATACGAAAGAAGGATGGAATATGGCGATTATGTGTTGATTATCGAGCTCTCAATGGCATAACCATCAAGGATAAATACCCTATTCTAGTAGTAGATGAGTTGCTAAGGGAGCACAAATCTTCACAAAGCTGGACCTTCGATCCGAGTATCATCAAATACGAGTATGGAAGAAGACATACCGAAAACCACCTTTTGAACACACAACAACCACTATGAATTTTTGCTTTCTTCATAAGAAGGTGGAATATCTTGGGCATATCATATCAGAAGAAGGTGTGGTAGTAGACCCCTTCAAAATTGGAGCAATGCAAAACTGGCTGACCCCGTGGAACATAAAATTGCTACATGGCTTTCTGGGTTTAACAGGCTACTACTACAAGTTCGTGAAAAACTATGGAGAGATCAGTGCACCACTTACTTCCTTACTGAAAAAAGATGTCTTCCAATGGTCGGAAAGAGCCTCCGCTGCCTTCGACAAACTTAAGGCAGCCATGACAATGACGCTGGTGCTAACACTATCAGATTTCAATCGACCCTTCATTATTGAGGCCGACGCATCTCGAGTCGGAATTGGAGCCATTCTCATGCAAGATGGTCGACCACTCATATACACTAGCAAGGCATTATCTCTCTCCCATCAAAATAAGTCAACATATGATAAGGAGATGCTCGCCATTGTGCGCGCAGCAACGAGGTGGAGACCCTACTTGATTAGCCGACGATTTCAAATTAAAACCGACCATAAAAGCCTCAAGTACTTTTTGGAGCGAAAAATATCATCCCCTGAGCAGAAAAAAAGGGTAATAAAACTTCTTGGATTTGATTATGAAATAACTTACAAAAAGGGGAAAGAGAATGTTCTTGTAGATGCGCTTTCGCAGCTACCCGAGCAAGTTGAAGTTTCGGTCGTTTCACTTCCGACCAGCGACTTTCTTAAGGATATTAAGATGGAATGGCAGGAAGATTCAGAGACTAGTAAGAGTATAAAAAAATTGGAGGAAGCACCAAGCCCCATGGCTCATTACAATTGGGACTCAAAAGAATTACACTATAAGGGACGCATTGTGCTTACGATAAATTCTACTTGCATATTCACGAGCAGATTTTGCACAAAGTTTTTCCATATGCAGGGTACTAAATTGAAAAGGAGTATGGCATTATCACCCACAAACCGACAGCCAGACGAAGTTTTAAATAGGTGCTTGGAGAGAGCCCAAAGCCACCCACCAAATATGACTACCCAAAGAGAACTCCAGACCAAGCCAAGTACCATTATTGATCGACGGATCGTGACTCGACGACGATGACCCACTAATGAAGTGCTAATACAGTGGGCGAACCTACCAATAGAAGATGCCACTTGGGAGAACAATGACGACTTGAAGATCAAATTCCCAGAATTCACGAAACATCAGCCTCGAGGACAAGGCTGATTTGAAGAGGGCGGGTCTGTTAGGACTCTAGCTTGGAGAGTCCTAATTGAGAGGGACATTCATGTAAAACTGTTAGGACTCTAGCTAGGAGAGTCCTAATTGAGAGGGACATTCTGTTAGGACTCTAACTAGGAGAGTCCTAATTGAGACGGGCATTCATGTAGGAGGTGTTTTCTTAGAGAAGAATTAGGAGTTGTAAGGGAATAGGAGTCTTGACTAGGAGTCCTACTAGGAGTTGGTTAGAAGTAAGAGTCTTAAGTAGGAGTCCTATTAGGAGTTAGGGTTTAGAAGCCCTATAAATAGCCATGTATTCCTTCTCTTTTCTTAAGCAATAGATGAATCTTTTCTGCAGCCTTTGAGCAGCAACTTGGAGGGAGGAACCCCTATAGAGTTCAAAGGAGGCCGATCCCCTAAAGAGATCAACCCCAAGTTTAGAATATGCAAAGGTTCTATCACCTGGTATCAGAGCAGCATTCTTGGCACCTCGCTACCCTTCCACTTCCACTACCATCCATCAGCCCTCCACAACCGCCCAAAGCAATTCCCACAATTGCTTAAAAGATCGTCGCCGAATTCCGTCATCATCTCCACCACCGTGGATCATCCTTTGATCTCCCCATGAATTGTAACAGGTTCTGGTTTCCTACCTTACTGCTGCTGCAATTTAGTTATCCTTATTCGAAAATCTAAAAAAAAAAAGTATTCCTATATTGCTGCATAAACCTTTCGTCACAAAGTTTTCATCTCTACGACGAAAGATACATTGCAGAATTCCAGCCGCATAGTACCATCTGTTTGATCTTGCTACTATGCTTTTTTCTATCCAAATTTCTATGAAATTTTTATGACATCTTTGACACTTCCTAACAGCTGATTTCCCTTTGGTTTTTTCAAAAAATTCTCAATATAAACTATTGATCTTTTACGTCAAATCTGCTATACTTGAAAATCTGCATTGTAAAATTTCAGCCGCATAGCACTGTTTGTTTGATCTCGATCCTACATTGTTTCTATCCAAATCTCTACGAAATTTTTATGATAGCTTTGACACTTCATAACAGTGGATTTCCCTTTAGTTTCATCAAAAAATTCTCAATATAAACTACTGATCTTTTACGTCCAATCTGCTATACCTAAAAATCTGTGCTGCAGAAATTTTCAGCCGTATATTGTTGCCTTAACCCATCTATTTGCAATCTTTTTTGAATGAAATTTCTTATACACTTCATAGATCATCTTGGCTTCCATCTAAGATTGATCTATTAAGAAATTTATCTCTAAAAACGATTTTATGTTGCTACAAATTTTCATCGTAACCCGCTGAAATTTTTCGACGAGAATTCTGAAATCGCAACTTGCACCAATTTCCTTGCTGTTATACTGCCAAAATTTTCTTGATTAAATTAGATATCCTTGCTGTCATATAATCTGTGATTTTGCTATCAATTCCCTCCTCAATTCTCTCAAGTTTTTGGTGGAAATTATGTCGAGAAACCGTTGTTTCTTCGATGACAATTCTACTCTTACAAGATAGCACATTCTTGCTACAACTTCCACTGATTTCTATCAAACCTTTGCTACCATCTATAGCAGATCCAAAACATTCATCCATAGCCCTAAAACTCTACTAAATCACACCCTCAAACTGCACCAAAATAGCCACAAAATAAACCTAAATCGTAGCCTACATCCATCGATCCACCAATCCTTTCGACCATCACTTCTCTCAACTATACATGCCTTTAACCTGACAACAAAAGAGAGATCTTAACATCATCGATTTGGAGGCATATACTATGGCATCTAAGGAGGTAATCAATGCTAAATTCGAAGCCTTGGAGTCACGAATGGAGGATAAGATTCGGACACTCTTTACCGAACTCAGATTGGGCCGACCACTAAGCCCGAAAAAATCATATCACGGAGAGAGCTTTGCCCAATCGCACCAGGCTCGAAGAGATGAGTTCCAAGGGAGGGGAGGCTCTATGACTGAACCCAACTATCTATGCATGAGAATGGACTTCCCTAGATGGGAAGAAGGAGACTCGATTGGTTGGATCTCGCGCGCGGAGCGATATTTTCAGTACCACAAAACCGCGGATGCATCTATGGTGAAAATTGCAGCTATACATCTTGAAGGGGATGCTATACAGTGGTTTGACTAGTTTGAACATACTTATGGAGTCATTTCATGGCAACAATTCAAAGAAGGACTGCTGATCCGCTTCAGACCAACCGATTACGAGAATATTAATGGACAACTAGCAAAGAACCGACAAACTTCCACCATTCAGGAGTACCAAACCAGGTTTGAAAGGTTATCTAATCAAACTCATGATTGGTCTCAAAAATAGCTATTGAGGACCTTCATTGAGGGCTTAAAGCCGGAGATCCGAGGAGAAGTTAAAGCGCAACAACCGTATACGCTTATGGCAGCCATCTCTTTCGCACGACATCAAGAGGAGCAATTGAACCATGAAGCTCGGAGGACTAGGGTCAAAATAGCCATGTATTCCTTCTCTTTTCTTAAGCAATAGATGAATCTTTTCTGTAGCCTTTGAGCAGCAACTTTGAGGGAGGAACCCCTATAGAGTTCCAAGGAGGTCGATCCCCTAAAGAGATCAATCCCAAGTTTAGAATCTGCAAGGGTTCTATCAGGTTCTTTCAGAGAACTCTTTCTCTTTCAATCTGAATGACCTTGGCTAAGGATTTTTTTGAGCAAGAACACACGGGATGATCCTCTATCGACACTCAATAGCCCTCGTAAGGTTGGTTGCCACTCCCAATAACCAGTTATACTAGATTTGGAACTTTCAAACCTATAAGTCTCGTATCAAAGAGTGGAGTACTCATACAATCCTTAGTGTCTCAAGTCTAAGGACTAATATACTACTAGGACTATAGAATCGCTGTCTGACAATAAGGCATCATCAACCATCCAGTATTCCTTGAGCGGATCAATTATTGTACTCATTCTCCAATGAGAATATGCACTATACCCTTAGTGTCCCTACACAAGCGGCTATGAGAACAGCTACCTTCATCATATGGATGGGTATACAACACACTAGTCTGTCTGATTATCTTGATGTCCTTTTCGAGTAATATATGACTAGGATTATTTAGGGTCTATGTTTAAAGGCGAATCGGTAGCTATTTATAGGGCTTCTAAACCCTAACTCATAATAGGACTCCTACTTAAAACTCTTACTTCTAACCAACTCCTAATAGGACTCCTACTCAAGATTCCTATTCCCTTACAACTCCTAATTCTTCTCTTAGAAAAAACCTTCTACATGAATGTCCCTCTCAATTAGGACTCTCCTAGCTAGAGTCCTAACAGAATGTGCCTCTCAATTAGGACTCTCCTAGCTAAAGTCCTAACAGACCCGCCCTCTTCAAATCAGCCTTGTCCTCAAGGCTGAGATTCCATGAACTTAGGGAATCGGGTCTTTAGCTCCTCATATGGTTCCCATGTGGTGTCTACAAGTGGTAGATTATTCCAATGCACTAGTACTTCAATAGAGGGATGTCGGCGACACATCACGATCCTGCAATCGAGGATGGCTTGTGGTTGGGCTTGAATAACTCCATCCTCAGTTGTGTTGGGCAGTTGGATCTGGGGTGACTTGTGTTCTCTCAACTTGGGCTTTAGGCATGATACGTGGAAGACAGGGTGAATTTTGGCATCCTTAAGTAATTTAAGTCTATACGCCACGGCTCCAATACACTCTATGATCTGATAGGGCCCATAAAAACATGGGGATAGCTTCATGGAGGCTCGAGTGTTGATAGAGAGTTGCTTGTATGGTTGTAGGCGAAGATAAACCCAATCTCCCATTGAAAATTCTCTTTCACTTCGTCGTGTGTCGGCTTGCTGCTTCATTCTAGCTTGAGCGGTAGAGAGATTATCTTTTAACAATTATAAGAGTTTGTCCCTATCAATCAATTCTTGGTCAACCTGATCTACCTTGGTCGAGCCAATTACATACTTTGGAATCACAGGGGCTGGTCGACCATACAATGCTTCATAAGGGGCACATTTTGTAGATGAATGATATGTAGTATTGTACCACCATTCGACCTAGGGAAGCCATTTCACCCACTCCTTTGGTCGGTCGCTAGCGAAACACCGGAGGTACGTCTCTAAGCACCTATTTACCACCTCTGTTTGGCCGTCAGTTTGTGGATGATACGCTGTGCTCATCTTGAGTTTGGTGCCTTGTAACTGAAATAACTCGGTCCAAAATTTACTAGTGAAGATCCTGTCATGATCACTTACGATGGACCTTGGCATCCCATGTAGTTTAACGATATTTTCTATGAAAATCTGAGCAATACTAGCAGTAGTGTAAGGATTTCTCACAGCACAAAAATGAGCATATTTCATAAGTCGATCAACCACCACGAGAATCGTGCTTTTACCTTTGGAAGATGGCAGCTCTTCAATGAAGTCCATGGAGATGTCAGTCCACACTGAGTCTGGTATGGGTAGTGGTTGTAGCTTCCCTGGATTTGCCACAGTTTCACCCTTGTGCTGTTGACATACATCACATTGTGCCACATATTCAGCAATAATTTTTTTCATCCCTCTCCAATAAAAATTTTGCCTCACTCTTTTGTAGGTTCTTAGGAATCCAGAGTGCCCTGCTGAAGGCATGGAGTGCATTTCATGCAAGATGATTGTGATGCAAGGGGAGTCAGGTATAAGCACAATGCGACCTTTGTAGCGTAGATCCCTCGAATCCCAGGTTTAGTGGGCTATTGCACTTGGATCCTCCTCCAATTTTTTTATGATGTTTCTTATCTCTGGATCCTTCTTCCATTCTTCCCAAATGTCCTCGAGGAGACCGGTGGTAGGATGGGAGATGGCTGAAACCTTAGCTTGTTCAGGTAGCCGTGAGAGTGCATCTGCAACAACGTTTTCTTTCCCCTTTTTGTAAATAATTTCATAATCAAATCCAAGAAGTTTGCTTACCCATTTTTGCTTACGCAGGGGATGATATCTTTTGCTCCAAAAAGTACTTGAGGCTTTTATGGTCAGTTTTAATTTGAAATCGTCGGCCGATCAGGTAGGGTCTCTACCTCGTTACTGCGTGTACAATGGCAAGCATCTCCTTATCATATACTGACATATTTTGATGGGAGAGACATAATGCATTGCTAGTGTATGCGAGTGGTCGACCATTTTGCATGAGAACGGCTCCAATTCTGACTCCAGATGCGTCGGCCTCAATGATGAAGGGTCTATTGAAATCTGGTAGCGCAAGCACCGACGTCGTTGTCATGGCTGCTTTAAGTTTGTCGAAGGCAACGGAGGCTTTGTCCGACCATTGGAAAGCATCTTTTTTCAGTAAAAAGTGAGTGGTGCACTGATCTTCCCATAGTCCTTAATAAATTTTCGGTAGTAGCCCGTTAGTCCAAGGAACCCTCACAGAAATTTCACGTTTTTAGGTTTCGGCCAGCCTTGCATTACCTCAATTTTTGTTGGGTCTATTGCCACTCCTTCTGATATTATATGTCCAAGGTACTCTACTTTTTGCTGGACAAGCTGTACTTTGGTTGCTTAACAAATAAGAGTATTCTCCCGAAGGATCGTCAAAACAATCCGTAAATGCTGAAAGTGAGTCTCAAGAGAAGGGCTGTAAACGAGAATATCATCAAAAAATACCAGCACAAATTTACGAAGAAAGCTCCGAAATATATCATTATGATAAGACCCTAAAGTCTTATCATTTGGTATCAGAGCAACGATCCTTGGTGCAGCCTGCCGCAGCCTTACCGTTGTTGCTGTTTCCCCGGCCAGCGACCTTCGACCACCGCTCGACCTCCTCGCTGCCCCATTTCGTTCAAAATAAAAAAAAAGGAGAAACATGTGAGGAAGAAGAAGCTGCAGCCACCCCTGCTTCCGGCCAGCCCACCTGCTGCTGCTGCTCTCCGGCCAGCGCCCACCATCGCCCCGCTTCTCGGCCGGCGACCACTGTCACGCCCCTCAAAATATCCATAATTTTTAAAATAATTTCAACACAGACCAATCCATCCAGGATCCAAACTAACGTTTGAGGACACTGAAAAACATTCAATCAAATTCACATCCATAAAACCTATGCATTTTAAAATCATATATCACATCACTCGATAATTCACATTTATGGCAACCCAAGCCAACTTGACAAACATGAACAACATTTATAAATCCACAAGCTAAATAAATTATACAATCAGAACTTCAACTATTCACCAAAAGTTCATATCGTCATAAATTAGACTTAACATTCCGAAATTCCAAATAAGAGAGATCTTCTAACACTTTTACACAGTATATCCATTTCGATTCATCGACAACATTTCATTACATACAAAACATACTTATACAACAATATCATAATAACCACCCAGACTTGCCCATAATTCTGAATAGCTATCCACTGCCTCAGCCCAAATCAACATCTCGAAGAGTGACAAGCTGACCTGAAAGATTTATATAACAACGGAGTGAGCCAAAAACGGCTCAGCAAGTGACAAAGCATATTCGGAACAAAAGGAACGGTTTCAAACGAGTAAGGTATCATAATGCAAGGCAGAATACAAGAATTCTCAAGGATACCATCTCAATAGATACCAAATCATATGTATCATGTCATTCAAAACATATTTGATCCATAACGAATGGAGCATAGAGTAATTGGAACATATCAATGGCAGATAGGACATTTCAGAACATATCAGTTCATAGCAAATGGAGCACAGAGTAATTGGAGCATATCAGTAACAAAGGAAACATATCGGAGCTTATCAATGGCAGATAGGACATTTCAGAACATATCAGTTCATAGCAAATGGAGCACAGAGTAATTGGAGCATATCAATGGCAGATGAAATGTTCCGGAGCATATCAACGACATATGGAACATTTCGAAGCATATTATCAGTGAATGAAGCATTTCAGAGCATAACAAAAATAAATATCGTACAGAAGCTCAAACCTGACAGAATGTGATTCATCCATTTTTGAATGACCACCTGATAAAAGTCTCCCACGTCTGGGAGCTCCATCCACCCACGTCTAGGTGAAGTCAAAGGGGCCGGCAGAGCATCGCAGGCTCTAAGCAATATCCCACAAAGCGGGACCCCAAAAAGCGGGCAAATAAGCGCATACCAGAATATCCCACATAGCGGGACCCCACAAAGCGGGCAAATAGCGCATACCCTTTACCATTTCTGGCAAAGGTCCAGACAATCCCACACACCAGAGTACAAAAGGGTAGTTTCAACAATAAGTAGCATATATCGGAAGCACACGCGGAACAACAAAGCGTACATGTGCCTTTACGAGTCAATCCGAAGTAAGCAATAATCTTTCACAAGTATATTCAGATTTGAAAGGAATTGAAAGCAAGGGCACATATGGAATCCAAGCAATCACATATAACTCAATTCAATAAGAAGATTTGATGAATTCAATGTCCAAAGGAATGAAACTGGAATAGGCACATATCGAAAGCAAATGCGGAACAATAGGATATACATGTGCCTATATGAGTCAATACGATATAGCATAAACGTTACACAACAGTTTTCAAGAATGCAACAATTTTAAGGACAAGAGCATACAAGAATTCAAAGCAGTAATATAAAGCTCAATTGAATGAGAAAGCTAAAGGATATTAATTTCCAAAGGAATGAAACCAGAATATGAGAAATCAACCAAAGCTCGATTTCTGGCAGAATACAGAAGGCACATTGAACAAATGATTCAAACTATCAATCGTGCTCCAATTTACTCAGAAATAATCATTGGATAATACTTTCAGATAAGACAGGCTTCATATGAATTGAACTATCCAACAGAGAGAGTTACAAATAATTTGGTAAGCAAGTGTCGTAGAACAAAATCTCTGTTGGCAGAATTCATAATGTCAAATTCAACAGATAACTGGACAGGTGTTTGGATTCCAAATCTTTCAATCCATATATCAAGGAAAGGTCTACGAGTCTAGTTTCCAATGAAATCAGTTTTGAACAAATCAGAGTTTCCAACAAAGACTTATAGGCAGCTCGGTATCAAAAGGTCAGAATCTCAGAAGTTGCACAGATTCGAATCGTTACGTCTAAACAGGAGATATATCAAATGCAAGGCTAGAACAATTCAAAGTTCCTCATATTCAAAGCAAATGTAGAGATAAAAATGGCAGCGAGGAACGATCAGGATACTTGCAAGAGAAAAGATTAGAAAGCTTGCAATAGAAAAGGTTAGAACACTTGCCTTTCAAAGATTTCGATCCGAAGATCCAAAGAAGGTGCCAACCCAAATCCTTCTTCTTTTCCTCCGTGTCCTCTCTCTGTTTCGTTTTGTGCTCCCGTTTTCTTCCTTTCTTCACAACTACACCACGTGTCGAACATCGAGGCACAGTCACCTGTTCTCTCTTACTCTCATTCCTTCTTTTTCTTTCCCAAACGCAGCTGTCACAGCCGCCGCCGCTGCCGCTGCCACAATCGCAGCCCCTTCCACCGCACTAACTTCCTTCCTCCCTTCTCTCCCAGCTGCAGCTGCCACTGCCACAGCTGCCTCTCCTTCTCCTCTTCCTCTCTTCTTCCCTTTTTCTTTCTCTTCTTCTTCCTTTCCTTCTCTTCTTTCCCAGCTGCACTGCTGCAGTCGCAGCCTCAGCCACGGCCACAGCCTCTTCTTCCTCCCCTGCTCATCTTCCTCTCCTTCTTCTCTTCCAACTGCAGCTGCCATCGCCGCAGCCGCAGCCCCTTCTTTCCCTTCTCTTCTTACTCTCCTTCCCTTCTTCCTTTCTCTTCCTCTTTCCCTGCCATAGCTGCAGCTGCCACAGCCGCAGCCGCAGCTACTTCTTTCCCTTCTCCTCTTTCTTCTCCTTCCTTTCTTCTTCTTCTCTTCTTCTCCTTCCTCCCCTTCTTCTTCCCGGCGTCACACACACCCTCTCCTCTGTTTCCTCTGCAGGGAACAGAGGTATCACAACCTCTTCTCCTGCTTCCCCTTCTTCTTCTCTTCTACTCCTTCCTCCCCTTCTTCTCCCCGACGAACAGTACCTCCTCTCCTCTGTTTCCTCCTGCAGGAAACAAAGGTGCCGCCTGTTCACCCGCTTCTACTTCTTCCTCTCCTTCCCTTCTCTTCCAACTGCAGCTGCCTTCGCCGCAGCCGCAGCCCCTTCTTCCCCTTCTCTTCTTCTCCTCTTCCCTTTTCCTCCCCAAGGCGACACACCTCCTCGCTGCAGCCTTGCCGCAGCTATCCTCCTCTCTTCTTCTTCTTCTTCTTCTTCTTCTTCTTCTTCTTCCCTTTTCATCCTCAACGCCCCACACATCCTCTCCTCTGTTTCCACCTGCGGGAAACAGAGGTGCTGCAGCCCTAGCTGCTGCAGCTGCCTCTCTTTCTCCTCTCCATCTTCCCTCTCTTCTACTTCTTCTTTTCTTCTCTTCTCCCTCTTCTTCCTCTCTTCTTTTCCCTCTTCTTCTCTTCTCCCTCTACTTCTCTTCTTCTTCTCCCCACGCCCCACTGCTTCTCTCTGTTTCTTCGAGAAACAGAGAGAGCGTGGGAGGCGGTGGGATAAAACCGAAGTTTTCGGTTTTCTTTATTTTCTTCTTTTTACAACTTAACAGTTTAGTCCTTGAAATTTCCATATTTATATATAGGTCCTCCGATTTATAAATAAATCTTTATTAATAAGTTTCAAAAGTGAGGGATATTACACTCTCCCCTCCTTAAAAGAAAATTTAGTCCTCTAAATTGATCATAGCTCAATCGATGAAAAGATGAGGATTATGATATCTTTATTTCCTCCTCCTGCTCTTAAATAGTTTCATCAATACAAAACAATTACATAATTATCCACGAGTGACCGAAATATTCTTCTCCTTGATCCTCAATAGACGGTAACCCGACCTTCAATCAATTTCTAAAAATAATTGCGCACCCTACAGTTAATCAAACAAGTCGTTACTTCAGGAAATACTCATTTTTTATGGTCACCTGATTCAATTGTTTATAATCATTACAAAGCCTCAATGTTCCATACATCTTTTTAACTAACACCGGAGCACCCCATGATGAAATATTAAGCCAAATAAAATCCTCATTTAATAATCCTTGTAGTTGCTTTTCCAATTCCACTTACTCAAATGATATCTTTCTGTAGAGAGGCTTAGATATTGGGATTGTCCCAAGGACCAAATCAAAAGCAAGATCACATTTGGAGATAATCCAAACAAGTCATCCTGGGATACATTAGGCAAGGAGATAAATAATGTCCAATACTCTCAAAATAAAAGATCGGCTGATCAAATATGCAAAAAGTGATCATTGGTTATATACCAATCCATACTGATATGATAGGAAGATAGCCAATCCATACCAAGTATAATATCAAAACTCCAAATCTCTAGAAGAACTAAATCAGCAAAAGTTCAAGTTCTCAATCAAAAATCAGACAAGAGGACCAGATTCAAGTTCGTTATCAAAGAATCTCCAATGATTGTACTTACATATAGCACATAATGTAGTGGTCTAGGTTGAATACCCAAGTGATAGGCAAAATATTCCGAATCAAATTATAGATGGGACCCATGGTCAAACAAATATTTGCATTCTTTCATAAACATGCATAATACCTTTGACCACTAATTCATAAGTTTTAGAATCATATTCAGTGATAGCATACACTCTGACATGGGCTGATGATTTATGAGGCAGTGACTCTTTCTTATTGTTCAAAGGGCAGTCTTTTATTTTATGATCCAACTTTCTACAAGCAAAATAGACTCCAATCACCCGAAACACAAATTTGTTTCATAATTTAACTTATAATTCACACATGATTGAGTCTTTTGTGATGACTTCCCATTTCAAATCCAAAGGTCTTGACTCTCTTGTTATTACTTTCTGATTCATTTCCAATCATATTTTTATTGCTAAACTTATCCTTATCATTCTTGCCACATATCTCCAAAAATTCTTTTCATTATTGCCAATAATAATCAGCCTCTACTTCCAATATAAGGTAGCAAAAGAAATCTTTTGATCATTAGAACAATTTTGTATATCAAACATCTTCTCCATTTGCATCATCCATTTTTCTACCACCAATGAAATTAGGTTCATCATGCTTCTGCTACGCCACTCTGATTGAATATCCCCGATCAATCCTTTCATTCCCCTTAATTAATCAGAAACAAATGAAATAGGAGGACCAAATGTCCTCATCATCCTAGATTCCTAAAATGCACCAAAGAAAAATTTCCACCAATCACTAAAGTTCATTAGACCTCAATATATTTTGCATGTCAACATATCAAATATTTCAGTAATCCTCAAACAATGCTCTGATACCACCTCTGTCACGCCCCTCAAAATATTATCCATGATATTAAAACAATTTTCATCACAGACCAATCCATCCAGGATCCAAACTAACGTTTGAGGACACTGAAAAACATTCAATCAAATTCACATCCATAAAACCTGTGCATTTTAAAATCATATATCACATCACTCGATAATTCACATTTATGGCAACCCAAGCCAACTTGACAAACATGAACAACATTTATAAATCCACAAGCTAAATAAATTATACAATCAGAACTCCGACTATTCACCACAAGTTCATATCGTCATAAATTAGACTTAACATTTCGAAATTCCAAATAAGAGAGACCTTCTAACACTTTTACACAGTATATCCATTTCGATTCATCGACAACATTTCATTACATACAAAACATACTTATATAACAATATCATAATAACCACCCAGACTTGCCCATAATTCTGAATAGCTATCCACTGCCTCAGCCCAAATCAACATCTCGAAGAGTGACAAGCTGACCTGAAAGATAACAACGGAGTGAGCCAAAAACGGCTCAGCAAGTGACAAAGCATATTCAGAACAAAAGGAACGGTTTCAAACGAGTAAGGTATCATAATGCAAGGCAGAATACAAGAATTCTCAAGGATACCATCTCAATAGATACCAAATCATACGTATCATGTCATTCAAAACATATTTGATCCATAACGAATGGAGCATAGAGTAATTGGAACATATCAATGGCAGATAGGACATTTCAGAACATATCAGTTCATAGCAAATGGAGCACAGAGTAATTGGAGCATATCAGTAACAAAGGAAACATATCGGAGCTTATCAATGGCAGATAGGACATTTTAGAACATATCAGTTCATAGCAAATGGAGCACAAAGTAATGGGAGCATATCAATGGCAGATAGGACATTTCAGAACATATCAGTTCATAGCAAATGGAGCACAAAGTGATTGGAGCATATCAATGGCGTATGAAACAAGGTTCGCCGTACCGTACCGTACCGGCGTTTCGACTCATGCTCGGTACGGTACGGTACGGGTGTACCGACCGGTATACCGAGGTGTACCGAGTGCTACAGTGCGGACCGGTACAGGGCGGTCCGCGTACCGACAACTTGTCGGACCGGTACGTACCGCCCGTACCGGGCGGTACGGCTCGGTACGGCAAACCCTGGTATGAAATGTTCCGGAGCATATCAACGACATATGGAACATTTCGAAACATAATCATCAGTGAATGAAGCATTTCAGAGCATATCAAAATCAAATATCATATAGAAGCTCAAACGTCGTCTTTGACGTTGCAAACATATCAATCTTATCCAAAGCATGTACAGAAACACATAACCAAAGCTCTGGATATCATATCAAACATACAGAAGGTGTAGTGGGATCTCAGTCAGAATGTGATTCATCCATTTCTGAATGACCACCTGACAAAAGTCTCCCACGTCTGGGAGCTCCATCCACCCACGTCTAGGTAAAGTCAAAGGGGCCGGCAGAGCATCGCAGGCTCTAAGCAATATCCCACAAAGCGGGCAAATAAGCGCATATCAGAATATCCCACATAGCGGGACCCCACAAAGCGGGCAAATAGCGCATACCCTTTACCATTTCTGGCAAAGGTCCAGACAATCCCACACACCAGAGTACAAAAGGGTAGTTTCAACAATAAGTAGCATATATCGGAAGCACACGCGGAACAACAAAGCGTACATGTGCCTTTACGAGTCAATCCGAAGTAAGCAATAATCTTTCACAAGTATATTCAGATTTGAAAGGAATTGAAAGCAAGGGCACATATGGAATCCAAGCAATCACATATAACTCAATTCAATAAGAAGATTTGATGAATTCAATGTCCAAAGGAATGAAACTGGAATAGGCACATATCGAAAGCAAATGCGGAACAATAGGATATACATGTGCCTATATGAGTCAGAACGACCGCCGCCACTCCCCCTTGCTCTGCCCACTTGGTGACCGAAACAGGTCAATCCTCTTGCTACTGCGAACGGTTGCCACAACCGTCGCCGCTGCTACCCAGCCAGCGATGACGCCGCTCGCCGCCCAGCCTGCCACCGTCGATTCATATTTTCCCCTGCAGCCTCAACCTCGGCAACACCACCGCAGCCGCCCTCCAACGGCACACGCAGCAAGCTCCTGTGCGGCCGCTTCAACCTCGGCAACGCACGCACCGACTCCTCTTCTCAACCTCGGCCGCTTCAATGACACCATTGTGTCCTCAATCGCATGCGATCTATCGACGTCACCAATGCCTTTGTAGTGCGGTGGAGACAGAGCAACGCTGCCTTCCATCCGCACCGTCGCAACCACCGCAGTGACAGGCCCTTGGCGATGCTGCCCCCAGCTGCAGCCACATCAACGCAGTCACCTTCCAACCCCGGTGCTCTCACCCCACGCCTCGATAGAAACAGGGCAGCTACTCTTCCTCCAACGCAGCAACCGCAGCACTGCCCTTGGCGTCCACCTCCTCGGCAACTTCGCATCTACAGTGTTGATGCCCTTGTCCGACACCAAAAACAGGAGTTGAGATTACGGATTTGCAGTCTTACGCAATGGCTACTGATAACTCGGTGAAAGCACAAATGGAAGCATTGAAAATCAGAATTGAGAACCGACTGCAAGAAACACTTAATGATTTCAAAAAGAGCCTACTGGAGAGCTTTAGAAAATTTCAACAAGGTGGGAGCTCAAGTTCTACATTGCACAGATCTGAAAATACTAGAAAAGGGACCCAAGATTGTGACACAATCTACTCATACATGAAGGTGGATGGATAGCTCTCAAAAATTTGTCAGACTTCTACCGTGTTGGAATATCAGAGTAGGTTTGAAAGATTATCAAATCAAGCTAGAGATTGGTCGGAATGACAACTTCTTGATACATTTATTGAAGGGCTTATTCCAGAGATCCGGTGTGAAGTTAAGGCTCATCAACCCCGCACTATGATAGCTGCGATCGTATTTGCAAATCTATATGAGAAAAAAATTAGCAAGGAAAGATTAGCAAGGGGTTTGTACTATGATGAAAAATAGAGTATGGAGCACCGATGTAAACAAGGGCAACTTTTGATGATTGAACCATTTGGTATCAGAGCCTACGATAAGACTTTAAGGTCTTATCACATTCATGAGACTTTGAAAGGTTGAAGGAGTATTAGTGAGTCCAAAAGGCATTACCAAGAATTCATAATGGCCATCATGTGTGCGAAATGCAGTTTTTGAAATGTCATCGTCACATACTCGAATTTGGTGGTAACTAGATCGGAGGTCCAACTTCGTGAAGACTCGAGCTCCTTTCAATTCATCAAGAAGTTCATCCACCACTGGTATTGGATACTTTTCCTTGACGGTGATGTCATTTAAAGCTTGGTAGTCGATGCACATCCGCCAAGTTTCGTCCTTCTTGCGTACAAGTAGCACCGGTGAGGAATAGGGGCTGCAACTTGGCCGAATCACCCCTGTTTCAAGCATCTCCTTTACGATCTTTTCAATTTCATCTTTCTGGAGGTGAGGATATCGGTACGGTCGAGTGTTCGCTGGTGGCTTGCCCGGAAGGATTGGAATTCGATGGTCATGTTGCCGAGAAGGAGGAAGACCGCGCAGTTCAGCAAATATGTCGGCAAATTTAGTAAGCAATTGGGCAAGATTTTGATCTTCAATTTCTAATTTCTTCTCTTCTAGTTGTTGCTGGAGATGCATCAAAAAGCCACCATTTACCTTGTGCAAAACTTTCTCCACTCGTTGGGTCGAAATAGTGGTAACGTTGCTTCCGCGCTTCCCATGTAGGATGATCTGTTTACCCTTACAGTAGAATTTCATAATTAATTTAGAAAAGTTCCAAGAGACATCACCTAGTGTAGTCAGCCATTCTATACCAAGCACTGCCTCATAGTCATCGATTGGTAGGACGAAGAAATCGGTGATAATTTCTTGGTCTTGCAGAAATAGTTTCACCTGTGGGCATCTTTGGTCGCACTTTAGGATTCTGCCGTCGGCAACCTTTACATCGAACATGCTGCAACCTTCAATATGCAGTGTCATCCGAGCAGCAACCTTACTATTCAGGAAGTTATTAGTGCTACCCGTGTCGATGAGAATAGTGATCGGCTGTTGTTTGAGAAGGCCTCCAACTTTCATCGTTTGCGGTTTTGAGTAGCCGGCTAGTGCGTGTACCATAATGTCGGTCGGCTGTGGCTCTTCTTCCATATCATCTTCTTCATGTTCAAGGCTATCTTCTAGATGTTCAATGACCTCTTCTTCTACTGGTTCAATCATAAGAAGTCTACCTTTTTTACAGCAATGCTCGCGGGTCCACGGCTCGTCGCAATGCCAACATAACCCCTTCGTAGATCGCTCCCGAATTTCTTCTCTTGTTAACCTTTTCGGTGTAGGGACTCGATTGATAGTAGGGGGGGCTAAGGGCTTTAGTATTGTAGGTCGTGGAGTGATCCTAGTCCTTCGGGCTTCATGGTTCAATTGCTCCTCTTAAAGTCGTGCGAAAGAGATGGCTGCCATAAGCGTGTATTGTTGTCGCGCCTTAACTTTGTTGAATCTCGGATTTTGATAATGAAGTCAATTGTCATTTGTTATCTAATCTATATGTTGAGATAAGTGTATAGGATTAACTACGATGAAAGTAAGACATGCAGCAGGAGTTGCGCCAGAGTCAAGACAATGATCACGTTGGGAGTTCGAGAGTTCGACGGAAGTTCGGACAGTCGTCAGAGGTTCTGCGGGAACAAATCTGAGAAGTCCATGAGCTTTTGCCAAAGAAGCTCATCGGAACTAGCCAAGTAGATCTTTGCAAGTCCAGGAGTTTGCCGAAAGTCCGCAGGAGCATCACCGAGGGTTCATCGGATAATCGACGGAAGTTCGCCAGAAGAAGCGATTGACGCACCGGAGCAAGTTGCAGTAAATGTCTTAGGAAATATTATAGTTAGCACAATGATTAAGTTGAAAATGGGAGGTAATCCCATTAACTTAATCTTGGGGCAATTGGGCCCCTGAAAAACCCAAATTGGGTCGAATGGATCAACCCATTCGGACCTTGATTTCGGCCAGGCGGTTGAACCGCCCCAGCCAGGCGGTGGCAACGCCTGGGCTCAGTCTCCGAGTGAGACTGGGTGGTGCAACCGCCCCTGATAGGAGGTGGCACCGCTTGAGCTCGGTCTTCGAGCTCTGGTAGGAGGTGCAATCGCCTCAGTCAGGCGGTGGCACCGCCTAAGCTCGGTGTTTGAGCTCTAGCAGGAGGTGCAACCGCCTCTGACAGGAGGTGGCACCGCCTAGAGGCTCAGTCTTCGAGCTCTGCCAAACGGTTCAACCGCCTTAGTTAGGCGGTGCAATCGCCAGATCCCGGAATTCCGAGAATTGACAGTTTTGAGCTCCGAATTCAAACTGGGTTGGGGCCTATAAATACCCCACCCTTTCAGCATTGAAAGGGTACTCAAACACACCGAAATCCTGATCTTATTCTGTGATTTTTAGAGCTCAAAAGTTCTTCTCCCTCTTTTCTTCCAAGTTCTGATCTTTAAATAGAGGAGAGAAAATTATGTAAGGGTTGTCTCCTAAGCCCGTCAAAAGGAGCGAAACTGTAAAATGGTGGTTGGCCTTCGCCTATTGAAGGAAGGCCTCTAGTGGACGTCGGTGACCTCGTTGGTGGAGGAAGCCAAAAGTGGATGTTGGTCAAGATTGACCGAACCACTCTAAATCTCGGTTTGCATTTACTTTAAGCATATTATCTTTACTGCAAACCTCCTCAAAAGCTTACTGCTTTCTACGCATATACGATTGGGTTTCAAACTTTGCACTTTCCGAATCGGTGTTTAGACGTAAATCAGTTTTATCGTACGATCATCATATTTTAGTTTGCGTTTACGTTTTGATTTCTATCATAACTGCAAACTGCCTTTATATCCTTGCTTTAACTGCATCTCACTTAATCAAGTGATTTACGAATCAGCATTTAGACATAAATCAGTTTTTTTCGTACGAATATCATATTTTAGTTTGTGCCTACTATCTGATTTGAACCATAACTGCAAACTGCATTTATATCTCTGCTACATCTCGCTTAATCAAAAGTTAAAGTGATTTACGAATCGGCTTTCTTACTGAAATCACTTTTATCGAACGAACACAGTTTTTTTAATCGTAGAAGGTTTTCCGCTGCACTAATTCACCCCCCCCCCCCCCTCTTAGTGCTCTTGATCCTAACAATTGGTATCAGAGCGGGGTTAACACTCAAACGGATTAAAACCCAAGAGAGATGGCATACGCCGGAAACCAAGAGGGTCATTCTATTACACGTCCACCCATGTTCAATGGGACGGACTACCCCTATTGGAAGACCCGAATGAGGATCTTTCTTATTTCTATGGATTTTGAACTTTGGAATCTTGTTGAAAATGAATTTTTGAAGTCTTCTCTTCCAATGATCGATTGGAATGAATTGGAGAAGAAGGCTTTCGCTCTTAATGCAAAGGCTATGAATGCCTTATTTTGTGCACTTGATAAAAACGAGTTCAACCGTGTTTCGGTTTGTGAAACCACATTTGATATTTGGCACACACTCGAAGTGACTCACGAAGGCACAAATAGAGTGAGAGTCAAAAATCAATCTTTTGATACATTCTTTCGAACTTTTCCGGATGAAACCGAGTGAGACTATTGGCGACATGTTTACCCGTTTCACGGATATCATCAACGGTCTAAAAGGACTCGGAAAAAGTTTTTCGGATTTTGAGCTCGTAAATAAGATTCTAAGATCCCTTCCTAAAAGTTGGGATCCTAAAGTCACTGCTATTCAAGAGGCGAAAGATCTAAACAACTTCCCTCTTGAAGAACTAATCGGGTCATTAATGACCTACGAGATGACTTGCAAAGCTCATGAAGAGCAAGAAGACATCCTTCCAAAGAACAGGAAGGATATGGCACTCAGAACTTTAGAAGACCACTTGAGAAAAAACTCAAGTGATGAGGACTATGACGATGACGTGGCACTTCTAACAAGAAAATTTAAAAAATTCATTAAAAGAAACAAGTTTAAGAATGACACGAAAAATAAATTTGAACCCAAGAAGCACCAAGTTATTTGCTACGAGTGCAAAAAGCCGGGACACTACAAAAGTGATTGTCCTCAAGTCAAAAAGAGAACATCAAAGAAGAAGGCGCTCAAAGCAACGTGGGATGACTCGAGCGCGTCCGAAGAAGAGGAGTCCAACACCGAGCAAGTTGCTCATTGCGCCTTAATGGCCATCGGAGAGGAGGTAACGAATTTAATAGATGCAGATTTATCATTTTATGAATTATTAAATGCCTTCCATGACTTATTTGATGAATGCAAGATTATTAGCAGAAAATACAAATTGCTAAAAAAGGAGCATGATAGTCTTACTTGTAATTTCGATAAGTTAAAAACTGAATATCATGATAGTTTAGGAAAACTTGCTACTTAAGTAGATTAAATATGGATCTCGTAATTGTCCTTCCTTAATTTGTTGAATAAGATCAGATTGCACTTGAATGGAGGCCATCAATATCATCGAGTCTTGCTCTTTCCTCAAAGCTTTCATATCAAAATTTTCTTCTAATAACTTCCATTGCTTCACGACCAGACTAGCCATAAAACTTGTAGATTTCCTACTAAGTGCATCAGCTACAACATTGGCTTTGCCCGGGTGATAATGGATGGCACAATCATAATCCTTCAGAAGTTCTATCCATCTTCGCTGCCTCATGTTTAACTCTTTCTGAGTGAAAATATATTTTAAACTCTTGTGATTAGTGAAGATTTCAAGCTGTCGACCATACAAATAATGTCTCCAAATCTTTAGAGCAAAAATAATTACTGCTAATTCCAAATCATGAGTTGGATAATTCAATTCATAACCTTTAAGTTGCCTAGAAGCATAAGCAATTACTCTCCCTTCCTACATCAAAACACATCCTAGGCCTTTTCTTGAAGCATCAGTATAAACTACAAATCCCTCACTACCACTTGGAATAGTGAGAATAGGGGCACTAGTCAATCTTCTTTTTAACTCTTGAAAACTTTGCTCACAACCATCACCCCATACAAATTTCATATTCTTTTTAGTGAGGTTGGTGAGAGGTTGAGCGATTCGAGAAAATCCCTCCACAAATCTCCTGTAATAACCTGCCATGCCCAAAAAGCTTTTAACTTCTGTTACATTTGTTGGTACTTCCCATTCAACTATAGCTTCTATTTTCCTTGGATCAACAGATATACCCTTCCCTGAAATCACATGGCCTAAGAAAGCAACTTCATTCAACCAAAATTCACATTTGCTGAACTTCGCATACAACTTCTTTTCTCTTAGTATGGACAACACATCTCTCAAGTGTTCCTCATGCTCCTGATTACTCTTTGAATACACCAATATGTCATCAATAAATACAATTACACAGATATCCAAGAGCGGTTGAAATATCCTATTCATTAGTTCCATAAAAGCTGCAGGGGCATCTGTCAAACCAAAAGGCATCACCAAGAATTCATAATGACTATATCGAGTTCTGAAAGCTGTTTTTGAAATATCCTCCTCCTTGATCTTCAACTGATAGTAACCTGACCTCAGGTCAATCTTAGAGAATACTTGTGCACCCTGCAGTTGATCAAACAAATCATCAATTCTAGGTATTGGATACTTGTTTTTTATGGTCACCTGATTCAACTGTCTATAATCAATACAAAGCCTCAATGTTCCATCCTTCTTCTTCACTAATAGTACCGGAGCACCCCATGGGGATACACTGGGTCGTATGAAACCCTTATCTAATAATTCTTGTATTTGCTTCTTTAACTCCTCTAGCTCGAGTGGTGCCATTCTGTAGGGAGGCTTAGATATTGGGGTTGTACTGGGGACTAGATCAATAGCAAATTCACCCTCTCTATTTAGAGGTAAACCAGGCAAGTCATCTGGGAATACATCAGGGAATTCTTTGACCACTACCATTTCATCTAGGTGGGTTTCCTGATTTGGATGCTCCTTTACACACACCATATAACAAAAACAACCTTTCTGCATAAGACGATAAACTTGAAGTGCTGATATCAAGCAAGGAGGCAAATCATGCCTAATTCCCTCAAAGAAAAATATAGGCTGATCTGGTATGCAGAAAGTAATTATTTTTTTGTAACAATCAATACTAGCGTGATGAGAAGATAACCAATCCATGCCAAGTATAATATCAAAGCCCTAGATCTCTAGGAGAATCAAATCAGCAAGGAGTTCGTGGTCTCCAATAGAGATCAAACAAGATGGGTAGACCAAGTTTGTTGCCAATGAATCTCCAACAGCAGTTGTTACATATAACATATAATCCAGGGGTTTAGGTAGAATATCCAAGTGACAAGCAAAGTATTGTGAAACAAACGATAAGTTGGAGCCGGGATCAAACAAAATTTTTGCATTTCTTTTAGAAACATGAAGAATACCTTCCGCCACTGATTTAGAAGCTTTAGAATCTTGTTTAGTGATAGCGTATACTCTAGCATGGGCTGAGGGTCTAGGAGATAGTGGCTCTTTCTTCCTTTTCAGTGGGCAATCTCTTAATTGATGATCTAGCTTTCCACAACCAAAACATGGTCCAGTCACCCGAAAACACTGACTTGTTTCATGATTTAATCCACATTTTGCACATAACTGAGTCCTCCACAATGGTTTCCTTTTCTCAAATCCAGATGTCTTAAACCTCTTGTTACTAGCTTCATATTCATTTTCTCTCCTGCTTGTGCTAGTAAATTTGTCCCTTTTGTTCTTGCCAATGATTTCTTGAATTTCCTCCATGTCTCTTTCAATTTTCAAAGCTCTTTCTACCGTATCAGCATATGTTTGTAATTTTAAAGCTGACATTCGGCTTCTTATTGCTGGCCGTAATCCCCTTTCAAACCTTCTTGCTTTTCTAGATTCATCACCAGTCATATGTGTGGCAAACCTGGAGAGCTCAGTGAATTTAGATTCATACTTTGTAATCGTCATACTTCCGTGGATAAGATTCAAGAACTCCAATTTTTTTGCTCTCTCATACAATCTGGAAAATATTTATCGTTAAACTTTTCTTGGAATAACTTCCATGTCATTGGCTCATGTTTGATTTCAGACATCCTCTTAATCATTCTTCACCAGTGTTCAGCTTCTCCTTCCAGCATAAAGGTGGCAAGAAAAACCTTTCGATCATCAGGGTAATTTAAAGCATCAAATATTTTCTCTATCTGCATCATCCATCATTCTGCCACCATTGGATCAGACTCACCACTAAAACTGGGAGGACTAAGCTTCTTCAACTGTCCAATTCCCAACCCCGTCTGGTTTGATGTCTCTGTTCCATCATTACTTCCTTGTTGGATAGGTTGTTGTTGTTGTTGCATCACTTGTGCCATAGTCTCCAAAGTCCGCATGATACCACTCAATTGATCCGCAGTAGATGCAACAGGGGAACCAGATGATCTCGTCATCCTCGCTTCCTAAAACATCAAAAGAACATTTTCTTTGATCAATCTCTAAATGATAGTCAATAAACCTCAAAAAAAGATGATATTCTTAGTGATTCTCAAATCATGCTCTGATACCACCTCTGTCACGCCCCTCAAAATATCGACAATATTTAAAATTTTCATCATAACTAACCCAGGATCCAAACACACATTTGAGGTCACTAAGAAAACATTCATATCAAAATTTCACCTCTATAGACTACAAATTCATCACCCTGTGCAGTTCATAAACATACCACACATCACTCGATAATTCATATAATCTGACTCAACTCATCAAAATAATAACCACACATAAATTCACAAGTGGGGAAGTCTATGCAGTCACCAAATCAACGATTACCATAAGTTCATATCATTACATGAATTTAACTTAACATTCTAAAATCCTATACATGAGGGATCCTTTAACTTACACAAAATCCACAGGTTTAGATTCATCGTCACATTTCATTAGATGCAGAGTAGCTTATACAACAAAAACATATATGCTAACAAAGATCTGCCCAAAATCTTCTAAACTTTCCACCGCCTCAGCCCAATCTTAACATTTAAGCAAGCAATATGCTATCCTGAAAAATTTATCAACAAACGGGGTGAGCATAAAGAGCTCAGCAAGTGACTAACATATCCATATCAAAATAGTACAATTTCCAAAGAGATACAGTTTCAAAATACAAGGAAGAATATGCGATTTCGTAGACATAATATCATTAGGAGCAGAAACACAATTGTCCTTTCAATCTTACATATTTGGTTCCTGACAGATGGGGCATAGAGTAATTGGAGCATATCAGAAACAAAGGAAACATATCGGAGCTTTAAAATGGCATATAAAATGTTCCGAAGCATATCAACGGCATATGGAACATTTCGAAGCAAAATCATCAATGAATGAAGCATTTCAGAGCATATCAGAAACTAATATCGTACAGAAGCTCAAACGTCGTCCTTGACGTTGCAATCATATCATTCTTATCCAGAGCATGAACAGAAACAACTCACCAAAACTCTGGATGTCATATCAAACATATAGAAGGTGTAGTGGGATCTCAATCAGAATGTGATTCATCCAATTCTGAATGACCACTTGACAAAAGTCTCCCACGTCTGGGAGCTCCATCCACCCACGTCTAGGTGAAGTCAAAGGGGGCCGGCAGATCATCGCATGCTCTAAGCACATACCCTTTACCATTTCTGGCAAAGGTCCAGAATATCCCACAGAGCGGGATCCCACAGAACGGGCAATAAGCGCATACCCTTTACCATTTCTGGCAAAGGTCCAGACAATCCCACACACCAGAGTATAAGATGGCAGTTTTAACAATAAGTAGCATATATCGGAAGCACACACGGAACAACAAAACGTGCATGTGCCTTTTCGAGACAATACGAAACAAAGAACAAATCTCTCACAAATGTATTCAGATTTGGAATGAAATGAAAACAAGAGTGTACAGGGATTCCAAGCAATCATATTTAGCTCAATTCCAATAAGAAGGTTAGACGAATTCAAATATCCAAAGGAATGGAACAGAATACGCGAAATCGACCAAAGCTCGATTTCGGACAGAATTCCAGTGGCACATCAAACAAATATTTCAGAATATCAATTATGCTCCAATACCCATAAGAAAGCTATGGTCGATCCATATATCAATCTATATTCTGATGGAACAAATTTCATATGAAACAGGGTTCCCAACACGGAGTTACCTTTGATTTGGTAACCCAAGGTCAAAACACAATCACTGTTTTACAGAATTTATAGGGTCGGATTCAACCGATAATAGGGTAGGCAATTGAATTCCAAAATTTTCAAACTATATGTCAAAAGAAATATTTTCAAGTCTAGTTTCAAATAAAATCAGTTTGGTACAAATCAGAATTTTCAACAGGGAGTTATAGGCATTTTAGTATCGACAGGTCAGAAATCTTGATCCCTGTTTTGCAGCATCTATAGGCTCATTTGAAACAGATGATTGGGTAAGTATTCGGTGTCCAAAATCTACAAAATCAGTGTCAAAAGAAAGTTATAAGAGTCTAATTTCAAACAAAATAGTTCCTGCCCGAATTCACATTTTGTACAAAAAATTATAGCTGAAACAGTGTATAGGGGTCAGTTTACCGAAAAAAATTTCAGAATCCATGGTTCTATGTCCAAAGAGAGACATATCAGTTTCTAGATAGAAATCCTTCAGTTTATTTTGAAACAACATAAAAACAGAGACTAATTTTCTGTAGGATGGGGTTAGAAACACTTGCCTTTGAGAATTTTGACCCGAAGTGAAAAGATTAAAGCAAGAACCCTAAAAGCCCCATTTTTTTTTTTTTTCTTCTTCTTCTTCTTCTTCTTCTTCTTCTTCTTCTTCTTTCTTTCTTTCCCTGATCACCCACGAGCTGCCTTCTCTGCTTCCTTAAGAACGAAGGCAGAGAGGCTTAAACGGTGGAATTTGTCATTTTATGCGTTTTGCAGTTTAGTCCTTGTTTTTATCATATTCACGATTAGGTCCTTCGAGTTTACATATAGGTCCTCAGATTCTTTTTTTTTTTTTTTTTTTGAACAGATCTCCCAAATCTTACAAATAAGTTACCTCTGATTCATACTCTATTTCTTTTGTCAATTTAAAATAGATGCTTACATTATCACCGAAAATTTATACGAAAATTCAGAAATGAGGGATTTTACAAGGCGGTGCCACCTCTCTGTTAGTGAGGTTGCACCACCCAGTCTAGCTCGAAGACTGAGCTCAGGCGGTGCCACCTCCTGGCTGGGGCGGTTGCACCACCCAGTCTCGCTGGGAGACTTAGCCCAGGCGGTGCCACCTCCTGGCCTAGGCGGTTGCACCTCCTGGTGCAATCAGGGTCCGAATGGTTAGCTCCATTCGGCCCAATTTCAGTCTTTCAGGGGCCCAATTGCTCCAAGATTAAGCTAATGGGATCACCTCCCATTTTTCAACTTAATCAATGTGCTAACTACGATTAGATCTAAGACAATTTCTGCAGCTTTGCTTCGGTGCGTCAATCGCTTCTTCCGGCGAGTTTCCGGCGAACTTCCGTCGATCATCCGATGAACCCTCGGTGATGCTCCTGCGGACTTCCGGTAATTCCTGGACTTTGCGACGATCCACTTGGCGAGTTCCGACGAGCTTCGCTTGGCAAGCTTCTGGACTTCGCGGATCTGTTCTCACAGAACCTCCGACGATCTTCCGAACTTCCGTCGAACTCTCGAACTCCCAACGTGATCATGAACTTGACTCCGGCGCAACTCCTGCTGCTTGTCTAACTTTCATCGTAGTTAATCCTGCACACTCAAAACAAAAACTTCGATCGAGACAATTAATCCTAAGCAATTAACCAAGTTGTCCGGCATGTCATTGGTCCCTCGACGCTTCGTCCGATTCTTCGGCGCATCATCCTTTCCTGCAGCCTATTGCCCAATCGGCCAGTTGACTCCGCAACTCCGATATCCTTGGCACAATACCCGCTCTTCTTGGCCCGATGCCCGAGTCCACGGCCCGAAGCCTTCTGTCGATACGTCGACCGATCCACCGGCCCGACGTCCAATCTTCTGACATGTTCCTCCGGCACAACATGATTTTCCTGCTTTAATTGTCTCATCCTGATCGAGGCATCCTGCGTCACTCAAAACGCAGATTAAATCATAAACATATATCAAGTAGTTTCATCATCAAAATACGAGATTCAACAATCTCCCCCTTTTTTATGACGACAACTACTTGATGACGGAGTTAAACTTAACTCCCGGAGTTTAAACAAACTCCCCCTATCAATATGCCATATTGATAGAAACTCTTAGATTTAAAAATCTAAGCAACATGTTATCATAAACGGAGTTAACCTTAACTCCCAGAGTTTAAACAAACTCCCCTTATCAATATGCCATATTGATAGAAACTCTTGGATTAAAAAATCCAAGTAATATGTCATCATAAACTTATGCATAACATGTCATGTCATCAACATACTTCTCCCCCTTTGTCATCAACAAAAAGGAGAAGTACCACAATCAAGTGTTTGTGATATAAGTTTAACTCATTGCATGAAAAACATAATATCTATTGTTATCATCATGCAAGTTTGCTATCATCAAATGGTAAGATATCAACATGTAAAATTACGATTCAAGTTCTTGATATCTTAACATGATATGATATTCATAGCACCTATTCATATGAATGCTGCTTTTGATATCTCATCATAATATGGCATTCATAATATCTATTCATATTCTTCAAATATGGCACTCATAGTATCAATTTATATATTTCTCCCCCTTTGTCATCAACAACAAGGAGAACGATATAAGCAAATTTTAAATATAAGTGCGATGCCATAAGTTGGTTCATGTCATTTTCCAACAGTGAGTGATAGGATACCAATTATGCAAACATCTCAAGGAAAACATGACATGGAGATAACTTTTATTGCTTCTTCCTTTTTATTTGTTATCTTTTTACATGAAGGAGGAAAGCCATATGTGAAGTTCAAATCGATAAGATATTAAAGCACACTTCATTTTTACAAGGATTAAGATATGTAAGTGAGTCAAATCCTTGTATGTAAAAATATCTTCCTTTTATAAGAGGGAATCATCAAATATGTTTCTCGAAAAATATTTTTCACATGATAAGTGCATTTGCTAGATGATTCCATATATCAAAAATCAATGATGTGAATTAAACTTGATATGACATATGCTTGTTAAGTTCGGAAGAGGATAATGTTTCAAGAAAATCCAATTGTTAGGATCAAGAAAATCCGAAAATGAAATTTTACACTTTCATACATTCGGACAAGGTTTTACTAGAGATATTCAATTATAATCATGAAGGTAAAACATGCTTATTATCATGAAAATTTTTGTATTCAAGCACATAATTTACAACATGTAATCATGGCAAGTAATTGTGTAAAATCATTATGTCAATCAAGTGATTTGATCATTCAATAAAAAAAGTTCGAAAAATAATTTTAACATGTTTAATCATTCGGACATATTTTTGCCATAGTTTTTCAAATATAATCATGAAGATAAGGCATGCTCATCATGGTGGTAGTATGATAGCAAGTTTACCATATTCAAGCTAGCAAAAAATTTCTACATTTTAAGGCCCGCAAGCTAGCAATTTTGAGATGTTCAATATAGCTAAGTTCTACATCATGCAAGCTAGTGAATTTTATAACATTTTAGAACATGCATAATCACCAAAGCATCATAAATTTTAATGATGTGCAAAATTACAAATTTTGCATGATTGCATTTGTGTGTCTTGAGATTTGCAAGATAGCACTTCTTGGTGATGTTCAAGATAGCAATTTTTTCTCTTTTGAGAAGTGCAATTTTTGCTTTCTTCTTGAATTGTGCAAGCTAGCTATCTCCCCTTTTGTCATTGTCAAAAAGAAGGGAAAAACCCTTTACATCAATTTTTAAATCATGACAAAGGTTAGTATTAATCTCATTTGTGCATCATTATATTTTCAAATTAAAACATGCACATTTTCAAAACATACAAACTCATTATTATATGCATGATTCCAAATTATAAATATTTCAAATCATCATGGTATTAATTTGTCACATTGCATCCTACCATGCATGATCGAAACTTCTCATTTGCATACATCAAAATAAATTCATGAATATCTCATGCATTCATATCATCACTTGAGGAATATTGAAAAGAAATAATTGGGTGATGAGATAAATATTTCATGAATACAAAGAATTGCATAAAAATCATATCATGAATACAAGGAATACAAGTCACAATCATTCAAGAGAAAAATCATTATTCATTTTCAATTCATTCAATTTGATAAATCAAGATCATGATTTTGATAAAACTCATTTCAAATTTAAATCATCAAAATCATTTTTATGGCTCACAAAATTTATAACATAAATAGATTCATGATTTCATTGATAATATATTTTCCCCTTTTTTTTAAGTGTTTCATTTTAAGTGGTCGATTTCATGTTAGCATGCCTTTTTATTTATGAAAACATGCATCAATTTTTTAAAGCCACTGTTATTATCATGAAAATCGATAATCAAGAATCATCATACATAATTTCAAAAATGTATACTCATTAATCATAACTTCAAATTGAACATGATTTCATATACTCAAAATCGAGAAATAACAATGGAAATCAACATGATACACTCAACCACATATAGCATGATTTCATAAGGTATTTTTAATCAAAATCATTTTGTTTATCATTAACATGCAATTTTCATGATTATTTTCAAAATTACTAGAATGATAAGCATGATTCCTAATTGTTTGTATTTTCATTATAAAATTATTAAACATGTAACTTTCAAGAAAATTAAATAAAAAAGAAAAATGCTTTATGAAAAGCATCATTGAATTTCAAAGTAATTTAAAGGCATTTTGATTACCTCAGCGTCGAAAGGCGTAAAGGCGTAGTTTGCAACCTCGCCTTTGTTGATTTTCTCCTCGTCTTCGGAGGAGCTTGATTCATCCCAATTTTTGTCCTTCTTCTTGCGTTCAAAGCAAGTAGTTCCATTCTTTTTACTTTTTAATTTTTGTTTCATTTGTAATTTAAGTTCACCATCACTTGAGCGTATGCTCGAGTGGTCTTCAAATGTTCTATGTCCAAAATCCTTCCTGTTCTTTGGAAGGTGGTTCTCAAGTTCTTCACGTGCATTGCACGTCATTTCATATGTGATCAATGAACCAATTAGTTCTTCAAGTGGAAATTGGTTCAAGTTTTTCGATTCTTGAATAGCAGTTACTTTTGAATCCCAAGTTTTAGAAAGTGAGCGCAAAACTTTGTTAATGAGTTCAAAGTCCGAAAAGCTTTTACCAAGTGATTTTAAACCATTGACGACATCCATAAAACGGGTGTACATGTCAACAACGGTTTCGCTTGGTTTCATATGAAAAAGCTCGAAATCATGCAGTAAAATATTAACTTTCGAGTCTTTGACTCTACTAGTTCCCTCGTGCGTGATTTCAAGAGTGCGCCAAATATCGAAAGCCGTTTCGCACAAAGAAACCCGATTGAACTCATTTTTGTCTAAAGCGCAAAATAAGGCATTCATAGCCTTTGCGTTTAAAGAAAAATACTTCTTCTCTAAATCCGACCATTCGTTCATCGGTTTAGAGGGAAGTTGAAAACCGTTTTCAACGATATTCCATAAATCCAAATTTAGAGAAATCAAGAAAACTCTCATTCGAGTTTTCCAATAAGTGTAGTACAATCCGTTAAAGAACGGTGGACGAAAGACCGAAAAGCCCTCTTGAAGAGCCATTTCTCTCGGGTGTAAATCCGAAATGAGAAATACTCCGCTCTGATACCAATTGTTAGGATCGAGAGCACTAAGAGGGGGGGGGGGGGTGAATTAACGCAGCGGAAATCTTTCAGCGATTAAAAACGAAAGCTGCGTTTTTTTGATAAAAACTATTTTGATGCAAAAGCCGATTCTAAGAATACTTATGATTAAGTACAGTTTATGTCTAAACACAGTTTGCGTCTAAGCGCAGTTTACGCAGTTTGCGTCTAAATGCAGATTGCGTCTAAGCACAGTTTGGCGCAGTTTGCGTTTAAGCGCCGTTTGCGTCTAAGATCAGATTGCGTCTAAGCACAGTGCAGTTTGCGTCTAAACGCAGTTTTACGTCTAAACACAGTTTTACGTCTAAACGTAGTTTTACGTCTAAACGCAATTTACGTCTAAACGCAGTTTTACGTCTAAACGTAGTTTTACGTCTAAACGCAGTTTACGTCTAAACGCAGTTTTACGTCTAAACGTAGTTTTACGTTTAAAAGTAGTTTACGTCTAAAACACAGTTTTAAAGGAATCTGAACTTAGAAACTTCATTCGTAAAAGCGCAGAAGACAGTTTTGCAGAATCAAAACGTAAACGTAAACTGTAATGTATGAAAACACCGATTTACGTCTAAATGCAGATTAGGAAAGATCAGCACTTAGAAACTTGTTCGTAAAGGCGCAGAGAGCAGTAGCTATGTAGGAGGTTTGCAGTAATGATAAAGTGCTCAAAATAAACGCAAACCAGAGATTTAGAGTGGTTCGGTCAATCTTGACCTACTCCACTTTTGGCTTCCTCCACCGACGAGGTCACCGACGTCAACTAGAGACCTTCCTTCAATAGGCGAAAGCCAACCACCCTCTTACAGATTCACTCCTTTTGGCGGGCTTAGGAGACAACCCTTACAGAAGTTTTCTCTCCTCTCTTTACAACTCAAACTTGAAGAATAGAAAGAGGAGAACTAGCAGTTTTGAGCTCTAAGAAACATAGAAAGATAGCAAGATTTCGAGTGTGTGTTTTGTGCTTTCAGTGTTGAATGGGTGGGGTATTTATAGGCCCCAACCCAGTTCAAATTTGGAGCTCAAAACGATCAAATCCCGGAATTCCGGGATCAAGCGGTTGCACCTCCTGACTGGAGAGGTTGCACCTCCGGGATCAAGCCTGGCAGAGCTCGAAGACTGAGCCTCTGGGCGGTGCTACCTCTGTCAGGGGCGGTTGCACCTCTCTTCCAGAGCTCGAAGACCGAGCTCAGGCGGTGCCACCTCTCTCTCAGGGAGGTTGCACCGCCCAGTCTAGCTCGAAGAATGAGCTCAGGCGGTGCCACCTCCTGGCTGGGGCGGTTGCACCGCCCAGTCTCGCTGGGAGACTTAGCCCAAGCGATGCCACCTCCTGGCCTAGGCGGTTGCACCTCCTAGTGCAATCAGGGTCCGAATGGTTAGCTCCATTCGGCCCAATTTCAGTCTTTCAGGGGCCCAATTGCCCCAAGATTAAGCTAATGGGATCACCTCCCATTTTCCAACTTAATCAATGTGCTAACTACGATTAGATCTAAGACAATTTCTGCAGCTTTGCTTCGGTGCGTCAATCGCTTCTTCCGGCAAGTTTCCGGCGAACTTCCATCGATCATCCGATGAACCCTCGGTGATGCTCCTGCGGACTTCCGGCAAACTCCTGGACTTTGCGACGATCCACTTGGCGAGTTCCGACGAGCTTCGCTTGGCAAGCTTCTGGACTTCTCGGATCTGTTCTCGCAGAACCTCCGACGACCGTCCGAACTTCCGTCGAACTCTCGAACTCCCAACGTGATCATGAACTTGACTCCGGCGCAACTCCTGCTGCTTGTCTAACTTTCATCGTAGTTAATCCTGCATACTCAAAACAAAAACTTCGATCGAGACAATTAATCCTAAGCAATTAACCAAGTTGTCCGGCATGTCATTGGTCCCTCGACGCTTCGTCCGATTCTTCGGCGCATCGTCCTTTCCTGCAGCCTATTGCCCAATCGGCTAGTTGACTCCGCAACTCCGATATCCTTGGCACAATACCCGCTCTTCTTGGCCCGATGCCCGAGTCCACGGCCCGAAGCCTTCTATCGATACGTCGACCGATCCACCGGCCCGACGTCCAATCTTCTGACATGTTCCTCCGGCACAACATGATTTTCCTGCTTTAATTGTCTCATCCTGATCGAGGCATCCTGCGTCACTCAAAACGCAGATTAAATCATAAACATATATCAAGTAGTTTCATCATCAAAATACGAGATTCAACACATCTCAATTCTCTAAGCTCACTAGCATAGACGAAGGCTATGTCACCTTCGGAGACAACAACAAGGGTAAAATCATTGGCATAGGAACCATAGGTAACAAATCCAACTTCTTTATTGAAGATGTTTTGTTAGTTGATGGTTTAAAACATAACCTCTTGAGCATTAGTCAATTATGTGATAAAGGATATATTGTCAGATTCAAATCTAATGCTTGCATCATTGAAAAACCATACAAAAACACGTCTATGATTGCATTAAAACAAAATAACGTATACACTATTGACATCAATGATTTGTGTAATGAAATGTGTTTTTCAGTTTTGAATGAGGATGCTTGGCTATGGCATAGAAGATTAGGTCATGCTAGCATGAAACTAATCACTCAAATATCATCTAACGAACTTGTAAGAGGAATTCCTCATATCAAGTTCATCAAAGATAATGTATGTGATGCTTGCCAATTAGGTAAACAAATTAAGGGTAGTTTCAAATCTAAGAATCAAATAAGCACCTCTAGGCCCTTACAATTGATCCATATGGACTTGTTCGGACCAATCTCTACATCAAGTCTAGGAGGTAGCAAATACGCCTTCGTCATTGTAGATGACTATAGCATATATACATGGACTTACTTATTAAAACAGAAAAATGAATGCTTTAGATATTTTACCAAGTTTTGTAAACTTGTTCAAAATGAGAAGGGGTCTATGATTTCGTCAATTAGAAGTGATCACAGGGGAGAATTTCAAAACCATGATTTCCAAGAATTTTGTGAACTCAATGGATACAACCATAATTTCTCTACTCCAAGAAATCCTCAACAAAATGGAGTAGTAGAAAGAAAAAATCGAAATTTACAAGAAATGGCAAGAACCATGTTGAATGAACATAGCCTACCCAAATATTTTTGGGCCGAAGCTGTAAACACCGCATGCTATATTTTGAATAGAGTTCTGGTAAGACCCTTACTCACCAAAACTCCCTATGAGTTATGGAACAACAAAAAACCCAACGTTTCATATTTTAAAGTCTTTGGGTGTAAGTGTTTATCTTGAATGAAAAGGATAACTTAGGAAAATTTGATGCTAAATACGATGAAGGAATCTTTCTTGGTTATTCTTCGGTTTCTAAAGCTTTTCGTATCTTCAATAAAAGAACCTTAATTATTGAAGAATCCATTCATGTTGTTTTCAATGAGATTTCCAAAATCAAGAAAAACGATTTTGATGATGATGTTAATTTTGATTCCTTGAATTTAAATGAAACCCCATCTCCAACTAGCAACTTGGATGCATCCACTTCCGAAACATCCTTACCCAAGGATTGGAAGTATGTAGATGCTCATCCTAAGGAGCTAATCTTAGGAGACACATCAAAGGGGGTTCAAACACGTTATTCTCTTAAAATTTTTTGTTCAAATACCGCTTTTCTCTCCCAAATTGAACCCAAATGTGTTGACGAAGCCATGAAAGATGATTCATGGATTATCGCAATGCAAGATAAATTAAATCAATTTGAGAGAAATAAGGTGTGGAAGCTTGTTCCTAGGCCAAATGACCATTTAGTTATTGGTACTAAATGGGTTTTTACAAACAAGCGAGATGAATATGGTATTGTGGTTAGAAACAAGGCTAGATTAGTGGCCAAAGATTTCAACCAAGAAGAAGGTATCGATTACGAAGAAACCTTCGCTCCTGTGGCTCGATTAGAAGCCTTAAGGATGCTCCTTGCCTACGCTAGTAGTAATACTTTTAATTTGTTTCAAATGGATGTTAAAAGCGCTTTTCTTAATGGCTTTATTTCCGAAGAAGTCTATGTTGAACAACCTCCTGGATTTGAAAATAATAGCCTCCCTAATTATGTGTTTAGATTAACTAAAGCTCTCTATGGTTTAAAACAAGCTCCGAGGGCTTGGTATGAGAGACTTAGTTCTTTTCTTATTGAAAATAATTTCACAAAAGGCAAGGTTGATACTACATTGTTCATCAAGAATTTTGAAAATAATTTTCTCATTGTTCAGATTTATGTTGATGATATTATCTTTGGTTCTACGAATGAATCTCTTTATGAATCTTTTGCTAAAACTATGAGTCTTGAATTCGAAATGAGTTTAATGGGAGAATTAACATTCTTCTTAGGCTTACAAATTAAACAACTAAGCAATGACATCTTTATTAGTCAAACTAAATATGCTATGAATTTGCTAAAAAAGTTTAATATGAATAGCTCAAAAGCTATTAACACTCCTATGAGCACCTCCACTAAGTTAGAAATTGATGAAAGTGGAGAAAGCTTCGATCAAAAATCTTATAGGGGCATGATAGGAAGTTTACTTTACCTCACTGCAACTAGACCAGATATCATGTTCAGTGTAGGACTTTGTGCTAGATTTCAATCAAACCCTAAGATATCTCATCTCAAAGCAATTAAAAGAATACTTAGATATCTTAATGGTACCACAAATCTAGGATTATGGTACCCAAAATCAGAGAATCTTGAGTTAATTGCTTATGCTGATGTGGACTTTGCTGGCTGTAGACTAGATAGAAAAAGCACATCAGGAACATGTCAATTTTTAGGACATGCCCTTGTTTCTTGGTCATCTAAGAAACAAATTTTGGTTGCACTATCAACAACCGAAGCTGAATATATTGCAGCAAGTGCATGCTGTGCACAAGTTGTATGGATGAAAAACACCTTAGAAGATTATAAAGTTCATCTTAAAAATATTCCCATTAAATGTGATAACACAAGTGCAATATGTTTAACAAAGAATCCTATACAACACTCAAGTACAAAAAATATTGATTTAGACATCACTTTATACGAGATCATGTTACTAATCATGATGTAATCATAGAGTTCATTGACACTAAACATCAACTAGCTGATATTTTTACAAAACCTCTAAGTGAAGAACAATTTGATTTCATAAGAAGAGAATTAGAAATGTTGATGTGTCCAAATACATAAACTTGTTGAAATTATTTTTCGGACTTTATTGATTGATTAATCAATTTCACTTAATTGCTATGATAATTTTACATAATTAAATGTTAGAAATTGTGTATGAATATAAAAATTTCCATGATGATAAGCATGTTTTGTCTTCATGATCATATTTGAAAATCAATAGCACAGTCTCATCCGAATGCATGAAAGTCTTAATTTCATTTTCGGATTCTCTTAAAAATCAGAGTTTCTCGATACATTATCCTATTCCAGACTTAATAAAGCATATGTCATAATGAGTTTAATTCTCATCATTGTTTACATATGAAATACATCTCTCATACACCTATGTGAAGAATATTCTTTAAAGAAATAGATTTAAGAAAATGATTCCTGATTATATGAATGATAGTGTTTTTACTAACAAGGATTCGTTTCTAATACATATCTTGATCCTTGTGAAAATGAAGCAAGATTTAATCTCTCATCAATTTTAACTTCATTTAAAGTAAACTCACAAATAGATGGAGGAGATGCGGGGTAAAAACAGAATTGATATCTCCATGTCATGGTTGCATAATTGACTCACTATTGAAAATGACATGAACCTAGTAAAGGCATCACACTTATGCTCAAAATTCGCTTACATTGTTGTCCTGGTATCACAATTACCATGCTTTTTGTTGATGACAAAGGGGGAGAAATATATGAGTATTAATGCCATGCTTGCATCACTAAGAGATATATGAATTGCTATGCTATGATTGCTATAATTTGCATTATGTCTTGTTTGTATCATATCAAGATATCAAACAAAAAATCTTACTTCGCAGTTTTACATGTTGATATCTTACAATATGATTAATTGCTACTATTACCATCATTCAAACTTGTAATGTAAAATTTGAAAATGAATGTCAAGCCTTGACATCATGTTCAGAAAGATACATCATGATGGGAGTATTGATAAGTTTAAATGATTTTAACTTATCAATATGTCTCTTTAATTCAAAGGTTTTGAATTCAAGAATGACTTATCTGAAGTATGGCATATAGATAGGGGGAGTTAAGGTTAACTCTATTATCAATTGATTATCATCATCAAAAAGGGGGAGATTGTTGAATCTCGGATTTTGATGATGAAGTCAATTGTCATTTGTTATATAATCTATATGTTGAGATAAGTGTGCAGGATTAACTACGATGAAAGTAAGACATGCAGCAGGAGTTGCGCCGGAGTCAAGACAATGATCACATTGGGAGTTCGACGGAAGTTCGGATAGTCGTCGGAGGTTCTGCGGGAACAAATCCGAGAAGTCCATGAGCTTGCCAAAGAAGCTCGTTGGAACTCGCCAAGTGGATCGTCGCAAGTCCAGGAGTTTGTCGGAAGTCCGCAGGAGCATCACCGAGGGTTCATTGGATGATCGACGGAAGTTCGCCGGAAGAAGCGATTGATGCACCGGAGCAAGTTGCAGTAAATGTCTTAGGAAATATTGTAGTTAGCACAATTATTAAGTTGGAAATGGGAGGTGATCCCATTAACTTAATCTTGGGGCAATTGGGCCCCTGAAAAACCCAAATTGGGCCGAATGGATCAACCCATTCGGACCCTAATTTCTACCAGGCGGTTGAACCGCCCCAACCAGGTGGTGGCACCGCCTGGGCTCAGTCTCCGAGCGAGACTGGGTGGTGCAACCGCCCCTGACAGGAGGTGGCACCGCCTGAGCTCGGTCTTCGAGCTCTGGCAGGAGGTGCAACCGACTCAGTCAGGCGGTGGCACCGCTTGAGCTCGGTCTTCGAGCTCTGGTAGGAGGTGCAACCGCCCCTGACAGGAGGAGGCACCGCCCAGAGGCTCAGTTTTCGAGCTCTGCTAGGCGGTGCAACCGCCAAATCCCGGAATTCCGGGAATTGACAATTTTGAGCTCGGAATTCAAACTGGGTTGGGGCCTATAAATACCCCACTCTTTCAGCAATGAAAGGGCACTCAAACACACCGAAATCCTGATCTTATTCTGTGATTTTTAGAGCTCAAAATTGTTGTAAAAGCCAAAAGTTCTTCTCCCTCTTTTCTTCCAAGTTTTGATCTTTAAAGAGAGGAGAGAAAATTCTGTAAGGGTTGTCTCCTAAGCCCGTCAAAAGGAGTAAAACTGTAAAAGGGTGGTTGGCCTTCGCCTATTGAAGGAAGGCCTCTAGCGGACGTCGGTGACCTCGTCGGTGGAGGAAGCCAAAAGTGGATGTAGGTCAAGATTGACCGAACCACTCTAATCTCGATTTGCATTTATTTTAAGCATATTATCTTTACTGTAAACCTCCTCAAAAGCTTACTGCTTTCTACGCATATACGATTGGGTTTCAAGCTTTGTACTTTCCGAATCGGCGTTTAGACGTAAATCAGTTTTATCATACGATCATCATATTTTAGTTTGTGTTTACGTTTTGATTTCTATCATAACTGCAAACTGCCTTTATATCCTTGCTTTAATTGCATCTCGCTTAATCAAGTGATTTACGAATCTGCATTTAGACGTAAATCAATTTTTTTCGCACGAATATCATATTTCAGTTTGCGCCTACTATCTGATTTGAACCATAACTGCAAACTGCATTTATATCTTTGCTGCATCTCGCTTAATCAAAAGTTAAAGTGATTTACGAATTGGCTTTCTTACTGAAATCACTTTTATCGAACGAACGCAGTTTTTTTAATCGTAGAAGGTTTTCCGCTGCACTAATTCACCCCCCTCTTAGTGCTCTTGATCCTAACAAACTTCTCCCCGGATCTCCGGCTTTAAGGCCTCAATAAAGGTCCCCAATAGTTGTTTTTCAGACCAATCACGAGTTTGATTAGATAACCTTTCAAACCTGGTTTAGTACTCCTAAATGGTGGAGGTTTGTCGGATCTTTGCTAGTTGTCCGTCAATGTTCTCGTAATAAGTTGGTCCGAAGCGGATCAGTAGTCTTTCTTTGAATTGTCGCCATGAAAGTACTCCATAAGTGTGTTCAAACCAGTCAAACCATTGTATGGCATCCCCTTCAAGATGTATAGCTGCAATTTCCACCATAGATGCATCCGCAGTTTTATGGTACCGAAAATATCGCTCAGCTCGTGAGATCCAACCAATTGGGTCTCCTTCTTCCCATCTAGGGAAGTCCACTCTCATGCGCGAATAGTTGGGGTCGGTCATAGAGCCTCCCCTCTCTTGGGAGTCATCTCTTTGGGCATGATGTGATTGGTTAGAGCTCTCTCCTTGATGTGATTTCTTCGGGCTTGGTGGTCGGCCCAAACTGAATTCGGTAAGGAGAGTCCGAATCTTATCCTCCATTCATGCCTCAAAGGCTTCAAATTTAGCATTGATTGTCTCCTCAGATGCCATAGTATATGACTCAAAATCTGAGATATTAAGATCTCTCATTTGTTGACGGGTTAAAGGCATGTATAGGTTTGATAGAAATCAGTGAAAGTTTGCTACAGAATTGTGTTGTCTTGTAAGAGCAGAATTATTGTTGAAGAAACAGCGGTTTCTCGACGAAATCTCCACCAAAAATTTGAGAGATTTGAGGAGGGAATTGACAGTAATATCTTAGTTTATATGACAGAGAAAATATAGTATCAAGATCAAACAAACAGTGTTATGTGGCTGAAATTCTGCAATGTATCTTTCGTTGTAGAGATGAAAACTTTGTGACGAAAAGTTTATGCAGCAATATAGGAACAAAATTTTTTTTATTTTTTGGATTTTCGGATAGGGATAACTAAATTGCAGCAGCAGTAAGGTAGGAAACCAGAACCTGTTGCAATTCACAGGATGATCCGCGGTGGTGGAGATTATGGCAGAATTTGACGACGATCTTTTAAGCAATTGTGAGAATTGCTTTGGATAGTTGTGGAGGGTTGATGGATGGTAGTGGAAGGGCAGCGAGATGCCAAGAACGTTGCTCTGATACCAGGTGATAGAACCCTTGCAGATTCTAAACTTAGGATTGATCTTTTTAGGGGATCGGCCTCCTTGGAACTCTATAGGGGTTCCTCCCTCCATGTTGCTGCTCAAAGGCTTCAGAAAAGATTCATCTATTGCTTAAGAAAAGAGAAGGAATACATGGCTATTTATAGGGCTTCTAAACCCTAACTCCTAATAGGACTCCTACTTAAGACTCTTACTTCTAACCAACTCCTAGTAGGACTCATAGTCAAGACTCCTATTCCCTTACAACTCCTAATTCTTTTCTAAGAAAACACCTCCTACTTGAATGCCCCTCTCAATTAGGACTCTCCTAGCTAGAGTCCTAACAGAATGTCCCTCTCAATTAGGACTCTCCTTGCTAGAGTCCTAACAGTTTTACATGAATGTCCCTCTCAATCATAAGAAGTCCTCCTTTACTACAGCGATGCTCACGGCTCCACGGCTCGTCACAATGCCAACATAACCCCTTCGCATATCGCTCCCGAAGCTCTTCTCTTGTTAACCTCTTTGTTGTAGGGAATTGGTCAATAGTAGGGGGGGCTGAGGGCTTCAATATTACAGGTTGAGGACATCAAGATAATCAGACAGACTAGTGTGTTGTATACCCATCCATATGATGAAGGTAGCTGGTCTCATAGCCGCTTGTGCGGGGACACTAAGGATATAGTGTATATTCTCATTGGAGAATGAGTACAATAATTGATCCGCTCAAGGAATACTGGATGGTTGATGATGCCTTATTGTCAAACAGCGATTCTATAGTCCTAGTAGTATATTAGTCCTTAGACTTGAGACACTAAGGATTGTATGAGTACTCCACTCTTTGATACGAGACTTATAGGTTTGAAAGTTCCAAATCTAGTATAACAAGGGTTGGGGTGGCTACTACCTATCATCTTGCGATGGTTTTAGGGTGAGCGGGGCACCTTCCAATAACAAGGGTTGGAAGAGTCATTATTTTTTCATTAGCTGTATTCGAGGATGGGGATTTAGTCTCCGATGGTCAGCTCGAGCGATCAACAATAGCTGCCCCGGGTTATCTAATGATGAGTATGAGCAACTCAAGCATTTGAAGGAGATTCTTTCTGCTTCCCGAGCGGTTAGGGACATGACTAAGGAGTGGTTGGTTGAGGGAGGTCTTAGTTCGGCTCCTTGGGGTATGGCTCAGGCCAATCCCCCTTTACTCTAGTTGCATCGTCACTACTTTGTGTTGCTGACTACGCTTTGGTCTCTTGAGCAGATATGGTGAACCTCAAGGAATTGAGGGGCATGCCCCATGCCTCTCTAGCTCCTCGACCTCGTCAACCCGCTATGCTAACCTCGGGGGACTTGGATCAACTGGGGAATTCTGAGTCTGGTCACCCGCGTAAGAAGCCGAAGACCGGGACATCCAAAATGTCCAAGTCCACTACAGCACGGGAGGTCGCCACCCAAGTAGGTGGCATCCCAAGGGGGCGCCCACACGGAATTGCCCAGAACGAGGAGGCTGCAGGGAGTGCATGCGGCAAGGAACATGCTGGGAAGTGTTAGGATCGAGGTCGGCACTAAGAGGGGGGGAGAATTAGTGTAGCGGTAAAATAACGTCGGTTTAAAGACCAACCACCTTTTACACCCCTCTTCTCCTTTTCCCGGGTTTAGGAGACAACCTTTACAAGCACTCACTCCTCTCTTATAGAATTCTAAACTTAGAGTAGAGGAGGGAATTTCTAAAGAGATTGCAGCAGCGTTTCTTCACTTTTAAACTCTCTATACTTGTGTATTTTAACGAGGGATGAGAGGGGTATTTATGGGCATCAAGTTGATTCAACTTGGAGCCTAAAAATATCTCATCCCGGGTTTTTCGGGCATGGGAGGTACCACCGCCTGCGCTGGGCGGTACCACCGCTAGTGTCAGTCTGACATTGGGCGGTACCACCACCCATCCTAGGCGGTACCATCGCTTGGGAGGCTATGCTGAGCGGTACCACTGCCTGGTAAGCTATGCTGGACAATACCACTACCCAGACTGGTGGTACCACAGCTTGGCACCCTGTTAGGGGTGGTACAACCGCCCAGACTGGCGGTACCACCGCCTGACACAGTTTCGAAGACTCTGCCACGACGGTGAGACTTCTTGGGGCACTGTTTGGGCCTCTCATTGGGCTCAACATAATCCTTACATGGGCCTAGCTGGCCCTTAATTGGGTTGGCCCAAATCCAAACCCAATTACGTGCTAACTACGATTCCTAAGACATTTGCTAAGCTAAATAAGTCACTATGTCTTGGTTTCTTTCGGCGAGCTTCCGACGATCTCTCGACAATGTTCTGGTGGACTCTCGGCAAGCTCCTAGACTTCACGATGATCTTCTTGGCATATTCAGACGAGCTTCTCTAGCAAGCTCTAAGACTTCTCGGTTGGTTCCGCCAGAACTTCCGACGAACTCTCGAACTCCCAACGAAGTCACGTCCTTGACTCCGGGACTTCATTTTACTTCATGCATTGCTATTATAGTTAATCCTATACATGTAAAAATATATTTTGATCTAGACAATTAATACTAAGCATTAATCATATTGTCCGGCATGTCATTGGTCCCTCGACTCTTCGTCCTTGTGTTCGAATTTATTTTTTATATTATTTTTAAATTTATTCTTTCTTAAATATTTTTTAAAATTTTGAGTCAAAAGTGCAATGTCATTGTTACTGTCCTCATCACTTGATGTTCCTTTCAAGTGGTCTTCTTGTGATGTGAGGGCCATATCCTTCCTATTCTTTGGAAGGGGGTTCTCGAGCTCGTCATGAGCTTGACATGTCATTTCGTAGGTCATTATGGACCCAATATGTTTTTCAAGAGGGAATATTTTAAGGTCTTTGGCTTCTTGAATTGCTGTAACTTTTGGATCCCAACTTTTAGGGAGGGATCTTAAGATTTTAGTTACTAGTTCAAAGTTAGTAAAATCTTTACCAAGAGCTTTGAGTCCATTGATGACATTCGTGAATCGGGTGTATATGTCTCCGATGGACTCACTTGGTTTCATTCGGAAAAGTTCGTAAGAGTGCACAAGGATGTTGATTTTGGACTCTTTCACTCGGCTAGTGCCTTCATGAGTGACCTCAAGAGTTCTCCAAATATCAAATGTCTAGTGCACAAAACAAGGCATTCATAGCCTTTGCGTTTAAAGCAAAAACATTTTTCTCTGATTCATTCCATTCGCTCATCGTAAGAGAAGATTTTTGAAATCCGTTTTCAACAATAGTCCAAAGCTCGAAATCCATGGAAATGAGGAAGATCCTCATACGAGTCTTCCAATAAGTGTAATCCGACCCATTAAACATGGGTGGAAGTGTGATAGAATGACCCTCATGTATGCCGGAGTAAGCCATCTCTCTTGAGTATCAAACCAAATATGAGAGTGAGCCTAGCTCTTATACCAATTGTTAGGATCGGAGCGACACTAAGAGGGGAGGGTGAATTAGTGCAGCGGATTAAAACGTCGGTTTTGACAAATCTTTCGTACGATAAAAATCGAACTCGGAAGTGCTTAACTTGAAAGCATATTCGTAAAGTTGTGCAGCAAAGGTAATGAGGAAATAAAGCATGTAAGAAGGTTTGTAGTAATGTAAATAGAAATAATGAAATGCAAACCAGAGATCATGTCGATTTTAAAGTGGTTCGGTCAAATGACCTACATCCACTTGCGAGGCCCTCTTCGATGAGGCTCCCACCTTCCACTAGCAAATCTCTTGAAGGGGAAGGGCAAATACCCCTCTTACTATTGAATCTCATATTTTGATGATGAAACTACATGATATATGTTTATGATTTAATCTGCGTTTTCAGTGACGCAGGATGCTTCGATCAGGATGAGACAATTAAAGCAGGAAAATCATGTTGTGCCGGAGGAACATGTCAGAAGATTGAACGTCGGGCCGGTGGATCGGTCGACATATCGACAGAAGGCTTCGGGCCGTGGACTCGGGCATCGGGCCAAGAAGAGCGGGTATTGTGCCAAGTATATCGGAGTTACGGAGTCAACTGGCCGATTGGGCAATAGGCTGCAGGAGAGGACGATACGCCGAAAGATCAGACGAAGCGTCGAGGGACCAATGACATGCCGGAAAACATGGTTAATTGCTTAGGATTAATTGTCTCGATCGAAGTTTTATTTTAAGTGTGCAGGATTAACTACGATAGAAGAAAGACATGCAGTAAGAGTTGCGCCGGATTCAACACAATGATCGCGTTGGGAGTTCGAGAGTTCGATGGATGTTCGGACAGTCGTCGGAGGTTCTGCGGGAACAAATCCGAGAAGTACATGAGCTTGCCAAAGAAGCTCGTCGGAACTCGCCAAGTGGATCGTCGCAAGTCCAGGAGTTTGCCGGAAGTCTGTAGGAGCATCACCGAGGGTTCATCGGATGATCGATGGAAGTTCGCCGGAAGAAGCGATTGACGCACCGGAGCAAGTTGCAGTAAATGTCTTAGGAAAAATCATAGTTAGCACAATGATTAAGTTAGAAATGGGAGGTGATCCCATTAACTTAATCTTGCGGGCAATTGGGCCCCTAAAAAACCCAAATTGGGCCGAATGGATCAACCCATTCGGACCCTGATTTCTGGCGGGAGGTGCAACCGCCCAAGCCAGGAGGTAGCACCGCCTGGGCTAAGTCTCCGATTGAGACTAGGCGGTGCAACCGCCCCAGCTAGGAGGTGGCACCGCTTGGGCTTAGTCTCTGAGCGAGATTGGGCGGTGCAACCTCCCCTGACAAGAGGTGGCACCGCCTGGGCTCGGTCTTCGAGCACTAGCTGAGCGGTGCAACCGCCTCAGTCAGGAGGTTGCACCGCCTGAGCTCGGTCTTCGAGCTCTGGCAGGAGGTGCAACCGCCCTTGATAGGAGGTGGCATCGCCCAAAGGCTCAGTCTTCGAGCTCTGCCAAGCGGTGCAACAGCCTGATCTCGAAATTTCGGGAATTGATAGTTTGGAGCTCCAAATTTGGACTGGGTTGGGGCCTATAAATACCCCACCCATTCAGCACTGAAAGGATACATAATACAATCCGAAATTTTGATCTTGTTCTGTGATTTTTAGAGCTCAAAATTGTTGTAAAGGCAAAAAATTCTTCTCCCTCTTTTCTTCCAAGTTCTGAGCTTTAAAGAGAGGAGAGAAAATTCTGTAAGGGTTGTCTCCTAAGCCCGTCAAAAGGAGTGAAACTGTAAAAGGGTGGTTGGCCTTCGCCTATTGAAGGAAGGCCTCTAGTTGATGTCGGTGACCTCGTCGGTGGAGGAAGCCAAAAGTGGAGTAGGCTAAGATTGACCGAACCACTCTAAATCTCGGTTTGCATTTACTTTGAGCATATTATCTTTACTGCATGCCTCCTCTAAAGCTTACTACTTTCTGCGCATATACGATCGAGTTTCAAGCTTTGCACTTTCCGAATCAGTGTTTAGACGTAAATATGTTTTTTTGTACGATCATCATATTTTAGTTTGCGTTTACATTTTGATTTCTATCATAACTGCAAACTGCCTTTATATCCTTGCTTAAACTGTATCTCGCCTAATCAAGTGATTTACGAATCAGCATTTAGACGTAAATCAGTTTCTTCGTACGAACGTCGTATTTCAGTTTGCGCTTATATTCTGGTTTTCATCATAACTGCAAACTACCTTCATAGATTGACTTTAGCGTCATCTCGCTTGATCTTAAGTTAAAGTAATCTTAGAATCGGCTTTCACACTGAAATCGTTTTTATCGTTCGAACGCAGTTTTTATCGTTGAAAGATTTCCGCTGTACTAATTCACCCCCCCCCCTCTTAGTGCTCTTGATCCTAACACTTACAACTCTTTACAAGCGGTTCACACTCTTACAAATTTTCAGTAAGAAAGAAGGAGGTGAACACTCTAGCAAATTGAAAACAAGACTTGCTATGACTTTTCTAAGACCTTTCTCTCAATCAATTGCTTCTCCAAAAGTTATAATCTCAGCTGAGATTTGAGGGGTATTTATAGGCCTCAAGAGGATTCAAATTTGGGCTCCAAAATTTGAATTCTCTTTGGTTTCCGATGCTGGCGGTGCCACTGCCTGTCAGTGGCGGTGCCACCGCCTGTCAGTGTCTGACATTGATAGTGGACTGGCGGTGCCACTGCCCAGCTCTCGGGTGCTGGGCGGTGCCACCGCCTGGCTCTCGGGTGAAGGGCGGTGCCACCGCCAGACCCTTCGGTTCACAAGTTGGGCTTTAATTTCAGCCCAAACCAAGTCTAATTTTGGGCCAAATTGGCCCCTAACCTGGATATAGGATTATCTCTTAATCCTAATCCTAATTACATGTGAACTACATAACTAAAAACATCCTAAGCTCAATTTACTTTTACTTAAGATCAATTTACTTTTACTTACCAAAAAAAAAAAAAAAAAAAAAAAAAACATCCTAAGCAAGTTTTCAACTACGAACGTCAAGTCTTGTTCCGACGAGCTTTCCGACGAACTTCTTCCGACGAACTCCCAGCAAGCTCCCGATCTTGTGATGACTTCAACGAGTAGCCGGGCCTTCTCAATGACCTCCGCGAACCTTCGACGATCTCTTCGGCGAACTTCCGAAAATTCCGACGGGTTCCCAATTTCTTCTCGATTGGTTCCGGCAGCATCTCCGACGATTCTTCGGTCTCTTAAACATCCATCGAGCTTGACTCCGGTATTCTTGCTTTGTGTTTTATGGTTATCGTAGTTAATTCTGCATACTTAACTCAATAATATGGATTAGATCAATTAACCCATCAATTGATTTTATCATCAAAATCCGAGATTCAACAATAAAAGGGAACTAAAGGCTCATAGGCTAGAGGTTTTTGGTTGCTACCTCCTATTCTCCTCTCCCCTTCTCCTCCTCAGATAGTAGGTATGTAGTTTTGGGTAATGATTAGAGGAGCATTGTCGTAGCCCTACTGTGTGGATCGCTACTAGAAAAGAGGATGTGTAACCTCCTTCATTCTCTCCTACAAATCTGTAGGGATTCAGAGATATATGATCTCCTTAGGTAAAACACAATCTTTCATATATGCAGTTTTCAGTTTTGCAGGTTTTGCACATTAATCTTCGCACAATGACGAACATCTTTTTAGGAAATATGAGAATTTTATTTTCTATTCTTCCGTTGCGCATGTGATGTCACTCGTGTCTAATGACTTTGAATAAATTTTGAGTATTCACATTAGCTTATAGTTTGTTATTCCATCATCTTTCCAAAATAAGAAACTTAAATTAAGTTCTTAACCTATTTAAAATAATGCAAACTACCACTTTTTTTCTCACATCTTCAATTATTTAAGAACTAATGCTATAGCTTTTCTTTTTTTTTGATAAGTAAAAGTAAATTGATTATGTGTAACGTTTCTACAAATAGCTTTGTCTATACATCATAGACAAAGTCAGGTAACTCATTGAGTACACATGTGGTAGTTATGACTACACATGTTGTAGACTTTAACTCCTAACTGTAACGAGCATGTTAAGATGTGCCAAGACTACCATTGGTTACAGCATTTAACATCGTTGCCAAGATCTTTAGCTAATAGTAAAATTGAATTTGATAAAAATATCTCTTTCTCTTCGTGTAAAGTGCTCCATTTTGAGATTATGCTCCATGCATGATCTTGAGTCTCTAATAATCTCTGTCAAGAGCTGAGCATTGTTTGTGTGTTGACATTCAAAGATTCTGCTACATCTCTCCTTCCACATCCACCAAATAGCACATCTGAAAGTAACCTTTGCCAATTGTGTAAGAGGTCCTTTTCTTGAGAAACTTTGTATGAGGTCGCCTAATTCTTGATGCAAGTTTGGTTGCGGCAGCCTATTGAGTTCAAATCGCTGGAGAATCTCCTTCCATATCCATTTAGTATATTCACAAGCAAAATAGAGGTGGTCAATAGTTTCTTCTTGTTGCAAACAAAGGGAGCATCGGTTAACATGATAGATACCTCTTCTCTTAATATTATCTATTGTAGGTAGTTTATTCAGAAGGGCCTGCCATGTACATAAGGAATGTCTCTGTGATCCCGGTCGATCCCATGTCCAACTGCTGTGATAGAGGCTATAGCTTTTCTTGTAAAATTTATGTACCAAACACGGCAATTTGGTAACTCAGAATCTCGAATTGGGTTGTAAGATTCTCAAAATTGTGGAAAGATGTGATCAAATATTTATAATATTTTGATTTACATAATGTTGAAACAAATGCCTCTAGAATTTCTAGCAAATTGTGGGCGCCAATGAAATTCTATCTCTTTCATTCTATCTCAAAAATTGTTATGTTGTGTTATGATAAAATCTACTCAAAATAATATTTTAATTAATATTAATATTATAATTATATTTTATTTAGTTACAAATATTAGCATAACACGAAGATAAAACAAAACAATAGTCTCATATTCTTAGGATATCAATATTCAAAAGGGAAGATTATATATTGATAAAAATATTAAATAATTAACTCGAAAATTATTTTTGGTTATGTTGTTTTATGATCAAATCTATTCAAAATAATAGTTTTATTAATTTTAATTTTATAATTATATTTTATTTAGTTATATATATTAGCATAACACGAAGACAAAACAAAATGATAACCTCATTTTCTTACAATATTATTATTCAAAAATAAAGATTATATATCGATAAAAGTATTAAATAATGAACTCGACATAAAGATCATGTTGACGAGGTTAGCCCCGACATCCTCAAGGTAAACACAAATCATTGAGTCTTAGACGGAGTGTTTTTTGTCTTCTTCCTCATCCATGAATCTCTTCCAGAACCAATGTTGCTTCCAAACCTTCTCGGTCATTTCATCGATCGGTACGTTCTTGGTCTCGGGCAATAAGAAGATGACGAACAGACCCATCACCACAATCCATGCACCAAAGAAGAAGAAGATCCCGGCACGTAGATGACACATCATAGATAGGAAAGCTTGGGCAATGACAAAGGTGAAAAGCATGTTGGAGCTGACGGCAAAGGCATAGCCGGCGGTCCTCGTCGCCAGGGGGAAAGTTTCACTAGGAATCAACCAGCCAAGTGGACCCCAAGACCAAGCAAAGCTCGAAACGAATAGGCACACGAGCACCACCACCCAAACTGCCACTCCGTGTCCCAGCTCATTGGTTGCTTTCAAATTCACAAGCAAAATGCCTCCAATAGCCACCTGCATGCAAATCACCCCCCACTTGAGTTAGAATCTCATATTTCAAACGATTCCTCGTAATCTATAATTTACATGTTTAATATGCCCATGGCTTGTGTCCCTAACCTGTGTGATCAACATCTGGCCACAAGCTTCAAGAAGCAGGAATCTCCTCCCGACTTTGTCCACTAAGACCACTGATACGACGGTAGACAGAACATTGACGATCCCCGTGATGACCGCAGAAAGAAGTGAAGCATCATTCTTAAATCCGATGGTCTGAAAGAGGACTGGTGCATAGAACATGATGGCGTTGATCCCAGTGAACTGCTGGAAGACTTGCATCACGATGGCAATAACCAATTGCGGTCGGCTACTTCTCTTCATGAGATTCTTGAAAGGTTGCTTCACCTGTCGTGCCATCTCGCAGGCGTGTAGTATTTCCTCGTACTCTGCATCGACATTGTCGGTCCCCCGGATCTTCTTCAACATGGCCAAGCCTTCCATAAGCATCTCACGCTCGATGAGGCTCGTCGGGGTCTCCGCAATCACCATGGAGCCCAAGCAAAGCATCATCGCCGGCACTCCAGCCAAGCCAAGCGCAAGTCTCCACCCCCAGGGGTGGATATTGGATACCAAGTAGTTTACAATGTTCGCCACAAAGATCCCGATGGTCACGTCAAGTTGGAAGAGGATGTTTAAGGCTCCACGGACGTGAACTGGTGCGATCTCCGACAAGAATAGAGGAACTGCCTACAGGATGAATAATAGTGGCAAACATATGACACGGAAAGTGAGTTTAACAAAAGATACATCTTCCAGGAGAAATTGGAAGTTAATAGGGAAATTGAGACGGAAACTGAAGAGAAGAGAAACTCTAGAATGAAAAATTGTATGAAAAAGAAAGTAGAGCAAACCTGATTGGCAAATCCAACACCAACTCCGAGGAGAATCCTTCCGATGATCAGCATGGCAATGTTCACAGCAGCTGCGTTCAGGATGACACCAACCAAGAAGAATATTGATGCTGCTTGCATAGTGAGCTTCCGGCCATGTTTCGTGCAAATCTTCGAAGCTACGAAGCTGGCTACCAAGGCAGCAAGGTACAATGATGAAGTGAAAAGCTGAAGGTTTTGGTTATCAAACTTGCAATAGTTGTCTTCCTTGGCTTTGTGCTTCCTCTCAAAGACCGCAGGGAAGAACTCCTCCAAGAAGTCATCCATAGATGTCACTCCCCCTGCAGATTGACCGTACAGATACGATTGATTAGCTCCATGATCAGAAATAGATTGGAGCTGAATGAGGAAGGCTTTAGGCAAAAGCAACATATATGAGGCAGTTGATGACAAAGAGAAAGAACCATCACACAACCAAGTGGAAAATCCAAGCAAGATCTGCAAGCAACCATCTCTTATCTTGTATGATAGAGCATCTTTCTCACCGTATTATCAATACCATCAAATGGGCTAATGTCAACTAAAGAAAATAAACAATCATCTTCCTGTTGTACCTCAATAACAAGTTGTTCCTTTTGTTTTTTTCTTTTATAATAAGTAGGTCTAATTATCTGATTTAACCTATGACAAACCTGGCCATACTTTCGATGCTAGATAATAAAACAAATAAATCTAGGGAAGGATTTAGGCAAAAGCAACATATGAGGCAGTTGATGACAAAGAGAAACAACCATCACACAACCAAGTGGAAAATCCATGCATGGAATCCCAAGCAAAGTTATTACAAGATCTGCAAGCAACCATCACCTATCTTGTATGATAGACCATCTATCTCTCTGCAATGGAGGTGGAGATTGGATTATTAATACCATCCAATGGGCTTATGTCAAGTAAAGAAAATAAACAATCATCTTCCTGTTGTAGTTAAAACCTCAATAACAAGTTGTTCCCTTTCTTTTTGTAAAAAGTACGTCTAATTATCTTATTTAACCTATGATGACAAACCAAGACAAACCTGGCCATACTTCCGATGCTAGATAATATAACAAATAAATCTACTACTGAATTAATATAAAATGGAATTTACCTGATATCCCAATGTCATAACCAAACATGAGGCCTCCCGTGGCTGCAATTATTCCACATATTACAACATATATTGTGATCCTTCCCTCAAATTTCTTTGCACCACTAGGCCCCGCATTTGACATCACCATCGCCGGCATCTTGTCCTTCCTCTCTCGGCTGCAATATTGCACCTGGTTTACACAAAAGGCCAAGTGCAAGATTGTCCGAAGAGGTGAAGAAAAAAGGAAAACAGAAGATGGGGATGCCAACTTGAAAGGAGATAAGAAAAATGGTGTATATATAGAGGTCTTCGAGGGACGATAATTAAGTAGAAATTTGATTTTAACCAAAGAAATGCCAATAATAGTGACAATGCTCGCAGAAGGCCAACACAGCTTTGTCAAGAATAGGGCCTTATCTAACATTAAGTTAAAAACTAAAGCTAAATGGAAGGATTAAAAACTTTGGAATTTGTTGAAGTGGAGTAGGCCAATAAATTGAAAGGCATGCTGCCTATCCAGATGGTCATCTTACTTGGATTGCACAATCAAAGTGTTATCTTCCTCCTTAAATCAAACTTGGACCAACTATCCCTCTTGAACATAGACTTCTTGCACTGTTAGAGAAGATGGATAACACTTTCTGATGTCAAACCCATAAACCAATATTGTAGATATCTGACAGCACAGATCATGATCAATTAGTGTAACTATCTATCGCATTGAAACAGCACCTTGCTCAGAAAGGGTTGCAAAAACAGGATGGGCTAACTCTGAGATCCCATATGATATAAGTCCCAATATTGTAATGTAGCTGCCTTGGATTTGCAAGTATAAATGATACTAGTCATATAAGCATGGCAAGCAGGTAAAACAAATACTAATAATAAAAAGAAATATAATGATTTATTATATCGAGATGCTCACAACAAGGCAGCATAATGGTAAAAACCAATCATATAGTAGAAAATCCAAGGGTTTCATGTTCCTATACATTTTTGAATCACTGGATACCAATTCAGATATAGATATCAGAAAAATATTAAATTCAATAACCTTATTTGTCAAAAAAAAGAAAAAGGATAAGGATTATGGATTTTAGCTGGAGGAATATGGGAACATTACATGAATTGCGGACGGCATGAAAAAAAATGTTTAAATAACTAATTCAAATTGATCGATCATATTTATTTTATAAATAAAATTTAAAATATATTAATACAAGAAGCATAAGAAAAAAATGTGTTTACATGTAAAAACTATTAACAACTTCAAATATTCAATTTTTTTTTGGTAAGTCATATATTCAAATTCGTTTAGAAATAAAAACACATTTAGAGATTAGCCCATATCTATACCAGTAGTATCATGATGATATTGGATAAGCAGGCAAGAGTAAGGATATACGATGGGCACATTTCCATCTCTATCCACCGCTCGCTACGTATTTGGATGGACAATATCAAACCACTTACAGCTACAATAATAGCAACGATAAAACTTAGCAAAACTAAATATGTATATGATAAGCAATATGTACAATTTAATTTGTAGAATGTTTTTTTAAGATATTAAACCATACTCTTGCTGTAGCTTGCATATCCCATCAGGCCTGGGTTGTCTTTTGTCAGATCCAAAATTGCTGGTTGACCATCTGTTGAATGGTTCCAAATTGCAGAGGTCGAGCTACCACTGGTTCAAAATACTTATTCATTCAGGGAAGGACTCCATCTCGCTACAATGGAAGGAAAGACCAAATTTAAATCAAGATGGATGGATGTTACACCGATTATCAATATTCTTTTCAAGGCAAGTTGATCCTCCATGGAAATTGTTAATCCTTGCCAGAGATGTTGGTTCTTGTCGTAACCTGTTACTTGAGTAAACATCTTTATTGTAACCTTTTACTAGGGGTTAAGTTTCAGTGATTCTAAAAAACAGCACACCACTTCATGAATCACTAGGTAGGAAACATGAGTAGTTGCACAGAAGATACAAAAGAACACCTCATAGTGCAAAATTTAAAGCAAGCAGGGTGCAGAGATCAGACCTGAATGACTTGTACGATGGTGCATGTGATGGCGGTCGCCGCCCTTCCGGTGCAATGCCCCACCGGCGACGATTCGATTGAAGAGCTCCCTCACGATGTGGACGTCGCAGTCGTCTTAGTAGGTGTCGTGGAGGCTCACGATGTTGGGGTTGGCAGACAAGTGCCTCATAATCTCAACCTCCCTGCGCACGTCCTTGATGAGCCACAGCCTAGCATAGTTTCTTTTTGGAGATGGATTTGCAGGCGAGGTGCTCCCCCGTGGCCTTGTTGGTGCAGAGGTAGGTGACGCCGAACTAGCCACGGTCGAGCACCTGCCCCAACTCGTACCGACTGCCGATGTCGCGGCCGGTGGGGTTCCTGAGGACGACAAGGCTAGGGACCGGCCCACAGTGGTAGTCGATGATAGAAGATAAAATTTTTTTAACTGCATAAGAAAATCTCTGAGTAGTTGAGAAAAATCATCTTTGCTAATATGTATAAATAGCCATCAAGTTCACTATATCAAACACACTCTGTAATTATATTTCATATTTTATCATAGTATCAGGGATGGAGGAGCAAGCAAACGATAAAAAACAGAATACTACGATGCAATTAAAAGGAATCCTTTCGATCAAGAAAACCGATGTAGTATTTAAAACAAGAGGATTGACATAGAACACTTTCAAGATATTCCCAAGTGTATTATTCTTCTCTTTTGCTTCATAAACTACGACGGTCTTATTTATAGGACCTAGTGGTTACTACCTCACTCCCCATGTCACCCATGATTGAGATAGTTATAGGAACTATCATATAACTTCTAGATCATGGGCCACTTCTTGAAACATGCCTAAAACTATCCAAAACATGATAACTACCTAGATAACTACCATGAATCAATTCTCAACACTCTCCATCGATTCATAGTTATATACACTGATTTGCGACATGAAATAAACATGCTTTTGAACTGAAAGTGACTTAGTGAGGATATCTGCAACTTGTTCATCTGTTCCATAATACTTCATCGCTATGGCTCCACTTGCTACAAGATCTCGGATGAAATGATAGCGTATCTCTATATGCTTTGTTCTTCCATGAAATGTTAGATTCTTCGTCATTACACTCATGGCTTTGTTATCCCAAAATATTTTCGTTGCTTCTTTTTATTCTTGATGAATATCTTTAATAAGTCTTCTAAGCTATGATGTTGACAAGCTGCTGATGTTGCGGCTACATATTTTGCTTCTGATGTTGATAACGCAATTGTTACTTGTTTTTTTGAACTCCAAGATATAGCTCCTGACCCAAGGCTAAAAATATTGCATGAAGTACTCTTTCTATCATCTAAAGCTCTTGCCCAATCACTATCAGTGAAACCAAATAATTTACATTTAAAATTATGAGAATACCAAATACCATAATATATAGTTCTAGCAATATAATGCAGAATTCTTTTAACAGCTCTGAGATGCTTGGGTTATGCATAAACCTATATACTACACCAATAGAAAAGGTAATATTTGATCGAATATGAGTTAGATAAATCAAACCTCCAACCAAACTTCTATAGTATCTTACATTTGTCAAATATGTACCATCTTCAAGTTTCAATTTCTCATTTATATTCATGGGTGTTGCTGTAGCTTTGCAATTAATCATATTAGATTTTTTGAGTAGATCCATTGCATATTTTCTTTATGAAATAAAAATTTCATCTTATCCTTGCTTCACTTCCAACCCAAGAAAATAATGCAGTGGACCTACATCTGACATTTCAAACTTATCTATCATATACTTTTTAAATTCTGCTATAAAAGAGTTAGATGAACCCATATATATTATATCATCAACATAGAGGTAAACCATTAGAATATTATGTTCACCTTAATTCTTTAGATAAAGAGTAGGCTCATTATTGCTCCTCTTAAATCCATTTTGAAGAAAATAATAATTAATTTTACTATACCATGCCCTTGGAGCTTGTTTAAGCTCATAAAGAGCTTTTCTTAGCCTATACACCATTTATCCATATCCTTTAACCAAAAAACCATCGGGTTGAGCAATAAAAATCTCTTCGTGTAAATCTCCATTTAAAAACGTAGATTTCACATCAAATTGATAAACAGGCCAACTCAAGTGAGCATCTAAAGCCAAGAAAGTTCTCACGGTTTCGAATCTAGTAACTGAAGAAAAAGTATCATCAAAATCAATAACTTATTGCTGTGAATATCCTTTTGTTACAAGTCGAGCTTTATGCTTTTGGATACTTCCATCTGCATTAAACTTTGTTTTAAACACCCATTTTAATCCAATAGCTTTCTTTTCTTTCGGTAGATCCATTAGCTCCCAAGTTTCATTCTTCTCAATTGACTTGATTTCCTCCTTCATTGCTTTTCGCCATTCCTCTTTTTCAACTACTTCCTTAAAAAATATAGGATCTGAAATAAACAAAGCAAATGTTGAGTTATAAATTTCTGTTAGTGATCTGAAATTTCTTGGAGGGGTTTCATTTAAGGAATCAAAATTTGAATTGCTATTGGGTGAGGTTGATGATGAATTTGTTGAAGTAGGATTTGTCATTCGATTCTACGGAGTGTCTAGTTCTATTGTAATCTGAATTTGTGTTCCACCTTTATTGGTCTCCCAATTCCAATTTGCCCTTTCATCAAACACAATATTTCTGTTAATAATAACTTATTATATAATCGATATGCTTTCAATTGTAAGGAATAACTAATTAAGATACATTTTTTAGATTTTTCATCAAGCTTGTGATGATTTTATGAATTCACCAAAGCATACGCAATACAACAAAAAATTCTTAGATAGCTTACACTTGGTTTCATACCATACCTTAAAGATAAAAATCTGGTTTAATTAGAGTAAATATTTGCATAACGCAAAACAAGATATTTTCACTTGATGTTTCAAATATTAAAAAGCATACTTTTATCGTAACTCAAAAGAATGAGTTTAATCTATGACATTTAAGATATAGATACCTTAACATTAGTAGTTTAAGGTTGTTAAACAAAAAAAAAAAAGTTTTCAAATTGCCTAAAATTAATACACTTGATGTATGTGAAGGATGTATTTATGACAAACAAAGTAAAAAACCATTTCCTGTTGGAAAAGTATGGAAAGCATCTAATTATCTTGAATTAATTCATATTGACTTATGTGGACCTATGAATACAAAATTATTTGATAGAAGTCAATATTTTCTATTGTTTACTGATGATTATAGCTGCATGAGTTGGGTATATTTTCTGAAACTGAAATTTGAAATATTTGATAATTTTTAAAAATTCAAGGCACTTGTAGAAAGGCAAAGTGGTAGATATATAAAGACACTTCGGACAGATAGAGGTGATGAATTTTTATCTAATTAGTTTAGTTATTTTTGTAAAGAAAATGGTATTCACAGAGAATTGACAGCACCATATACACCGGAGCAACATGGTGTAGCTGAACGTAAGAATCAGACTATTGTTGAAATGGCAAGAAGTTTGCTTAAAGGAAAACACATTCCAAATCAGTTTTGGGCAGAAGCAATTGCAACAATAGTTTATTTATTAAATATTTCACCAACAAAGGCTGTTATGAATCAAACTCTTTTTGAGGCTTTAGTAACGAGGTGGAGACCCTACCTGATTGACCGGTGATTTCAAATTAAAACCAACCATAGAAGCCTCAAGTACTTTTTGGAATAGAAGATATCATCCCTTGAGGAACAAGAATAGGTAACCAAACTTCTAGGATTTGATTATGTAAGTATTTACAAAAAAGAGAAAGAAAACGTTATTGCAGATACATTCTCATGGCTACCTAAGCAAGCTAAATTTTTAACCATCTCTCTTCCTACCACCGACTTGCTTAAAGACATTAGGGAGGAATGGAAGAAGGATCAAGAGATCAGTAATATCATAAAAAAATTGGAGGAGGATCTAAGCGTAATAGCACACTACACTTGGGATTCGAGGGATCTAAGCTACAAAGGTCACATTGTGCTTATACCCGACTCCCCTTGCATCAAACTCATCCTGCACGAAATGCACTCCACACCTTCAGTAGGGTACTCCGGATTTTTGAGAACCTACAAAAGAGTGAAGCAAAATTTTTATTGTAGAGGGATGAAAAAATTATTTTTAAATATGTGGCACAATGTGATATATGTCAACAGCGAAAGGGTGAAATAATGGCGAGTCCAGGGAAGCTAAAACCATTACCCATATCAGACTTGGTGTGGACTAACATCTCCATGGACTTCATCGAAGGGCTGCCACCTTCCAAAGGTAAAAGCACAATTCTCGTGGTGGTTGATCGACTTACAGAATATGCTCATTTTTATGCTGTGCAAAATCCCTATACTACTGCTAGCATTGCTCATATTTTCATAGAAAATATTGTTAAATTGCATGGGATGCCAAGGTCAATTATAAGTGATCGTGGTAGGATCTTCACTAGTAAATTTTGGACCGAGTTATTTCAGTTACAATGCACCAAACTCAAGATTAGCACAGCATATTATCCACAAACTAATGGCTAAACAAAGGTGGTGAACATGTGTTTAGAGATATACCTTCGGTGTTTCTCTAGTGACCGGCCAAAGGAGTGGGCGAAATGACTTCCCTAGGCCGAATGCCGAATGCTGGTATATCATTCATCTACAAAATGTTCCGCATATAAAGCATTGTATGGTCGGTCGGCCCTTATGATTCCAAAGTATGTAATTGGCTCGGCCAAGATAAATCAGGTCGACCAAGATTTAATTGATAGGGGCAAACTACTACATTTGCTAAAGGATAATCTCTCTACCGCTCAAGCTAGAATGAAACAGCAAGCTACAGAATTTTCAGTAGGAGATTAGGTTTATCTTTGCCTATAGCCATACAAGCAAATCTCCATCAATACATGAGCCTCCATGAAGCTATCCCCATATTTTTATGGCCCATATCAGATCACAGAGCGTATTAGAGCCATGACATATAGACTTAAATGTTGAATCTCATATTTTGATGATGAAACCAATTGATAATTGTGTTTATGTTTTAATCTGCATTTTGAGTGATATGGGATGCTTCAATCAGGATTAGACAATTAAAGCAAGAAAAATCATGTTGTGCCGGAGGAACATATCAGAAGATTGGACATCGGGCCAGTGGATCGGTCGACGTATCGATAGAAGGCTTCGGGCCATGGACTCGGGCATTGGGCCAAGAAGAGCGGGTATTGTGCCAAGGATATCGGAGTTGTGGAGTCAACTGACCGATTGGGCAATAGGCCGCAAGAGAGGATGATGCGCCGAATAATCGTACGAAGCGTCGAGGAACCAATGACATGCCGGACAACTTGGTCAATTACTTAGGATTAATTGTCTCCATCGAAGTTTTATTTTACATGTGTAGGATTAACTACGATGGAAATAAGACATGCAGCAGGAGTTGCACCGGAGTCAAGACTATGATCACGTTGGGAGTTCGAGAGTTCGACGGAAGTCCGGACGGTCGTCGGAGGTCCTACGGGAACAAATCCGAGAAGTCTAGGAGCTTGCCAAAGAAGCTCATCAGAACTTGCCAAGTGGATCGTCGTAAGTCCAGGAGTTTGTCGGAAGTCTGCCGGAGCATTGCCGAAGGTTCGTCGGATGTTTGCCGGAAGTTCGCCGGAAGCTTGCCGGAAAAAGCGATTGACGCAACGGAGCAAATTGCAGTAAATGTCTTAAGAAATATTGTAGTAAGCATGTAGATTAAGTTAGGAATGAGAGGTGATCCCATTAACTTAATCTGGGGACAATTGGGCCCTCGATAGACCCAAATTGGGTCGAATGGATCAACCCATTCGGACTAGAATTCCTGCCAAGCGATGGCACCGCTAGGGTCGGCGGTGGCACCACCCAGGAGATGGTCTCCCAAGAAAGCTGGGCGGTGCAACCACTCAGGTCAGGCGGTGGCACCGCTTGGGCTTAGTCTTCGAGCGAGACTGGGCGGTGCAACCACCCTAGTCAGGCGATGGCACCGCTTGGGCTCAATCTCCGAGCGAGACTATGCGATGCAACCGCCCCTGTTAGGCAGTGGCACCGCCCAGAGGCTCAGTCTCCGAGCTGCCAGGCGGTCGTACTGCCTAGTCTGACGGTAGTACCGCCAGGACCCCGAAAATCCGGGAGGTGACATTTTTTAACTCCAAATTCAAACCAGTTTGGGGCCTATATATACCCCACCCTTTCATGCATGAAAGAGACCGAAAGCTTGATCTTACTTTATGATTTTTAGAGATCACAAGTGTTATAAAGGCTAGAAGTTCTCCTCCCTCTTTTCTTCCAAGTTTTGAGCTTTCAAAAGAGGAGAGAAATTCTGTAAGGGTTGTCTCCTAAGCCCGTCAAAAGAGTGAAACTGTAAAAGGGTGGTTGGCCTTCACCTATTGAAGGAAGGCCTCTAGTGGACGTCGGTGACCTCATCGGAGGAGGAAGTCGAAAGTGGATGTAGGTCACGTTTGACCGAACCACTCTTAAATCTGGTTTGCATTTCCTTTGTGCTATTTATCTTAACTGCAAACTGCCTTCCTTACTTTACTTCAAATATATTTTCATAAGCTTTCAAAATTATTATCTGCACGAAACGATTTTTATGTCGGAATCGGATTTCAACGTACAAACGCAGTTTCAATCGTCGAAAGTTTTCCGCGGCACTAATTCACCCCCACCCCCTCTTAGTGCTCTTGATCCTAACAATTGGTATCAGAGCTCGGTATTTCTCATTTCGGATTTACACCCGAGAGAAAAGGCTCTTCGTGGCTTTCAAGAGGGCTTATCGGTTGTTCATGCACCATTGTTTAACGGATTGGACTACACTTATTGGAAAACTCGAATGAGAGTTTTCTTGATTTCTATGAATTTGGATTTATGGAATATTGTTGAAAACGGTTTTCAACTTCCCTCTAAATCGTTGAACGAATGGTCGGATTTGGAGAAGAAGTATTTTTCTTTAAACGCAAAGGCTATGAATGCCTTGCCTTATTTCGCGCTTTGGACAAAAATGAGTTCAATCAGATTTCTACGTGCGAAACGACTTTTGATATTTAGCGAACACTTGAAATCACGCATGAGGGAACTAGTAGAGTCAAAGGCTCGAAAGTTAACATTTTATTGCATGATTTTGAGCTTTTTCAAATGTAACCAAGCGAGACTATAGGCGACATGTACACCCATTTCACGGATGTCGTCAATAATCTAAGAGTTCTTGGTAAATCTTTTTCAAATTTTGATCTCGTAAGCAAGATCTTAAGATCCCTTCCGAAAAGGTGGGATCCTAAAATAACCGCAATACAAGAGATAAAAAATTTAAATGATTTTCCATTAGATGAATTAATCGGGTCATTAATGACCTATGAAATGACACTTTTGGAACATTTTGAACCCGATGAGCACTTGAACCACCTTCCAAAGAATAGGAAGGATTTGGAACTCCGGACAAATGAATACCACTTGAGCGATGACTCAAGTGATGAGGACAATGATAAACTTGAACTTCGAACACTAAATCTTAATAAATTTATTAAACAAAAATCTAAAATAAACAATGAACTTGAACAGAGGAAAAGGCCAAAGAAGAAAAAGGCAACCAAGGATGAATCAAGAACTTACAAAGGTGAAACGGCGAATTGGGCTTTGACGGGCTTTGACTACAAGGTAAGTAACTCAACTCTCTTGAATTCTTTTGAAATTACTTGAAGTTTTTCATGAGTGCTTAATTTAGATAGTAGGAATAGGAAATAAAAAAATATTTTTCAAAAATTATATCATGTTTTTCTTTTTAGCATTTTTGAAAAATTAAAAATTTGATCATGAAAAGTATATTGCTAAGGTTTCATGCATGTTATGTTTTGAAATGTTGAATGATGTATGCAACATTAGGGATGATAATTATATGATATGTGATAATGCTTAGGATTAATCCATGCATGTGTATCTTGATGACTTTATGTCATGCATGAGTTTTTGAAGTAAATGTTGATTTAAAACTCTCATTTTAGATTAACATGTTTTTTGTCTAATCAATTTTATGACGAATTAAGATGACATTCTCATGACATATTAAGATGGCATAGTGCATGTACATCTATGTATAAATTTCTTGATAGTCTTTTGATGATAGATGTGATATCATGATGTGTTTGGTCTTGACGGTTTCATGACAAAACTTATGTTTCGATTTTAAATGATGATATATATTTTCATAAAAGACTTGAATACCCTCACATAAAATCAATTGTATGAAATGGAAATGAATTTTCTATCCTATTGAGATTAATAAATTTATTTTACCAATCTTGTAAATCTCATGAAAATAAACATGATGAATATTTTGAAAATAAATAAGTGTATCATGCATTTGGTCTTAATGATTTCTATTGAACATACTTTTTGAAATCATACTTGATGATGAATATCAAGATATTAAAATGATGTTATCATGGAATCTTGCTTGATGATTTGTTTTATGAAATTTACCTTTCCGTCTTAAATGTTGACACTTGTTTTATTAAAGGTAAAGGCATGCTTATAAGAAGCAAATCACATAAATAGAAATTTATAAAAACAAAATACGATCCTCTATCTTATCGACTTTTCAATAAATCTATGCTTGTCATGTATGAATTTATTGAATGTGACTTTGAGAATGAATTCGGATATCACAAATGCTTAATTCATACTTATGACATGAGACACATTTTAAATATGAATCATGTTCAATGCTTCAATCATGTTATATCTCCCTTAATTCATTTTGTTCTCCTAGATTTATTTACTAAAGAGGAGAATCTTCCGAATAAATGAAATGATACAAATGAATCACTTATCGATATATCTTTTGAAATATCTTTTTAATGTGATGTTGATAATTTGAGATGCATGTTGGAATTCATGACATGAGATAATTGAATCCTTGACTTACTTTTTATATGGCTTGAAAATAGATGTTTAAAATCTTGCTTGATGAGTTGTTTTATAAGATTTTGCCTTCACGTCTTGAACTTTCATGCTTATCTTGATTTAGCATATAAAGACTAAGGCATGTTTAGATGAAAAAGAATCACTTAAAAATTACTTTTCCCATCTGATCGAGATTAATGATTTCATGATATTTTGTGAATCTCAAAATTGATTTTGATGATTTGATTATGAGTTTCAAGTTAACGATTTGATTTAAATAAGTTTTATCTAAATCATAATCTTGATCTTGTAAAATTGGAATCACAAATAATATCTTTTGGTATTCATGAATTGATACTCACAATATGAAAGTATTGGTATTCATGACTTGAATTTGATTGAAACATTGCATGCTTAAATTAATCATTATCCTATGTTTCAAAAATTCTTTAAATGCCTTATGTGATGATTGAAAATTAATTTGCTATATGATGAATCACGAATCATGACTTGATCTATAATATTGATATATTTTAATCATGATCCTTGGTTGTATAATTCTTTTGCTCTATTAAAAAGATTTGTCGAATGAATCATGTCCTTGAATTTTTTTGATATCATGACATGATTTTGTAATATGGCTTGTATAATGATTAAATTTTTTAGCTATTGATTTCTCCATTCTTTTCGATAATGATAAAGGGGGAGTTAGTTTACTAGCCTGCATATTTCAAAGGAAGAAAAATTTGCTAGCTCGATCATTTCATTGAAAGAACTTGCTATCATGAACACTACCAATGAATTGCAAATCTTGCAATCTAAAGAGAAGCAAAGAATTGCTATCTCGAAAGAAGCAAGAAATACTATCTTATAATCTCAAGCAAATGTGCTATCTTGCCTATTTTAAGAAGTAAAACTTGCAACTTGCACATTACAATATGAAGCAAGAATCATGAGCTTACACAAGAAAGCTATCTTGCACTTGCTTTCAAAATTGTTGCTAGCTTATATGTAGTAAAACTTGCATATCGTAAAAATTGCTAGCTTGTAGTCTAAAGAGAAGCAAACAGTTGCTATCTCAAGATGCTAAACATGCTAAACATGCACTTTGCAATGGAAGCAAAATTGCGAGCTCAAACATTGCAAAGGAAGCAAAATTTGATAGCTTGCAACTTGCATATTTCAAGAAGCAATAGTTGCTTTCTTGAACATCTCAAAATTGCTAGCTTGCGTGTCTTAAAACGTTGAAAAATTTTTGCTAGCTTGTATATTGTAAACTTGCTATCGTACTACCATGTATATCTTTGATGATAACAAACTTGTATGATGGTAAAAATGGATATTATTTTTTTCATGCAATGAGTTGAACTTATATTCCAAACACAAGAATAGTTGGACTTCTCCTTTTTGTTGATGACAAAGGGGGAGAAGTATGATGTTATGCCTAAGTTTATGCATAAGTTCATGATGACATGTTGCAAGTATTAATGATGAATATTGCAATGACTTGAATTCAGTTTGAATTCAAGGTTCTATCAATATGGCATATTGATAGGGGGAGTTTGTTTAAACTCCGGGAGTTAAGTTTAACTCTTTCATCAATTGGTTGTCATCATTAAAAAGGGGGAGATTGTTGAATCTTGTATTTTGATGATGAAAACAATCGATAATTGTGTTTATGTTTTAATCTGTGTTTTGAGTGACGCAGGATGCTTCGATCTGGATGAGACAATTAAAGCAGGAAAAATCATGTTGTGCCGGAGGAACATGTCAGAAGATTGGACGTCGGGCCGGTGGATCGGTCGACGTATCGACAGAAAGCTTCGGGCCATGGACTCGGGCATTGGGCCAAGAAGAGCGGGTATTATGCCAAGGATATCGGAGTTGCGGAGTCAACTAGCCGATTAGGCAAAAGGCCGCAGGAGAGGATGATGCATCGAATAATCGGACGAAGCGTCGAGGGACCAATGACATGCCGGACAACCTAGTTAATTGCTTAGGATTAATTGTCTCGATCGAAGTTTTGTTTTACATGTACAGGATTAACTATGATGGAAGTAAGATATGCAGCAGGAGTTGCACCGGAGTCAAGACTATTATCACGTTGGGAGTTCGAGAGTTCGACGGAAGTCCGGACGGTCATCGGAGGTTCTGCGGGAACAAATCCGAGAAGTCCAGGAGCTTGCCAAAGAAGCTCGTCGGAACTCGCCAAGTGGATCATTGCAAGTCCAGGAGTTTGCTGGAAGTGTGTCGGAGCATCGCCGAAGGTTCATCGGATGTTCGCCGGAAGTTCCTCGGAAGCTTGCCGGAAGAAGCGATTGATGCACCGGAGCAAGTTGTAGTAAATGTCTTAAGAAATATTGTAGTTAGCATGTAGATTAAGTTAGGAATGGGAGGTGATCGCATTAACTTAATCTGGGGGCAATTGGGCCCCTGATAGACCCAAATTGGGTCGAATGGATCAACCCATTCGGACCAGAATTCCTGCCAGGCGGTGGCACCGCCAGGGTCGACAATGGCACCGCCCAAGAGATGGTCTCCCAGGAAAGTTGGGCAGTGCAACCACCCAGGTCAAGCAGTGGCACCGCTTGGGCTTAGTCTCCGAGCGAGACTGAGTGGTGCAACCGCCCCAGTCAAGTAGTGGCACCGCCTAGGCTCAGTCTTGGATCGAGACTAGGCGGTGCAACCGCCCTTGTCAAGTTGTGGCACCATCCAAAGGCTCAGTCTTTGAGCTGCCAGGCGGTCGTACCGCCCAATCTAGCGATAGTACCGCCAGGACCCTGAAAATCCGGGAGGTGACATTTTTGAGCTCCAAATTCAAACCAGTTTGGGGCCTATATATACCCTACCCTTTCCTGCATGAAAGGGACCAAAAGCTTGATCTTACTTTGTGTTTTTTAGAGCTCAAAAGTGTTGTAAATGCTAGAAGTTCTCCTCCCTCTTTTCTTCCAAGTTTTGAGCTTTCAAGAGAGGAGAGAAATTCTGTAAGGGTTGTCTCCTAAGCCCGTCAAAAAGAGTGAAACTGTAAAAGGGTGGTTGGCCTTCGCCTATTGAAAGAAAGCCTATAGTGGACGTTGGTGACCTCATCAGAGGAGGAAGACGAAAGTGGATGTAGGTCACGTTTGACCGAACCACTCTAAAATCTAGTTTGCATTTCCTTTGTGCTATTTATCTTAACTACAAACTGCCTTCCTTACTTTACTTCAAATACATTTGCGTAAGCTTTCAAAGTTATTATCTGCACGAAACGATTTTTACGTCGAAATCAGATTTCAACGTACAAACGCAATTTCAATCGTCGAAAGTTTTCCGCTGCACTAATTCATCCCACCCCCCCTCCTCTTAGTGCTCTTGATCCTAACATTAAATTACCTGAGAATGTCAAATTTTGCCCTGTCTTCCACGTGTCATGCCTGAAATCCAAGTTGGGAGAACACGAGTCACTCCATATCAAACTGCTCAACACCACTGATGATGGAGATATTTAAGCCCAACCACAAGCCATCCTTGATCGCAAAATCGTGATGTGTCGTCGACGTCCTTCTACTGAAGTACTAGTGCATTGGAATAATTTACCACTCAAAGACGCCACATGGGAATCATATAAGGAGCTGAAGATCCGGTTCCCTAAGTTCATGGAACCTCAGCCTTGAGGACAAGGCTGATTTGGAGAGGGCAGGCTTGATAAGACCCAAGCAGGGTTGGGTCCTACTCAACTAAGAAGCATCTAATAAAAACCCTGTGAGATTGTAATAAACCCCACCTAGTCACCTATATCCTATAAAAAAGAGTGGCTAAGGTTTATATTTAAGCCTTTGGGCTTCTTAACCATTGCCCCCTTGTTAGGAACGAGTCGACACTAATAGGTAGGAGGGGGGGGGGGGGGGGCTAAATTAGTGCAAGAGTAAAAATATCGATTTTGAAATCTTTCGTACAATAAAAATTGAACTCGGACGATAACTTGAAATCTCATTCGTATATGTAGTGAAAGTAGTAGGCAAGTAAAAATTTAGTTTGTAGTAAAGGTAAATTGCTCAAATAAAAATGCAAACCAATTTATAGTGGTTCGGTCGTTGTGACCTACATCCACTCTACTGATTCCCCTTCCGTCGAGGCTACCGGCATCCACTAACGATCTTCTTGTTAGGATCGGAGCGGCACTAAGAGGGGGGGGGTGAATTAGTGCAGCGGTAAAGTGTGATAAACTTTTGACGATTTAAACACTTTCGGAAACTTCATACGATAAAAGTAAAGTTTTCGTTTGAAACCGTTTCAATTGTATTTTAACTTGAAGAGATAAGTTAGACGGAGACAAAGAAGTAGAGCATTAAAGTGCAAATGGTTTGCAGTAATGTAAATGACAATAAGTAAACGCAAACCAGAGATCACGCCGATTTTATAGTGGTTCGGTCAAATGACCTACATCCACTTGCGAGGCCCCTCTTCGATGAGGCTCCCACCTTCCACTAGCAAATCTCTTGAAGGGGAAGGGTAAATACCCCTCTTACAACTTTTTACAAGCGGTTCACTCTCTTACAGATTTTCAGTAAGAAAGAAGGAGGTGAACACTAGCAAATTGAAAACAAGACTAGCAAAGACTTTTCTAAGACCTTTCTCTCAAACAATTACTGCTCAAAAAGTTGTAATCTCAGCTGAGATTTGAGGGGTATATATAGGCCTCAAGAGGATTCAAATTTGGGCTCCAAAATTTGAATTCTCTTTAGGTTCCCGATGCTGGCAGTGCCACCGCCTGTCACTGTCAGACATTGACAGTGCTGGGCGGTGCCACCGCCAGACCCTTCGGTTCACTGTTTGGGCTTTAAATTTAGCCCAAACCAATTCTAATTTTGGGCCTAGTTGGCCCATAACCAGGATATAGGATTATCTCTTAATCCTAATCCTAATTACAAGTGAACTAAATAACAAAACACATCCTAAGCAAGTTTTCAACCGTGAACGTCGAGTCTTGTTCCGGCGAGCTTTCCGACGGACTCCCAGCAAGCTCCCGAACTTGTGATGACTTTAACGAGTAGCCGAGCCTTCTCGGTGATCTCCGTGAACCTCCGACGATCTCTTTGGCGAACTTTCGAAAATTCCGATAGGTTCCCGATTTCTTCTCGGTTGGTTCCGACAGCATCTCCGACGATTCTTCGAACTCTTAAACGTCCATCGAACTTGACTCCGGTATTCTTGCTTTGTGTTTTCTGGTTATCATAGTTAATCCTGCACACTTAACTCAATAATATGGATTAGATCAATTAACCAATCAATTGATTTTATTATCAAAATCCGAGATTCAACACTTCTTTCAACGGGCGAAGATCAGCTACCCTTTTACAACCCTCTATTCGAAAGGAAAACTTGCTACTCAAAGATACCTTGTAGAAATTTGAGGTTGGTAGTAAGGCGTTGAACATGATCCTTGCCAACAAGGGTCATGTTCATAGAAAAGCCGCAATCGGATTTGTGAGTAGATTTCACCATAATCCAACCACCTTTATTAAAGGCCATACCTTGCATGTTTCACCCCAAAAGAAATGTAACATTTATTGTAAATTTGGGCATATAGCTTATCATTGTCCATTCAAGAAATGTAGTCCACATAAATTGATTTGGGTTCTTAAAAGAACCTCAAATAACTCAATGCAACATGATAAGCAATTTAGATCGATTTTTTAGGCACCCAAGGTCAAATGGGTATCTAAAAATCATCCTTTTTTGTAGAAATATTTACCATCATAAGCTAGGATCAAGAGATGGTATCTTGCTTTTGGGAACTCAAGGTTTATGACTAGAAGATCCAAAATAACTCATAAAGCTCTCTAGCCAAAATAACAAAAAGGGGGTCATTAGAATTAAAACTATCAATTATAAAATGATACTTATATTCTATACGTTAATCTCGTGTGATAAACACTTAATTTTGATCCCTGAAAATTTTGAAACTTGTAAACTCTTATGCATGAATTCCTCTTCACACATCCTCCGGATTTCCGAATTTATCGGATACATTCCTTCCTCAATTTTTTCGGATCCAACTATATCTTACAAGATCATGAACTTACGGCTTGCGAGCCAGGTTTACATACGAATTTTGTATGATGTAAATCATGAACTTGCGTTATATATTATGAGGCTTACGATGCTTGCATAATGAGTCATGAACATATTGTAAACATATGAGTTCTATATGACATTTGGGTATAGTATGCATTTTATAAGATCGATCATGAATGTACGAATCTTCTCTTCTTATGATGTGAATTTTTACATGATTATGTAAATACGGTTGTGTGCTCCACAAACAAAAACTTCCTTCAAGTTGAAATCACCCACATCAGCCCACACACCCATGTAGGCAGTGCTCACTGCTTGTAGGCGGTGGCACCGCCCAGCTAGCGGTAGCACCGGCAACTGTTACGGGTGGCAGGCTGTAGCACCACCCAGCCAGCGGTGCCACTGCTCGCAATCTGCCCCCTTATAAAACTAAGCTAGGGCCGGCGGTAGAACCGACCCCAACTCATTTTCCACTCCCCCAAGCAGCTCCAAATCCCCTTTGAACACCATTCTCTCCCTTTAGCTGCCCAAAAATCTCTATTTCGTGCTAGATCAAGGATCATTCCTACATCCTCTTGAAGATCTCAACTAAGGTATTCTCTAAAATGCATTGATTTCTCTTTTGTATTATCTACTCTTGCTCATTATCAATCTTCATAATAGTAGTATTTATGAGTTTTAGAAAATCCTCTAGTGACAAAGGGAAGAGGAGATTAGAAGAAAATTATGACTCCCTACTTTTTTATTCTAATCAACATGCCCTAAAATTTGCATCCATAGAATCTAGACATGTTCATAAGGGAAAATATGTTAATTTAGATGAACTAAGTGATTTGGAACCTATTCAATGATTTGCAAATCTAGACATTCTCCCAATTCTTCAAATAAGTGAACCTATCTACCCTAGACTTGTTAAGTTGTTTTACAACAATCAACATGTAGATGAAGAAGAAAGAGTATCTACCTATCTGTTAGGACATCATATATCCATTACGGATAGATCAATTTATGATATCATAGGAATCTCGGTAAAAGATAGAGATTGTTATTTTAGAGGATAATGGGATAATGAAATAGTTGGGACCACTTACGTTGATGCCTTAGGAACAATTTTTGGCAATCCAAACTTAATGATACTTCCAAAAAGCTATGAACATTTACTACCATTAAGCACCAAAATACTTCATCACATCTTGATTAGTATCATTCTCCCAAAGTAATATCATCATGATAAAGTAAGCCAACTGGAACTAGGTAACATGTATTGGATCATGAAGGGATATAACAATTGCTTTGGTTACCTAATCCAACAAAACATGATTTAAATATTTAAAAAGGACATGATGCTTCCATATGGTGGCCAAATCACAAGAATACTCCATGCCTACGATATTGCCATTCCACCCGATGAAGAAGTTATAAAATTAGACAGATTCAGTATCATAAATAAAAATCTACTTTGACGGATGAGATGTATATTCAGAAATGGTATGTAGATTAGACTGCCTAGAAGGACCGATACCCTCCAACCAGAACCAGAACCGGAAACACCAATATTTAGGGGTAATCAATGTTGAATCTCGTATTTTGATGATGAAACCATTAGATATATGTTTATGATTTAATCTGCGTTTTGAGTGACGCAGGATTCTTCGATCAGGATGAGACAATTAAAGCAAGAAAAATCATATTGGGCTGGAGGAACATGTAAGAAGATTGGACGTCGGACCAGTGGATCGGTCGACGTATCGACAGAAGGCTTCGGGCCGTGGATTCGGGCATTGGGCCAAGAAAAGCAGAGATTGCGCCAAGGACATCGGAGTTGCGGAGTTAACTAGCTGATTGGGCAATAGGCCGTAAGAGAAGACGATGCGCCGAAGATTCGGACGAAGCGTCGAGGGACCAATGACATGCCGGACAACTTGGTTAATTGCTTAGGATTAATTGTCTCGATCGAAGTTTTGTTTTACATATACAGGATTAACTACGATGGAAGTAAGACATGTAGTAGGAGTTGCACCGGAGTCAAGACTATGATCACGTTGGGAGTTCGAGAGTTCGACGGAAGTCCGGACGGTCGTCGGAGGTTCTGTAGGAACAAATCCGAGAAGTCCAGGAGCTTGCCAAAGAAGCTCATCGGAACTCGCCAAGTGGATCGTCACAAGTCCAGGTGTTTGCCGGAAGTCCACCGGAGCATCACCGAAGGTTCGCCGGAAGCTCGTTAGAAGAAGCGATTGACGCACTAGAGTAAGTTGTAGTAAATGTCTTAAGAAATATCGTAGTTAGTATGTAGATTAAGTTAGGAATGGGAGGTGATCCCATTAACTTAATCTGGGGGCAATTGGGCCCTTGATAGACCCAAATTGGGTTGAATGGATCAACCCATTCGGACTAGAATTCCTGCCAAGCGGTGGCACCGCCCAGGAGATAGTCTCCCAGGAAAGCTAGGCGGTGGCACCGCCTGGGCTCAGTCTTCGAGCGAGATTGGGTGGTGCAACCACCCCGATCAGGCGGTGGCACTGCCCAGAGGCTCAGTCTCCGAGCTGCCAGGCAGTTATACCGCCCTAGTTAGGAGGTAGTACCGCTAGGACCCCGGAAATCCGGGAAATGACATTTTTGAGCTTTCAAGAGAGGAGAGAAATTCTGTAAGGGTTGTCTCCTAAGCCCGTCAAAAGGAGTGAAAGTGTAAAAGGGTGGTTGGCCTTCGCCTATTGAAGGAAGGCCTCTAGTGGACATCGGTGACCTCATCGGAGGAGGAAGCCAAAAGTGGATGTAGGTCAAGATTGACCGAACCACTCTGAATCTCAATTTGCATTTACTTTATGTTCTCTATCTTAACTGCAAACTGCCTCCATAGTTTTACTTTAACTGCACTTCGTCTAATCTAAGTTAAAGCAACTTTCGAATCGGCTTTCATACCGAAATCGCTTTTATCGTATGAACGTCGAATTTCGATTTGCAATTACATTCTATTCTCTGTCTTAATTGCAAACTATCTCTATATCTTTACTTTAACTGCATCTCACTTGATCACAAGTTAAAGTGATTTCGAATCGGCTTTCTTACCGAAATCATCTTTATCGTACGAATGTTTTAAATCGTCAAAAGTTTTCCGCTGCACTAATTCACCCCCCCCCCCCCTCTTAGTGCTTTTGATCCTACCAATTGGTATCAGAGTCCGGTATTTTTCATTTCGGATTTTCACCCGAGAGAAATGGCTCTTCATGGCTTTCAAGAGGGCTTATCGGTTGTTCATCCACCGTTGTTTAACAGATTGGACTACACTTATTGGAAAACTTGAATGAGAGTTTTCTTGATTTCTATGAATTTAGATTTATGGAATATTGTTGAAAACGGTTTTCAACTTCCCTCTAAACCGATGAACGAATGGTCGGATTTGGAGAAGAAGTATTTTTCTTTAAACGCAAAGGCTCTGAATGCCTTATTTTACGCTTTGGACAAAAATGAGTTCAATCGGGTTTCTTTGTGCGAAACGACTTTCGACATATGGCACACTCTTGAAATCACACACAAAGGCACTTCTAGAGTTAAAGATTCAAAAATCAACTTTTTAATGCATGATTTCGAGTTTTTTCGATTGAAGCCGAGCGAAACCATTGTTGACATGTACACCCATTTTACAGATGTCGTCAATGGTTTAAAAGCTCTTAGCAAATGGTTCTCGAATTTTGAACTTGTTAGTAAAGTTTTATGATCACTTTCTAAAGCTTGGGAATCAAAAGTAACGGCAATACAAGAAACAAAAGATTTAAATATTTTTCCACTTGAAGGACTTATCGGCTAATTGATGACATATGGAATGGTGCGCAATGCACATGATGAACATGATGAACAGAACAACCTTCCAAAGAACAGAAAGGATATGGGACATAGAACATTTGAAGACCTCTCAAGCATAAGCTCAAGTGATGGTGAACACGAACTACTCACTAAAAAATTTAAAAGATTAAAGAAACAAAAATTTAAGAACAAAAAGAATGGAACTATTTGCTTTAAATGCAAGAAGAAGAACACAAAGTGGGATGAATCGAGCTCCTCCAAAGACGAGGAGAAAATCAACAAAGGCGTGGTGGCAAACTACGCCTTAACGACATTCAACGATGAGGTAATCGAAACCCCCTTAATTTATTTTGAAATTACTTGATGTTGTCCATGATACATTTTTTTTTTAGATAAATTATTTTTCTTAAAAATTTTATTAAAAAAAAATAAAAATGTAAGAATATGATCATGCTCGTAATTTTGAAAATAATCATGAAAAATACATATTTTATGATAAACATACAAAATGATTTCGATTGAAAATATGAAATCATGCTATGTGTGGTTAAGAAGTAATAATGTGTATTATGTTGATTTCCATTATTATTTCTCGATTTTGATTAAATAAAATCATGTTTGAAGAAATGCATAATGATGTAATATTAAACATTTTTGATACCATGATTAACAATTTTATGCATGAGATTTTAAGTTATACATGATGATAAGCATGTGTTATTTTCATGAGTGTATTTGAAAAATATATGGCAAAACCATGTCCGAATGCATAAAAGTGTTAAATTTCATTTTCGGATTCTCTTGATTTTTGTGATTTATTGATCTTGATGGTTTTATGATGAAATTCATTTTTCAATCTTAAACGTTGATGCATGTTTTTTTATTTAACATAAATGAAAAGGCATGCTAACATGAAATCAATCACTTAAAATAATATACTTAAAAAAGGGAAAATATATTATCAATGAAATCATGAATCTACTTATGTTATGAATTTTGTGAACCATAAAAATGATTTTGGTGATTTGAATTTGAGATGAGTTTTATCAAAATCATGATCTTGATTTCTTGGAATAACATGAGATTTCCCTTGATGATCATCTCGATTATTTAAAAGGAGATTTGTCGAAATGATTCATGGAATTTACAATTCAAGACTTGATCCTTCATTTGTTTATGAGATGGTTGAAATCTTTGTACCTTTGAATTCTTCCCTTCTCCTTTCGATTTTTGAATTTATGCATGTTATATGTTGAAGATTTGAAACTATGTTTTGATATCATGCATACCCAACAAATGTTGATTTGACAAAATGAATGATGATTTTTCTCTTGAATATAACTTGTGATATGTTTCTTTTTTAATCATCATCTTGATTTCTCGATATTCGATACATGAAATTTTATTATGAATCAAGATTTTTTGTTTAATCGATCTCCTAAGATTTTCTTTCGATTTTTTATCCAGAGGATTTTCAAAAAGAAATCATGTCTTTTGGTATTCACATGTTCAAATCTTTCATGATCTTTATGCAATTCCTTTTATTCATGAAATATTTATCTCATCACCCAACTAATTCTTCTTGATATTCTTTATGTGATGATATGAATGCATGAAATATTCATAAATTTGTAATGATGCATGCAATGCTTATGATAATGATGTACATGGTGTATTGCATATGATGTGTATCATGAATGCTTTAAATGATGAATGTTTGATATCATGATCAACATGTTGATAAATGCTTAAAAATTTTAATGCTTGAATATCATGTATGATATGCTCATAATGATGATTGATTTATTTGTATCATGAATGAAAAATGAAATGTATGGTTTTGAAAATGTGCATGTTTTAATTTGAAAATATAATGATGCACAAATAAGATTGATACTTACCTTTGCATGATTTAGAAATTGACGCAAAGGGTCTTCCCTTCTTTTTGACATTGGCAAAGGGGGAGAAATATCACTGGCTCATCTTGCAAAATTTAGAAACATGCACTTTGCAAAGGAAGCAAAATTACTAGCTCAAACAAAGGAAGCAAATATATGCTAGCTTACATACTGCAAGGAGAAGAACTTGATATCTTGAACATCACAAAAATTTGCTACCTTGCATGATGTAAAATTTGCTAGAATTGCTAGATTGTGATCTAAAGAGAAGCAAAAAGTTGCTATCTCAAAAGAAGCAAATGTGCTATCTTGCCTATCTCAAGAGGAAAAACATGCTAACGTGCACATCTAGCAAACTTGCATATTTCAAGAGGCAAGAGTTGCTTTCTTAAATATCTCTAAATTGCTAGCTTGCATGTTCTAAAATGTTGTAACATTGCTAGCTTGCAAGATGTAGAGCTTGCTATCTTGAACATCTTAAGAAACAAAAATTACAAAAGTGCTATCTTGCCTATCTCAAGAAGCAAAATATGCTAACTTGCGCATCTAGCAAAGTTGACAAAATTTACATATTTCAAGAAGCAAGAGTTGCCTTCTTGAATATCTCTAATTTGCTAGCTTGCTTGATGTAGAAGTTGCTATCTTAAAAGAAGCAAAAGTGCTATCTTGTATGTTGTAAAACTTGCATATCTAAAACTTGATAGCTTGAATGTTCTAAGCATGATGTAACACTTGCTAAATTTTCTAGCTTCAAAACTACATCATGATAAAACTTGATATTATGTTTTTCATGCAATAAGTTGAATTTATACTACAAACACATTAAAGTTGGACTTCTCCTTTTTGTTGATGACAAAGGAGGAGAAGTATGTTGATGACATGACATGTTATGCATAAGTTTATGATGACATGTTGCTTGGATTTTTGAATCCAAGAGTTTCTATCAATATGACATATTGATAGGGGGAGTTTATTTAAACTCCGGGAGTTAAGGTTAACTCCGTCATCAAGTGGTTGTCATCATAAAAAAGGGGGAGATTGTTGAATCTCGTATTTTGATGATAAAACCACTTGATATATGTTTATGATTTAATCTATGTTTTGAGTGATGTATGATGCTTCGATCAGGATGAGACAATTAAAGCAAGAAAAATCATATTGGGCCGGAGGAACATGTCAAAGATTGGATGTCGGACCGGTGGATTGATCGACGTATCGACAAAAGGCTTCGGGCCATGGATTCAGGCATCGGGCGAAGAAAAGCGAAGATTGCGCCAAGGATATCGGAGTTGCAGAGTCAACTGGCTGATTGGGCAATAGGCCGCAAGAGAGGACGATGTGCCGAAGAATCAGACGAAGCGTCGAGGGACCAATGACATGCCGGACAACTTGGTTAATTGCTTAGGATTAATTGTCTCAATCGAAGTTTTGTTTTACATGTGTAGGATTAACTACGATGGAAGTAAGATATGCAGTAAGAGTTGCACCGGAGTCAAGACTATGATCACGTTGGGAGTTCGAGAGTTCGACGGAAGTCCGGACGGTCGTCGGAGGTTCTATGGGAACAAATCCGAGAAGTCCAGGAGCTTGCCAAAGAAGCTTGTCGGATCTCGCCAAGTGGATCGTCGCAAGTCCAGGAGTTTGCCGGAAGTCCACCGGAGGATCGTCGAAGGTTCGTCGGATATTCGCCGGAAGCTCACCGGAAGAAGCGATTGACGCACCGTAGCAAGTTGCAATAAATGTCTTAAGAAATATCGTAGTTAGCATATAGATTAAGTTAGGAATGACAGGTGATCCCATTAACTTAATCTAGGGGCAATTGGGCCCTTGATAGACCCAAATTGGGCCGAATGGATCAACCCATTCGGACCAAAATTCTTGCCAGGCGGTGGCACCGCTAGGGTCAGCGGTGGCACTGCCCAGGAGATGGTCTCCCAGGAAAGCTGGGCGGTGTAACCACCCAGGTCAGGTAGTGGTTGCTAGTCATAGGTGCCCAGCAAGCCAATCACGTGAGTGATGACACGTGTGACTTGATACAGAATCTTTTTGCTTATTATATTTTGGCATATATCACTTTATAACTATTACATAAATGCATATATATATATATATATTGTGATGTCCTTGGATTTGTGCAATGGGAATCGGATCGTGATGAGATCACGATAATGAGATCGATTCACCTTTAAACATATATCCTAAATAATCCCGGTCATAGGTTACTCGAGAGGGACATCGTGATAACTGGACAGACTGGTGTGCTATATACCCGTCCATATGATGGATGCAGCTGGTCTTATAGCTACTCGTGTAGGGACACTAGGGATACAGTACAGGTGCTCATTGGAGAATGGGTTCACTGATTGATTCGCTTACGGAATGCTGGATGGTTGATGATGCCTTATTGTCAGACAGCGATTCCGTAGTCCTAGTGGTGTATCTGGTCCTTAGACGTGAGAGACCAAGGATGTCCTGTATGAGTGCTCCACTCTTTGATACCAGACTTATAGGTTTGGCTATCCCAGATCTAGTATAGTTGGTCATTGGGAGTGGTAGTCGACCTTACGAGGGCTATTGAGTGTCGATAGAGGATCATCCACTCTCGGCGTTATGAGAGGAATATCTCATGTGTTCTTGCTCAGACAAATCCCTGGCCAGGGTCATTCGGGTTGAGAGAGAAAGAGTTCTCCCGGAGAATCCGATTAGAGCGAAACTCGAGTAGAAACCATATGGGTCTGACAACACCATGCTCGATATACGGTCTTTGGGATATTAGATGGATGAGGGACTATAGGTACACGATAACTGAGGACAGACAGGTCCAATGGATTGGATTCCCCTGTATCGTCTGGGGACTACGGCGTAGTGGCCTAGTCGTCCGTAGTCGATGAGTCAAGTGAATTATTACAGAGATAATAATTCACTGAGTTAGAAGGAGTTCTGACTGGTATGACTCACGGCCAGCTCGATATTGGGCCTAGAGGGTCACACACATATGGTAGCCATTGCGATGAGTAGAGGTTCGGATATGAGATATCCGACGGAGCCCTTGTCTTATTGGATGCAGATCCAATACCCACTAGGGGAGGACCCATTAGGGTTTGATAGGGGACCTCTATAAATAGGAGGGATTAAGAGCCTCATAGGCTAGAGTCTTTGCTTGCCTTTCCTATTCTCCTCTCCCTCTCAACCTCAGAGCAGCCTGGAGTTTTGAGGAGCATCGTCGCAACCCTACTGTGTGGATCAACGCTAGAGAGGAGGACGCTTGACCTCCTTCACCCTCTCCTAAGGATCTGCAAGGAAACAGGGATATACGATCTCCCTAGGTAACACAATCTACTCTATATGCAGTTTTAAGTTTCGCGGATTTTGCGCACCAATCTTCGCACGACGACGAACATCTCTTTGGGAATCGGGGATTTTGTTTTCTTGTTCTTCCGCTGCGCATATGATGTCGCCCCCAAGATTTCCCAACAGTGGTACTGCTTGGGCTCAGTCTCCGAGCGAGACTAGGCGGTGGTACTGCCCTTGTCAGGCGGTGGTACTGCTTGAGCTCAGTTTTTTAGCGAGACTGGGCGGTGGAACCGCCCCAGTCAGGCGGTGGCACCACCATAGCTCAGTCTCCGAGCTCTGTCAAGTGGTTGTACCGCCCAGTCTGGCGGTAGTATCGTCAAGACCCCGAAAATCTGGGAGGTGACATTTTTGAGCTCCAAATTTAAACCAGTTTGGGGCTTATATATACCCAACCCTCTCCTGCATGATAGGGCACCAAAAGCTTGATCTTACTCTGTGATTTTAGAGCTCAAAAGTGTTGTAAAGGCTAGAAGTTCTCCTCCCTCTTTTCTTCCAAGTTTTGATCTTTCAAGAGAAGAGAGAAATTCTGTAAGGGTTGTCTCCTAAGCCCGTCAAAAGGAGTGAAACTATAAAAGGGTGGTTGGCCTTCGCCTATTAAAGAAAGGCCGCTAGTGGACGTCGGTGACCTCTGTTGAATCTCGAATTTTGATGATATAATCAATTGGTGAGTTAATTGATCTAATCCATATTATTGATTTAAGTGTGCAGGATTAACTACGATAACCAGAAAACATAAAGCAAGGATACCGGAGTCGAGCTCGATGGACGTTTAAGAGACCGAAGAATCATCGGAGATGCTGCCGGAACCATCCAAGAAGAAATCGGGAACGTGTCGGAAGTTCGCCGAAGAAATCGTCGGAGGCTCGCGGAGATCACCGAGAAGGCTCGGCTACTCGTTAAAGTCATCACAAAGATTGGGAGCTTGCAGGGAGTCCGTCGGAAGAAGTTCGTCGGAAAGCTCGCCGGAACAAGACTCGACGTTCGCGGTTAAAAAACTTGCTTAGGATGTTTTTTTTGTGTTATGTAGTTCACCTATAATTAGGATTAGGATTAAGAGATAATCCTATATCCTGGTTAGGGGCCAACTGGGCCCAAAGTCAGATTTGGTTTGGGCTAAAAATAAGCCAAACAAATGAATTGAAGAGCCAGGCGGTGGCACCGCCTGGCTGGGCGGTGACACCTCCTTGGCTGGGCGGTTGCACCGTCCAGCACCCGAGCGCTGGGCGGTGGAACCTCCAGCACCGGGAACCCTAAGAGAATTCAAATTTTGGAGCCCAAAATTTGAATCCTCTTGAGGCCTATAAATACCCCTCAAATCTCAACTGAGGTTACAACTTTTGAGAAGCATTTTGATTGAGAGAAAAGTCTTAGAAAGTCTTAGCAAGTCTTGTTTTCAATTTGCTAGAGAGTTCTCCTCCTTTCTTATTGAAAATTTGTAAGAGGTTGAGCTGCTTGTAAAAGGTTGTAAGAGGGGTGTTTACCCTTCCATTTCAAGAGACTTGCTAGTGGAAGGTGGGAGCCTCATCAAAGAGGGGCCTCGCAAGTGGAGTAGGTCATTTGACCGAACCACTCTAAAAATCGGCGTAATCTCTGGTTTGCTCTTTATTATTGTCATTTACATTACTGCAAATCTTCTTACTGCTTTAGTTCCTTATTACTCTTGCTGCGCAACTTCAAGAATACGCCTTCAAGTTAAATTTCTCAAGTTTCGTTCTTAACGTACGAAAGATTTTGATTAAAATCGAAGTTTTAATCCGCTGCACTAATTCACCCCCCCTCTTAGTGCCGCTCCGATCCTAACAAGTGGTATCAGAGCAAGGTTATCTCTCATATTTGGTTTAATACCCAAGAGAGATGGCTTACTCCGGCATGCAAGAGGGCCATTCTATTGCACGACCACCTTTGTTTAATGGGTCGGATTGCACATATTGGAAGACTCGCATGAGAATCTTCCTTATTTCTATGGACTTTGAGCTTTGGTCTATTGTCGAGAATGGATTTCAAAAATCTTCTCTTCCGATGAGCGAATGGGATGAATCGGAGAAGAAGGTTTTTGCTTTAAATGCAAAGGCTATGAATGCCTTGTTTTGTGCACTAGACAAAAACGAATTTAATCGTGTTTCAATGTGTGATTCGGCTTTTGATATTTGGAGAACTCTTGAGGTCACTCATGAAGGCACTAGCCGAGTGAAAGAGTCCAAAATCAACATCCTTGTGCACTCTTACGAACTTTTCCGAATGAAACCAAGTGAGTCCATCGGAGACATGTACACCCGGTTTACGGATGTCATCAATGGACTCAAAGCTCTTGGTAAAGATTTTACTAACTTTGAACTAGTAACTAAAATCTTAAGATCCCTCCCTAAAAGTTGGGATCCAAAAGTTACGGCCATTCAAGAGGCCAAAGACCTTAAAGCATTCCCTCTTGAAGAACTCATTGGGTCTCTAATGACCTACGAAATGACATGTCAAGCTCATGACGAGCTCGAGAACCCCCTTCCAAAGAACAGGAAGGATATGACACTCAAATCACAAGAAGACCACTTGAAAGGAACATCAAGTGATGAGGACAGTGACAATGACATTGCACTTTTGACTCAAAAATTTAAAAAATATTTAAGAAAGAACAGATTTAAGAATAATACAAAAAATAAATTTGAACAAAAGAAGGACCAAGTGATTTGCTATGAATGCAAAAAACCGGGACACTATAAGAACGATTGTCCTCAAGCCAAAAAGAGAACATCAAAGAAGAAGGCATTCAAGGCAACGTGGGATGATTCAAGTGCATCCGAAGAAGAGGAGTCCAACACCGAGCAAGTTGCTCATTACGCGCTAATGGCGTTAGGAGAAGAGGTATGTGATTTATTTAATGAAGATTTATCTTTTGAAGAACTATCTATCGCTTTTCATGAATTATTTGATGAATGTAGAACTGTTAGCAAGAAGTTAAGTATCTTAAAGAAAGAGCATGCTTTGCTACAAGATAAGTTTGATAGTCTTCAAACTCCTCCATGCTCTAAGTGTGAGCACTTAGAAGCAATAAAAAATAAAAATTTGCTTTTTAAAGAAACCTTAAACAGGTTTAAGGTTGGTAGCAAAGGATTAGATATGATCCTTGCACACAAGGGTCACATCGCAAATAGAAATGGAATTGGATTTGTAAAAGGATTACATCAAAATCCTACTACTTTCATAAAAGGACCTACATTATATGTTTCCTCTTATATGAAATGCAACTTTTGTTGCAAATCCGGACATATTGCCTACAAATGCCCATTTAGGATAATTAATTCACAAAAATTAATATGGGTTCCTAAAGGAACTATAAACAAGACATATGACTAGAGATCCATCTCATTTCTCTATGCTCACTAGCAAAGAAGAAGGGTACGTTACCTTCGGAGACAACAACAAGGGCAAAATCATTGGCAAGGGAACTATTGGTAACAAATTTAATTTTTCCATTGATGATGTCTTACTAGTTGATGGATTGAAACATAATCTCTTGAGTATTAGTCAACTATGCGATAAAGGTTGCATCGTTAGATTTGAATCAAATATGTGCATTATTGAAAAACCAAATCATAACATGACTATGATTGCTTTAAAACAAAATAATGTCTATACCATCAATCTTGATGAACTAAGTAATGAAATGTGCTTCTCCGCCGTAAATGATGATGCTTGGCTTTGGCATAGGAGATTAGGCCATGCAAGCATGAAAATAATATCTAAGATCTCATCTCAAGAATTAGTACGAGGAATTCCAAATATAAAGTTTATTAAGGACAAAGTATGCGATGCATGTCAACTAGGCAAACAAATAAAAACAAGCTTCAAACCAAAAAATCAAATTAGCACTACTAGACCATTACAATTGATCCATTTGGACTTATTTGGACCAATTGATACAACAAGTTTAGGTGGAAGCAAATATGCTTTTGTGATTGTGGATGACTACTCTAGATACACTTGGACCTATTTCTTAGCTCACAAAAGTGATTGCTTCAAGTGTTTCTCCAAATTTTGTAAACTCACTCAAAACGAAAAAGGCTTCATGATTTCATCAATTCGGAGTGATCACGGTGGTGAATTCCAAAACCGTGACTTTCAAATTTTTTGCGAAAGTAATGGGTACAATCACAACTTGTCAACTCCAAGAAATCCTCAACAAAATGGAGTAGTGTAAACGAAAAATAGAAACCTACAAGAAATGACAAGAACTATGTTGAATGAACATAGTTTACCTAAGTACTTTTGGGCCGAAGCCGTAAATACGGCTTGCTACATCATGAATAGAGTCCTAATAAGACCATCCTTATCCAAAACTCCCTATGAATTATGGAATAACAAAAAAACAAACATCTCCTATTTTAAAGTTTTTGGTTGTAAATGCTTTATTTTAAATGAAAGGGATGCTTTAGGAAAATTTGATGCTAAATCCGATGAAGGCATCTTTCTTGGTTACTCTTCCGTTTCAAAAGCTTTTCGGGTTTTTAATAAAAGAACTTTAGTAATTGAAGAGTCTATTCATGTAGTTTTTAATGAAATTTCCGATTTAAAGAAAAATGATTTTGATTATGATCTTGGTTTTGATAATTTGAATTTAAATGAACCCTCTCCTCAAAATAGCCATTTGAATGCATCTTCTTCCGAAATTTCTTTACCAAAAGAATGATTCTTCTTCCGAAATTTCTTTACCAAAAGAATGCATCTTCTTCCGAAATTTCTTTACCAAAAGAATGTAGATGCTCATCCAAAAGAGCAAATTATAGAAGATACATCAAAAGGGGTTCAAACTCGTTCTTCTTTCAAAAATTTCTGTGCTAACGCCGCTTTCCTTTCTAAAATTGAACCTAAATGCATTGACGAAGCCTTAAAAGATGATTTTTGGATCATTGCAATGCAAGAAGAATTGAACCAATTTGAGAGGAATGAGGTATGGAAGCTTGTTCCTAGACCAAGTGACCACTTAGTCATAGGTACTAAGTGGGTCTTTAGAAACAAGCAAGACAAAAATGGTATCGTGGTTAGAAACAAGGCTAGATTAGTGGCCAAAGGTTTCAACCAAGAAGAAGGTATCGATTACGAAGAAACCTTCGCTCCCGTGGCTCGATTAGAAGCCATAAGGATGCTCCTTGCCTATGCTAGTAGTAATAATTTTAAACTATTTCAAATGGATGTTAAAAGTGCTTTCTTGAATGGTTTTATTTCCGAAGAAGTATTTGTCGAACAACCTCCCGGATTTGAAAATTCTCTTCTTCCTAATCATGTATTCAAATTGACTAAAGCTCTCTATGGCTTAAAACAAGCTCCTAGAGCTTGGTATGAAAGGCTTAGCTCCTTTCTTATTTTAAATAATTTTACCAAAAGCAAGGTTGATACTACATTGTTTATTTAACATTTTGAAAATAATTTTCTTATTGTGCAAATTTATGTTGACGATATTGTGTTTGGCTCTTCGGATGAATCACTATGTGAATCATTTGCCAAATGTATGAGTCTTGAATTTGAAATGAGTTTAATGGGTGAATTAACTTTCTTTTTGGGATTACAAATCAAACAACTTAGTGATGGTATATTTCTTAACCAATCAAAATAAACATTAGAATTATTAAAACGATTTAACATGGATAATTCAAAAGCAATAAACACCCCTATGAGTACTGCGACTAAGTTAGATATGGATGGAAATGGTGAAAGTTTCGATCAAAAAACATATAGGGGAATGATAGGTAGTCTACTCTACCTCACTGCGACTAGACCAGATATTATGTTTAGTGTAGGACTTTGCGCTAGGTTTCAATCTAATCCTAAATTATCTCATCTTAAGAGTGTTAAAAGAATATTTATGTATCTTAAAGGAACTCCAAATTTAGGATTGTGGTATCCAAAATCTGAAAAATTCGATCTAATAGCTTATGCAGATGCCGATTTTGGCAGATACAGGATAGATAGAAAAAGTACATCCGGAACATGCCAATTTTTAGGACATGCACTTGTTTCTTGGACTTCCAAGAAACAAAATTCAGTTGCACTATCTACGGCGGAAGCCGAATACATTGCTGCAAGTGCATGTTGTGCACAAGTAATTTGGATGAAAAATACATTAGAAGACTATGGAATTCAGCTTGAAAATATTCCCATAAAATGCGATAATACCAGTGCCATATGCCTTACTAAAAATCCAATTCAGCACTCTAGAACTAAGCACATCGACGTTAGGCATCATTTCATACGCAATCATGTTCTTAACAATGATGTTGTTCTAGAATTTATTGACACAAAGCATCAATTAGCAGATATATTTACAAAAGCTTTGAATGAAGACCAATTTGAATTCATCCGAAGGAAATTAGGCATGCTAAATTGTCCCTAAAATGAACTTCACAAAAAGGACTCGTTCTATTCCCTTCGTTTATGAATTTGAATTCTTCCTTCTTCTTCAATTCAAAATGATCCATTAAAGTATAAATTATGATCTTGAGGGAAGAAGCTAATCAAGAGGAAGAAAATTTTTTTTCTTTCCTCCGCATGATGCCAGCGGTGGCACCGCCAAATCCGGCGGTTGCACCGATTGGCGCTCGGGCGCCAGGCGGTGACACCGACCAGTTTGGCGGTGACACCGACCGAGTCACCCTTTTAACCCGAGGGGTTAGGGCCGGCGGTGACACCGCCCCCAACCCGAAGAAAGACCTCTCAAAACCCTCTCCCATTCCCTCTAACCCTCATTCTAATTCTTAGAAACATTGGAGAAGGATTCTTGGTGGTCCAAGCTTTCCATCTCTCAACATAATCTCCACAAGGTAACACTTGAAATCCCTCTTTTCTTTTCTCTTTCTCTTGCTTATTTTTCACAATTTCATCATCATGTTGTCTAGAAAATGGCTCCTAAGAGATCAAAAGGAATAAGGATCGAAGGAGATTCATATAACCATGACCTTTTTAGATCAAAAGAGGTAGCCCTTAGCTTTCCAAAATTTGAAACACGATGTGTCCATAAGGGAAAATACGTTGATTTGGATGAACTAGAGGACTTAGAACCCATTAGGTGGTTTGCACACCTAGAAGCTCTACCTCTACTACAAGTAGATGAACCAATCTATCCACGGTTAGTGAGATTGTTCTATGCCAACCTATATGAAGACAATGATTGCCTAAGCACTTACATTCTAGGAACACCCATTAGAATATTTGACAGCACCATTTGTGAGCTAATTGGCATAACTGAAAAAGATAGAGGATGCTATTTTAAAGGTAAATGGGACGTCAAAAAAATAGGAGCAACCTATTCCGAAGCCGTGAAAACAATTTTTGCAAATCCAAACCTTGACTTCGTACCCAAGAGCTGTGAACACTTAATGCCTTTCAACTCTAAAATTCTTCATCACATTATCACAAGCATCATATTCCCCAAACAATTTCATCTTGACGAAGTAAGTCAAATAGAGATAGGAACCATGTATTGGATTATGACCGGTCAGCATAATTGTTTCGGGTACTTGATTCGCCAACACAAGCAGAAAATTATGACTAAAGATACTATATTGCCATATGGGAGGTTAATCACTAGAATTCTTCATGCCTATGACATTTGCATTCCACCCGATGAAGAATCTATTCAAAATGATCGATATAACATAATAAATAAAAACCTGCTGAAAAAACTTAGGTGCACTTTTAGCAATGGCATATGGGTTAGGCAGCCTAGAAAGACGGATCCAATTCCTACACCAATAGAACAACCCGAAACACCAATTCTTATGGGAAATGAATCTCCTCCTCCTAGTCCCTTTGGAGCAGCACCGTCAGCTCCTGTTTCCTCCTCTGAAGATATCATTATGGCGGAGCTATCTCAGATCAAATCACAGCAAGAACAAATTCAGAATCAACAAGTTGAAATTTTGAAGACACTACGACAGATGAATGAAAAAATAGATATCATGTATCAGCACTGTGGATTACCTCCTAAGGATTAAATTGATGTATCTTTTTATTCTGTTCTGTTTGCTTTTAAAAAACAAGTTCATGTTTGTCATCGATTGTACGATAACTGATCTTTCCTTTAGATAACTACTGTCTTAATCTGCATAGATGATGATGTCTTTTGGATAAACTATTTCTGGCAAATTTGAATGATGAACTTTGATAAATGCTAAACCTTTTTCTATGATCATCAATTAGCTGGCTTGTCTCTTTTTGTTGATGACAAAGGGGGAGAAGTGATGACTTACACCAGAACGATAGCATGACTAATATGAATTACAAAAACTTATGTGATATGAATGTCTTATATGACTTGCAAATCCTTGAAAATATCACAAGATTGATATCATGAAATTTATATTGAAAATCTTTATCTTCAATCGTAGCAAAATTCGTCCCGTATAATTTAACTTATGATTTTCATCGAAGTTTCGTACTTACTATTGTTTAATGAGGATAACGATAAAGTTCTACGATTAGAACTTATCGGGTTATGCTTGAATCCAATAGAATGGAATTCAAGTGTTTTTTATCTTCTCATAATATGGCATATAGATAGGGGGAGTTATGTTTAACTCCGTCATCAATTGATTGTCATCATCAAAAAGGGGGAGATTGTTGAATCTCGGATTTTGATGATATAATCAATTGGTGGGTTAATTGATCTAATCCATATTATTGAGTTAAGTGTGCAGTGATAGGGGCAAAAATGGCGATGTGACACGCCATGACTGCATCCCCCTAAGCGACACACTGCCCGAGGCTCGCCATACCCTGCAGCAGCTCGGCCTCCCACGCAGCCCCAGTGGTAATGTCAGACGCCACCAAAGGTAAAGTTCTGCCCTGCAGACAGCTACGTCAGGTAACATCAAACCTCCTCTATAAATACCCCCAAATTCTAAAGAGAGGGGGGAAGAGGAGGAACTCATTCAAACACAAAACACTCAGAGGCTCTTCTTCTGCCTCATCCACAACCCCCTCCACGTCTTCCTCTAACTTGATCGTCGGAGGGGTCGGGCCGAGCTCCCGGCCCGACCTGTGTGCAGGTGCGAGACGGTGTCGCCTCATCCCGAAGCTGCGGCGGAGCTGCCTCCCGACCCGAACCGCCGACCCGAACCGCCGACCCGAACTGCCGAACCGACCTCCCGACCCGAACCACCGTGCTCGGTCGCCGGGAGACCCCAAGGGACGCCGCCCGAGATCCCCGACATCCGGACCCCCGAACCGAGCCGCGACGGCCCCGAGGCCACGGCTAAAAAAGTTACTCACCGTAACAGATTGGCGCTAGAAGGAGGGCCCGGAATGATGGTACGTTAGTCTTCTCCTTTGTTGCTCCACTGCAGCCGACCTGCACCAGCAGCAGCGACTTCTGGGGCTGGTCTCGGCCCCTCGGCCCCACGCGTCTCGGCTCCTCGGCCCCGCGCGCTTCGCCCACGTCGGCCCCGCGCGCCTCGCCCGCGTCGGCCCCACGCGCGCGGCCAGCCCGAGCGCCTCAACCCCTCGGCCCCACGCGCGCGGCCAGCCCGAGTGCCTCAGCCCCTCGGCCCCGTGCGCCTCGCCCGCGTCGGCCCCACGCGCGCGGCCAACCCGAGCGCCTCAGCCCCTCGGCCCCACGCGCGCGGCTTGGCCCCGCGCGCCTCGCCCACGTCGGCCCCACGCGCCTCGCCCACGTCGGCCCCACGCGCGCGACCAGCCCGCGCGCCTCGGCCACTCGGCCCCACGCGCGCGGCCAACCCGTGCGCCTCCGGCCCCTCGGTCCCACGCGCGCGGCCAGCCCGCCCGCGTCCCACGTGAGCGGCCAGCCTGCCCGCGTCCCACGCGCGCGGCCAACCCGCCCGCGTCCCACGCGCGCGGCCAGCGCGACCGCGCCATGCGCCTCGACGCCTCGGTCCCACGCGCGCGACCAGCCCGCGCGCCTCGACCTCTCGTGGGCCCCTCGGTCCCACGCGCGCAGCCAACCCGTGTGCCTCAGTTCCTCGGCTACAGCCGAGATCTTTGCGCGACCTCGGCGCCTCGGCCCCTCCCACAGTTCTCAGAGCCTACCTCGCCTTCTCCTCTAGACCTCCCTGCTCGGCTTCTCCTTCCTGCGACCAAGCTTTGGTCTCCCTCTTCTCCTCCTCTTCTTATAGAGCGGTTGCACAAGCAAAGGAAAGTACGCTGCAACGACGGCCGGAGGTCAGCTCCAAGTGCTCGGGGCACTCGACCTTGCAAAGACGCGGTGGTATCACTTCACGGCCACCGTCATTGCTGGCATCAGCTTCTTCACCGACGCCTACGATCTCTTCTGCATCTCCCTCGTCACGAAGCTCCTTGGCCGCATCTATTCCTTCGACCCCAACTCGAAATCGCCCGGGACGTTCCCGCTCAACATGTCCGCTGCCATCACCGGCGTGGCCTTCTGTGGTGCCCTCTCTGGCCAGCTCTTCTTCGGGTGGCTCGGCGACAAGCTCGGCCGCAAGAAGGTGTATGGCATGACGCTCATGCTCATGGTCATCTGCTCCATCGCGATCGGCCTCTCCCTCGGTCACACCGCCAAGGGCGTCATGGCCACCCTCTGCCTCTTCCGCTTCTGGCTCGACTTTGGTGTCGGCGGCGATTACCTGCTCTCCGCCACCATCATGTCGGAGTACGCCTACAAGAAGACCCATGGCGCCTTCATCGCAGTCGTTTTCACTACGCAAGGCTTCGGCATCCTCACAGGCGGAATCGTCTCCATCATCATCTCCGCCGCCTTCAAGGAGCCCTTCGACTATCGGGCCTACAGGGACCACCGCACCGGCTCCACCGTCCCGGAGGCCGACTACATCTGGTGAACAACTCTCATGCTGGGCGCCCTCCCGGCTGCCTTAACCTACTACTGGCGGATGAAGTTGCCAGAGACCGCGCGGTACACTGCTCTTGTTGCCAAGAACGCGGAACGGGCGGCCCCCGAATGTCGAGGTATTATCCGACAGACTCAAGCGTGCTCTCCACTTACCTCGGGATCGATCGGCCTCATGCGCAGCCGGCAAGCAGCATCGCTGCCTCGGCCACTCGGCCTCATGCGCAGCCAACACGCTGCCTCGCTGCCTCGGCCACTCGGCCTCATGCGCAGCCAACACGTTGCCTCGCTGCCTCGGCCACTCGGCCTCATACGTAGCCGGCAAAGAGCATCGCTGCCTCGGCCTCATGCGCAGCCAACACGCTGCCTCGCTGCCTCGGCCACTCGGCCTCATGCGCAGCCAACACGTTGCCTCGCTGCCACGGCCACTCGGCCTCGTGCGCAGCCAGCACGCAGCCTCGCTGCCTCGGCCACTCGGCCACATGCGCAGCCAACACGCTGCCTCGCTGCCTCGGCCACTCGGCCTCATGCGCAGCTGGCAAGCAGCATCGCTGCCTCGGCCACTCGGCCACATGCGCAGCCAACACGCTGCCTCGCTGCCTCGGCCACTCGGCCTCGTGCGCAGCCAGCACGCAGCCTCGCTGCCTCGGCCACTCGGCCTCATACGCAGCCGGCAAAGAGCATCGCTGCCTCGGCCACTCGGCCTCATGCGCAGCCAACACGCTGCCTCGCTGCCTCGGCCACTCGGCCTTGTGCGCAGCCAGCAGGCAGCCTCGCTGCCTCGGCCACTCGGCCTCATACGCAGCCGGCAAAGAGCATCGCTGCCTTGGCCACTCGGCCTCATGCGCAGCCAACACGCTGCCTCGCTGCCTCGGCCACTCGGCCTCATGCGCAGCCAACACGTTGCCTCGCTGCCTCGGCCACTCGGCCTCGTGCGCAGCCAGCACGCAGCCTCGCTGCCTCGGCCACTCGGCCACATGCGCAGCCAACACGCTGCCTCGGCCACTCAGCCTCATGCGTAGCCGGCAAGCAGCATCGCTGCCTCGGCAACTCGGCCTCATACGCAGCCGGCAAGCAGCATTGCTGCCTCGGCCACTCGGCCTCATGTGCAGCCAACACGCTGCCTCGCTGCCTCGCCCACTCGGCCTCGTGTGCAGCCAGCACGCAGCCTCGCTGCCTCGGCCACTCGGCCACATGCGCAGCTGGCAAGCAGCATCGCTGCCTCGGCCACTCGGCCTCATGCGCAGCCAACTCTCTGCCTCGCTGCCTCGGCCACTTGGCCTCATGCGCAGCCAACACGCTGCCTCGCTGCCTCGGCCACTCGGCCTCGTGCGCAGCCAGCACGCAGCCTCGCTGCCTCGGCCACTCGGCCACATGCGCAGCCAACACGCTGCCTAGTTGCCTCGGCCACTCGGCCTCATGCGCAGCTGGCAAGCAGCATCGCTGCCTCGGCCACTCGGCCACATGCGCAGCCAACACGCTGCCTCGCTGCCTCGGCCACTCGGCCTCGTGCACAGCCAGCACGCAGCCTCGCTGCCTCGGCCACTCAGCCACATGCGCAGCCAACACGCTGCCTCGCTGCCTCGGCCACTCGGCCTCATGCGCAGCCGGCAAGCAGCATCGCTGCCTCGGCCACTCGGCCTCATGCGCGGCCAACACGCTGCCTCGCTGCCTCGGCCACTCGGCCTCATGCGCAGCCAGCACGCAGCCAAGCCGCCTCGGCCACATGCGCAGCAACACGCTGCAGCCAAACACGCTGCCTCTCCCCCTCGGCCCCAAGCGCAGCAGCCAGCCCGCCTGAGCAGCGCCTGCGTGGCCAGCCTGCCTGCGCCGAGCTACTTGGCCATATTCACTGCCGAGTCTGTCTCAGGGCAGCTTACCCACCAGGGTCTCGCCCCTCGGTCGCAGCTTGCCTGCGCCGAACCTACCTAAGCGCGGTCAACCGAGCACCTCGGCCAACCTCTGTCGAGACCCACCTCGGCGCGGCCCGACCGCCTATCGTGTTCCTCGGCCGCTTGGTGCCCGAGACCCACCTGGTTCACACCCCTCGGCCGCGGCTTGCCTGTGCCGAGTGCCTCAGCTCCATGCTTGCCGAGTCCACCACCTCGGTCGCGTAATGCCCGAGGCCGCCACCTCGGTCGCATAATGCCCGAGGCCTCCTCGGTCGCTTAAAGCTCGAGGACACCCCCTTTTGGCTTCACGCCACCCGAGACACACCTACGCGGTCACCCCGCCTGCGTTGTGCTCCTCGGCCCTCGGCTCTACGCCATCCCGAGATCACACCTGCGCGGTCACCCCGCCAGTGTCGTGCTCCTCGGCCCTCGGCTTTACGCCTCCCGAGATCACACCTGCGAGGTCACCCCGCCAGTGTCGTGCTCCATGGCCCTCGGCTTTACGCCTCCCGAGATCACACCTGCGCGGTTACCCCGCCAGTGTCGTGCTCCTCGGCCCTCGGCTTTACGCCTCCCGAGATCACACCTGCGCGGTCACCCCGCCAGTGTCGTGCTCCTCAGCCCTCGGCTTTACGCCTCCCGAGACCACACCTGCGCGGTCACCCCGCCTGCGTTGTGCTCCTCGGCCCTCGGCTCTACGTCATCCCGAGACCACACCTGCGCGGTCACCCCGCCTACGTTGTGCTCCTCGGCCCTCGGCTCTACGCCATCCCGAGACCACACCTGCGCGGTCACCCCGCCTACGTTGTGCTCCTCGGCCCTCGGCTCTACGCCATCTCGAGACCACACCTGCGCGGCCAACCCGCCAATGTCGTGCTCCTCGGCCCTCGGCTTTTCGCCTACTTAGAGACACACTTGCGCGGTCACCCCGCCAGTGTCGTGCTCCTTGGCCCTCGGCTTTACACCTCCCGAGATCACACCTGCGCGGTCACCCCGCCAGTGTCGTGCTCCTCGGCCCTCGGCTTTACGCTTCCCGAGATCACACCTGCGAGGTCACCCCGCCAGTGTCGTGCTCCTCGGCCCTCGGCTTTACGCCTCCCGAGATCACACCTGCGCGTTTACCCCGCCAGTGTCGTGCTCCTCGGCCCTCGGCTTTACGCCTCCCAAGATCACACCTGCGCGGTCACCCCGCCTGCATCGTGCTCCTCGGCTCTTCGGCTTTACGCCACCCAGCCCGCCTGCGCTGTGCTCCTCGGACCTCCTCGGCTCCATTGCCCCCGAGTCCAACTCTGCTCGGCTTCCTGACTAAGTTGCGCACCTCGGCCTCATGCTGCTCGAGACACGTTCGCGCGACCGGCCCGTCTGCGTCATGCCCCTCGGATCCGCATGAACAGCCTACCTGAAGTAAGAAGCCATGCATCGGACTCCCTGCATGCAAGAACTGATGCATAGCTCCTTTCGGGGGGGGCATATGATAGGGGCAAAAATGGCGATGTGACACGCCATGACTGCATCCCACTGAGCGACACACTGCCCGAGGCTCGCCATACCCTGCAGCAGCTCGGCCTCCCACGCAGCCCCAGTGGTAATGTTAGACGCCACCAAAGGTAAAGTTCTGCCCTGCAGACAGCTACGTTAGGTAACATCAAACCTCCTCTATAAATACCCCCAAACTCTAAAGAGAGGGGGGAAGAGGAGGAACTCACTCAAACACAAAACACTCAGAGGCTCTTCTTATGCCTCATCCACAACCCCCTCCACGTCTTCCTCTAACTTGATCGTCGGAGGGGTCGGGCCGAGCTCCCGGCCCGACCTGTGTGCAGGTGCGAGACGGTGTCGCCTCATCCCGAAGCTGCGGCGGAGCTGCCTCCCGACCCGAACCGCCGACCCGAACCGCCGACCCGAACTGCCGAACCGACCTCCTGACCCAAACCACCGTGCTCGGTCGCCGGGAGACCCCGAGGGACGTCGCTCGAGATCCCCGACATCCGGACCCCCGAACCGAGCCGCGACGGCCCCGAGGCCACGGCTAAAAAAGTTACTTATCGTAACATGCAGGATTAACTACGATAACCAGAAAACATAAAGCAAGGATACCGGAGTCGAGCTCGATGGACGTTTAAGAGACCGAAGAATCATCGGAGATGCTGCCGGAACCATCCGAGAAGAAATCGGGAACGTGTCGAAAGTTCACCGAAGAAATCGTCGGAGGCTCGCGGAGATCACCGAGAAGGCTCGGCTACTCGTTAAAGTCATCACAAAGATTGGGAGCTTGCAGGGAGTCCGTCGGAAGAAGTTCGTCGGAAAGCTCATCGGAACAAGACTCGACGTTCGCGGTTAGAAAACTTGCTTAGGATGTTTTTTTTTGTGTTATGTAGTTCACCTGTAATTAGGATTAGGATTAAGAGATAATCCTATATCCTGGTTAGGGGCCAACTGGGCCCAAAGTCAGATTTGGTTTGGGCTAAAAATAAGCCAAACAAATGAATTGAAGAGCCAGGCGGTGGCACCGCCTGGCTGGGCGGTGACACCTCCTTGGCTGGGCGGTTGCACTGTCCAGCACCCGAGCGCTGGGCGGTGGAACCTCCAGCACCGGGATCCCTAAGAGAATTCAAATTTTGGAGCCCAAAATTTGAATCCTCATGAGGCCTATAAATACCCCTCAAATCTCAGCTGAGGTTACAACTTTTGAGAAGGATTTTGATTGAGAGAAAAGTCTTAGAAAGTCTTAGCATGTCTTGTTTTCAATTTGCTAGAGAGTTCTCCTCCTTCTTTCTTATTGAAAATTTGTAAGAGGTTGAGCTGCTTGTAAAAGGTTGTAAGAGGGGTGTTTACCCTTCCATTTCAAGAGACTTGCTAGTGGAAGGTGGGAGCCTCATCGAAGCGGGGCCTCGCAAGTGGAGTAGGTCATTTGACCGAACCACTCTAAAAATCGGCGTAATCTCTGGTTTGCTCTTTATTATTGTCATTTACATTACTGCAAATCTTCTTACTACTTTAGTTCCTTATTACTCTTGCTGCGCAACTTCAAGAATACGCCTTCAAGTTAAATTTCTCAAGTTTCATTCTTAACGTACGAAAGATTTTGATTAAAATCGAAGTTTTAATCCGCTGCACTAATTCACCCCCCCCTCTTAGTGCCGCTCCGATCCTAACAACCTCATCGAAGGAGGAAGCCAAAAGTGGATGTAGGTCAAGATTGACCGAACCACTCTAAATCTCAGTTTGCATTTACTTTTTGTTCTCTATCTTAACTGCAAAGTACCTCCATAGCTTTACTTTAATTGCACTTCACCTAATCTAAGTTAAAGCAACTTCCGAATCAGCTTTCATACCGAAATCGCTTTTATCGTATGAACATCGTATTTTGGTTTGCAATTACATTATGTTCTCTATCTTAACTGCAAACTGTCTCTATATCTTTACTTTAACTGCATCTCGCTTGATCACAAGTTAAAGTGATTTTCGAATCGGCTTTCTTACCAAAATCGTCTTTATCGTATGAACATCGTTTTAAATCATCGAAAGTTTTCCGCTGCACTAATTCATCCCCCCACCCTCTTAGTGTTCTTGATTCTAACAATCAATCTCCTCCAACTTGTCCCTTGGAGGAATCACCTCTAGTTGAGCAAGCACCTCCGTCATCTATCAAAGACATAGGGATTCAGATGGATCACTTTGAACAACGACAAGATCGACTTGAACAATGCCAAGATCAAATCTTAACTGAGTTGCAGCAGATCCACCGATAGTTTGATACCTTGTTTAGATATTTTAACTTTCCACCACCTTAATAAGCTGTGTATGTATTTTTGAAAAGTGGACACAATTCCTCTTTGTTATGTTATAATACTATGTTGTTTATCTTAATGTTGTAAACTTAGAATGCTACTCACTTTGATGATCGCAATGCTATGCTTTTATGCTACTTACTTTGATAGTAAAATTCTACGCTAACTACCTTGATTTTTCCGAATGTATAAATTTGTTAAATTTCGTTTTTGGACTTTCTTGATTCTTTCATCAATCACTTAAATTTTATGATACAAATTTTACAAGATGTTGTGTTCACTTTGAAGTTGGAAATTTTGTGCTTTGATGCTAAAAGTCTCTATGATGATGAGCATGTTATCATACAATGATGCAATATATAATTATGATATCTATTGAATATTAAGAAGTTTTAATCATACATCAGATTCTTAATCCTTGAGTACTACAAAGCACTAATGATTTTGCCTCATGCAAGTATTGATGAAAAGCTATGGCAAAACACTTTATAAATTCATGAATTTAATGCATATTTTCTTTTCGGACTATCTTTCACTTAATATATTTCTTGAATGGAGCTTTCATGAGTCTAAGCCATATCAAGTTGATTTTTGATACATAGAAGTCATTGACAAATGCATCTCTCATTGATTTATCTATTGTGAATTTTTAATTGAGAAATGGATTTGATATGATAATTCTTGAACATGAATTCCTTCTTAACGAAGGAAGAATTTTTTTTTATGAACACTTGCAAGAATGAGGATTTAATTTCACATGAATATCTTGATCCTTGTGAAAAATAAATCATGATTTAATGACACTCTTTTATCGTTTTTAACTTCATTCAAAGTTGATTCTCAATGGTTTTTCCTCCTCACTTTCCTCCTTCATTTGAAGTTTTAATGAAAAATAAAAAGAGGAGAAGTTGATGGAAGCCATCTCATTAAATATTTATAACTTTTAATGTGAGAACTTTTGAATGATATCATGAATGCTTGAAATATGATTTGTATGAATTTCTTTATAATTTGAAATATGATATAAATTTTTACCACACTTGCATTTATTTGTGAATCGTTCTCTTTTTTGTTGATAACAAAGGGGGAGAAATAATACCAAAATATGGTAAATTGATGATAAATATATGTAATTTTACACTTGAAATGTTTGGATGTTAACTTTTGTTCATTATGATAAGATATCTAGAGCTTAACTTACAATTTTATAAATTGATATCTTAGAATGATGAATTACTATGTTTGTCATCCTTCATAATTTGAAATATAAGACTTGAAAATGGATGTCATGCCTTGACATCATTTTCAGAATGTTACATCATGATAGAAATCATAATGTGTATTGATAAGTTTAAATGAACTTAACTTATCAATATATCTGTTGAATTCAAAAGCTTTGAATTTAAGAATGACTTTTCTCGAGTACAGCATATAGATAGGGGGAGTTAAGGTTAACTCCGTCATCAATTGATTGTCATCATCGAAAAGAGGAGATTGTTGAATCTCGAATTTTGATGATGAAGTCAATTATCATTTATTGATCTAATATGTTGAGAAAAGTGTGCAGGATTAACTACGATGGCAGTAAGACATGCAGCAGGTGTTATGCCGGAGTCAAGATCAAGATCACGTTGGGAGTTCGAGAGTTCGTCGGAAGTCCGGACGTTCATTGGAAGTTCTACAGGAACCAACCGAGAAGTCCAAGAGTTTGCCATAGAAGCTCGTCGGAACTCGCCAAGAAGATCGTCGCGAAGTCTAGGAGCATGTAGGGAGTCCGCCGGAGCAACATCGAGAGTTCGTCGGATGTTCGTCGGAAGTATGCCGGAAGCTCGCCGGAAGAAGCGATTGACGCATCGAAACACGAATTGCAGTAATCATATCTCAATTGTCGTAGTTAGAGTATAGATTAAGTTAGGATTGGGAGGAAATCCCACTAACTTAATTTGAGGCCAATTGGGCCCTTAATAGACCTAAATTGGGCCGAATGGAACAGCTCATTCAGTCCCTGAATTCCTGGCTGGCGTGGCACCGCTAGGGTCGGTGGTGGCACCGCCTGAGAGATTTGGTCTCCCAGGAATTCTGGGCGGTGGTACCGCCCCTGTCATGCGGTAGTACCGCCGATAGTTATTGTTGTCAGCGATGGTATTGCTATAGCTCGATCTCCGAGCTCTGTCAGGCGATAGTACTACCCAAACTGAGTGGCTTTATCGCCTAATGTCAGATGACAAGCGGTAGTACCGCCTAGTAATGGCGGTGGTACTGCCAGGACCCCAGAAATATAGGATTGGACACTTTTAGGCTCCATCTTTGAACTCATGGGGCCTATAAAAACTCTACCATTTTCTGCATGAAAGGGGAACGAAATCTTGAAATACTCTTGAGTCTTTGAGACCTTAAAGTGTTGTAAAAGCTAGAGTTCTCCTCCTTCTTTCTAAGTGTTGAGATCATTCAAGAGAGGAGTGAAACTTATAAGGGTTGTCTCCTAAGCCCGATAAAAGGAGAAAAGCTGTAAAAGGGTGGTTGGCCTTTGCCTATTAAAGGAAGGCCTCTAGTGGACGCCGGTGACCTCGTCGTCAGAGGAAGCCAAAAGTGGATGTAGGTCACGTTTGATGGAACCACTCTAAAACTCGGTTTGCATTTACTTTGAGCAACTTTCTTTTATAGCAAACTGCCTCGCCTCCTTACGGTGCTTTAACTACATCTACATACGCTTTGACGTAAACATCTTCCGAGATCGGCTTTAATCGTACAAAGACTTTACGAAACCGACGCTGTTCATTTGTGCAACTTACATTGCTGCAAATCACCTTAGTCTTCTCTTGCATTTTCATTTAAGGTTTCAAGTTCAAATTCCTTCCGAAACGGATTGAGTTGAAATCATTCTCGTTGAATCGGCTTTAATCGAAATAAGGTTTTTGAAATAGTGAAAGTTTTCCACTGCACTAATTCACCCCCCCTCTTAGTGCGCTCTTGATCCTAATAATCTCATTATTAAAACAAATAATATTAAAAGAAATCTAAAATCTTCATTAAAATCACTTTTTGGATAACTAAATGAAAGCAACGTAGATAGGTTCCTATAAGTTGAAAAGATATCTTATTTTCTTTTAGTTTCAAACTTTTGATTGATTTCATGCAAGCATGCCTTTGTCTTTTATACCAAATCCATGCATCATTCATTAAAACAAAAAACCAAAGACAAAAATCATCAAGTCTTCCATACAAAAGCCATGCTTCATCATCGAAAAATAATATGGAAATCATCAAGATATTCATTATTGCTTCTTTAAAACATACATAGAATTTAATAATTAGATTTAAATCTAGCGTTTTGTTGTATTTTCATAAAATATGCAATTGTCATTATCATTTTCAAAATTAGCTAGAGAAAGAAAAGCATGATCCCCTTTTATTTATTTATTTATATTTTATATTTTATATACTAATTTAAAAATAACATATGAAATGCATTAAGTAATTTCAAAATAAACTAATGGGGTTTCATTTGAGTATTTTATCTCATTGTCGAGAGTCACCAAAGTGAAATTTATCGTTTCGTCTTCATCAGTATGCTCCTCTTCTTCGGAGATACTCGTTTCATCCCAAAGTGCTTTCTTCTTCTTGCGTTTATAGCAAGTAGTTACGTCCTTTTTAAGTTTACTTTTAATTTTTTATTCTTGTTTTAAAAACTTTTTAATCTTTATTGTGAGAAGTTCAAGTTCACCATCACTTGAGCTTTCGCTCAAGTGGTCTTCTTTTGTTCTAAGTGCAAAATCCTTCCTGTTCTTTGGAAGGTTGTTCTTAAGTTCGTCATGTGCCATATTGGTCATTTCGTTGGTCATCAAAGACCTGATAAGTTCTTCAATCAGAAAATTGTTTAAGTTCTTTGATTCTTGTATTGTCATTATTTTCAAATCCTAATTTTTAGAAAGTGATCGTAAAACTTTATTCATAAGTTCAAGATTCGAAAAACTTTTATCAAGAGCTCTTAAGCCATTGACGACATCCGTAAAACAAATATACATATCAATAATGGTTTCACATGGCATCATTCAAAATAGTTCAAAATCATGTATTAAAAGATTTATCTTAGAATCCTTTACTCTACTAGTGCCTTCGTGTGTGATTTCAAGTGTGTACCAAATATCAAAAGTCGTTTTGCAAGTAAAAACCCAATTGAATTTAGTTTTATCTAAAGCGCAAAACAAGACATTCATAGCCTTGGCATTTAAGGAGAAAGTCTTCTTTCCAAAACATTCCAATTGTTCATTGGAAGAGAAGACCTTTGAAAGCTGTTTTCCATAATATTCTATAAATCAACATTTAAGGAAACTTGAATGAGAGATTTATTACTTTCCATAATATTCTATAAATCAACACTGACACTGGGCAGCAGCAGCACTTGGGAGACTATGTCTGGGCCGTACCTGTTAGGATCGAGAGCACTAAGAGGGGGGGGGGGGGGGTGAATTAGTGCAGCGGAAATCTTACAGCAATTAAAACCAAAAGCTGCGTTCGTTCAATAAAAACTATTATGATGCAAAAGCTAATTCTCAGTTTGTATCTAAGTGCAGTTTGCGTCTAAGCACAGATTGCGTCTAAGCGCAGTTTGCGTCTAAACACAGTTTGCGTCTAAGCGCAGATTGCGTCTAAGCGCAGTTTACGTCTAAACGCAGATTTACGTCTAAACGCAGTTTTACGTCTAAACGCAGATTTACGTCTAAACGCAGTTTTACGTCTAAACGCAGATTTACGTCTAAACTCAGATTTACGTCTAAAACGTCTTTACACAGTTTGAGCAGTTTTACGTCTAAACGCAATTTTACGTCTAGACGCAGTTTCAAAGGGATCTGAACTTTAGAAACTCGTTCGTAAAAGCGCAGAAGACAGTTTTGCAGAATCAAGGCATAAACGTAAACTGCGATGTAAATATCGTACGAAAACGCTGGTTTACGTCTGAAAGCAGATTCGGACAGATCAGCACTTAAAAACTTGTTCGTGAAGGCGTAGAAGACAGTTTTGCAGAATTAAAACGTAAACGTAAACTGTAATGTATGAAAACACCGATTTACGTCTGAATGCAGATTCGGAAAGAACAGCACTTAGAATTTGTTCGTAAAAGCGCAGAGAGCAGTAGTTATGAAGGATATTTGCAGTAATGATAAAGTGCTCAAAATAAACGCAAACCAGAGATTTAGAGTGGTTCGGTCAGTCTTGACCTACTCCACTTTTGGCTTCCTCCACCGACGAGGTCACCGACGTCAACTAGAGGCCTTCCTTCAATAGGCGAAGGCCAACTGCCCTTTTACAGTTTCTCTCCTTTTGACAGGCTTAGGAGACAACCTTTACAGACCTTTCTCTCCTCACTTTACAACTCAAAAACTTGAAGAACAGAAGGAGGAGACTTAAAGGCTTTACAACACTTTTGAGCTCTTAGAATCATAGAAAAGATCAAGATTTCGGTGTAGGTCTGTATCTTTTCAGTGCCGAATGGGTGGGGTATTTATAGACCCCAATCCAATTCAAATTTGGAGCTCAAAACGATCAAATCCCGGAATTCCGGGATCAGGCGGTTGCACCTCTTGATTGGAGAGGTTGCACCGCTTGGCAGAGCTCGAAGACTGAGCTCAGGCGGTGCCACCTCTCTGTCAGGGAGGTTGCACCGCCCAGTCTTGCTCAAAGACTGAGCTTAGGCGGTGCCACCTCTCTGTCAGGGAGGTTGCACCGCCCAGTCTTGCTCGAAGACTGAGCTCAGGCGGTGCCACCTCCCGGCTGGGGAGGTTGCACCGCCCAGTCTCGCTGGGAGGCTTAGCCCAGGCGGTGCCACCTCCTGGCCTAGGCGGTTGCACCTCCTGGTGCAATCAGGGTCCGAATGGTTAGCTCCATTCGGCCCAATTTCAGTCTTTCAGGGGCCCAATTGCCCCAAGATTAAGCTAATGGGATCACCTCCCATTTTCCAACTTAATCAACGTGCTAACTACGATTAGATCTAAGACAATTTCTGCAGCTTTGCTTCGGTGCGTCAATCGCTTCTTCCGGCGAGTTTCCGGCGAACTTCCGTCGATCATCCGATGAACCCTCGGTGATGCTCCTGCGGACTTCCGGCAAACTCCTGGACTTTGCGACGATCCCCTTGGCAAGTTCCGACGAGCTTCGCTTGGCAAGCTTCTGGACTTCTCGGATCTGTTCTCGCAGAACCTCCGACGACCGTCCGAACTTCCGTCGAACTCTCGAACTCCCAACGTGATCATGAACTTGACTCCGGCGCAACTCCTGCTGCTTGTCTAACTTTCATCGTAGTTAATCCTACACACTTATCTCAACACATAGATTAAACAACAAATGACAATTGACTTCATCATCAAAATCCGAGATTCAACAATCTCCCCTTTTTTGATGATGACAATCAATTGATAATGGAGTTATCCTTAACTCCCCCTGTCTATATTCCATAGTTGAGATAAGTCAACCTTCAATTCAAGACCTAAGAATTCAAGTGACGTATTGATAAGTTAGATCAGTTAAACTTATCAATACTCCCATCATGATACTCATCATGATGTATCTCTTCAAGGATAATGTCAAGGCTTGACATACATCATCAAGTTTGTATGATTGTGTTTGTAACTATTCATCATGTAGTTTGAACATTATCATATAAAGCTGTGAAGCACTATTACATGATGCACACATTTGAAATTTTCTAGCAAGTTTTACATTTTCTTCACATGATAAGATATCAACTCAAGGCATAATGCAAACTTTAGCACATGTTCATATATCTCTTGGTGATGCAAGGATGGCATAATCATAGCAGTGTGTTTATAGCATCACTCATAGTATTTCTAATCATGGCAGTGTTTATCAATTCATATATCTCCCCCTTTGTCATCAACAAAAAACATAGTAATTATGATACCAGGAAAATAATAATAGCAAGCTTATAGAGGAATTTTACATAGATTGCTTTAAATACTTCTTCCCCTTTTTGTTATAATCCATTGTCTATGTAAAGATTTTGCAGGATGGAATACATACACATGAATCACTTCATCAAATTTATTTCAGAAACTTATTTTTCATGAAAGTGTACGAGAAAATCTGGTGTATAGCATTCGAATAAATAAGATGCATTCGGACAAGATTTTGTTGCAGATTTTCACATATAATCATGGAAACATGGCAATCAAGTGATTTGATCATTTAATAAAGTCCGAAAAATAATATTTTAAGTATTCGGGCACAACAACATTCCTAATTCTCTTCGAATGAAATCAAATTGTTCTTCACTTAGAGGTTTTGTAAAGATATCAGCTAGTTGATGTTTAGTATCAATGAACTATATGATTATATCATGATTCACAACATGATCTCGTATAAAGTGATGTCTGATATCAATATGTTTTGTTCTTGAGTGTTGTATAGGATTCTTTGTTAAGCATATTGCACTCGTGTTATCACATTTAATGGGAATATCTTTAAGATTAATTTTGTAATCTTCTAAGGTGTTTTTCATCCATACAACTTGTGCACAGCAAGTACTCGCTGCAATATATTCAGCTTCGGTTGTTGATAGAGCAACCGAGCTTTGTTTCTTAGATGACCAGGAAACAAGAGCATGTCCTAAAAATTGACATGTTCCTGATGTGCTTTTTCTATCTAATCTACAACCAGCAAAGTCCGCATCAGCATAAGCAATTAACTCAAGATTCTCTGATTTTGGGTACCATAATCCTAGATTTGTGGTACCATTAAGGTATCTGAGTATTCTTTTAACTGCTTTGAGATGAGATATCTTAGGGTTTGATTGAAATCTAGCACAGAGTCCTACACTGAACATGATGTCTGGTCTTGTTGCAGTGAGGTAAAGTAAACTTCCTATCATACCCCTATAAGTTTTTTGATCAAAGCTTTCTCCACTTTCATCAATTTCTAATTTAGTGGAGGTGCTCATAGGAGTGTTAATGGCTTTTGAGTTCTCCATATTAAACTTCTTGAGTAGATTCATGGCATATTTAGTTTGACTAATAAAGATGCCATTGCTTAGTTGTTTGATTTGTAAACCTAAGAAGAATGTTAACTCTCCCATTAAACTCATTTCGAATTCAAGACTCATAGTTTTAGCAAAAGATTCACAGAGAGATTCATTCGTAGAACCAAAGATAATATCATCAACATAAATTTGAACAATGAGAAAATTATTTTCAAAATTCTTGATAAATAATGTAGTATCAACCTTGCCTTTTATGAAATTATTTTCAATGAGAAAAGAACTAAGTTTCTCATACCAAGCCCTTGGAGCTTGTTTTAAACCATAGAGAGCTTTAGTTAATCTAAACACATGATTAGGGAGACTATTATTTTCAAATCCAAGAGGTTGTTCAACATAGACTTCTTCGGAAATAAAGCCATTTAGAAAAGTGCTTTTAACATCCATTTGAAATAACTTAAAATTATTACAACTAGCGTAGGCAAGGAGCATCCTTATGGCTTCCAATCGAGCCACAGGTGCGAAGGTTTCTTCGTAATCGATACCTTCTTCTTGGTTGAAACCTTTGGCCACTAATCTAGCCTTGTTTCTAACCACGATACCATTTTCATCTTGCTTGTTTCTAAAGACCCATTTAGTACCAATAACTAAATGGTCATTTGGCCTAGGAACAAGCGTCCACACTTCATTTCTCTCAAATTGATTCAATTCATCTTGCATTACGATAATCCATGAATCATCTTTCATGGCTTCGTCAACGCATTTGGGTTCAATTTGGGAGAGAAAGGCGGCGTTTGCACAAAAAGTTTTAAGAGAAGATCGTGTTTGAACCCCCTTTGACGTGTCTCCTAAGATTAGCTCCTTAGGATGAGCATCTACATACTTCCAATCCTTGGGTAAGGAAGTGGATGCATCCAAGTTGCTAGTTGGAGACGGGGTTTCGTTTAAATTCAAAGAATCAAAGTTAACATCATCATCAAGATCATTTTTCTTAATTTCGGAAATCTCATTGAAAACAACATGGATGGATTCTTCAATAATTAAAGTTCTTTTATTGAAAATACGAAAAGCTTTAGAAACCGAAGAATAACCAAGAAAGATTCCTTCATCAGATTTAGCATCGAATTTTCCTAAGTTATCCTTTTCATTCAAGATAAAACACTTACACCCAAAGACTTTAAAATATGAGACATTGGGTTTTTTGTTATTCCATAACTCATAAGGAGTTTTGGTGAGTAAGGGTCTTACTAGAACTCTATTCAAAATATAGCATGCAGTGTTTATAGCTTCGGCCCAAAAATATTTGGGTAGGCTATGTTCATTCAACATGGTTCTTGCCATTTCTTGTAGATTTCGATTTTTTCTTTCTACTACCCATTTTGTTGAGGATTTCTTGGAGTAGAGAAATTATGGTTATATCCATTGAGTTCACAGAATTCTTGGAAATCATGGTTTTGAAATTCTCCACCATGATCACTTCTAATTGACGAAATCATAGATCCCTTCTCATTTTGAACAAGTTTACAAAACTTGGTAAAATATCTAAAGCATTCATTTTTCTGTTTTAAGAAGTAGGTCCATGTATATCTGCTATAGTCATCAACAATGACAAATGCGTATTTGCTACCTCCTAGACTCGATGTAGAGATTGGTCCGAACAAGTCCATATGGATCAATTGTAAGGGCCTAGAGGTGCTTATTTGATTCTTAGCTTTGAAACTACCCTTAATTTGTTTACCTAATTGGCAAGCATCGCATACATTATCTTTGATGAACTTGATATGAGGAATTCCTCTTACAAGTTCTCTAGATGATACTTGAGTGATTAGTTTTATGCTAGCATGACCTAATCTTCTATGCCATAGCCAAGCATCTTCATTCATAACTGCAAAACACATTTCATCACATAAGTCATTGATGTCAATAGTGTATACGTTATTTTGTTTTAATGCAATCATAGACATGTTTTTATGTGATTTTTCAATGATGCAAGCATTAGATTCGAATTTGACAGTATATCCTTTATCACATAATTGACTAATACTCAAGAGGTTATGTTTTAAACCATCAACTAATAGAACATCTTCAATAAAGAGGTTGGATTTGTTACCTATGGTTCCTTTGCCAATGATTTTACCCTTGTTGTTGTCTCCGAAGGTGACATAGCCTTCGTCTATGCTAGTGAACTTAGAGAATTGAGATGGATCTCCGGTCATATGCCTTGAGCATCCACTATCAAGGTACCATCTCTTGCTCCTAGCTTACGATGGTTTAGTTTTCTACAAGAAAGGATGATGTTTAGGTACCCATTTGCTTTTGGGTGCCTCACAAATAGATCTACATTTCTTATCATGTTGCATAGAATTTTTCATGGTTCCTTTAGGAACCCAAATCAATTTGTTTGGACTTATTTTCTTGAATGGACAAAAATGTGTCTTGTGTCCAATTTTGCAACAAAAGTTGCATTTTGCTTGGTGTTGAACATGTCAGATGGAGCCTTTTATAAAAGTGGTTGGATTTAGGTGAGGACTTCTCACAAATCCAATTCCACTTCTTTTTGGAACGTGACCCTTGTTTGCAAGGATCATGTTCAATGACTTGCTACCAACCTCGAATTTCTTCAAGGTGTCCTTGAGTAGCAGGTTTTCTTTTTGGAAAGTTTCTAAATCATGACATTTGATACATGAATGTAAACTATCATGATGTTCAACTTTTAACTTGTCAAACTCACAAGTAAGACTATCATGCACCTTTTTCAGCAATTTGTATTTTTTACTGATATTTTTGCATTCATCAAACAATTCATGGAAAGCATTTAATAATTCATCGAATGATAAATCTGCATCTATTGAATTTGTTACCTCATCTTCGATGGCCATTAAGGCGTAATGAGCAACTTGCTCGGTGTTGGACTCCTCTTCTTCGGATGCGCTTGAGTCATCCCATGTTGCTTGAAGCGCCTTTTTCTTTGATGTTCTCTTCTTGACTTGGGGACAATCACTCTTGTAGTGTCCCGACTTTTTGCATTCATAGCAGATTACTTGGTCCTTCTTGGGTTCAAGTTTATTTTTTGCATCACTCTTAAACTTGTTTCTTTTAAAGAACTTTTTAAACTTTCTTGTTAGAAGTGCCAAGTCATCATCACAGTCCTCATCACTTGAGTTTTCTCTCAAGTGGCATTCAGAAGTTTTGAGTGCCATATCCTTCCTGTTCTTTGGAAGGATGTCTTCTTGCTCTTCATGAGCTTTACAAGTCATTTTGTAGGTCATTAATGACCCGATTAGTTCTTCAAGAGGGAAATTTCGTAGATCTTTTGCCTCTTGAATAGCAGTGACTTTAGGATCCCAACTCTTAGGAAGGGATCTTAGTATCTTGTTAACAAGCTCAAAATCCGAAAAGCTTTTTCCGAGTCCTTTTAGACCGTTGACGACATCCGTGAAACGGGTAAACATGTCGCCAATGGTTTCACTCGGTTTCATGCGGAAAAGTTCAAAAGAATGTAACAACAAATTGATTTTTGACTCTTTTACTCTACTTGTGCCCTCATGGGTCACTTCGAGTGTGTGCCAAATATCAAATGCAGTTTCACAAGTTGAAACACAGTTAAACTCGTTTTTATCAAGTGCACAAAATAAGGCATTCATAGCCTTTGCATTAAGAGTGAAAGCCTTCTTCTCCAAATCATTCCAATCGATCATTGGAAGAGAAGACTTCGAAAATCCGTTTTCGACAAGATTCCACAATTCAAAATCCATAGAAATAAGAAAGATTCTCATTCGGGTCTTCCAGTAGGTGTAATCCGTCCCACTGAACATGGGTGGATGTGTAATAGAATGCCCCTCTTGGTTTCCGGCGTATGCCATTTCTCTTTGGGTTTTAATCCGTTAGAGAGTTAACCACGCTCTGATACCAATTGTTAGGATCGAGAGCACTAAGAGGGGGGGGGGGGGGGGTGAATTAGTGCAGCGGAAATCTTACAGCGATTAAAACCAAAAGCTGCGTTCGTTCAATAAAAACTATTATGATGCAAAAGCTAATTCTCAGTTTGTATCTAAGTGCAGTTTGCGTCTAAGCACAGATTGCGTCTAAGCGCAGTTTGCGTCTAAACACAGTTTGCGTCTAAGCGCAGATTGCGTCTAAGCGCAGTTTACGTCTAAACGCAGATTTACGTCTAAACGCAGTTTTACGTCTAAACGCAGATTTACGTCTAAACGTAGTTTTACGTCTAAACGCAGATTTACGTCTAAACTAAGATTTACGTCTAAAACGTCTTTACACAGTTTGAGTAGTTTTACGTCTAAATGCAATTTTACGTCAAGACGCAGTTTCAAAGGGATCTGAACTTTAGAAACTCGTTCGTAAAAGCGCAGAAGACAGTTTTGCAGAATCAAGGCGTAAACGTAAACTGCGATGTAAATATCGTACGAAAACACTGGTTTACGTCTGAAAGCAGATTCGGACAGATCAGCACTTAAAAACTTGTTCGTGAAGGCGTAGAAGACAGTTTTGCAGAATTAAAACGTAAACGTAAACTGTAATGTATGAAAACACCGATTTACGTCTGAATGCAGATTCGGAAAGAACAGCACTTAGAATTTGTTCGTAAAAGCGCAGAGAGCAGTAGTTATGAAGGAGATTTGCAGTAATGATAAAGTGCTCAAAATAAACGCAAACCAGAGATTTAGAGTGGTTCGGTCAGTCTTGACCTACTCCACTTTTGGCTTCCTCCACCGACGAGGTCACCGACGTCAACTAGAGGCCTTCCTTTCAATAGGCGAAGGCCAACTGCCCTTTTACAGTTTCTCTCCTTTTGACAGGCTCAGGAGACAACCTTTACAGACCTTTCTCTCCTCACTTTACAACTCAAAAACTTGAAGAACAGAAGGAGGAGACTTAAAGGCTTTACAACACTTTTGAGCTCTTAGAATCATAGAAAAGATCAAGATTTCGGTGTAGGTCTGTATCTTTTCAGTGCCGAATGGGTGGGGTATTTATAGACCCCAATCCAATTCAAATTTGGAGCTCAAAACGATCAAATCCCGGAATTCCGGGATCAAGCGGTTGCACCTCTTGACTGGAGAGGTTGCACCGCCTGGCAGAGCTCGAAGACCGAGCTCAGGCGGTGCCACCTCTCTGTCAGGGAGGTTGCACCGCCCAGTCTTGCTCGAAGACTGAGCTCAAGCGGTGCCACCTCTCTGTCAGGGAGGTTGCACCGCCCAGTCTTGCTCGAAGACTGAGCTCAGGCGGTGCCACCTCCCGGCTGGGGAGGTTGCACCGCCCAGTCTCGCTGGGAGGCTTAGCCCAGGCGGTGCCACCTCCTGGCCTAGGCGGTTGCACCTCCTGGTGCAATCAGGGTCCGAATGGTTAGCTCCATTCGGCCCAATTTCAGTCTTTCAGGGGCCCAATTGCCCCAAGATTAAGCTAATGGGATCACCTCCCATTTTCCAACTTAATCAACGTGCTAACTACGATTAGATCTAAGACAATTTCTGCAGCTTTGCTTCGGTGCGTCAATCGCTTCTTCCGGCGAGTTTCCGGCGAACTTCCGTCGATCATCCGATGAACCCTCGGTGATGCTCCTGCGGACTTCCGGCAAACTCCTGGACTTTGCGACGATCCGCTTGGCAAGTTCCGACGAGCTTCGCTTGGCAAGCTTCTGGACTTCTCGGATCTGTTCTCGCAGAACCTCCGACGACCGTCCGAACTTCCGTCGAACTCTCGAACTCCCAACGTGATCATTAACTTGACTCCGGCACAACTCCTGCTGCTTGTCTAACTTTCATCGTAGTTAATCCTGCACACTTATCTCAACACATAGATTAGACAACAAATGACAATTGACTTCATCATCAAAATCCGAGATTCAACAGTACCAATGCCTGATATCTCGTAGACTGAGCCTGGGTAGTACCACCATCTAGGCCGGTGGTACCACCGCCCGATACAATCTCAGAGAATATGCCACGATGGTTCTACTTGTTGGGTCATTATTTTGGCCTTTCACTTAACCCAACACAACCTATCCTTAGGCCCAATTGGTCCCTAGTTGAGTTAGTCCAATTCTAATCTAATTATGTGCTAACTACAAAATTTAAGGCATTTACTAAGCTAAATAAGTCCAGTTTCTTCCAGCAAGCTTCTTGTGATCTTCTAACGAACTTCCGACGATCTCTCGGCAATGTTCCAGAGGACTCCCGGCAAGCTCCTGGACTTTACAATGATCTTCTTGGTGAGTTCCAACGAGCTTCTTTAGTAAGCTCCTAGACTTCTTGATCAATTACGTTAGAACTTTCGTTGAACGTTTGGACTATTGAATCTTATATTTTGATGATGAAGAGTTGTTCCTGATTGGAATAGCTATGATAGTCGGCCAAAGTGATAACATTTCGGGAGAAATAGGATTAGGGAGACACCAGGTACCGTTAGCAATGAACTCGGAAACCTTCCAATCTTTGGGAGCCCCAAGATCTTTTCGTATTCTGTCGCCATATAATTGAAATATACTCTTCCCACTCACCCAAGGATTGTACCACATATTAGTACTAGTTCCAGAAGAGATTGCATAAGAGATGTGTTTGATTAGCCAAGGATATACTTATTTGGCCTCATGACAATGGCAAATTTAGTGCCACATCCGCATGGAATCAAATTAGGCAAAGAAATAACAAGTGGGTCCCAAGCAGTTGGACATGGGATCGACCGGGATCACAAAGACACTGCTTATGTACATGGCAGGCCCTTCTCAATAAACTACCTACAATAGACAATATGAAAAGAAGAGGTATCTATCATGTTAACCGATGCTCCCTTTGTTTGCAACAAGAAGAAACTGTTGACCACCTCTATTTTGCTTGTGATTATACAAAATGGATATGGAAGGAGATTCTCCAACGATTTGAACTCAATAGACTGCCGCAACCAAACTTGCACCAAGAACTAGGCGACCTTATGCAATGTTTCTCAAGAAAAGGGCCTCTAACACAACTGGCAAAGGTTACTTTCAGATGCGCTATTTGGTGGATGTGGAAGGAGAGATGTAATAGAATCTTTGAATGTCAACACACAAACAATGCTCAGCTCTTGAAAGAGATTATTAGAGACTCAAGATCCTGTTTGGAGCAAGATCTAAAAACTGAGCACTTCACCCGAAGAGAAAAAGATATTTTTATCAAATTTAATTTTGCTATTAGCAAAAGATCTTGGGAATGATGCCAAATAATGTACCCATAGGTAGTTATAGTCTACAGCATGTGTAGTCATAACTATCGCATTCGCACTCTATGAGTAACTTTGCTTTGTCTATGACTTGTATAGATAAAGCTATTTGTAGAAACTTTACACATAATAAATTTACTTTTACTTACCAAAAAAAAAATATTTTGATGATGAAACCAATTGATAAGTGTTTATGGTTTAATCTGCGTTTTGAGTGATGCAGGATGCTTCGATCAGGATGAGACAATTAAAGCAAGAAGAATAATATTGGGCCGAGGGAAAAATTGTCAAAAATTGGACGTCGAGTCGGTGGATTAGTCGAGGTATCGACAGAATTCTTCGGGCCATGGATTCGGGCATCGGTCTAAGAAGAGCCGATATTAAGCCAAGGATATTGGAGTTGCTGAGTCAACTGGTTGATTGGGCAATAGGCTGCAAGAGGGGACGATGCACCGAAAAATCGGATGAAGCGTCTGTTGAATCTCGGATTTTGATGATGAAGTCAATTGTCATTTGTTATCTAATCTATATGTTGAGATAAGTGTGCAGGATTAACTACGATAAAAATAAGATATGCAGCAGGAGTTGCGCCGGAGTCAAGACAATGATCATGTTGGGAGTTCGAGAGTTTGACGGAAGTTCGGACAGTCGTCGGAGGTTCTGCGCGAACAAATCCGAGAAGTCCATGAGCTTACTAAACAAGCTCGTCGAAACTTGCCAAGTGGATCGTCACAAGTCCAAGAGTTTGCCGGAAGTCCGCAGGAGCATCACAGAGGGTTCATCGGATGATCGACGAAAGTTCGTTGGAAGCTCGCCAAAAGAAGCGATTGACGCACCGGAGCAAGTTGCAGTAAATATCTTAGGAAATATCATAGTTAGCACAATGATTAAGTTAGAAATGAGAGGTGATCCCATTAAATTAATCTTGGGGCAATTGGGCCCCTGAAAAAACCCAAATTGGGCCGAATGGATCAACCCATTCGGACCCTGATTTCTGCCAAGTGGTTCAACCACATTAGTCAGGCGGTGGCACCGCCTGAGCTCAGTTTTCGAGCTCTGGCAGGAGGTGCAACCGCCCCTGACAGAGGTGGCACCGCTTGGGCTTGGTCTCCGAGCTCTAGCTGAGCGGTGCAACCGCCTCAGTCAGGAGGTGGCACCGCCTGAGCTCAGTCTTCGAGCTCTGACAGGAGGTGCAACCGCCCCTGACAGGAGGTGGCACCGCCCAGAGGCTCAATCTTCGAGCTCTGCCAGGCGGTGCAACCGCCCCAGTCAGGCGGTGAAACCACCAAATCCCAGAATTCCGAGAATTGACAGTTTTGACCTCCAAATACAAACTGGGTTTGGGCCTATAAATACCCTACCCTTTCAGCACTAAAAGGGCACCCAAAAACCACCGAAATTCTAATTTTACTTTATGATTTTTAGAGCTCAAAAGTGTTGTATGAGTTGAAAGTTCTTCTTCCTCTTTTCTTCCAAGTTCTAATCTGTTAAGAGAGGAAAGGAAATTCTATAAGGGTTGTCTCCTAAGCTCGTCAAAAGGAGTGAAACTATAAAAGGGTGGTTGGCCTTCGCCAATTGAAGGAAGGCCTCTAGTTGACATCGGTGACCTCGTCGGTGGAGGAAGCCAAAAGTGGAGTAGGTCAAGATTGACCGAACCACTCTAAATCTCAGTTTGCATTTACTTTGAGCATCTTATCTTTACTGCAAACATCCTCAATAGCTTACTGCCTTCTGTGCTTTTACGAATGTGTTTCAAAGTTCAGTGCTTTCCAAATCGGCATTTAGATGCAAATCAGTTTTATCGTACGAACATCATATTTCAATTTGCGCTTACATTCTGATTTCCATCATAACTGCAAACTGTCTTTATATATTTGCTTCAACTGCATCTCGCTTCATCTCAAGTTAAAGTGGTTTACGAATCGGCTTTCATACCGAAATCGCTTTTATCATACGAACGTCGTATTTCAGTTTGCGCTTATATTCTGATTTTCATCATAACTGCAAACTGCCTTCATAGATTTACTTTAACGTCATCTCGCTTGATCTTAAGTTAAAGTAATCTTAGAATCGGCTTTGACACCGAAATCGCTTTTATCGTACGAACATTTTTTTTTTGTGAAAGATTTCCGCCGCACTAATTCACGTTAACTCTCAAACGGATTAAAACTCAAGAGAGATGGCATAGGCCGGAAACCAAGAGGGCCATTCTATTACACGTCCACCCATGTTCAATGGGACGGACTACACCTATTGGAAGACCCGAATGAGGATCTTTCTTATTTCTATGGATTTTGAACTTTGGAATCTTGTCGAAAATGATTTTTCGAAGTCTTCTCTTCCACTGATCGATTGGAATGAATTGGAGAAGAAGGCTTTCACTCTTAATGCAAAGGCTATGAATGCCTTATTTTGTGCACTTGATAAAAACGAGTTCAGCCGTGTTTCGGTTTGTGAAACCGCATTTGATATTTGGCACACACTCGAAGTGACTCACGAAGGCACAAGTAGAGTGAAAGAGTAAAAAATCAATCTTTTGTTACATTCTTTCGAACTTTTCCGGATGAAACCGAGTGAGACTATTGGCGACATGTTTACCTGTTTCACGGATATCGTCAATGGTCTCAAAGGACTCAGAAAAAGTTTTTCGGATTTTGAGCTCGTAAATAAGATTCTAAGATCCCTTCCTAAGAGTTGGGATCCTAAAGTCACTGCTATTCAAGAGGCGAAAGATCTAAACAACTTCCCTCTTGAAGAACTAATCGGGTCATTAATGACCTACGAGATGACTTGCAAAGCTCATGAAGAGCAAGAAGACATCCTTCCAAAGAACAGGAAGGATATGACACTTAGAACTTCAGAAGATCACTTGAGAGAAAACTCAAGTGATGAGGACTGTGACGATGACTTGGCACTTCTAACAAGAAATTTTAAAAAATTAATTAAAAGAAACAAGTTTAAGAATGACACAAAAAATAAACTTGAACCCAAGAAGGACCAAGTTATTTGCTACGAATGCAAAAAGCTGGGACACTACAAAAGTGATTGTCCCCAAGTCAAAAAGAGAACATCAAAGAATAAGGCACTCAAAGCAACGTGGGATGACTCAAGCGCGTCCGAAGAAGAGGAGTCCAACACCGAGCAAGTTGCTTATTACGCCTTAATGGCCATCGGAGAGGAGGAAACGAATTTAATAGATGCAGATTTGTCATTTGATGAATTATTAAATGCCTTCCATGACTTATTTGATGAATGCAAGATTATTAGTAGAAAATATAAATTGCTAAAAAAGGAGCATGATAGTCTTACTTGTAATTTCGATAAGTTAAAAACTGAATATCATGATACTTTAGGTTCGTGCATAAAATGCCATGATCTAGAAACTCTCCAAAAGGAAAACTTGCTACTTAAGGACACCTTGAAGAAATTCGAGGTTGGTAGCAAGTCCTTGAACATGATCCTTGCAAACAAGGGTCACGTTCCTAAAAGAAGTGGAATCGGATTTGTGAGAAGTCCTCACCAAAATCCAACCACCTTTATAAAAGGCCCCATCTTACATGTTCGACACCAAAGCAAATGCAACTTTTGTTGCAAACTTGGACACAAAACGTATTATTGTCCATTCAAGAAAATTAGTCCGAACAGATTAATTTGGGTTCCTAAAGGAACCATGATAAATTCTATGCAACATGATAAAAAATATAGATCTATTTTTAAGGCACCCAAAAGCAAATGGGTACCTAAAGATCATCCTTTCTTGTAGAAACCTATACAATCGCAAGCTAGGAGCAAGAGATGCTACCTTGATAGTGGATGCTCAAGGCATATGACCGGAGATCCATCTCAATTCTCTAAGCTCACTAGCATAGAAGAAGGCTATGTCACCTTCGGAGACAACAACAAGGGTAAAATCATTGGCAAAGGAACCATAGGTAACAAATCTAACTTCTTTATCGAAGATGTTTTGTTAGTTGGTGGTTTAAAACATAACCTCTTGAGCATTAGTCAATTATGTGATAAAGGATATATTGTCAGATTCGAATCTAATGCGTGCATCATTGAAAAACCACACAAAAACACGTCTATGATTGCATTAAAACAAAATAACGTATACACTATTGACATCAACGATTTGTGTAATAAAATGTGTTTTTCGATTTTGAATGAGGATGCTTGGCTATGGCATAGAAGATTAGATCATGCTAGCATGAAACTAATCACTCAAATATCATCTAAAGAACTTGTAAGAGGAATTCCTCATATCAAGTTCATCAAAGATAATGTATGTGATGCTTGCCAATTAGGTAAACAAATTAAGGGTAGTTTCAAATCTAAGAATCAAATAAGCGCCTCTAGGCCCTTACAATTGATCCATATGGACTTGTTCGGACCAATCTCTACATCAAGCCTAGGAGGTAGCAAATACGCCTTCGTCATTGTGGATGACTATAGCAGATACACATGGACTTACTTTTTAAAACAGAAAAATGAATGCTTTAGATATTTTACCAAGTTTTGTAAACTTGTTCAAAATGAGAAGGGTTATATGATTTCGTCAATTAGAAGTGATCACGGTGGTGAATTTCAAAACCATGATTTCCAAGAATTCTGTGAACTCAATGGATACAACCATAATTTCTCAACTCCTAGAAATCCTCAACAAAATTGAGTAGTAGAAAGAAAAAATCGAAATTTACAAGAAATGACAAGAACCATGTTGAATGAACATAGCCTACCCAAATATTTTTGGGCCGAAGCCGTAAACACCGCATGCTATATTTTGAATAGAGTTCTAGTAAGACCCTTACTCACCAAAACTCCCTCTGAGTTATGGAACAATAAAAAACCCAATGTTTCATATTTTAAAGTCTTTGGGTGTAAGTGTTTTATCTTGAATGAAAAAGATAACTTAGGAAAATTTGATGCTAAATCCGATGAAGGAATCTTTCTTGGTTATTCTTCGGTTTCTAAAGCTCTTCGTATCTTCAATAAAAAAACTTTAATTATTGAAGAATCCATTCATGTTGTTTTCAATGAGATTTCCGAAATCAGGAAAACCGATTTTGATGATGATGTTAATTTTGATTCCTTGAACTTAAATGTAGCCGTATCTCCAACTAACAACTTGGATGCATCCACTTCCGAAACATCCTTATCCAAGGATTGGAAGTATGTAGATGCTCATCCTAAGGAGCTAATCTTAGGAGACACATCAAAGGGGGTTCAAACACGTTCTTCTCTTAAAAATTTTTGTTCCAACGCCGCTTTTCTCTCCCAAATTGAACCCAAATGTGTTGACGAAGCCATGAAAGATGATTCATGGATTATCGCAATGCAAGATGAATTAAATCAATTTGAGAGAAATGAGGTGTGGAAGCTTGTTCCTAGGCCAAATGACCATTTAGTTATTGGTACTAAATGGGTTTTTAGAAACAAGCAAGATGAATATGGTATCGTGGTTAGAAACAAGGCTAGATTAGTGGCCAAAGGCTTCAACCAAGAAGAAGGTATCGATTACGAAGAAACCTTCGCTCCTATGGCTTGATTAGAAGCCATAAGGATGCTCCTTGCCTACACTAGTAGTAATAATTTTAAGTTGTTTCAAATGAATGTTAAAAGCGCTTTTCTTAGTGGCTTTATTTCCGAAGAAGTCTATGTTGAACAACCTCCTGGATTTAATGGGAGAATTAACATTCTTCTTAGGCTTACAAATCAAACAACTAAGCAATGACATTTTATTAGTCAAACTAAATATGCTATGAATTTGCTAAAAAAGTTTAATATGAATAGCTCAAAAGCTATTAACACTCCTATGAGCACCTCCACTAAGTTAGAAATTGATGAAAGTGGAGAAAGCTTCGATCAAAAAACTTATAGGGGCATGATAGTAAGTTTACTTTACCTCACTGCAACTAGACCAGATATCATGTTCAGTATAGGACTTTGTGCTAGATTTCAATCAAACCCTAAGATATCTCATCTCAAAGTAGTTAAAAGAATACTTAGATATCTTAATGGTACCACAAATCTGGGATTATGGTACCCAAAATCAGAGAATCTTGAGTTAAAAACACATCAGGAACATGTCAATTTTTAGGACATGCCCTTGTTTCCTGGTCATCTAAGAAACAAAATTCGGTTGCACTATCAACAACCGAAGCTGAATATATTGTAGCAAGTGCATGCTGTGCACGAGTTGTATGGATGAAAAACACCTTAGAAGATTATAAATTTCATCTTAAAAATATTCCCATTAAATGTGATAACACAAGTGCAATATGTTTAACAAAGAATCCTATACAACACTCAAGAACAAAACCTATTGATATTAGATGTCACTTTATATGAGATCATGTTACTAATCATGATGTAATTATAGAGTTCATTGACACTAAACATCAACTAGCTGATATTTTTACAAAATCTCTAAGTGAAGAACAATTTGATTTCATAAGAAGAGAATTAAGAATGTTGATGTGTCCGAATACATAAACTTGTTGAAATTATTTTTCGGACTTTATTGATTGATTGATCAATTTCACTTAATTGCTATGATGATTTTACACAATTACATGTTAGAAATTATGTGTATGCATATAAAAATTTCTATGATGATAAGCATGTTTTGTCTTCATGATCATATTTGAAAATCAATAGCACAGTCTCGTCCGAATTTCGTTTTTGGATTCTCTTAAAAATCGGAGTTTCTCGATACATTATCCTCTTCCAGACTTAATAAATCATATGTCATAACAAGTTTAATTCTCATCATTGTTGACATATGAAATACATCTCTCATACACCTATGTGAAGAATATTCTTTAAAGAAATAGATTTAATAAAATGATTTCTGATTATGTGAATGATAGTGTTTTTAGTAACAAGGATTCGTTTCTAATACATATCTTGATCCTTGTGAAAATGAAACAAGATTTAATCTCTTATCAATTTTAACTTCATTTAAAGTAAACTCAAAAATAGATGGTAGAGATGCGGGGTAAAAACAGAATTGATATCTTCATGTCATGGTTTCATAATTGACTCACTATTGAAAATGACATGAACCTAGTAAAGGCATCACACTTATGCTCAAAATTTGCTTATATTGTTCTCCTGGTATCACAATGCTTTTTGTTGATGACAAAGGGGGAGAAATATATGAGTATTAATGCCATGCTTGCATCACCAAGAGATATATGAATTGATGCTATGATTGCTACTATTACCATCATTCAAACTTGTTATGTAAAATTTGAAAATGAATGTCAAGCATTGACATCATCTTCAGAGAGAAACATCATGATGGGAATCATGATGGGAGTATTGATAAGTTTAAATGATTTTAACTTATCAATATGTCTCTTGAATTCAAAGGTTTTGAATTCAAGATTGACTTATCTCAAGTATGGCATATAGACAGGGGGAGTTAAGGTTAACTCCATTATCAATTGATTGTCATCATCAAAGAGGGGCAGATTATTGAATCTCGGATTTTGATGATGAAGTCAATTGTCATTTGTTATCTAATCTATATGTTGAGATAAGTGTGCAGGATTAACTACGATGAAAATAAGATATGCAGCAGGAGTTGCGACGGAGTCAAGATAATGATCACGTTGGGAGTTCGACGGAAGTTCGGACAGTCGTCGGAGGTTCTGTGGGAACAAATCCGAGAAGTCCATGAGCTTGCCAAAGAAGCTCGTCGGAACTCGCCAAGTGGATCGTCGCAAGTCTAGGAGTTTGCCGGAAGTCCGTAGGAGTATCACCGAGGGTTCATCGGATGATCGACGGAAGTTCGCCGGAAGCTCGCCGGAAGAAGCGATTGACGCACCGGAGCAAGTTGCAGTAAATATCTTAGGAAATATCATAGTTAGCACAATGATTAAGTTTGAAATGGGAGGTGATCCCGTTTACTTAATCTTGGGGCAATTGGGCCCCTGAAAAAACCCAAATTGGGCCGAATGGATCAAACCATTCGGACCCTGATTTCTGCCAGGCGGTTCAACCACCTCAGTCAAGCGGTGGCACCGCCTGAGCTCAGTCTTCGAGCTCTGGTAGGAGGTGCAACCGCCCCTGATAGAGGTGGCACCGCCTGGGCTCGGTCTCCGAGCTCTAGCTGAGCGGTGCAACCGCCTCAGTCAGGAGGTGGCACCGCTTGAGCTCAGTCTTCGAGCTCTTGCAGGAGGTGCAACCGCCCCTGACAGGAGGTGGCACCGCCTAAAGGCTCAGTCTTCGAGCTCTACTAGGCGGTGCAACCGCCATATCCCATAATTCCGGGAATTGACAGTTTTGAGCTCCAAATTCAAACTAGGTTGGGGCCTATAAATACCCCACCCATTCAGCACTGAAAGGTAACAAACATACACCGAAATCCTGATCTTGTTCTATGATTTTTAGAGCTCAAAATTGTTGTAAAGGCCAAAAGTTCTTCTCCCTCTTTTCTTCCAAGTTCTGAGCTTTAAAGAGGGGAGAGAAAATTCTGTAAGGGTTGTCTCCTAAGCCCGTCATAAGGAGTGAAACTGTAAAAGGGTGGTTGGCCTTCGCCTATTGAAGGAAGGCCACTAGTTGACGTCGGTGACCTCGTCGGTGGAGGAAGCCAAAAGTGGAGTAGGTCAAGATTGACCGAACCACTCTAAATCTCGGTTTGCATTTACTTTGAGCATATTATCTTTACTGCAAACCTCCTCTAAAGCTTACTGCTTTCTGCGCATATACGATCGGGTTTCAAGCTCTGCACTTTCCGAATCGGCGTTTTGACATAATTCAGTTTCATCGTACGATCATCAAATTTTTGTTTACGTTTACGTTTTGATTTCTATCATAACTGCAAACTGCCTTTATATCCTTGCTTAAACTGCATCTCACTTAATCAAGTGATTTACGAATCAGCATTTAGACGTAAATCAGTTTTTTCGTACGAATATCATATTTCAGTTTGCGCCTACTATCTGATTAGAATCATAAATGCAAACTGCATTTATATCTTTGCTGCATTTCGCTTAAATAAAAGTTAAAGTGATTTACGAATCGGCTTTCTTACTAAAATCACTTTTAATGAACGAACATAGTTTTTATTTTTCGTAGAAGGTTTTCCGCTACACTAATTCACCCCCCCCCCCCCCCCCCCCCTCTTAGTGCTCTTGATCCTAACACCAAGAAGAGTGGGTATTGCGCCAACGATATCGGAGTTGTAGAGTCAACTCGCCTATTGGGCAATAGGCCGTAGGAGAGGACGATGAGCCGAAGAACAGATGAAGCGTCGAGGGACCAATGACATGCCGGACAACTTAGTTAATTGCTTTGGATTAATTGTCTCGATCGAAGTTTTGTTTTACATGTGCAGGATTAACTACGATGGAAGTAAGACATGCAGCAGGAGTTGCGCCAGAGTCAAGACCATGATCACGTTGGGAGTTCGAGAGTTCGACGGAAGTCCAGATGGTCGTCGAAGGTTCTACGAGAACAAATCCGAGAAGTCCAGGAGCTTGCTAAAAGAAGCTCGTCAGAACTCGCCAAGTGTATCGTCGCAAGTCCAGGAGTTTGCCGGAAGTCCGCAGGAGCATCACCGAGGGTTCATCGGATGATCGACAGAAGTTCACCTGAAGCTCGCTGGAAGAAGCGATTGACGCACCGTAGCAAGTTACAGTAAATGTCTTAAGAAATATCATAGTTAGCACGATGATTAATTGGGCCCTTGACAGACCCAAATTGGGCCGAATGGATCAGCCCATTCGGACTTAGATTTCTTGGCCAGTGGTAGCACCGCTTGGGTCGGCGGTGGCACCGCCCAGGGCTCAGTCTCCGAGCTAGGCTAGGTGGTGCAACCGCCCTTGATAGGCGGTGCAACCGCTTGAGCTCGGTCTCCGAGCTCTGCCAAGCGGTGCAACCGCCCCAGTTAGGCGGTGGCATCGCTTGGGCTCTGTCTCCGAGTGAGTCTGGGCGGTGCAACCGCCCCTGTCAAGCGGTGGCACCGCCCAAAGGCTCAGTCTCCGAGCTCTACCAAGTGATGCAACCGCCCTTGACAGGAGGTGGCACCACCTAGAGGCTCAGTCTCCGAGCTCTGCCAGGTAGTGCAACCGCCCTAGTCAGGCGGTGCAACCGCCAGATCCCGAAATTTCGGGAGATGACAGTTTTGAGCTCAGAATTCAAACTGATTTGGGGCCTATAAATACCCCACCCTTTCAGCAATGAAAGGGCAACCAAATGCACCGAAAATCCAATCTTACTCTGTGATTTTTAAAGCTCGAAAGTGTTGTATGATTTAAAAGTTCTCATTCCTCTTTTCTTCCAAGTTTTGATCTGTTAAGAGAGGAAAGAAAATTCTATAAGGGTTGTCTCCTAAGCCCGTCAAAAGGAGTGAAACTGTAAAAGGTTGATTGTCCTTCGACTATTGAAGGAAGGCCTCTAGTGGACGTCGGTGACCTCGTCGGAGGAGGAAGCCAAAAGTGGATGTAGGTCAAGATTGACCGGACCACTCTAAAATTACGGTGCTCTCTGGTTTGCATTTATTCTTGCTTCTTACCTTTCTGCAAACCTCCATATGTGCTTTAGTTCCTCTTTACTTTTGCTGCACTCCTTTACGAACTCGCTTTCAAGTTAAGTTTCCGAAAATGGTTTTACATCGGAAATGATTTCATCGTACGAACGTAGTTTTTAACATCGAAAGTTTTCCGCTGCACTAATTCACCCCCCCCCCCCCCCTCCCCTCTTAGTGCTCTTGATCCTAACACAGGGGTGGCTACGACTTCTTCTTCCTCTCCTGTTTCTTCTTTTTTTTTTTTTGAACGAGATGGGGCAGCGAGGAGGTCGAGCAGTGGTCGAACGGTGGTCGAAGGTTGCTGGCCGAGGAGAAGCAGCGATGATGGTTGAGCGGCCAGGAAAATAGCGGCAATGGTGGAGAAAGGGTTGCCTTGTAGTGGTGGTGGGGAAGAAGGGAAGCAAGGCTGCGGTGGGCTGCGCCAAGGATCGTTGCTTTGATACCAAATGATAAGACCCTAAAGACTTATCATCACTCTGATACCAATTAATAAGACCCTAAAGTCTTATCGTGGAAGAAAGGGGAGAAATGGGTATGCTCTGATACCAAATGATAAGACCCTAAAGTCTTATCGTCGCTTTGATACCAATTGATAAGACCCTAAAGTCTTATCATCGCTCTGATACCAATTGATAAGATCCTAAGGTCTTATCGTGGAAGAAAGAGGAGAAAAGGGAATGATAATGATTGCTTCGAGGGGATCGGCCTCCTTGATCGCTTCGAGGGGATCGGCCCTCCTTGATCACTTCGAGGGGATCGGCCTCCTAGGGTTTGTCCATAGAGTGGAATGACATTTCATTGATTGATTGATTGATTTCTTATAGAAAGGGTTACATCACTATTTATAGAGTTCTACCTAAAGTCCACCAGGACTTGAACTCTAATAATAAATAAATATTAAATAAACCTCTACCTGACTCGAATTGAACCAAACCGACTCAATAAACAAATAAACTAAATAGACTCGATAAACATTATTCAAAAGCTTAGAAAAAGGGTCCTAACATGTTCCTTATGCCAATCTACTAGGCTTTGCTAGAATCTACAACAAATTGCAGATGTGACAGGCACTACTGATATCCAATACCTATGCACTATCACAAAAATCTGACAATTGGAGACTTATCATGAATGTAATTAAAGCTTCTCCAAGCTTTTGTTTCACTCTCTCTGCAAAGTACTTTTTGCAGTTCCTCTTCTAGTACTCATCTTTGCCGTAGTGGAAGCACTGGCCTTTGTCCTTTACTAGGTTTTTCTTTACAACCTTTGCTTTACCCGATCTGCCCTTGCCCTTTTTAAGGGACTTTTCTACCTTCCTTTTCTTTCCGGTCTCACCAGCATAGAGAACTAGCGTCTATTTCTTGATGATGCTCTCTACTTCCCTCAATATTTTGAGCTCAAGGAGAGTCACCCCAAGCTTGTTCATATTAAAATTCATTATGAACTGAGAAAAGCTATCTGGTAGAGACTAAAATATAAGGTCTACACACATGTCATCCTCTAGGATTATTCTTAGACCTGTGAGTTTCTCAATCCACTCAATCATCTTAAGGACATGGTTTTGAACAAGTGTCTCCCCAATCATCCTTGCACGGAAGAGACTCTTGGATATCTCATATCGCTAAATCCTTCCCTGTTCCTCAAATAATTTTTGGAGATCTAGGAGAATGGATATGGCATCCATATTTGTTAGGATTAAGAGCGGCACTAAGAGGGGGGGGGGTGAATTAGTGCAGCGGAAAACTTTTATGATTTTAAAAGTTTACATTTTGATTAAAACCGATTCCAACGAAAATTATTTTGTAAGAAGTTTAACTTGAAAGCGTATGTGAGTGTAGAGAAGGCAGTAAAAAGGTAATGTAGCTTGTAGTAATGAAACTTGCACAAATTGAAAACCAAACCTGAATTTAGAGTGGCTCAATCTTTATGACCTACATCCACTTTCGGATTCCTCCTCCGTCGGGGCCACCGGTGTCCACTAAAGGCCTTCCTTCAATAGGCGAAGACCAACCACCTCTTACAGCGCTTTCTCCAATTCACAGGTTTAGGAGAGAACCCTTATAAGTCTCACACCTCTCTTGAATGATCTCAAAACTTAGAAAGGGAGGAGAACTCAAGCACTTGCTTACAACACTTTTACACCCCAACAACTCAAGAATATCTCAATGCTTTCATGCTCTTTCATGTAAGAAAGGGTATGGTTTTTATAGGTCCCAATGGCTTCAAAAATGGAGCCAAAAAGTATCTAATCCTATATTTCCAGGGTCCTAGCGGTACCACCGCCATTACTGGGTGGTACCACCGCTTGACACTTGACTCTAGGCGATACTACCACTCAGTCTGGGCGGTATCACCGCTTGACAGAGCTCAGAGACCGAGCTTTGGCGGCACTACCGCATGACAGGGGTGGTACCACCACTAGCAGCAATAATTGCCGACGGTACCACCGCCTAGTCTGGGCGGTGCCACCACCCAGACCACCTAGGGTGTTGCTTTCCAAGCAGTGCCACCGCCGGCTAGGAATTCAGCATCATGGTTGGGCCTTGACTCCGGCCCAAACTATCCCAACTTTAAGCCCAGTTGGCCCTTAACAGAGTTGTTGGGATTACCTCCCAAATGAACTCTAATTATCGTTCTAACTACATTAAAGCAAGCATGGTCTGATATGTCGATTTTTCACTTCGGCGAACTTGTCGACTAGTCTTCCAGTGAGCTTCCTGTGAACTCCCGACCAACTCTAGGCTAGTCTTCTGGCTTTCTTCCAGTGATCTTTCGACAAGCTTTCAGTGAGTCTTCCAACGTGCTTCCGATGACGATGAACTCTCGGCGAGCTCCTAGTATATTGTCGAGTCTTCGACTCCGGCCCATCATCTGCTTTACGCTTTACTGCTATCGTAGTTAATCTTGCACACTTATCTCAACACATGGATTAGATCAAATAATTTATCAATTGATTTCATCATCAAAATCTGAGATTCAATAATCTCCCCCTTTTTGATGATGACAATTAATTGGTGATGGAGTTAATCTTAACTCCCTCTATCTATATGTCATAATTGAGAAAAGATACTCTTGAATTCAACACCTTTGAATTCAAGCATCAAATTGATAATTTAGACTTATTATCATCATACACACCATGATTTACCAAATCTAAAGATACCACGTATTCGTCGATAGAAATGATGTCAAGACATGACATCCATTTTCGAATCAAAATCACAGAAATTTTCAGCATCAAAGTAAGCATGATATTGAGTAAAATTTTTAGCATCAAGGAAAAAAGCATGATATTGACAGAAATTTTTAGCATGAAGGTAGGCATGATATTGACAGAAATTTTCAGCATCAAGGTAAGCATGATATTGACAGAAATTTTTAGCATCAAGGTAAGCAAGATATTGACAGAAATTTTCAGCATCAAGGTAAGCAAGATATTGACAGAAATTTTCAGTATCAAGGTAAGCATGATATCATACTCATCATTTGAAGAGATAACATAGAAATCAAAGCACAAAATTGTAATTGTAAAAGTAAGTAGCATTTTAAGTTTACAACATCAAGGTAAACAACATAGGATTACAACATTAAAGTAAGCAGAATAAAAGAAGGGGACATCCATTTCTCCCCCTTTGTCATCAGCAAAAAGTCACAATTAATTATTCAAGTGGTGACCAGTCAAAATGTCTAAATAGGGTATTGAGTTGATGAATCTACTGTAGCTCAATCAAAATTTGATCTTGCCATTGTAAAAAGTCGATCTTGACGTTGTTCAAATCGATCCATCGGAGTCCCTATGTCATCGATAGATGAGGGATATGCTTGTTCTACTAGAGGCGATTCCTCAAAGGGACCAGTTGGAGGAGATAGATTACCCCTAAAAATTAGTGTTTCAGGTTCTGGTTCGGGTTGGAGGGGATCAGTCCTTCTAGGTAGTCTACTCCATATATCATTTCTAAATGTACATCTCATCCATCGAAGTAGATTTCTATTTATAATACTAAAGCTACCTAGGTTTAAAATTCCTTCGAATTTTAAAGGCAAGGAATTGGCTAATCAAATATATTTCGTATGCAATCTCTTCTGGAACTAGTACTAATATGTGGTACGATCTTTGGGTGAATGGGAAGAGTATATTTCAATTATATGGCGATAGAATACGAAAAGATCTTGGGGCTCCCAAAGATTGGAAGGTTTCCGAGTTCATTGCTAACGGTACCTGGTGTCTCCCTAATCCTATTTCTCCCGAAATGTTATCACTTTGGCCGACTATCATAGCTATTCCAATCAGAAACAACTCTTCAGATATACTTATTTGGCCTCGTGACAATGGCAAATTTAGTGCCACATCCGCATGGAATCAAATTAGGCAAAGAAATAACAAGTGGGTCCCAAGCAGTTGGACATGGGATCGACCGGGATCACAAAGACACTCCTTATGTACATGGCAGGCCCTTCTCAATAAACTACCTACAATAGACAATATGAAAAGAAGAGGTATCTATCATGTTAACCGATGCTCCCTTTGTTTGCAACAAGAAGAAACTGTTGACCACCTCTATTTTGCTTGTGATTATACAAAATGGATATGGAAGGAGATTCTCCAGCGATTTGAACTCAATAGACTGCCGCAACCAAACTTGCACCAAGAACTAGGCGACCTTATGCAATGTTTCTCAAGAAAAGGGCCTCTTACACAACTGGCAAAGGTTACTTTCAGATGCGCTATTTGGTGGATGTGGAAGGAGAGATGTAATAGAATCTTTGAATGTCAACACAGAAACAATGCTCAGCTCTTGAAAGAGATTATTAGAGACTCAAGATCCTGTATGGAGCATGATCTCAAAACCGAGCATTTCACCCGAAGAGAAAAAGATATCTTTATCAAATTTAATTTTGCTATTAGCTAAAGATCTTGGGAATGATGCCAAATAATGTACCCACAGGTAGTTATAGTCTACAGCATGTGTAGTCATAACTATCGCATTCGCACTCTATGAGTTACTTGGCTTTGTCTATGACTTGTATAGATAAAGCTATTTGTAGAAATTTACACATAATCAATTTACTTTTACTTACAAAAAAAAAATCTACCTAGGTTTATAATTTCTTCTTCGAGTGGAATGACAATATCATAGGCATGTAGTAGTCTTGTGATTAAGCCACCATATGGAAGCATCATGTCCTTTTTTGATAATTCAATCATGTTTTATTGGATTAGGTAACCAAAACAATTGTTATATCCCTTCATAATCCAATACATAGTACCTACTTCATTATGATGATATTACTTTAGGAGAATGAAAATTATCAATATGTGATGAAGTATTTTGGTGCTTAAAGGTAGTAAATGTTTGCAGCTTTTTGGAAGATTCGTTAAGTTAGGATTGCCAAAAATTATTCCTAAGGTATCAACGTAATACCCTCTTTCTTTTACCGGAATTCCTATGATGTTGCAAATGGTTCTATCCGTAATGGGTATATGATGTCCTAATAGATAAGTAGATACACTTTCATCTTCATCTACATGTAAATTATTGTAAAATAGCCTAACAAGTCTAGGGTAGATAGGTTCACTCATTTGAAAGATTGGGAGAATGTTTAGATTAGCAAACCATTGAATATGTTCTAAATAACTTAATTCATCTAAATCAATATATTTATTCTTATGAACATGTCTAGTCTCTATTGAAGAAAATTTTAGGGCATGTTGATTAGAATCGAAAAGTATGGAGTCATAATTTTCATCTAATCTCCTCTTCCCTTTGTCCCTAGAGGATCTTCTAGAAGCTATGAGTCTAAACACATAAATGATACCAAGAACTACACATAAGAGGCAAGATCTATTAATCAATTAAGAGAAGAGGTTTGAGAATTACCCTTGCAGTAATCTTCTTGAAAGATTGAGATTGATCCTTGAATTTGAAGAAGAGGAGGGTTTCCTTGAGTTTCTATAGGAGGATCAAGGAGAATGAGGGGTAGAGAGGTGTTTAGAGGTGTTTGGAGGAATGTAGGAGGGCTTGGGATTGGTTCTATCACCGGCCCTAAGTGCCTTTTTATAGGCAGAGGTTGCGGGCGGTGGCACCACTAGCTGGGCGGTGCTACCGCCTGCCACCCAAGACAACTAGCGGTGCTATAGCCAATTGGGCGGTGCCACCGCCTATGGGCAGTGAGCACTGCTCACATTGGTGTGTGGTGCTATCACAAGTGATTCCAATTTTGTAAGATTTTTGTTATTATGAAGCACACAACCTTATTTACTTCATCATGTAAAATTCGCATCATAAGAGGAGAAGATTCGTATTGAAGATTGTTCGTCCATGATTCATCATATAAAATGCATACCATACTCAAACATTGTATAGAACTCGTAAAAAAAAAAGCATACTGTAATTTCATGATTCACCATATAAAATTTGTACGCAAGCATCATAACAACTCATATGAAAAAAAAAAAATACATATGGCTCATTGCGCATACTATAAGATCATGATTCAGGTGAGTAATCAAGAAAGTCCGAAAATAAAAATTTAACAAATTCATGAATTCAGACAGCTTAACATCCCTAATTCCCTTCTAATGAAGTCAAATTGTTCTTTATTTAAGGGTTTTGTAAAGATATCAGCTAATTGATGTTTCATATCAATAAACTCTAATATTACATCATGATTATTAACAAGATCTTGTATAAAGTGATGCCTAATGTCAATGTGTTTAGTTCTAGAGTGTTGAATAGGATTTTTAGCTAAGCATATTACACTAGTATTATCACACTTTACTGGTATGTTTTTCAGGTCAATTCCATAATCCTTTAAAGTAATTTTCATCCATATAACTTGAGCACAGCTTGCACCTACAGCTATGTACTCAGCTTCAGTTGTAGATAATGCAACCGAGTTTTATTTCTTGGAAGACCAAGAAACAAGTGTGTGTCCTAAAAATTGACATGTTCTGGATGTGTTTTTCCTATCTAAACTACATCCAGCAAATCCCATATCAGCATAACCAAGCAATTCAAAGTTCTTAGATTTAGGATACTATAATCCTAGTTTAAGAGTTCCTTTTAGGTATCTAAATATCCTCTTAACAGCTTTTAGATGAGATTGCTTAGGGTTAGATTGAAATCTAGCACAAAGTCCTATGCTAAACATGATGTCCAGTCTAGTTACGATAAGGTAAAGCAAACTACCTATCTATTAGGACCCATTTTCTGAGCTTTGAATAATGTTTATTGAGTCTGTTTAGTTCAGTTGTTTATTGAGTTCAGTTAGAGTGAGGTAGAGGTTTATTTAATATTTATTTATTATTAAGAGTCCAAGTCCTAGTGGACTCTAAGTGGAACTCTATAAATAGTGATGTAACCCTTTCTTTTAAGAATCAATCAATCAATTAATAAAATTTATTCCACTCTGTGGACAAACCTAAGGAGGTCGATCCCCTCGAAATGATCAAGGAGGGCCGATCCCCTCGAAGTGATCAAGGAGGGCCGATCCCCTCGAAGCGATCAAGGAGGTCGATCCCCTCGAAGCGATCATTATCATTTTCTCCTCTTTCTTCCACGATAAGACCTTAGGGTCTTACCATTTGGTATCATAGCTTTATCATTTCTTAAGACTTTAGGATCTTATCATTTGGTATCAGAGCAGTGATACTCGGCATTTTCACTGTTCTCGCTATAGTTATCATCATCTCAAAAAAAAAAAAAAAAAAAAAAGAGGAACGCAGGAGAAAAAAAAAAAAGTAGGAAAGAGATCGTGTGAGAAAGGGTGAAGCCGGCGGCCACCGACCACCACTGCCTTCTCCACCGCTACCACTGCCAGTCACCACAATCTTCTCCTCGTCGATCCCAGCCCTTGGCGAGGTAACCACCACCGCTGCCTCCTTCTCCACCGTTGCCCGCTCCCCTTGGGTCGCAGCCGTAGCCGCTCGACCTCCCCTCTATGGCGATCGTTGGTGACGCTGCTCCTAGCCGTGCCACCACCGCTGCCTCCTTCTTCACTTCCGCACTGCCATTGCTAGCATCGCCAGCAGCTCCCGCTGTGGTGCGATAGAAACAGAGTACCATGTTTCCCCTCTCCAGCATCGCAACTTCCCGACCAGCGACGACCCTCGCTGCCTCCTTCTCCACCACCGCCACTGCTTCCTGACCGCTTGATCACCGCTGCCCGCCTCCAAGCCGCAACCCTAGCCGTGCCCCCCCCCCCTTGGGTCGCAGCCGTAGCCCCTCGTTGCAATGGTTGCAGAAACAGAGCTTCCACTATTGTTGCAACCCCGTCGATTCCTGTCGCAACCCTCGCTGCCTCCTTCTCCACCACCACCGTGGCACTCCGACCAGCAACCACCGCTGCTGCCAGCCACCATGCCTTCTCCTCAACCTCTCGTGATCCTTCCAGCCAACCCCTTCTGTGTTGCGACAAAAACAGAGCACGCAGCAAACACCGTCACATGCAGCAACAAAAAATAGTGGCGCAGCTGTTGATTGTAACCACCGCTACCGCTGCTCCCAGCCAACGACCAACCCCTCATTCTACAGCAACTGCCCTCTAGCAGCACACACAGCAACCACAGTAAGTATGCTGCCCGGTCTCAACTCCAGCAGCGCACGCACCACCGATTCCTCTTCTCAACCCCGTCCACTTCAACACTGCCTCTCCCTTGCTTAGCATCTTCGACCACAACCATAGGTTGCCATCACCGCAGCCTCAACCCCGCTGCCTGGCGATTGCCTCTTGGGTCACAGCAGTAGTAGCCATATCGATGCAGTCACCTTCCAGCCTCGACGCTCTCACCCCATGCAGCAACAGAAACAGGGCATCAACTCTTCCTCCAATACAGGGATCGTAGCACTGCCCTCGACGTCCACCTTCTCAGCAACTTTGCATCAACAATGCTGATGCCCTTAACTGACATCAAAAACAGGAGTTGAGATTACAGATTTGCAGTCATACATTATGGATACTAATAATTCAGTGAAAGCACTAATGGAAGCATTGAAAACCAGAATTGAGAATCGTCTACAAGAAACCCTTCATGATTTCAAAAAGAGCCTAATGGAGAGCCTCAGCAAATTTCAATAAGATGGGGGCTCAAGTTCTACGTTGCATAGATATGAAAATATAGGAAAAGGGCCCCAAGATTGTAATACAAATTACTCACACATGAAGGTGGAATTTCGTAGATGGAAAGATGGAGATATGACCAATTGGATCTCTAAGGGACAAAATTTTTTTCGTTTTCACATAACCCCAGAAGAATCCAAGGTAGAAGTGGTCTCAATCCAGCTCGAGGGAGATGCACTCCAGTGGTACGATTGGTATGAAACTGTATATGGAGTTCCTTTGTGAGAGAAGTTCAAAAGAGAGCTTCTTGTTCGATTTGGCCCATCCGAATATGAGAATGTTGATGGCTAGCTCACCAAAATTCGTCAAACTTCCACAGTGTTGGAATATCAGAGTAGATTTGAAAGATTGTTAAATCAAGCTAGAGATTGGTCGGAACGACAGTTTCTGGATACATTTATTGAAGGGCTTAATCCAGAGATTCGATGTGAAGTTAAAGCTCGTCAACCCCGCACCATGATAGCTGTGATTTCATTTGCATGCCTGCATGAGGAAAAAATCAGCATGGAATATCATCAAAACAGAGGTGTCAATAAACAGGTGATCAGCAAGCAGCACACCCCATCTACTCCTAGTCGAAATCCTATCACTTGCAGACTAACCCAAGAAGATCTTAAAGATGTAAGAAATCACTGAAACAAACTTGTGTTTCTAAATCATTATAATAGAAACACAATAAAAACTAATGCGGAAACAAAATAGCGTACCTCCAACCATTATTGTCAAAAATTTATGTAGAGGTTTCTTCTTGAACTTTGGCACTTCTCGACTCAGAACTCTCGCTTTAGATGGTGTTGAAAAGCCTTTTTGCTTCAAAGAGATGATTGAGCCCAAGGACCAAAATCCTCATGTATATAGATGTTCTCCCATCGAGAACATTTATCATCACCAATTCATAACGTTCAAGAATTAATTCAAATTTATAACGTTTGGACCATAATGAAGAACTTTAATGATATTAAATATTTAATTTAATAATAACAGTTTTATGTATAAAGAATAAAAAATTAAAATCATTTAAATCATAATAAATGAAGAAATTCATGATAATGAATTATGAATCTTAATGAGAATAGTTATATTATTATTAAATTAGATATTTAATAATAACGATTACATTCTCCCACTTGGTCCATACGTTTATCTTAATAATTTGAATTAATCTTTCTCGAATAACTTTCTTAAGAAATAAATACATGAATCATAGCGATAAGTCCTCTAAGAGCGAGTATTATCATCCATGTATCACGATGTATTTAGTTTCTTAATCTTAATGTGGTAATATTACTTAATGAATAAACCTTATGTTTATTCTTGGTCCAGTAACAATATATTTTCTCAAAATAATGTGCAGATGAATGAGAAAATATCACAATATATAAGAGTTTCAATATCATTACAAAGTGGAACCAAGTCCCATTTTCCCTACATGATCCTTGAATTTCAGAGGTAGCATACCTTTAGTCAAAGGATCAACAATCATTAATTCAGTGCTAATATACTCAATAACCACTTTCTTTTCATTTACACATTCTCTTATGGCTAAATACTTAATGTCGATGTGTTTACTTCGACTTCGACTTTTATTATTTTTAGCCATAAAGATAGCAACTGAATTATCACAGAAAGTTTTTAATGACCTAGAAATAGAATCCATGATTCTAAGCCCAAAAATGAAACTCTTAAGCCATACACCATGTGAAGTAACCTCAAAACAGGAGAGAAACTCAGCTTCCATTGTATAAGTAGCAGTCAAGGTCTGTTTAACGCTTTTCCAAGAAATAGCTCCACCAGCCATCATAAAAATATATCATATTGTTGATTTACGAGAATCAACACAATCGGCGAAGTCTGAATCTGAGTAACCAATCACATCTAGATTGTTTGTATGTCTATACATAAGAATGTAATCTTTGGTTCCTTGTAAATACCTCATCACTTTTTTTACAGCTCTCCAATGGTCCATACTTGGATTACTCTGATATTGACCTAGCATCCCCACAATAAATGCAATATCATGTCTAGTACAAACCTGAGCAAACATAAGGCTTCCTACGACAAAAGCATATGAGATGTTTTTCATTGATTCCCTTTCAAAGTTATTCTTTGGGCATTGGTTCAAATTGAACCTATCACCTTTCATAATGGGAGCAACACTTGGTGAATAATCCTTCATCCAAAATCTTTCTAAAAGTTTATTAATATAGGTTTCTTGTGATAGACCTAAAATGCCTCGAGGTCTATCTCTATGGATCTTAATGTCAATGACATAAGATGCTTCACCCATATCCTTCATATCAAAATTTTTAGAAAGGAAATGTTTCACCTCATGCAGCAAACCCTTATCGTTGGTTGCAAGCAAAATATCATCTACATATAAAACAAGGAAACATATTTTACTCCCACTAACCTTCTAGTATATGCATTGATCCATGGGATTTTCAACAAATCCGAATGAAGAAATCACTTCATGAAATTTAAAATGCCATTAGCGGGAGGCTTGTTTTAAGTCATATATAGACTTCCTAAGCTTGCAAACCAAGTGTTCACTAATGCTAGAGGAGAAACCTTCAGGTTGTTTCATATAAACCTCTTCCTCTAGATCTCTATTAAGAAATATCATTTTCACATCCATTTGTTACAATTTAAGGTCAAAATGAGCAACTAATGCCAAAATTATATGTAGAGAATCTTTTTTAGATATAAGAGAAAACGTCTCCGTATAATTGATTCCCTCTTTTTGAGTAAATCCCTTTGCAATAAGTCTTGCCTTGTACCTCTCAATGTTGCCTATCGAATCTTTCTTAGTTTTAAAGACTCGTTTGCAACCAATAGCCTTTGCTTCATTAGGCAACTCTACAAGATCCCAGACTCCATTGCTCATCATGGAATTCATCTCTTCTTTCATGGCATCATGACATAAATTTGATTCTTTGCAACTCATGGCTTGTAAAAATGTTTTAGGATCATTTTTGGCTCCAATATTATAATCAGATTCTTATAGATATACAACATAATCACTAGGAATTACTGATATTTTATTTCTAGTAGATCTTCTTAATGTTGTACCAATGGTTCTTTGAGTAACTTGTGGTTCAACTAGTTGTTCAGGAGCTTATTATAATTCCTGAACTACTTAATCTATTAGAATACTATCAACAACTTGTGGAATTTCAATGATTGGTTGTTTAGCACTAGTTTGTACTTGAGGAGCGCTATGAACTATAACCAATCTATCATTTGATGTGGAAAGTTGAGATTATATATGATCATGTGTGGTAACTATGTTCCTGAAATGATCTGTTAGAACCCTTGCAGATTCTAAGCTTAGGGTTGATCTCTTTAGGGGATCGACCTCCTTGGAACTCTATAGGGGTTCCTCCCTCCAAGTTGCTGCTCAAAGGCTGTGGAAAAGATTCATCTATTGCTTGAGAAAAGAGGAGGAATATATGGCTATTTATAGGGCTTCTAAACCCTAACTCCTAATAGGACTCCTACTTAAGACTCTTACTTCTAACCAACTCCTAATAGGACTCCTACTCAAGACTCCTATTCCCTTACAACTCCTAATTCTTCTCTAAGAAAAAACCTCCTACATGAATGTCCCTCTCAATTAGGACTCTCCTAACTAGAGTCCTAACAGAATGTCCCTCTCAATTAGGACTCTCCTAGCTAGAGTCCTAACAGAATGTCCCTCTCAATTAGGACTCTCCTAGCTAAAGTCCTAACAGTTTTACATGAATGTCCCTCTCAATTAGGACTCTCCTAGCTAGAGTCCTAACAAACCCGCCCTCTTCAAATCAGCCTTATCCTCGAGGCTGACGATGCATGAATTTTGGGAATTTGATCTTCAAGTCATCATAGTTCTCCAAAGTGGCATCTTCTGTTAGTAGGTTTGCCCACTCTATTAGCAATTCAGTAGTGGAACGTCGTCGTCGAGTCATAATCCGTCAATCAATAATGGCACTTGGCTGAGTCTGAAGTCCTCCTTGGGTAGTCATATTTGGTGGGTGGCTTTGGGCTATCTCCAAGCACCTATTTACAACTTTTGTTTGGCCGTCGATTTGTGAGTGATATGCCATACTCCTTTTCAATTTAGTACTCTTATAGTGTAATTCTTTTGAGTCCCAAGTGTAATTTAGTACTCCAATTTTTTTATAATCTTACTAGTCTCTGAATCTTCCTGCCATTCCATCTTAATATCCTCAAGGAAGTCGCTGGTCGGAAGTGAAATGGCCAAAACTTCAGCTTGCTCGGGTAGCTGCGAAAGCGCATCTGCAAGAACATTCTCTTTCCCCTTTTTGTAAGTTATTTCATAATCAAATCAAAGAAGTTTTGCTACCCAGTTTTGCTGCTCAGGGGATGATATCTTTCGCTCCAAAAAGTACTTGAGGCTTTTATGGTCGGTTTTAATTTGAAATCGTCGACCAATCAAGTAGGGTCTCCACCTCGTTGCTGCGCGCACAATGGCGAGCATCTCCTTATCATATGTTGACTTATTTTGATGGGAGGGAGATAATGCCTTGCTAGTGTATGCGAGTGGTCGACCATCTTGCATGAGAATTGCTCCAATTCCGACTCCAGATGCGTCGGCCTCAATAATGAAGGGTCGGTTGAAATCTGGTAGTGTTAGCACCGGCGTCGTCGTTATGGCTGCCTTAAGTTTGTCGAAGGTAGTGGAGGCTCTGTCAGACAATTGGAAGACATCTTTTTCCAATAAGGAAGTAAGTGATGCACTGATCTTTCCATAGTTTTTCACGAACTTACGGTAGTAGCCTGTTAAACCCAAAAAGCCATATAGCAATTTTATGTTCCTCGGGGTAGGCCAGTTTTGCATTGCTTCAATTTTGAAGGGGTCCACCGTCACACCTTCCTCTGATATGATATGCCCAAGATATTTCACCTTTTGTTGAAGAAAGTAAAAATTCGTAGTGGCCGTTGTGTGTTCGAAAGGAGGTTTTCGGTATGACTTCTTCATACACTCGTATTTGATAATACCCAGATCGAAGGTCCAGCTTTATGAAGATTTGTGCTCCCTTTCATCTAGCAATTCATCTGCTATTGGAATAAGGTATTTGTTCTTGATGGTTATGCCATTGAGAGCTCGGTAATCAACGCATATTCGTCATGTTCCGTCCTTCCTGTGTACAAGTAGCACTGGTGAAAAGTAGAGGTTGCAACTTGGCCGAATAACTCCTGTTTCAAGCATCTCTTTTAAAATCCTTTCTATTTCATCATTCTGGAGATGTGGATACCGATATGACTGAGTATTTGCTGGAGATTTGATTGAAAAAATCATTATACAATGATCATGCCGACGAGTAAGAGGTAGGTTGTGCGGCTCATCAAATATATCTGAAAATTCAGCAAGCAAAGGAAATAGGTTTGGAACTTCAAATTCTATTGGCTCTCCTTTAATTTGCTGCTCAAGTTGTACCAAAAAGCCCATGCATGCTTTATGCAAAACCTTCTCCATTTGTTGTGTGCAAATCATCGTTACGTCGCCCTCACGTTTCCCATGCATTATCACCTATTTCTCCTTACTGTAAAATTTTATAAATAGTTGCATAAAATTCCAAGAAATATCACCTAATGTCATCAACCATTTAATTCTAAGTATGGCCTCATGATCATGAAGAGGGAGTAGGAAGAAATCTGTAATTATCTCTTGGTCCTGCAGCAACAGTTTCTCCTGCGGGCACCTATGATCATACTTCAAAATCCGTCCGTTGGCAACCTTAACGACAAACCTGCTGCAATTCTCAATATGTAAGTTCATATGGACAGCAACCTTACTGTTTAGGAAGTTATTAGTGCTGCCCATGTCGATGAGAACAGTGATCGGTTGTTGTTTGAGAAGGCCTCCAACTTTCATCGTTTGCGGGTTTGAGTAGCCAACTAGTGTATGTACCGTAACTTCGGTCGGTTGTGACTCTTCTTCTGCATCTTTTTCTTCATGTTCAAGGCTCTCTTCTGAATGTTCAATAACCTCTTCTTCTATCGGTTCAATCATAAGAAGTCCTCCTTTACTACAGTGATGCTCACGGCTCCACGGCTCGTCACAATGCCAACATAACCCCTTCGCAGTTCGCTCTTGAAGCTCTTCTCTTGTCAACCTTTTTGGTGCAGGGACTCGGTCAATAGTAGGGGGGGCTAAGGGCTTCAATATTACTGGTTGAGGAGTGACCCTAGTCCTTCGAGCTTCATGGTTCAATTGCTCCTCTTGATGTCGTGCGAAAGAGATGGCTGCCATAAGCGTGTATGGTTGTCGCGCTTTAACTTCTCCTCGGATCTCCGGCTTCAAGCTCTCAATAAAGGTCCTCAATAGCTGTTTTTGAGACCAATCAAGAGTTTGATTAGATAACCTTTCAAACCTGGTTTGGTACTCTTGAATGGTGGAGGTTTGTCGGATCTTTGCTAGTTGTCCGTCAATATTCTCGTAATCGGTTGGTCTGAAGCGGATCAGCAGTCCTTCTTTGAATTATTGCCATGAAAGGACTCCATAAGTATGTTCAAACAAGTCAAACCACTGTATAGCATCCCCTTCAAGATGTATAGCTGCAATTTTAACCATAGATGCATCCGCGGTTTTGTGGTACCGAAAATATCGCTCCGCATGCAAGATCCAACCAATCGGGTCTCCTTCTTCCCATCTAGGGAAGTCCACCCTTATGCATAGATAGTTGGGATCGATCATAGAGCCTCCCCTCCCTTGGAACTCATCTCTTCGGGCCTGGTGCGATTGGGCAAAGCTCTCTCCGTGGTATGATTTTTTCGGGCATAGTAGTCGGCCCAATTTGAGTTCGGTAAAGAGCGTCCGAATCTTATCCTCCATTCGCGCCTCCAAGGCTTCAAATTTAGCATCGATTGCCTCCTTAGATGTCATAGTATATGCCTCCAAATCTATGATGTTAGGATCTCTCTTTTGTTGTCAGGTTAAAGGCATGTATAGGTTGAGAGAAGTGATGGTCGAAAGGGTTGGTGGATCGGTGGATGTAGGCTACGATTTAGGTTTGTTTTGTGGCTGTTTTGGGTGCAGTTTGAGGGTGTGGTTTGGTGGAGTTTTAGGGCTGTAGATGAAAGTTTTGGATCTGTGGTAGATGATAGCAAAGGTTTGAGAGAAATCAGTGGAAGTTGCAGCAAGTATGTGCTGTCTTGTAAGAGCAGAATTGTCGTCGAAGAAACAGCGGTTTCTCGATGTAATTTCCACCAAAAACTTGAGAGAATTGAGGAGGGAATTGATAGCAAAATCACATTTTATATGACAGCAAGGATGACTAATTTAATCAAGAAAATTTCGGCAGTATAATAGCAAGGAAATTGGTGCAAGTTGCGATACCAGAATTCTCGTTGAAAAATTTTAGCAGTTTACGATGAAAATTTATAGCAACACAAAAATCGGTTTTAGAGATGAATTCCTCAATAGATCAATCTTAGATGGAAGCCAAGATGATCTATAAAGTGTATAAGAAATTTCATTCAAAAAAGATTGCAAAAAGATGGGTTAAGGCAACAATATGCGGCTGAAATTTTCTGCAGCATAGATTTTTAAGTATAGCAGATTGGACGTAAAAGATCAGAAGTTTATATTGAGAATTTTTTGATGAAACCAAAGGGAAATCCACTATTAGGAAGTGTCAAATCTATCATAAAAATTTCGTAGAGATTTGGATAGAAACAATGTAGTATCAAGATCAAAAAATCAGTGCTATGCGGCTGAAATTTTACGGTGCAGATTTTCAAGTATAGCAGATTAGATGTAAAATATCAATGGTTTATATTAAGAATTTTTTGACAAAACCAAAGGGAAATCTGCTGTTCGGAAGTGTCAAAGATGTCATAAAAATTTTATAAAAATTTGGATAGAAAAAGCATAGTAGCAAGATCAAATAGATGGTACTATGCGGCTGGAATTCTGCAATATATCTTTCGTCGTAGAGATGAAAACTTTGTGACGAAAGGTTTATGCAGCAATATAGGAACAGTTTTTTTTTTTTTTGGATTTTTGAATAAGGATAACTAAATTGCAGCAGCAGTAAGGTAGGAAACCAGAACCTGTTGCAATTCACGGGGAGATCAAAGGATGATCCGCGGTTGTGGAGATGATGGCAGAATTCGGCGATGATCTTTTAAGCAATTGTGGGAATTGCTTTGGACGGTTGTGGAGGGTTGATGGATGGCTGTGGAAGGGCAGCAAGACGCCAAGAACACTGCTCTGATACCAGGTGTTAGAACCCTTGCAGATTCTAAACTTGGGGTTGATCTCTTTAGGGGATCGACCTCCTTGGAACTCTATAGGGGTTCCTCCCTCCAAGTTGCTGCTCAAAGGCTGCGGAAAAGATTCATCTATTGCTTGAGAAAAGAGGAGGAATACATGGCTATTTATAGGGCTTCTAAACCCTAACTCCTAATAGGACTCTTACTTAAGACTCTTACTTCTAACCAACTCCTAATAGGACTCCTACTCAAGACTCCTATTCCCTTACAACTCCTAATTCTTCTCTAAGAAAAAACCTCCTACATGAATGTCCCTCTCAATTAGGACTCTCCTAACTAAAGTCCTAACAGAATGTCCCTCTCAATTAGGACTCTCCTAGCTAGAGTCCTAACAGAATGTCCCTCTCAATTAGGACTCTCCTAGCTAAAGTCCTAACAGTTTTACATGAATGTCCCTCTCAATTAGGACTCTCATAGCTAGAGTCCTAACATGATCGCTCCCACTAATCACATCATCCACAAGAAATTTAGCGTTTCTTGATTCCACAATCCTAGTTATATGAGATGGACAATAAAATCTATAACCTTTAGACTTTTCGGCATATCCAATGAAATACCCACTAATAGTCCTCGGGTCCAATTTATTCTTTTGTGGATTATATATCCTGACTTCAGACGGACATCTCCAAATGCGCATATGTCGCAAACTCGGTTTCCAACCTTTCCACAATTCAAATGGTGTCTTTTATACATCCTTGATTGGAACTCGGTTTAATATATACACAGCCGTCTTTAGTGCTTTAGTCCACAAGAACTTGGAAGATTGGAGTTGCTAAGCATACTCCACACTATGTCTAATAATGTTCGGTTTCTTCTTTCTGCAACATCATTCTGGTATGGAGAACTAGGCATAGTGTATTGGGCAATAATCCCTTGTTCTTAAAGAAACTTAGCAAAAGGACCAGGTGCTTGTCCATTTTTAGTATATCTGCCATAATATTCTCCACCCCTATCTGGTCTCACAATTTTAATTTGCTTACCACATTGGTTCTCAACTTCAGCCTTAAAGACTTTGAAGACATCCAATGCTTCATTTTTGTTATGAAGCAAATATATATACATATATCGTGAGTAATCATCTATAAAGGAGATGAAGTATTTCTGACTATGTATGTCCATGACTGGACAACATATATCAGTATGAATTATCTCTAATAAGTCTGAACTCCTATTAGCACCCTTTTTAGACTTATTGGCCTGCTTTCCCTTAATACAGTCCACACAAGTCTTCAAATTAGTAAAATATAGAGTACTATGTACCCCATCTTTAACTAATCTTTTAATTCTCTCTATGGAGATATGTTCTAATCTCCGATGTCATAATATAGAGGAGTCTTCACTAATATTACACCTCTTAATGCCAACATGAACATGCATTGAACTTTGAGTATTATTATTTTGTAATAAAATACGGTAAAGACCATCAGACAAAATACAATTCGTAACACAATCAGAATTATATAATAAATGAAATGATGTATCTTTAAAATTAAAGGAATACCCAAATGGTACGACTCTGGAAACAAAAATTAAGTTTCGTGAGAAACTTGGTCCATAAAAGGTCCTTTTTATTTTAAAACAAAACCACTACTTAAAGTTAAAATGCATGTTCCAATTACTTCCTCATGTGAGCCCATCTTATTTCCTGATAAGATGTTTTGCTCACTTCCCACTAGCTTCCTTAGGTTTTGTATACCCTGCAAAGAGTTTGCAATATGGATTATTGATCCAGAGTCAATCCACCAGGTATTAATATTAACATTGACCATATTAGATTCATAACATATATATGAGGTTGGTTTACCGCTTTCTGATTGGATTGATGTTTGTCAGTTTTGTTCTTCCCGCGAGTGGTAACCACCAATACACTCTCACCCAATTCCATCACTAGCCTCTCTTCTTCTTGAACACACATGGTCATTAATTCATTGATTACCCATTTGTCCTTATGTGTATTGTATGAAATTTTAAAATGGCCATATTGAGGTGGAAGAGTGTTTAGAATATAATGCACCAAGAAGGATTCTGACATATTAACCTCAAGTTTGTTAAGTTGAGCTGCAATATCTCGCATTTGCATTATGTGCTCATGCACACCCTTTATGTTGGTGAGTCTAAGGGATGAAAATTTCATAATAAGGGTACTTGCTAGTGCCTTTTCCGAAGTGACAAATTACTCATCAATAGCTTGTAGCAAGTCTCGGACATTTTCATGCTGGTCAATGGAACCATGTATGCCAGCAGTTATCTTAGTTTTGATAAACATCACGCTAAGTCGATTAGATCGCTCCCATCGCTCATATAACACGATCTCAGTTGGAGTGCTGGTATTAGTGACTATAGGTGGTTTGTCTTTCCTTATAGCATAATCGATATCTATCCACCCTAAATGGAGGGGAACCCTCTCCTTCCATATCTTATAGTTATCACCACTACGTTCGAGAATATCACATCGAATATTAGAGAAATTAACAGTTTAAGAAACTGCATAAAATCAAACATGCTTATGTCAAAATTTGAAGCTTAATAGTTTAAATTACATGTTTTACCATTGTGAAACATGCCAAAAATATGAATCTTATAACATAAAAATTGCTTGTGGGCTAAATTCCTAATTCAAATAGATTCAAATAGTCTTTATAAGAAAACTATCAAATTATATTCTAATTCATAATCCTAGTGGGTAAATTATAAAAATAATCTGATATTTTATCTTGATTAATTATATTAAATATAATAAAAGATCCTATGGGATAACAATTATTATATGAAATATAATCAATCACAATATGCTGTCTAATTACTTATGTGATCGTTATTTTAACTTTATATATAATTTTAATTAATTAAGGATGCTGTGGCTAATTCTTAATTAATTAAGATTATATGGATCACTAGACATTTTAAACATAAAAAATTTGCTCATAAGCATAATTTTATATAACTAAATATGCATACATAATATGAGCATTTTACCGACTAAAATGTTAAAAATAATATTTCCTCAGGATTTTTAATAAAATATATCAAGTTTCCAAGAAAAAACCAAAATCAAATCATTTTCATGGCATAAAAATGAAAACTATTTCGTATCAAGGCAGAGGTCAAAAGGCTTTGATACCAAATGTAAGAAATCACTGAAACCAACTTATGTTTCTAAATCATTATAATAGAAACATAATAAAAACTGATGCGAAAACAAAATAGCGTACCTCCAGCCATTATTGTCAAAAATTTTTACAGAGTTTTTTTCTCGAACGTTGGTACTTCTCAGCTCAGAACTCTCGCTTTAGATGGTGTAAGAAAGCCTTTTTGCTTCAAAGAGATGATTGAGCACAGGGACCAAAATCCTCATATATATATAGATGTTCTCCCATCAAGAACATTTATCATCACCAATTCATAATGTTGAAGAATTAATCTAAATTTATAACTTTTTGACCATAATGAAGAACTTTAATGATATTAAATATTTAATTTAATAATAATGGTTTCATGTATAAAGAATAAAAAATTGAAATCATTTAAATCATAATAAATGAAGAAATTCATGATAATGAATTATGAATCTTAATGAGAAAAGTTATATTATTATTAAATTAGATATTTAATAATAATGGTTACAAAAGAAAATCAGCGAAGGGTTTGTGCTGACATTACGATGAAAAGTGGAGTAAGTAGCACCGATGCAAACAAGGGCAACTTCTGATGATTGAACCAATTGAAGAGAAGCCGAAAGCTAAGAATATGGACTCCGATCATGAAGGTATAAATTCTAATGAAGATGTTGAACCTACAATGCATACAATGCATACATTATCCGACTACTCTAACCCGCAAATTATGAAAGTTGGTGGAACTTTAGAGCATTAGCCTATTATAGTTTTGATTGATACTGGTAGCATTAATAATTTTATAGACAGTAAGACTGTTGATCAATTAGCCCACCACATTGAAGACTATGATAGATTCGAAGTAAAGATCATTTATGGACTGATTTTCACTTGTGATAGCAAAGGTTCAAAGATAAAATTGATTATATAGGACCAGAAGTTTCTTGCAACGATTACTACATCGAAAGATCGACCTGTTGCTTATACTTTCAAAAAATGGATACCATATTTACTTTATCAACGGGTTATGATATGTTGTAGATAGTTTATGACTAAAGTGCTAAAAGAGAAGCTCCTCGATATTGATGCTGCTCAGCCTTGAGGACAACGCTGATTTGAAGAGGGAGGAATTGTTAGGACCCTTTTTCTGAGCTTTGAATAATGTTTATTGAGTCTGTTTAGTTCAGTTATTTATTGAGTTCAGTTAGAGTGGGGTAGAGGTTTATTTAATATTTATTTATTATTAAGAGTCCAAGTCCTAGTGGACTCTATATGGAACTCTATAAATAGTGATGTAACCCTTTCTTTTGAGAATCAATCAATCAATCAATGAAATGTCATTCCACTCTATGGACAAACCCTAGGAGGCCGATCCCCTCGAAGTGATCAAGGAGGGCCAATCCCCTCGAAGTGATCAAAGAGGGGTCGATCCCCTCGAAGCGATCAAGGATGCCGAACCCCTCGAAGCGATCATTATCATTTTCTCCCCTTTCTTCCACGATAAAACCTTAGGGTCTTACCATTTTGTATCAAAGCATTATCATTTCTTAAGACTTTAGGATCTTATCACTATCATACCCCTATAAGCTTTTTGAACAAAGCTTTCTCTGTTAGGATCAAGAGCACTAAGAGGGGGGGGGGGGGGGGGGTGAATTAGTGCAGCGGAAAACTTTCGACGATTAAAATCGCGTTCGTACGATAAGAGCGATTTCGATAGAAAATCCGATTCGTAAATCACTTTAAATTGTAATCAAGCAAGATGCAGTTAAAGCAAGTCTGTGAAGGCAGCTTGCAGTTGTGATGAAAATTAAAATGTAAGCGTAAACTAAAATATGATGTTCGTACGATAAAACTGATTTACATCTAAACGCCGATTCGAAAAATACTGAACTTGAAACATGATCGTAAATGCGCAGAAGGTAGTAAGCTATTGAGGAGATTTGCAGTAAAGATAATATGCTCAAAGTAAATGCAAACCGAGATTTAGAGTGGTTTGGTCAATCTTCACCTACATCCACTTCTGGCTTCCTCCACCGATGAGGTCACCGACGTCCACTAGAGGCCTTCCTTCAATAGGCGAAGGCCAACCACCCTTCAAGAGGAAGAAGAACTTTTAACTCATGCAACACTTTTTGAGCTCTTAAAAACACAGAGTAAGATCAGGATTTCGGTGGTTTTTGGTTACTCTGTCATTGCTGAAAGGGTGGGGTATTTATAGGCCCCAACCCAGTTTGAATTCCGAGCTAAAAAATGTCAATTCCCGGAATTCCGGGGTCTGGCGGTTGCACCGCCTGGCAGAGCTCGAAGACTGAGCCTCTAGGCGGTGCCACCTCCTGTCAGGGGTGGTTGCACCTCCTGCCAGAGCTCGGAGACCGAGCTCAGGCAGTTGCACCTCTATCAGAGGCGGTTGCACCGCCTAGCCAGAGCTCGGAGACTGAGCCCTAGGCGGTGCCACCTCTGGCCAAGTAATCTAGGTCCGAATGGGCTGATCCATTCAGCCCAATTTGGGTCTTTCAAGGGCCCAATTGCCCCAAGCTTAAGTTAATGGGATCACCTCCCATTTCTAACTTAATCATCGTGCTAACTATGAATTTCTTAAGGCATTTACTGCAACTTGCTCCGGTGCGTCAATCGCTTCTTCCGGCGAACATCCGATGAACCTTCGGCGATGCTCCGACGGACTTCCGGCAAACTCCTGGACTTGCGACGATCCACTTGGCGAGTTCCAACGAGCTTCTTTGGCAAGCTCCTAGACTTCTCGGATTTGTTCTCGCAGAACCTCCGATGACCGTCCGGACTTCCGTCGAACTCTCGAACCCCCAACGTGATCATAGTCTTGACTCTGGCGCAACTTCTGCTACATGTCTTACTTTCATCATAGTTAATCCGGAACACTTATCTCTGTTAGGATCGGAGCGGCACTAAGAGGGGGGGGTGAATTAGTGCAGCGGATTAAAACTTCGATTTTAATAAAATCTTTCGTACGATAAGAACGGAACTTGAAAAGTTTAACTTGAAAGCGTATTCTTAAAGTTGCACAGCAAGGGTAATAAGGAACTAAAGCAGTAAGAAGATTTGCAGTAATGTAAATGACAATAATAAAATGCAAACCAGATATTACGCCGATTTTTAGAGTGGTTCGGTCAAATGACCTACTCCACTTGCGATGCCCCTCTTCGATGAGGCTCCCACCTTCCACTAGCAAATCTCTTGAAAATGGAAGGGTAAACACCCCTCTTACAACCTTTTACAAGCAGTTCAACCTCTTACAAATTTTCAATAAGAAAGAAGGAGGAGAACTCTCTAGCAAATTGAAAACAAGACTTGCTAAGACTTTCTAAGACTTTTCTCTCAATCAAAATGCTTCTCAAAAGTTATAACCTCAGCTGAGATTAGAGGGGTATTTATAGGCCTCAAGAGGATTCAAATTTTGGGCTCCAAAATTTGAATTTTCTTAGGGTTTCCGGTGCTGGAGGTGCCACCGCCCAACCAGGCGGTGCCACCGCCCAGCGCTCGGGTGCTGGACGGTGCAACCGCCCAGCCAAGGAGGTGTCACCGCCCAGCTCTCGGGTGCTGGGCGGTGCCACCGCCTACAGTGTTTTCAGCCCGACTACAGTGTTTTCAGCCACTAGTTGGGCTTCAATCTTGGCTCTCTAGTTCGCTGGTTTAGCTTAATTTTTAGCCTAAACCAACTCTGACTTTGGGCCCAGTTGGCCCCTAACCAGGATATAGGATTATCTCTTAATCCTAATCCTAATTACAAGTGGACTACATAACCAAAACACATCCTAAGCAAATTTTCAACCGCGAACATCGAGTCTTGTTCCGGCGAGCTTTCCGACGAACTTCTTCCGACGGACTCCCTGCAAGCTCCCAATCTTTGTGATGACTTTAACGAGTAGCCGAGCCTTCTCGGTGATCTCCGCGAGCCTCCGACGATTCCTTCGGCGAACTTCCGACACGTTCCCGATTTCTTCTCTGATGGTTCCGGCAGCATCTCCGATGATTCTTCGGTCTCTTAAACGTCCATCGAGCTCGACTCCGGTATCCTTGCTTTATGTTTTCTGGTTATCGTAGTTAATCCTGCACACTTAACTCAATAATATGGATTAGATCAATTAACCCACCAATTGATTATATCATCAAAATCCGAGATTCAACAATCTCCCCCTTTTTGATGATGACAATCAATTGATGACGGAGTTAAACATAACTCCCCCTATCTATATGCCATATTATGAGAAGATAAAAAAAAAAAAAAAACACTTGAATTCCATCCCATTGGATTCAAGCATAACCCGATAAGTTCTAATCGTAGAACTCTATCGTTATCCTCATTAAACAATAGTAAGTACGAAACTTTGATGAAAATCTTTTTCAAGTCGAAAGATAAGAGACAAATTTTACTATGACAAGAGATAAAGATTTTCAACTTGAATTGCATGATTATACATTTTAGACATGCATTCAATATGATCAATCAATCTTACGATATTTTCAAGGATTTTGCAAGGCATATAAGATAATCATCGATCGATCACTTTTCTCAAGGATTTTGCAATTCATATTTTGTCATGCTATTAAGAATGATATAAGTCATCACTTTTCTCCCCCTTTGTCATCAACAAAAAGGAAAATGAGACTTGAAGCACATATTTTGTCATACAACGATTTTATCATTGAAAATTAAGTATGCAAAAATATTTACGCAGAGTTCATTTTAGAGGAAAATTCAGCATGCATTCATATTATCTAATCTCTTCTTTCTATGAATAATAGAAATTGTAGATGTATAAGAGAGAGATTGGGATAAAAAAATTCAAGTAGTAATTTCACGAAGTCAAGATCATAATTCGAATACAAACTCATTCAAATCGTTAAATTCATGAAAATCTCAACATTACTTTTTTCTCATCACATAAGGCATTTAAAGAATTTTTGAAACATAGGAGAATGATGAATTTAAGCATACAATGTTTCAATCAAATTCAAGTCATGAATGCCAATACTTTCATATTTGTAAGTATCAATTCATGAATGCCAAAAGATATTATTTGTGATTCCAATTTTGCAAGATCAAGATTATGATTTAGATAAAACTTATTTAAATCAAATCGCTAACTTGAAATTCATAATCAAGTCATCAAAGTCGATTTCGAGATTTCACAACATGTCATATGGAATTTGAAGGAGAATGAGAGATGGAAAGAAGATGAAAAACTTTACGGAAAATCCAATCAAACAAGTTTATTGTCTAGGGACAATTTAACATACCTAATTCCCTTCTAATGAATTCAAATTGGTCTTCATTCAAGGCTTTTGTGAATATATCTGCTAATTGATGCTTTGTGTCAATGAATTCTAGAACAACATTATTGTTAAGGACATGATCGCATATGAAATGATGCCTAACGTCGATGTGCTTAGTTCTAGAATGCTGAATTGGATTTTTAGTAAGACATATGGCACTAATATTATCACATTTTATGGGAATGTTTTTAAAGTGAATTCCATAGTCTTCTAATGTATTTTTCATCCAAATGACTTGTGCACAACATGCACTTGCAGCAATGTATTCGGCTTCCGCCGTAGATAGTGCAACTGAATTTTGTTTCTTGGAAGTCCAAGAAACAAGTGCATGTCCTAAAAATTGGCATGTTCCGGATGTACTTTTTCTATCTATCCTGCATCCGCCAAAATCGGCATCTGCATAAGCTATTAGATCAAATTTTTCAGATTTTGGATACCACAATCCTAAATTTGGAGTTCCTTTAAGATACCTAAATATTCTTTTAACACTCTTAAGATGAGATAATTTAGGATTAGATTGAAACCTAGCGCAAAGTCCTACACTAAACATAATATCCGGTCTAGTCGCAGTGAGGTAGAGTAGACTACCTATCATTCCCCTATATGTTTTTTGATCGAAACTTTCACCATTTTCATCCATATCTAACTTAGTCGCAGTACTCATAGGGGTGTTTATTGCTTTTGAATTATCCATGTTAAATCGTTTTAACAATTCTAATGTATATTTGGATTGGTTAAGAAATATACCATCACTAAGTTGTTTGATTTGTAATCCCAAAAAGAAAGTTAATTCACCCATTAAACTCATTTCAAATTCAAGACTCATACATTTGGCAAATGATTCACATCGTGATTCATCCGAAGAGTCAAACACAATATCGTCAACATAAATTTGCACAATAAGAAAATTATTTTCAAAATGTTTAATAAACAATGTAGTATCAACCTTGCCTTTGGTAAAATTATTTAAAATAAGAAAGGAACTAAGCCTTTCATACCAAGCTCTAGGAGCTTGTTTTAAGCCATAGAGAGCTTTAGTCAATTTGAATACATGATTAGGAAGAAGAGAATTTTCAAATCCGGGAGGTTGTTCGACAAATACTTCTTCGGAAATAAAACCATTCAAGAAAGCACTTTTAAAATCCATTTGAAATAGTTTAAAATTATTACTACTAGCATAGGCAAGGAGCATCCTTATGGCTTCTAATCGAGCCACGGGAGCGTAGGTTTCTTCGTAATCGATACCTTCTTCTTTGTTGAAACCTTTGGCCACTAATCTAGCCTTGTTTCTAACCACGATACCATTTTCGTCTTGCTTGTTTCTAAAGACCCACTTAGTACCTATGACTAAGTGGTCACTTGGTCTAGGAACAAGCTTCCATACCTCATTCCTCTCAAATTGGTTCAATTCTTCTTGCATTGCAATGATCCAAAAATCATCTTTTAAGGCTTCGTCAATGCATTTAGGTTCAATTTGAGAAAGGAAAGCGGCGTTAGCACAGAAATTTTTGAAAGAAGAACGAGTTTGAACCCCTTTTGATGTATCTCCTATAATTTGCTCTTTTGGATGAGCATCTACATACTTCCATTCTTTTGGTAAAGAAATTTCGGAAGAAGATGCATTCAAATGGCTATTTTGAGGAGAGGGTTCATTTAAATTCAAATTATCAAAACCAAGATCATCATCAAAATTATTTTTCTTTAAATCGGAAATTTCATTAAAAACTACATGAATAGACTCTTCAATTACTAAAGTTCTTTTATTAAAAACCCGAAAAGCTTTAGAAACGGAAGAGTAACCAAGAAAGATGCCTTCATTGGATTTAGCATCAAATTTTCCTAAAGCATCCCTTTTATTTAAAATAAAGCATTTACAACCAAAAACTTTAAAATAGGAGATGTTTGGTTTTTTGTTATTCCATAATTCATAGGGAGTTTTGGATAAGGATGGTCTTATTAGGACTCTATTCATGATGTAGCAAGCCGTATTTACGGCTTCGGCCCAAAAGTACTTAGGTAAACTATGTTCATTCAACATAGTTCTTGCCATTTCTTGTAGGTTTCTATTTTTCCTTTCAACTACTCCATTTTGTTGAGGATTTCTTGGAGTTGAGAAGTTGTGATTGTACCCATTACTTTCGCAAAAATTTTGAAAGTCACGGTTTTGGAATTCACCACCGTGATCACTCCGAATTGATGAAATCATGAAGCCTTTTTCGTTTTGAGTGAGTTTACAAAATTTAGAGAAACACTTGAAGCAATCACTTTTGTGAGCTAAGAAATAGGTCCAAGTGTATCTAGAGTAGTCATCCACAATCACAAAAGCATATTTGCTTCCACCTAGACTTGTTGTATCAATTGGTCTAAATAGGTCCAAATGGATCAATTGTAATGGTCTAGTAGTGCTAATTTGATTTTTTGGTTTGAAGCTTGTTTTTATTTGTTTGCCTAGTTGACATGCATCGCATACTTTGTCCTTAATAAACTTTATATTTGGAATTCCTCGTACTAATTCTTGAGATGAGATCTTAGATATTATTTTCATGCTTGCATGGCCTAATCTCCTATGCCAAAGCCAAGCATCATTATTTACGGCGGAAAAGCACATTTCATTACTTAGTTCATCAAGATTGATGGTATAGACATTATTTTGTTTTAAAGCAATCATAGTCATGTTATGATTTGGTTTTTCAATAATGCACATATTTGATTCAAATCTAACGATGTAACCTTTATCGCATAGTTGACTAATACTCAAGAGATTATGTTTCAATCCATCAACTAGTAAGACATCATCAATGGAAAAATTAAATTTGTTACCAATAGTTCCCTTGCCAATGATTTTGCCCTTGTTGTTGTCTCCGAAGGTAACGTACCCTTCTTCTTTGCTAGTGAGCATAGAGAAATGAGATGGATCTCCAGTCATATGTCTTGAGCATCCACTATCGAGATACCATCTCTTGCTCCTAGCTTGTGGGTTTGTCTACAAAAGAGGATGATTTTTAGGTACCCATTTGATTTTGGGTGCCTCAAAAATTGACCCACTAACTTTGTTAGTTATTATTGAATTCTTTATAGTTCCTTTAGGAACCCATATTAATTTTTGTGAACTAATTTTCCTAAATGGGCATTTGTAGGCAATATGTCCGGATTTGCAACAAAAGTTGCATTTCATATAAGAGGAAACATGTAATGTAGGTCCTTTTATGAAAGTGGTAGGATTTTGATGTAATCCTTTTACAAATCCAATTTCATTTCTATTTGCGATGTGACCCTTGTGTGCAAGGATCATATCTAATCCTTTGCTACCAACCTTAAACTTGTTTAAGGTTTCCTTAAGAAGCAAATTTTCATTTTTTATTGCTTCTAAGTGCTCACACTTAGAGCATGGAGGAGTTTGAAGACTATCAAACTTATCTTATAGCAAAGCATGCTCTTTCTTTAAGATACTTAACTTCTTGCTAACAGCGATCCATTCATCAAATAATTCATGAAAAGCGATAGATAGTTCTTCAAAAGATAACTCTTCATTAAATAAATCACATACCTCTTCTCCTAACGCCATTAGCGCGTAATGAGCAACTTGCTCGGTGTTGGACTCCTCTTCTTCGGATGCGCTTGAATCATCCCACGTTGCCTTGAACGCCTTCTTCTTCGATGTTCTCTTTTTGGCTTGAGGACAATCGTTCTTGTAGTGTCCCGGTTTTTTGCATTCATAGCAAATCACTTGGTCCTTCTTTTGTTCAAATTTGTTTTTAAATTTGTTCTTTCTTAAGTATTTCTTAAATTTTTGAGTCAAAAGTGCAATGTCATTATCACTGTCCTCATCACTTGATGTTCCTTTCAAGTGGTCTTCTTGTGATTTGAGTGCCATATCCTTCCTGTTCTTTGGAAGGGGGTTCTCGAGCTCGTCATGAGCTTGACATGTCATTTCGTAGGTCATTAGAGACCCAATGAGTTCTTCAAGAGGGAATGCTTTAAGGTCTTTGGCCTCTTGAATGGCCATAACTTTTGGATCCCAACTTTTAGGGAGGGATCTTAAGATTTTAGTTACTAGTTCAAAGTTAGTAAAATCTTTACCAAGAGCTTTGAGTCCATTGATGACATCCGTAAACCGGGTGTACATGTCTCCGATGGACTCACTTGGTTTCATTCGGAAAAGTTCGTAAGAGTGCACAAGGATGTTGATTTTGGACTCTTTCACTCGGCTAGTGCCTTCATGAGTGACCTCAAGAGTTCTCCAAATATCAAAAGCCGAATCATACATTGAAACACGATTAAATTCGTTTTTGTCTAGTGCACAAAACAAGGCATTCATAGCCTTTGCATTTAAAGCAAAAACCTTCTTCTCCGATTCATCCCATTCGCTCATCGAAAGAAAAGATTTTTGAAATCCATTCTCGACAATAGACCAAAGCTCAAAGTCCATAGAAATGAGGAAGATTCTCATGCGAGTCTTCCAATATGTGTAATCCGACCCATTAAACAAAGGTGGTCGTGCAATAGAATGGCCCTCTTGCATGCCGGAGTAAGCCATCTCTCTTGGGTATTAAACCAAATATGAGAGATAACCTTGCTCTGATACCACTTGGTAGGATCGGAGCGGCACTAAGAGGGGGGGGGGTGAATTAGTGCAGCGGATTAAAACTTCGATTTTAATAAAATCTTTCGTACGATAAGAACGGAACTTGAAAAGTTTAACTTGAAAGCATATTCTTAAAGTTGCACAGTAAGGGTAATAAGGAACTAAAGCAGTAAGAAGATTTGCAGTAATGTAAATGACAATAATAAAATGCAAACCAGAGATTACGCCGATTTTTAGAGTGGTTCGGTCAAATGACCTACTCCACTTGCGATGCCCCTCTTCGATGAGGCTCCCACCTTCCACTAGCAAATCTCTTGAAAATGGAAGGGTAAACACCCCTCTTACAACCTTTTACAAGCAGTTCAACCTCTTACAAATTTTCAATAAGAAAGAAGGAGGAGAACTCTCTAGCAAATTGAAAACAAGACTTGCTAAGACTTTCTAAGACTTTTCTCTCAATCAAAATGCTTCTCAAAAGTTATAACCTCAGCTGAGATTAGAGGGGTATTTATAGGCCTCAAGAGGATTCAAATTTTGGGCTCCAAAATTTGAATTTTCTTAGGGTTTCCGGTGCTGGAGGTGCCACCGCCCAACCAGGCGGTGCCACCGCCCAGCGCTCGGGTGCTGGACGGTGCAACCGCCCAGCCAAGGAGGTGTCACCGCCCAGCTCTCGGGTGCTGGGCGGTGCCACCGCCTACAGTGTTTTCAGCCCGACTACAGTGTTTTCAGCCACTAGTTGGGCTTCAATCTTGGCTCTCTAGTTCGCTGGTTTAGCTTAATTTTTAGCCTAAACCAACTCTGACTTTGGGCCCAGTTGGCCCCTAACCAGGATATAGGATTATCTCTTAATCCTAATCCTAATTACAAGTGGACTACATAACCAAAACACATCCTAAGCAAATTTTCAACCGCGAACGTCGAGTCTTGTTCCGGCGAGCTTTCCGACGAACTTCTTCCGACGGACTCCCTGCAAGCTCCCAATCTTTGTGATGACTTTAACGAGTAGCCGAGCCTTCTCGGTGATCTCCGCGAGCCTCCGACGATTCCTTCGGCGAACTTCCGACACGTTCCCGATTTCTTCTCTGATGGTTCCGGCAGCATCTCCGATGATTCTTCGGTCTCTTAAACGTCCATCGAGCTCGACTCCGGTATCCTTGCTTTATGTTTTCTGGTTATCGTAGTTAATCCTGCACACTTAACTCAATAATATGGATTAGATCAATTAACCCACCAATTGATTATATCATCAAAATCCGAGATTCAACAATCTCAACATATGGATTAGATAACAAATGACAATTGATGTCATCATCAAAATCCGAGATTCAACAATCTCCCCCATTTTGATGATGACAATCAATTGATAACGGAGTTAACCTTAAATCCCCCTATCTATGTGCCATAATTGAGATAAATCATTCTTCAAGAGACATATTGATAAGTTAAAATCATTTAATCTTATCAATACTCCCATCATGATTCCCATCATGATGTATCTATTTGAAAATGATGTATGATGTCAAGACTCGACATCCATTTTCAAATTTCAAATGTGAATTATGGTAATGATAGCAATTCATCATATGGTAAGATATCAACATGTAAAATTTCAAAGTAAGATTTTGATATCTTAACACGATGCACATATTTCAAGTATTTTAGCAATTATAGCATTTCATTACATGGTAAAATATCAATACGTAGGAGTACGATGCAAGTTCTTGATATCTTAACCTGATGCAAACATGGCATATTGCTAATATGGCAATCATAGTTATCATTAATTCATATTTTTTCGATGATGCAAGCATGGCATAGCATCAATACACATATATCTGTTTCTTTCAACATAATATAGCATTTATAGCATCAATTCCATATATTTCTCCCCCTTTGTCATCAACAAAAAGGAGAACAATATAAATAACTTTTAAATATATGTGCGATGCCATAAGTAGGTTCATATCATTTATCTACATAGAGTGATAGGATACAAACATCTCAAGAAGAACATGACATGAAGTGAAAACTTCTTCCTTTTCATTTGTTATTATCTTTTTGCATGAAGGAGGAAAGCCAATTGTGTCGTTCAAATCGATAGGATATTAAGGCATGCTTTACAAGGATCAGGATATTTATGTGAATCAAATCCTTGCACATAAGAATATCTTCCTTTTATAAGAAGGAATCATCAAATCTATTTCTCAAGGAGAATATTTTTCACATGATAAGTCTAAAAGGTATGCATTTGCTAGATGATTCTATTTGTCAAAAATCAATTATGTGAATCAAACTATAAGTGACATATGTTTATTAAGTCCGAAAGAGAATAATGTATTCATGAAATCCGATTGGAACTGAAATGTTAATTTAACACTTTCATGCAATCGGACAAGACTATAATCATGAAGACATGCTCATTGTAATGGAAATTTTTGTATTAATTTTCAACATGTCATTTTAGGCATGTAATGGCAATTAAGTGATTTGATCATTCAGTCAATAAAGTTTTTAGGCATTTAACAAATTTATGCATTCAGAAACATCAACATTCCTAATTCTCTTCTTATGAAATCAAATTTTCCTTCATTTAAAGGTTTTATAAAAATATCAGCTAGTTGATGCTTAGTATCTATGTACTCTATGATTACATCATGATTAGTAATATGATCTCGTATAAAGTGATGTCTAATATCAATATGTTTTGTTTTTGAGTGTTGAATGAGATTCTTTGTTAAACATATTGCACTCATGTTATCACATTTAATGAGAATGTTTTTAAGATAGACTTTATAATCTTCTAAGGTGTTTTTCATCTGCACAACTTATGCACAGCATGCACTAGCTGCAATATATTCAGCTTCGGTTGTTGATAGTGCAACCGAGTTTTGTTTCTTAGATGACTAGGAAACAAGGGAATGTCCCAAAAATTGATATGTTCCTGATGTGCTTTTTCTATCTAGTCTACACCCAGCAAAATCCGCATCAGCATAAGCAATTAACTCAAAATTTTCTGATTTTGGATACCATAATCCTAGATTTGCGGTACCTTTAAGATATCTAAGTATTCTTTTAACTGCTTTGAGATGAGATATCTTAGGGTTCGATTGAAACCTAGCACAAAGTCCTACACTGAACATGATATTTGGTCTAGTTGCAGTGAGGTAAAGTAAACTTCCTATCATACCCCTATAAGTTTTTTGATCGAATCTTTCTCCACTTTCATCAACTTCTAACTTAGTGGAGATGCTCATAGGGGTGTTAATAGCTTTTGACCTATCGATATTAAATCTTTTCAGTAGATCTAAAGTATATTTAGTTTGACTAATAAAAATGTCATTGCTTAGTTGCTTAATTTGTAAGCCTAAGAAAAAGGTTAATTCTCACATCAAACTCATTTCAAATTCAAGACTCATGGTTTTAGCAAAAGATTCACAAAGAGATTCATTCATAGAACCGAAGATAATATAATCAACATAAATCTGAACAATGAGAAAATTATTTTCAAAGTTCTTGATAAACAATGTAGTATCGACCTTGCCTTTTGTGAAATAATTTTCAGTAAGAAAAGTACTTAGTCTATCATACCAAGCCCTTGGGGCTTGTTTTAAACCATAGAGAGCTTTGGTTAATTTAAATACATGATTAGGGAGGCTATTATTTTCAAATCTGGGAGGTTGTTCAACATAAACTTCCTCAGAAATAAAGCCATTAAGAAAAGTGCTTTTAACATCCATTTGAAACAACTTAAAATTATTATTACTAGCATAGGCAAGGAGTATCCTTATGGCTTCTAATCTAGCCACAAGAGCGAAGGTTTCTTCGTAATCGAAACCTTGTTCTTGGTTGAAACCTTTGGCCACTAATCTTGCCTTGTTTCTAACCACGATACCATATTCATCTTGCTTGTTTCTAAAGACCCATTTAGTACCAATAACTAAATGGTCATTTGGCCTAGGAACACGCTTCCATACCTCATTTCTCTCAAATTAATTTAACTCATCTTGCATTGCGATAATCCATGAATCATCTTTCATGGCTTCATCAATTTGGGAGAGAAAAGCGGCGTTAGCACAGAAATTTTTAAGAGATGAACGTGTTTGAACTCCCTTAGATGTGTCTCCTAGGATTAGCTCCTTAGGATGAGCATCTACATACTTCTAATCCTTGGGTAAGGATGTTTCGGAAATAGATGCATCCAAGTTGCTAGTTGGAGAAGGGATTTCATTCAAATTCATAGAATCAAAATTAACATCATCATCAAAGTCATTTTTCTTGATTTCGGAAATCTCATTGAAAACAACATGAATGGATTCTTCTATAATTAAAATCCTTTTATTGAAGATACGAAAAACTTTAGAAACCGAAGAATAACCAAGAAAAATTCCTTCATCGGATTTAGCATCAAATTTTCCTAAGGCATCTTTTTCATTCAAGATAAAACACTTACACCCAAAAACTTTAAAATATGAAACATTGGGTTTTTTATTATTCCACAACTCATAGGGAGTTTTGGTGAGTAAGGGTCTTACTAAAACTCTATTCAAAATATAGCATACAGTGTTTACGGCTTCGGCCCAAAAATATTTGGGTAGGCTATGTTCATTCAACATGGTTCTTGCCATTTCTTGTAAATTTTTATTTTTCTTTCTACTACTCCATTTTGTTGAGGATTTCTTGGAGTAGAGAAGTTGTAGTTGTATCCATTAGATTCACAAAATTCTTGAAAATCACGGTTTTGAAATTCACCACCGTGATCACTTCGAATTGATGAAATCATAAAACCCTTTTCATTTTGAACAAGCTTACAAAACTTGGTGAAATATCTAAAGCATTCATTTTTGTGTTTCAAGAAATAAGTCCATGTGTATCTACTATAGTCATCTACAATGACGAAGACATATTTACTACCTCCTAGGCTTGATGTAGAGATTGGTCCGAACAAGTCTATATGGATCTATTGTAAGAGCCTAGATGTGCTTATTTGATTCTTAGATTTGAAACTACTCTTAATTTATTTTTCTAATTGACAAGCATCACACACATTATCTTTGATGAACTTGATGTGAGGAATTCCTCGTACAAGTTCTTTAGATGATATTTGAGTGATTAGTTTCATGCTAGCATGTCCTAATCTCCTATGCCAAAGCCATGCATCCTCGTTCAAAACTGAGAAACATACTTCATTGCAAAGATCATTGATGTTAATGGTGTATACGTTATTCTGTTTCAATGCAATCATAGATGTGTTTTTGTTTGGTTTTTAAATGATGCAAGCATTAGATTCAAATTTGACAATATATCCTTTATCACACAATTGATTAATACTCAAGAGGTTATGTTTTAAACCATCAACTAAGAAAACATCTTCAATAAAGAAGTTGGATTTGTTACCTATGGTTCCTTTGCCAATGATTTTACCCTTGTTGTTGTCTCCGAAGGTGACATAGCCTTCCTCTATGCTAGTGAGCTTAGAGAATTGAGATGGATCTCCGGTCATATACCTTGAGCATTCACTATCAAGGTACCATCTCTTACTCCTAGCTTGTGATGGTGTATGTCTCTGCAAGAAAGGATAATTTTTAGGTACCCATTTACTTTTGGGTGCCTCAAAAACTGATCTACATCGTTTATCATGTTGCATAGAGTTTGTCATGGTTCCTTTATGAACCCAAGTTAATTTGTTCGGATTAATTTTCTTGTATGGACAATAATACGTTTTGTGTCCATGGTTGCAACAAAAGTTGCATTTGCTTTGGTGTCGAACATGTAGGATGGAGCCTTTTATGAAGTTGGTTGGATTTTGTTGAGGATTTCTCACAAATCCGAAATCCGATTCCACTTCTTTTGGGAACGTGACCCTTGTTTGCAAGGATCATGTTCAAAGATTTGCTACCAACCTCAAATTTTTTCAAGGTGTCCTTAAGTAGCAAGTTTTCCTTTTGGATAGTTTCTAGATCATGGCATTTTATACAAGAACCTAAACTATCATGATATTCAGTTTTTAACTTATCGAAATTACAAGTAAGACTATCATGCTCCTTTTTTAGCAATTTGTATTTTCTACTAATAATCTTATATTCATCAAATAAGTCATGGAAGGCATTTAATAACTCATCAAATGATAAATCTGCATCAATTAAATTTGTTACCTCCTCTCCGATGGCCATTAAGGCGTAATGAGCAACTTGCTCGGTGTTGGACACCTCTTCTTCGGACACACTTGAAGCATCCCACGTTGCTTTGAGCGCCTTCTTCTTTGATGCTCTCTTCTTGGCTTAGGGACAATCACTTTTGTAGTGTCCCGGCTTTTTGCACTCGTAGCAAATAACTTGGTCCTTTTTGGGTTCAAGTTAATTTTTTGTGTCATTTTTAAACTTGTTTCTCTTAATGAATTTTTTGAATTTCCTTGTTAGAAGTGCCAAGTCATCATCACAGTCCTCATCACTTGAGTTTTCTCTTAAGTGGTCATCTAAAGTTCTAAGTGTCATATCCTTCCTGTTCTTTGGAAGGATGTCTTCTTGCTCTTCATGAGCCTTGCATGTCATTTCATAAGTCATTAATGACCCGATTAGTTCTTCAAGAGGGAAGTTGTTTAAATCTTTAGCCTCTTGAATAGCAGTGACTTTAGGGTCCCAACTCTTACGAAGGGATCTTAGAATCTTATTTACTAGCTCAAAATCCAAAAAACTTTTCCCGAGTCCTTTTAGACCATTGACGACATCCGTGAAACGGGTGTACATGTCGCCAATAGTCTCACTCGGTTTCATTCGGAAAAGTTCGAAAGAATGTATCAAAAGATTGATTTTTGACTCTTTCACTCTACTTGTGCCTTCATGAGTCACTTCGAGTGTATGCTAAATATCAAACACGGTTTCACAAACCGAAACAAGATTAAACTCATTTTTATCAAGCGCACAAAATAAGGCATTCATAGCCTTTGCATTGAGAGCAAAAGTCTTCTCTAATTCGTTCCAATCGATCATTGGAAGAGAAGACTTCGAAAATCCATTTTCGACAAGATTCCAAATTTCAAAATCCATTGAAATAAGGAAGATCCTCATTCGGGTCTTCCGATAGGTGTAGTCTGTCCCATTGAACATGGGTGGACGTGTAATAGAATGGCCCTCTTGGTTTCCGGCGTATGCCATCTCTCTTGTGTTTTAATCTGTTTGAGAGTTAACCCCGCTCTGATACCAATTGTTAGGATCAAGAGCACTAAGAGGGGGGGGGGGTGAATTAGTGCGGTAGAAAACTTTCGATGATTAAAATTGCATTCGTACGATAAGAGCGATTTCGATAGAAAATCCGATTCGTAAATCACTTTAACTTGTAATCAAGCAAGATGCAGTTAAAGCAAGTCTATGAAGGCAGCTTGCAGTTGTGATGGAAATTAGAATGTAAGTGTAAACTGAAATATGATGTTCGTACGATAAAACAGATTTACGTCTAAATGCCGATTTGGAAAATACTGAACTTGAAACACGATCGTAAATGCACAGAAGGTAGTAAGCTATTGAGGAGGTTTGCAATAAAGATAATATGCTCAAAGTAAATGCAAACCGAGATTTAGAGTGGTTCGGTCAATCTTGACCTACATCCACTTCTGACTTCCTCCACCGATGAGGTCACCGACGTCCACTAGAGGCCTTCCTTCAATAGGTGAAGGCCAACCACCCTTTTATAGTTTCACTCCTTTTGACGGGCTTAGGAGACAACCCTTACAGAATTTTCTTTCCTCTCTTAATAGATCAAAACTTGGAAGAAAAGATGAAGGAGAACTTTTAACTCATACAACACTTTTTGAGCTCTAAAAAACATAGAGTAAGATCAGGATTTCGGTGGTTTTTGGTTACTCTATCATTGCTGAAAGGGTGGGGTATTTATAGGCCCCAACCCAGTTTGAATTCCAAGCTCAAAACTGTCAATTCTCGGAATTCCGGGGTCTAGCGGTTGCACCGCCTGACTGGGGCGGTTGCACCGCCTGGCAGAGCTCGAAGACTAAGCCTCTAGGCGGTGCCACCTCCTATCAAGGGCGGTTGCACCTCCTGCCAGAGCTCGGAGACCGAGCTCCGGCGGTGCCACTGCTTGACTAGGGTGGTTGCACCTTTGTCAGAGGTGGTTGCACCACCCAGCCAGAGCTCGGAGACTGAGCCCTGGGCGGTGCCACCGCTGACCCAAGTGGTGCCACCGCTGGCCAAGTAATCTGGGTCTGAATGGCCTGATCCATTCGGCCCAATTTGGGTCTTTCAAGGGCCCAATTGCCCCAAGATTAAGTTAATGGGATCACCTCCCATTTCTAACTTAATCATCATGCTAACTACGAATTTCTTAAGGCATTTACTGCAACTTGCTCCGGTGCGTCAATCGCTTCTTTCGGCGAGCTTCCGGCAAACTTCCGGCGAACATCCGACGAACCTTCGGTGATGCTCCGGTGGACTTCCGGTAAACTCCTGGACTTACGACGATCCACTTGGTGAGTTCCAACGAGCTTCTTTGGCAAGCTCCTGGACTTCTCAGATTTGTTCTCGTAGAACCTCTGACGACCGTCCGGACTTCCGTCGAACTCTCGAACCCCCAATGTGATCATAGTCTTGACTCCGACGCAACTTCTGCTGCATGTCTTACTTTCATCGTAGTTAATCCTGCACACTTATCTCAACATATGGATTAGGTAACAAATGACAATTGATGTCATCATCAAAATCCGAGATTCAACATTCTCCACTTTCGTCAATGTCTAACTTAGTGAAGGTACTCATAGGAGTGTTGATAGCTTTTGAACTATCCATATTAAATCTTTTTAGTAAGTCTAAAGTATATTTTAATTGATTAAGAAAAATACTATTGCTAAGTTGTTTAATTTGTAAGCCTAAAAAGAAGGTTAGTTCCCCCATTAGGCTCATTTCAAATTCTAGACTCATGCTTTTGGCAAATGATGCACATAAGGATTCATTTGTAGAACCAAAGATAATGTCATCAACATAAATTTGAATAATAAGAAAATTATTTTTAAAATTTTTAATAAATAATGTAGCATCGAACTTATCTTTAGAGAAATTATTATGAATTAGAAATGAGCTAAGTCTCTCGTACCAAGCCCTTGAGGCTTGTTTCAATCCATAGAAAGCTTTAGTCAATTCAAACACATCATTAGGAAAATTATCATTCTCAAATCTGGGAGGTTGTTTAACATAAACTTCTTCGGAGATAAAGCCATTAAGAAAAGCACTTTTAACATCCATTTGAAACAACTTGAAATTATTACTACTAGCATAAGCAATGAGTATCCTTATAGCTTCTAATCGTGCCAAGGTTTCTTCATAATCGATATCTTCTTCTTAGTGGAAACATTTGGCCACTAATCTAGCCTTGTTTCGAACCACGATACCATATTCATCTTGCTTATTTCTGAAGACCCATTTAGTACCAATAACTAAATGGTCATTTGGCCTTGGAACAAGCTTCCACACCTCATTTCTCTCAAATTAATTCAATTCTTCTTGCATTGCGATGACTCATGAATCATCTTTCATAGCCTTATCAATGCATTTAGGTTCAATTTGGGAGAGAAAAGCGGTGTTGGCACAAAAATATTTAAGAGAAGAACGAGTTTGAACACCTTTCGATGTGTCTCCTATAATTAGCTCCTTAGGATGAGCATCTACGTACTTCCATTCCTTCGGTAAAGAAGGTTCGGAAGAAGATGCATCCAAGTTGCTAGATGGAGAAGGAGAATCATTTAAATTCAAGGTATCAAAATTAAGATCATCATCAAAATTATTTTTCTTAACTTCAAAAATTTTATTAAAAACAACATGAATAGATTCTTCTATAATCAAAGTTCTTTTTGTTAAAGATACGAAATGCTTTAGAAACAAAAGAATAGCCAAGAAAAATTCCTTTATCGGATTTTACATCAAATTTACTTAAGGCATCATTTTCATTCAAAATAAAACATTTACATCCGAAAACTTTAAAGTATGAAATATTGGATTTTTTGTTGTTCCACAACTCATACGGAGTCTTCGAAAGTAGTGGTCTTATGTTAGGAACCTTTTACTGAGCTTTTGAATAATGTTTATTGAGTCTGTTTAGTCTAGTTGTTTATTGAGTCGGTTTGGTTCAGTTGGAGTCAAGTAGAGGTTTATTTAATATTTATTTATTATTAGAGTTCAAGTCCTGATGGACCCTGGGTGGAACTCTATAAATAGGGATGTAATTACTTCTTTTTGGTAATCTATGAAAAATACTATTTTTGTCTTGTGACAAACCCTAGAAGGCCGATCCCCTCGAAGCGATCAAGGAGGGCCGATCCCCTCGAAGAGATCAAGGAGGGTCGATCCCCTCGAAGTGATCAAGGAGATCGATCCCCTCGAAGCGATCATTATCATCCCCTTTCTCTTCTTCTTTTTTACGATAAGACTTTAGGGTTTTATCATTTGGTATCAGAGCCTACGATAAGACTTTAAGGTCTTATCATTTGGTATCAGAGCAACGATCCTTGGCGCAGCCCGCCGTTGCCTTACCGTTGTCGCTGTTTCCTCGGCCAGCGACCTTCGACCACCGCTCGACCTCCTCGCTGCCCCATCTAGTTCAAAAAATAAAAAAAGAAAGAAAGAAAGAAGAAGCAGCAACCGCAGCCACGCACCTCTGCTTTCCCTGCGTCCGGCCAGCCCACCCGTCGACCGTCGCTGCTCTCCGGCCAGCAACCGACTCTGCCCCACTTCCGGCCAGAGTCCACCGCCTCCTCCCACCCGAGCCACCACCGCTGCCAGGAGACGACGCTACCAGCGTCCCACTTCGCCGCAGCCCTGCTCCTCTTCTCTACCGCCGCTGCTGGGCAACTCCTTCTCCACCGCCGTCGCTGCTTCCCGACCGATCGATAACCGCCGCCTGCCTCCCAACCGCAACCCTAGCCATGACCCCCCCTTGGGTCGCAACCGTAGTGGCCGGTTGCCGCAGGCCCTCGTTGTAGCGGTTGCCGAAACAGAGCTTCCTCTGTTGCCGCAGCCCCTCATCGATCGCAGCCGCGCCTCGAGCGCCGTCGCCTTCCAACTGACCCACCACCACTGCCAGCCACCGTGCAGCGACCGCTGCTTGCCTCCCAGCCGCCGCTTCCCTTGGCTCGGGCGAGAACGACCGCCGCCACTCCCCCTTGCTCTGCCCCCTTGTGACCGAGAAACAGGGCAATCCTCTTGCTGCTGCTGTGAACGCCGGTTGCCACCACCGTCGCCACTGCTGCCCAGCCAGCGACGACGCCGCTCGCCGCCCAGCCTGCCACGACTGTTGCTGCCAGCCACCGCAGCCTTCACCTCAACCCCCTCGATCTGCACCGTTGCTGCAGCCCCCTTGCTCTGCATCTTTGCTGCAGCCGCCGGTTGCCACCACTGCAGCCTCAACCCCGGCCGCTTCAACGCCACCTCCCTCTTGTTCTGCCTCCGCCGCTGCAATTGTTGGTTGGCATCACCGCAGCCTCAACCTGGCTGCTCGGTGATTGCTTCCTTGGGTCACAGCAGTCACAACCGTCGCCTTTCAGCCTCGGCGCTCTCATCTCACGCAGTGACAAAAACACAGGGCAGCAACTCTTCCTCCATCGCAGCCACCGCAGCGGCGAGTCTTTGCTGGCGTTGGCCCCAACCACATCACCATCGCTGCCTCCCAACCCTTAGCAGCAACGATCCCTCCACACAGCGCCTGCAACAAGCATTAATTTTACTTATTTACTCATTAATTTATGTTAACTATTGTTTTGACAACGACGACGACACTATAGCGGCGGCTAGATCTAGGGCGACCACTGTAGCGGCGGCGACACTGTAGCGGCAACCAGATCTCCCTAGGGCGATTTGACTCCTGCAGTGGCGACGACATTGTAGCGGCGACCAGATCTAGGGCGACCACTGTAGCGGTGGCCAGATCTCCCTAGGGCGATCTGACTCTTGTAGCGTCGGCTTTCTCCCACGGGAGACGGGCGACGACACTGTAGCGGAGATCTGATTTCCTGCAGCATCGGCTGTTTCCCAAGGGCGACGGTACTATAGCGGCGGCGACGACACTGTAGCAGCGACGGTACTGTAGCGGCGACGACACTGTAGCGGCAACGAGATCTCCCTAGGGCGATCTGACTCCTGCATCGTTGGCTTTCTCTCACGGGCGATGATACTATAGCAACAATCTGATCTCCCTTATTGTAGTGGTGATCGGATCTCCAGCAGCGTCGACTTCTCCCTAAGGGCGACGATACTATAGCAGCGACCAGATCTCCCTAGGGCGACGGTACTGTAGCGGCGATCTGATATACTGCGACGGTGGCTTTCCCTATGGAGACGATTCTATAGCCGCGACCAGAAGAGGGATCAAACATGGCAGCGACGGCCCCTAGGGCTAGCGACGGTGGCGGGAGGGTTGATACGATGGTAAGACTCCCTATCGTTACCCCTCAATTGGCTCCTCCTCCATATCCTCTCCAGAGAGAAACTCCTTCGACGAAACAACATCGAAGTAGATCGCGGCAGCCTGCCCTCATTTCCAGTGACCCTAGGCCTTGGACTAACCTCTTCAAGGCTCCGGTTGGAAGTCTGGATCTAAGCTTGGAATTCTTTACTCTAGAAGTTCAGGCTGATAAGAAGATTGCTTTATACGAGACTGCTGATTCAGCAGAGCTTATTGAGACATGGTCTATGGCGATTGTTGGCTATGTGGTAGGTCTCAAAACATCTTATTTCCCACTATCCTCATTTATCAAAACTCGATGGGGAATATCGTCATTTGATCTTCATATGCTGGAGAACAGATTCTTTGTTTGCAAGCTATACTATGAAGAAGATTTACAACGGGTCCTCGAAGGATTCTGGACTATTCGCGGCCATCCAATGATTCTACGACGCTGGTCTCCTGATGTCCGTTTGGAGTTAGATAGCCTACAGTCTATTCCATTATGGGTATCGTTTCAAGGTCTTCCTCTACATCTTTGGAGTCGACGTTTTATTGCAAAGTTATGCAGCACTCTAGGACAACCACTCTACATCGACAAAGCAACAGCTGCTCAGACGAGATTAGCATTTGCACGAGCATGTGTACTGGTTTCTTCCGACGAAGATCTTCCAAATGAGGTTTTCTATCGTGATCTTGATGGGAACACTCGGAAGGTACATGTCTCATATTCCTGGAAGCCACAACGATGTCAGCATTGCTTATCTTTTGGTCATGCAAATGGAGCTTGTCAGCAAACTCCAAAACAAATCACAAAGGTCTATCGACCACGTCAAGCGCCTCAGCAACAAAACGAGTCTTCTCTAATGGCAGTAGCACCGATAGTGGCGAAGACTATTGAGCATTCCGACTCTCAAGGACAGCACCGCAGACAGAAGGACAAATCCAAAACTATATCTCTTCCTATAATGTCGGAGCCTTCTCTAGCCAGGCTACTCCAACAAGTACTATCCAGGATATTGTGCTGCAACAATCTTATCGTGCTTCAACAAACCCTGCCAATCAAGACCACATGATTCAAGGTATTTTAAAGTTTAAAAATCTGCAAGCTGTAGATGAAGTGGATAAATATAGGAATAAAGCCATAAAAGGTAAGTATATTGTGCGGGAGAAAAATACAAAACCGAAGGATAAGAAAAAGGATGGTACAGTCCATCCAAAGTCGTAGGATGAATACCTTACCACCTTTTCATTTCTTTATTACTGATGAAGATAACATGTTGGAATGTTCGCGGACTTAATAAGCCGGAGAAATGTCGGGAGCTCAACAAAATAATCAAGTCTGCCGCATGTGATATTGTTATTCTAGTAGAAACGAAAATTAAACAATCGTGCGTTCAAGCTCAAAAGAATTTAATATGGCCGGACGCAGAACTGTTTACCAATGACTCAAATGAAACGTTTGGTAGAATATGGGTCTTATGGCATCCTAACTCTATTAATGCTTGGTTTATTTCTACTACTGATCAATTCATTCATCTTAAGGTAGAGGACAAAAAGAATGGTTGTCAATTCAATTTCATTGGTATATATGCTTCAAATAGTATGCAAGAAAGAAATAGTCTTTGGTCTGACTTGACTAAAATTGCAAATGGCTATCTCAATGTACCTTGGATTGTTCTTGGAGACTTTAATACTGTTCAGTACACAAATGAAAAAGAGGGGGGTAGACAACTTTCAGAAAGTCAGCTTCAAAGTTTTAATGATTACATTGACACTACAGCTTTGTTTGATATGAAATCTGTGGGCAATTGGCTCTCCTGGAGTAATCAAGGTGCTGCTAACAGAAAAATAATGGCTCGACTTGATAGGTGTTTGATTAATCATGAATGGTTAACAGTTTACCCAGATTCACTTCTTGAGTATGGTGCTCCTTTGTTTTCTGACCATTCTTTAATGTATATACACGCAGACAAAGCGACACCAAGAGGCAAGAAACCATTTAGATTCTTTAACATGTGGAGTACTCATCCTCAATTTCTTGATATTATCAGATCTGCTTTGAATGTTAATGTGCATGGATCCCCCCCTTACATCTTATGTCAAAAGCTCAAAGCCTGTAAAGCAGCACTAAAGGAGTGGAATACAAATACTTTTGGCAATATTACCACCACAGTTCAATTTTGCAGGAAGGAACTAATGTCATTGCAACATGAGCTGCAACTTCAGCCAAATGATGAGAATATTATCTACAAAGAGACATAAGCCAGAAATAACTTCATGCAAGCCTTAAAACAAGAGGAAAGTTTTACAAAGCAGAAGTCTCGACAGCATTGGCTTATACTAGGAGATTCAAATACTAAATTTTTCTATGCTTCAATTGCTACTCGAAGGGCTGTTAACCGTATCAGCAAATGCAGAGACAAAGATGATAATCTTATTGAGAATTTAGATGAGGTTAAAGCACACACAGAGCAATTTTTTGATTCCTTACTCAATCAAGCTGGGAAAACTAATAACATTCATGTGGAGCCGACTAGAAAACTTGATTCGGAAGCTATTTCAATCCTCAATGCCCCAATTACAGACGACGAAATTGTATGTGTTGTCTTTAAGTCACCAAAGCACAAAAGCCCAGGTTCAGATGGATTTCCAACTGAATTTTACCAAACTGCTTGGTATATTATTGGAAATGATGTGATCAAGGCTTGCCAACATTTTTTCTCTTCAGGTCATATTCTTAGAGAGATGAATTGCACTTTTATTTCTTTAATTCCGAAGAATGCAGGGGCTGATTCACTAGAGAACTATCGACCCATATCATTATACAATTTTATTTACAAGATCATCTCCAAAGTATTGGCAAATAGAATGCAAAAGGTAATACACAAGATCATTAGCCCAAATCAAGCTGCTTTCATCAAAGGGAGAAGTATACATCATAACATTTTGCTTGCTAATGACTTGGTCAAAGATTTGCATTCAAAAGCAAGAGGGACAAAAATATGTTTTAAAGCTGATTTACGGAAAGCCTTTGATTCAATTAATAGGAAATTTATCTATAAGATGCTCCTCGATATGAACTTCCCACAGCAGTGGGTTAATTGGATTCAATCTTGCCTGGAAACTCCAAAGTTTTCGATACTCTTTAATGGCTCACCTATTGGTTTTTTTAGGAGCACGAATGCCATCCGACAAGGTGATCCACTCTCTCCGTATCTCTTTACTATTGCGATGGAAGGACTTAGCTGTATGTTGGAACATGCACTCTTAAATGACAGCATTAAGGTACCCAATGCTGGCTCTATTCATATATCACATATAACATTTGCAGATGATTACTTATCTTTCTCCAAAATGATCCAACTTCACTAAAGAACCTGGCTACTATTATGAATGACTTTGGTATGGTTTTTGGACTTCAGTTAAATCATGCGAAAAGTAAAGTATATATGAGCCCTTACGTAGAGGATAAGGTCTTTATTGCACAAACATTGGGGGTTAGTGAGGGAAGCCTGCCAGTTCCTTATTTGGGTCTCCCGCTCATATCCACAGGCATCCACAAAACCCACTGTCAGCCTATCCTGCAAAAAATAAAGAATAGAATTTCTTCTTGGAAAAATAGGCTTATATCAAAAGCAGGATGACTCGAACTCATCCGTTCTGTATTGCACTCCTACTCTATATATTGGTGTAATGCATTTCTTCTGTCTGCTGGACTTCTCCAAGATATTGAATGGTTATTAATGAACTTCTTCTGGAATGGCACAAATGATAAGACAATGCATATGGTAAATTGGGAGAGCATTTGCAAACCGAAAGATGAAGGGGGGCTAAACTTGAGAAATACTAGAGATTGGAATCAAGCATGCCTGGTACAACAATTGTGGGATCTTTTGCAAAACAAATGTTCCTTATGGTCACAATGAGTTTCTGCTAGTTATCTTTCAAAGGAATCAATCTGGGAAATTTCAACAAGAACATACCACTCTACAGCTTGGAAAGGAATTTTAAAGGCAAGGAATTGGCTAATCAAACATATTTCTTATGCAATCTCTTCTGGAACTAGTACTAATATGTGGTACGATCCTTGGGTGAATGGGAAGAGTATATTTCAATTATATGGCGACAGAATACGAAAAGATCTTGGGGCTCCCAAAGATTGGAAGGTTTCTGAGTTCATTGCTAACGGTACCTGGTGTCTCCCTAATCCTATTTCTCCCGAAATGTTATCACTTTGGCCGACTATCATAGCTATTCCAATCAGAAACAACTCTTCAGATATACTTATTTGGCCTCATGACAATGACAAATTTAGTGGCACATCCGCATGGAATCAAATTAGGCAAACAAATAACAAGTGGGTCCCAAGCAGTTGGACATGGGATCGACCGGGATCACAAAGACACTCCTTATGTACATGGCAGGCCCTTCTCAATAAACTACCTACAATAGACAATATGAAAAGAAGAGGTATCTATCATGTTAATCGATGCTCCCTTTGTTTGCAACAAGAAGAAACTGTTGACCACCTCTATTTTGCTTGTGATTATACAAAATGGATATGGAAGGAGATTCTCCAGCGATTTGAACTCAATAGACTGCCGCAACCAAACTTGCACCAAGAACTAGGCGACCTTATGCAATGTTTCTCAAGAAAAGGGCCTCTTACACAACTGGCAAAGGTTACTTTCAGATGCGCTATTTGGTGGATGTGGAAGGAGAGATGTAATAGAATCTTTGAATATCAACACACAAACAATGCTCAGCTCTTGAAAGAGATTATTAGAGACTCAAGATCCTATATGGAGCATGATCTCAAAATCGAGCACTTCATCCGAAGAGAAAAAGATATCTTTATCAAATTTAATTTTGCTATTAGCTAAAGATCTTGGGAATGATGCCAAATAATGTACCCATAGGTAGTTATAGTCTACAGCATGTGTAGTCATAACTATCGCATTCGCACTCTATGAGTTACTTGGCTTTGTCTATGACTTGTATAGATAAAGCTATTTGTAGAAACTTTACGCATTGTTGCCTCTCACTAGCGCCTCCTTCCGTAGTGTGATAGAAACAGAGCAACACTGCCTTCCATCCACGCTGTCGCAACCATCGCAGCGGTGAGCCCTTGGCGATGCTGCCCTAGCCGCACCACTATCGCTACCTCCAAGCCCTCAGCAACAGCGATCCCTCTATGCAACGACCGCAACAAGCATCGCTGCCTCCCATGCGGCGACCACAGCTACATCCCCGCATCCTCGCAGCAACCCTTCATTCCCATAGTGTTGCCACCAATTGCATCACAACAGCAGCACTGAATAGGGCAGTGATTGATGCCCTTAACCAACACAAAAAATAGGACTTGAGATTATAGATTTGCAGTCTTACGAAATGGCCATCGATAACTCAGTGAAAGCACAAATGGAAGCATTGGAAATTAGAATTGAGAACCAGTTACAAGAAGTACTTAATGATTTCAAAAAGGACTTACAGGAGAGCCTTAGTAAATTTCAACAAGGTGGGAGCTCAAGTTCTACATTGCATAGATCTGGAAATACTAGAAAAGGACCCCAAGATTATGACATAATCTACTCATACATGAAGGTGAATGGACAGCTCTCAAAAATTTGTCAGACTTCTACAGTGTTGGAATATCAGAGTAGGTTTGAAAGATTATCAAATCAAGCTAGAGATTGGTCGGAACGACAACTTTGGATACATTTATTGAAGGTCTTATTCCAGAGATCCGGTGTGAAGTTAAGGCTCGTCAACCTCGCAATATGATAGCTGCGATCTTATTCGCACATCTACATGAGAAAAAAATCAACATGGAAACGGAAGTGATAACCACCAGATGATCAATATGCCACCCACCATATCTATTCCCAACCAAAGCCTTGACACCCGAGGACTAACCCAAGAAGAACTTAAGAAAAATTCAGCAAAGGGATTGTACTATGATGAAAAGTGGAGTATGGAGCACCAATGTAAACAAGGGCAGCATATTATGATTGAGCCAATTGGAGAGGAACCGAAAGCAGAAGAGTTGGACTCTGATCATGAAGGTATAAATTCTAATGAAGACGTTGAACCTACCATACATACAATGCATATATTAGTCGACTACTCTAACCCGCAAACTATGGACGTTGCCGGAACTCTAGAGCATCAGCCTATTATAGTTTTGATTGATACTGGTAGCACTAACAATTCTATGGACAGTGAGACTGTTGACCGATTGGCCCACCACATTGAAGACTATGACAGAATCGAAGTAAAGATCATTGATGGACGGATTTTCACTTGTGATAGCAAAGGTTCATAGATAAAATTGATTATACAAGGCCAGAAGTTTCATACAACGATTACTACACTAAAAGATCGACCTGTTGCTTCCACTCTCAAAAAGTGGAGACCATACTTACTTGATCAACAGGTTGTGATGCGTTGCAGATAGTCTATGGCTAAAGTGCTGAAAGAGAAGCTCCCCGAGATTGATGCTGCTTAGCCTTGAGGACAAGACTGATTTGAAGAGGGAGGAACTATTAGGAACCTTTTACTGAGCTTTTGAATAATGTTTATTGAGTCTGTTTGGTTTAGTTAGAGTCAAGTAGAGGTTTATTTAATATTTATTTATTATTATAGTTCAAGTCCTGATGGACCCTGGGTGGAACTCTATAAATAGGGATGTAGCTACTTCTTTTCGGTAATCTATGAAAAATACTATTTTTGTCTTGTGACAAACCCTAGAAGGTCGATTCCCTCGCACCGATCAAGGAGGGCCGATCCCCTCGAAGAGATCAAGGAGGGTCGATCCCCTCAAAGTGATCAAGGAGGCCGATCCCCTCGAAGTGATCTTTATCATCCCCTTTCTCTTCTTCTTTTTTACGATAAGACTTTAGGATTTTATCATTTGGTATTAGAGCCTACGATAAGACTTTAAGGTCTTATCATCTTACTAGAACCCTATTCATAATATAGCATGTCGTATTTACGGCTTCAGCTCAAAAATATTTGGGTAGGCTATGTTCATTCAACATGGTTCTTGTCATTTCTTGCAAATTTCTATTCTTTCTTTCTACTACTCTATTTTGTTAAGGATTTCTTGGAATAGAGAAGTTATGGTTGTATCCATTAGGTTCATAAAATTCTTTGAAATCATGTTTTTGAATTCACCACCGTGATCACTTAGAATTGATGAAATCATAAAACCCTTTTCATTTTGAACAAGCTTACAAAAATTTGAGAAATACCTTTTTTTTTTGTAAGTAGAAGTAAATTGATTATGTGTAAAGTTTCTACAAATAGCTTTATCTATACAAGTCATAGACAAAGCCAAGTAACTCATAGAGTGCGAATGCGATAGTTATGACTACACATACTGTAGACTATAACTCCCAATAATAGTCAACATAGAAAATGTTTATCCAATTATATCAAAACTACCTGAGGGTACATTATTTGGCATCATTTCCAAGATTTTTAGCTAATAGCAAAATTAAATTTGATAAAAATATCTTTTTCTCTTCGGTTAAAGTGCTCGGTTTTGAGATTATGCTCCATACAGGATCTTGAGTCTCTAATAATCTCTTTCAAGAGCTGAGCATTGTTTGTTTGTTGACATTCAAAGATTCTGTTACATCTCTCCTTCCATATCCACCAAATAGCGCATCTGAAAGTAACCTTTACCAGTTGTGTGAGAGGCCCTTTTCTTGAGAAACATTGCATGAGGTCGCCTAGTTCTTGGTGCAAGTTTGGTTGCGGCAGTCTATTGAGTTCAAATCACTGGAGAATCTCCTTCCATATCCATTTTGTATAATCACAAGCAAAATAGAGGTGGTCAACAGTTTCTTCTTGTTGCATACAAAAGGAGCATCGGTTAACATGATAGATACCTCTTCTTTTCATGTTGTCTATTGTAGGTAGTTTATTGAGAAGGGCCTGCCATGTACATAAGGAATGTCTTTGTGATCCCGATCGAACCCATGTCCAACTGCTTGGGACCCACTTGTTATTTCTTTGCCTAATTTGATTCCATGCGGATGTGGCACTAAATTTGCCATTGTCATGAGGCCAAATAAGTATATCTGAAGAGTTGTTCCTGATTGGAATAGCTATGATAGTCGGCCAAAGTGATAACATTTCGGGAGAAATAGGATTAGGGAGACACCAGGTACCGTTAGCAATGAACTCAGAAACCTTCCAATCTTTGGGAGCCCCAAGATCTTTTCATATTCTGTCACCATATAATTGAAATATACTCTTCCCATTCACCCAAGGATCGTACCACATATTAGTACTAGTTCCAGAAGAGATTGCATAAGAAATGTGTTTGATTAGCCAATTCCTTGCCTTTAAAATTCCTTTCCAAGATACAGAGTGGTATGTTCTTGTTTAAATTTCCCAGATTGATTCCTTTGAAAGATACCTAGCAGAAACCCACTGTGACCATAAGGAACATTTATTTCGTAAAAGAACCCACAATTGCTGTACCAGGCATGCTTGATTCTAATCTCTAGTATTTCTCAAGTTTAGCCCCCCTTCATCTTTCGGTTTGCAAATGCTATCCCAATTTACCATATGCATTGCCTTATCATTTGTGCCATTCCAGAAGAAGTTCATTAATAACCGTTCAAAATCTTGGAGAAGTCCAGCAGGCAGAAGAAATGCATTACACCAATATATAGAGTAGGAGTGCAAAACCGAACGGATGAGTTCGAGTCGTCCTACATTTGATAGAAGCCTATTTTTCCAAGAAGAAATTTTATTCTTTATTTTTTGCAGGATAGGCTGACAGTGGGTTTTGTGAATCCTGCGGATATGAGCGGGAGACCCAAATAAGGAACTAGCAGGCTTCCCTCACTAACCCCCAAAGTTTGTGCAATAAAGACCTTATCCTCAACGTAAGGGCTCATATATACTTTGCTTTTCGCATGATTTAACTGAAGTCCAGAAACCATACCAAAGTCATTCATTATAGTAGCCAGGTTCTTTACTGAAGTTGGATCATTTTGGAGAAAGATAAGTAAATCATCTGCAAATGTTATGTGTGATATATGAATAGAACCAGCAATGGGTACCTTAATGCTGTCACTTAAGACTACGTGTTCCAACATACAGCTAAGTCCTTCCATCGCAATAGTAAAGAGATACGGAGAGAGTGGATCACCTTGTCGGATGCCATTCGTGCTCCCAAAAAACCAATGGGTGAGCCATTAAAGAGTATCGAAAACTTTGAAGTTTCCAGGCAAGATTGAATCCAATTAACCCATTGCTGTGGGAAGTTCATATCGAGGAGCATCTTATAGATAAATTTCCTATTAACTGAATCAAAGGCTTTCCGTAAATCAGCTTTAAAACATATTTTTGTCCCTCTTATTTTTTAGTGCAAATCTTTGACCAAGTCATTAGCAAGCAAAATATTATGATGTATACTTCTCCCTTTGATGAAAGCAGCTTGATTTGGGCTAATGATCTTGTGTATTACCTTTTACATTCTATTTGCCAATATTTTGGAGATGATCTTGTAAATAAAGTTGCATAATGATATGGGTCGATAGTCTTCTAGTGAATCAGCCCCTGCATTCTTCGGAATTAAAGAAATAAAAGTGCAATTCATCTCTCTAAGAATATGACCTGACGAGAAAAAATGTTGGCAAGCCTTGATCACATCATTTCCAATAATAGACCAAGCAGTTTGGTAATAAAATTCAGCTGGAAATCCATCTGGACCTGGGCTTTTGTGCTTTGGTGACTTAAAGACAACACATAAAATTTCGTCATCTGTAATTGGGGCATTGAGGATTGAAATAGCTTCCGAATCAAGTTTTCTAGTCGGCTCCACATGGATGTTATTGTTGAATCTCGGATTTTGATGATGAAATCAATTGATGGGATAATTGATCTAATCCATATTATTGAGTTAAGTGTGCAGGATTAACTACGATAACCAGAAAACACAAAGCAAGAATACCGGAGTCAAGATCGATGGACGTTTAAGAGTCCGAAGAATCGTCGGAGATGCTGCCGGAACAAACCGAGAAGAAATCGGGAATCTATCGGAAGTTCACCGAAGAGATCGTCGGAGGTTCACGGAGATCACCGAGAAGGCTCGGCTACTCGTTAAAGTCATCACAAGATCGGGAGCTTGATGGGAGTCCGTCGGAAGAAGCTCGTCGGAAAGCTCGCCGAAACAAGACTCGACGTTCGCGGTTAAAAGCTTGCTTAGGATGTGTTTTTGTTATGTAGTTCACTTGTAATTAGGATTAGGATTAAGAGATAATCCTATATCCTGGTTAGGGGCCAACTGGGCCCAAAGTCAGATATGGTTTGGGCTTAAATTAAGCCAAACCAGTGAAATCGGAGTGCCAGGCGGTGGCACCGCCTGGCTGGGCGGTGACACCTCCTTGGCTGGGCGGTTGCACCGTCCAGCACCCGAGCGCTGGGCGGTGGCACCGCCTGGCTGGGCGGTGGCACCTCCAGCACCGGAAACCCTAAGAAAATTCAAATTTTTGAGCCCAAAATTTGAATCCTCTTGAGGCCTATAAATACCCCTCAAATCTCATCTAAGGTTACACCTTTTGAGAAGCATTTTGATTGAGAGAAAAGTCTTAGAAAGTCTTAGCAAGTCTTATTTTCAATTTGCTAGAGAGTTGTCCTCCTCCTTTCTTATTGAAAATTTGTAAGAGGTTGAGCTGCTTGTAAAAGGTTGTAAGAGGGGTGTTTACCCTTCCATTTCAAGAGATTTGCTAGTGGAAGGTGGGAGCCTCATCGAAGAGGGGCATCGCAAGTGGAGTAGGTCATTTGACCGAACCACTCTAAAAATCGACGTAATCTCTGGTTTGCATTTTATTATTGTCATTTACATGACTGCAAATCTTCTTACTGCTTTAGTTCCTTATTACCCTTGCTGTGCAACTTTAAGAATACGCTTTCAAGTTAAACTTTTCAAGTTCCGTTCTTATCGTACGAAAGATTTTGTTAAAATCGAAGTTTTAATCCGCTGCACTAATTCACCCCCCCCCTCTTAGTGCCACTCCGATCCTAACAAGTGGTATCAGAGCAAGGTTATCTCTCATATTTGGTTTAATACCCAAGAGAGATGGCTTACTCCGGCATGCAAGAGGGTCATTCTATTGCACGACCACCTTTGTTTAATGGGTCGGATTACACATATTGGAAGACTCGCATGAGGATCTTCCTCATTTCTATGGACTTTGAGCTTTGGTCTATTGTCGAGAATGGATTTCAAAAATCTTCTCTTCCGATGAGCGAATGGAATGAATCGGAGAAGAAGGTTTTTGCTTTAAATGCAAAGGCTATGAATGCCTTGTTTTGTGCATTAGACAAAAACAAATTTAATCGTGTTTCAATGTGTGATTCGGCTTTTGATATTTGGAGAACTTTTGAGGTCACTCATGAAAGCACTAGCCGAGTGAAAGAGTCCAAAATCAACATTCTTGTGCACTCTTACGTTCATGACGAGCTCGAGAACCCCCTTCCAAAGAACAGGAAGGATATGGCACTCAAATCACAAGAAGACCACTTGAAAGGAACATCAAGTGATGAGGACAGTGACAATAATATTGCACTTTTGACTCAAAAATTTAAAAAATATTTAAGAAAGAACAAACTTAAAAATAATATAAAAAATAAATTTGAACAAAAGAAGGACCAAGTGATTTGCTATGAATGCAAAAAATCGGGACACTACAAGAACGATTGTCCTCAAGCCAAAAAGAGGACATCAAAGAAGAAGGCGCTCAAGGCAACATGGGATGATTCAAGCGCGTCCGAGGAAGAGGAGTCCAACACCGAGCAAGTTGCTCATTACGCGCTAATGGCTTTAGAAGAAGAGGTATGTGATTTATTTAATGAAGATTTATCTTTTGAAGAACTCTCTATCACTTTTCATGAATTATTTGATGAATGTAGAACTGTTAGCAAGAAGTTAAGTATCTTAAAGAAAGAGCATGCTTTGCTACAAGATAAGTTTGATAGTCTTCAAACTCCTCCATGCTCTAAGTGTGAGCATTTAGAAGCAATAAAAAATAAAAATTTGCTTCTTAAGGAAACCTTAAACAAGTTTAAGGTTGGTAGCAAAGGATTAGATATGATCCTTGCACACAAGGGTCACATCGCAAATAGAAATGGAATTGGATTTGTAAAAGGATTACATCAAAATCCTACCACTTTCATAAAAGGACCTACATTACATGTTTCCTCTTATATGAAATGCAACTTCTGTTGCAAATCCGGACATATTGCCTACAAATGTCCATTTAGGAAAATTAGTTCACAAAAATTAATATGGGTTCCTAAAGGAACTATAAAGGATTCAAAAATAAATAACAAGGTTAGTGGGTCAATTTTTGAGGCACCCAAAATCAAATGGGTACCTAAAAATCATCCTCTTTTGTAGACAAACCCACAAGCTAGGAGCAAAAGATGGTATCTCGATAGTGGATGCTCAAGACATATGACTGGAGATCCATCTCATTTCTCTATGCTCACTAGCAAAGAAGAAGGGTACGTCACCTTCGGAGACAACAACAAAGGCAAAATCATTGGCAAGGGAACTATTGGTAACAAATTTAGTTTTTCCATTGATGATGTTTTACTAGTTGAGTGATTAAAACATAATCTCTTGAGTATTAGTCAACTATGCGATAAAGGTTATATCGTTAGATTTGAATCAAATATGTGCATTATTGAAAAACCAAATCATAACATGACTATGATTGCTTTAAAACAAAATAATGTCTATACCATCAATCTTGATGAACTAGGTAATGAAATGTGTTTCTCCGCCGTAAATGATGATGCTTGGCTTTGGCATAGGAGATTAGGTCATGCAAGCATGAAAATAATATCTAAAATCTCATCTCAAGAATTAGTACGAGGGATTCCGAATATGAAGTTTATTAAGGATAAGGTATGCGATGCATGTCAACTAGGCAAACAAATAAAAACAAGCTTCAAACCAAAAAATCAAATTAGCACCACTAGACCATTACAATTGATCTATTTGGACTTATTTGGACCAATTGATACAACAAGTCTAGGTGGAAGCAAATATGCTTTTGTGATTGTGGATGACTACTCTAGATACACTTGGACCTATTTCTTAGCTCACAAAAGTGATTGCTTCAAGTGTTTCTCTAAGTTTTGTAAACTCGCTCAAAACGAAAAAGGCTTCATGATTTCATCAATTCGGAGTGATCACGGTGGTGAATTCCAAAATCGTGACTTTCAAAATTTTTGCAAAGTAAATGGGTACAATCATAACTTCTCAACTCCAAGAAATCCTCAACAAAATGGAGTAGTTGAAAGGAAAAATAGAAACCTACAAGAAATGGCAAGAACTATGTTAAATGAACATAGTTTACCCAAATATTTTTGGGCCGAAGCCGTAAATACGGCTTGTTACATCATGAATAGGGTCCTAATAAGACCATCTCTATCAAAAACTCCCTATGAATTATGGAATAACAAAAAACCAAATATTTCTTATTTTAAAGTTTTCGGTTGTAAATGCTTCATTTTAAATGAAAAGGATGCCCTAGGTAAATTTGATGCTAAATCCGATGAAGGCATTTTTCTTGGTTACTCCTCCGTTTCTAAGGCCTTTCGTGTCTTTAACAAAAGGACCTTAGTAATAGAAGAGTCTATTCATGTAGTTTTTAATGAAATTTCTGATTTAAAGAAAAATGATTTTGATGATGATCTTGGTTTTGATAATTTGAATTTAAACGAACCCCCTCCCCAAAATAGCCATTTGAATGCATCTTCTTCCGAAATTTCTTTACCCAAAGAATGGAAGTATGTAGATGCTCATCCAAAGGAGCTAATTATAGGAGATACAACAAAAGGGGTTCAAACTCGTTCTTCTTTCAAGAATTTTTGTGCTAACGCCGCTTTCCTTTCTCAAATTGAACCTAAATGCATTGACGAAGCCTTAAAAGATGATTTTTGGGTCATTGCAATGCAAGGAGAATTGAACCAATTTGAGAGGAATGAGGTATGGAAGCTTGTTCCTAGACCAAGTGACCACTTAGTCATAGGTACTAAGTGGGTCTTTAGAAACAAGCAAGACGAAAATGGTATCGTGGTTAGAAACAAGGCTAGATTAGTGGCCAAAGGTTTCAACCAAGAAGAAGGTATCGATTACGAAGAAACCTTCGCTCCCGTGGCTCGATTAGAAGCCATAAGGATGCTCCTTGCCTATGCTAGTAGTAATAATTTTAAACTATTTCAAATGGATGTTAAAAGTGCTTTCTTGAATGGTTTTATTTCCGAAGAAGTATATGTCGAACAACCTCCCGGATTTGAAAATTCTCTTCTTCCTAATCATGTATTCAAATTGACTAAAGCTCTCTATGGCTTGAAACAAGCTCCTAGAGCTTGGTATGAAAGGCTTAGTTCCTTTCTTATTTTAAATAATTTTACCAAAGGCAAGGTTGATACTACATTGTTTATTAAACATTTTGAAAATAATTTTCTTATTGTGCAAATTTATGTTGACGATATTATTTTTGGCTCTTCAGATGAATCACTATGTGAATCATTTGCCAAATGTATGAGTCATGAATTTGAAATGAGTTTAATGGGTGAATTAACCTTCTTTTTAGGATTACAAATCAAACAACTTAGTGATGGTATATTTTTTAACCAATCCAAATATACATTAGAATTGTTAAAACGATTTAACATGGATAATTCAAAAGCAATAAACACTCCTATGAGTACTGCGACTAAGTTAGATATGGATGAAAATAGTGAAAATTTCGATCAAAAAACATAAAGGGGAATGATAGGTAGTCTACTCTACCTCACCGCGACTAAACCAGATATTATGTTTAGTGTAGGACTTTGCGCTAGGTTTCAATCTAATCCTAAATTATCTCATCTAAAGAGTGTTAAAAGAATATTTAGGTATCTTAAAGGAACTCCAAATTTAGGATTGTGGTATCCAAAATCTGAAAAATTCGATCTAATAGCTTATGCAGATGCCGATTTTGGTGGATGTAGGATAGATAGAAAAAGTACATCCGGAACATGCCAATTTTTAGGACATGCACTTGTTTCTTGGACTTCCAAGAAACAAAATTCAGTTGCACTATCTACGGCGGAAGCCGAATACATTGCTGCAAGTGCATGTTGTGCACAAGTCATTTGGATGAAAAATACATTAGAAGACTATAGAATTCACTTTAAAAACATTCCCATAAAATGTGATAATACTAGTGCCATATGTCTTACTAAAAATCCAATTCAGCACTCTAGAACTAAGCACATCGACGTTAGGCATCATTTCATACGCGATCATGTCCTTAACAATGATGTTGTTCTAGAATTCATTGACACAAAGCATCAATTAGCAGATATATTTACAAAAGCTTTGAATGAAGACCAATTTGAATTCATTAGAAGGGAATTAGGTATGTTAAATTATCCCTAAAAATAAACTTGTTTGAATGGATTTTCCGTAAAGTTTTTCATTCTCTCTCCGTTCCTCGGTGACTTGTTAAATTATCTTATCCTATCTTGAGTCAAACACCGCTTCCATCTGATCAAGATTAATGATTTTATGATATTTTGAATCTCGAAATTGATTTTGATGGCTTGATTATGAGTTTCAAGTTGACGAATTGAATTTGAATGGATTTGTATTCGAATTATGATCTTGACTTATTGGAGTTACTACTCAAAATTTTTTTTCTTATCCCAATCTCTTCTTTGTACATCTACAATTTTTGTTATTTATAAAAAGAAGAGATTTGATAATATGGATGAATGCTGAATTTTCCTTTAAGATGAACTCTGCGTAAATATTTTAGAATACTTAATTTTGAATGATAAAATCTTTGTATGATCAATGATAATATAGATGAGTGATGTATGATCAATGATAAAATCTTTGTATGATAAATTATGTGCTTCAAGTCTCATTCCCTTTTTGTTGATGACAAAGGGGGAGAAAAGTGATGACTTGTATCATTTTAATAGCATGACTTATATGAATTGCAAAAGCTTGTGTGATATGAATGTCTTATATGCCTTGCAAAATCCTTGAGAATATCACAAGATTGATTGATCATATTGAAAGCATGCCTTACATCGATATCATGAAATTCATGTTGAAAATCTTTATCTCCTATCGTAGTAAAATTTGTCCCAAATCATTTGACTTATGATTTTCATCGAAGTTTCGCATTTACTATTGCTTAATGAGAATAACGATAAGCTCTACTATTAGAACTTATCGGTTTATGCTTGAATTCAATGGATGAAATTCAAGTGTTTTCATCTTCTCATAATATGGCATATAGATAGGGGGAGTTATGTTTAACTCCGTCATCAATTGATTGTCATCATCAAAAAGGGGGAGATTGTTGAATCTCGGATTTTGATGATGAAATCAATTGATGGGTTAATTATTCTAATCCATATTATTGAGTTAAGTGTGCAGGATTAACTACGATAACCAGAAAACACAAAGCAAGAATACCGAAGTCAAGATCGATGGACGTTTAAGAGTCCGAAGAATCGTCGGAGATGCTGCCGGAACCAACCGAGAAGAAATCGGGAACCTATTGGAAGTTCGCCGAAGAGATCGTCGGAGGTTCACGGAGATCACCGAGAAGGCTCGGCTACTCGTTAAAGTCATCACAAGATCGGGAGCTTGATGGGAGTCCGTCGGAAGAAGCTCGTCGGAAAGCTCGCCAAAACAAGACTCGACGTTCGCGGTTAAAAGCTTGCTTAGGATGTGTTTTTGTTATGTAGTTCACTTGTAATTAGGATTAGGATTAAGAGATAATCCTATATCCTGGTTAGGGGCCAACTGGGCCTAAAGTCAGATATGGTTTGGGCTTAAATTAAGCCAAACCAGTGAAATCGGAGTGCCAGGCGGTGGCATCGCCCAGCACCCGAGAGCTGGGCGGTGACACCTCCTTGGCTGGGCGGTTGCACCGTCCAGCACCCGAGCGTTGGGCGGTGGCACCTCCAGCACCGGAAACCCTAAGAAAATTCAAATTTTTGAGCCCAAAATTTGAATCCTCTTGAGGCCTATAAATACCCCTCAAATCTCAACTGAGGTTACAACTTTTGAGAAGCATTTTGATTGACAGAAAAGTCTTAGAAAGTCTTAGCAAGTCTTGTTTTCAATTTGCTAGAGAGTTCTCCTCTTTTCTTATTGAAAATTTGTAAGAGGTTGAGCTGCTTGTAAAAGGTTGTAAGAGGGGTGTTTACCCTTCCATTTCAAGAGATTTGCTAGTGGAAGGTGGGAGCCTCATCGAAGAGGGGCATCGCAAGTGGAGTAGGTCATTTGACCGAACCACTCTAAAAATCGACGTAATCTCTGGTTTGCATTTTATTATTGTCATTTACATTACTGCAAATCTTCTTACTGCTTTAGTTCCTTATTACCCTTGCTGTGCAACTTTAAGAATACGCTTTCAGGTTAAACTTTTCAAGTTCCGTTCTTATCGTTCGAAAGATTTTGTTAAAATCGAAGTTTTAATCCGCTGCACTAATTCACCCCCCCCTCTTAGTGCCGCTCCGATCCTAACAGTTATTAGGTTTCCCAGCTTGATTGAGTAAGGAATAAAAAAAATGCTCTGTGTGTGCTTTAACCTCATCTAAATTCTCAATAAGATTATCATCTTTGTCTCTGCATTTGCTTATACGGTTAACAGTCCTTCGAGTAGCAATTGAAGCATATAAAAATTTAGTATTGAAATCCCCTAGTGTAAGCCAATGCTGTCGAGATTTCTGTTTTGCAAAACATTCCTCCTATTTTAAGGCTTGCATGAAGATATTTCTGGCTTCTGTCTCTTTGTAAATAATATTCTCATCATTTGGCTGAAGTTACAGCTCATGTTGCAATGACATTAGTTCATTTCAGCAAAATTGAACTCTGGTGGTAATATTGCCAAAGGTATTTGTATTCTACTCCTTTAGTGCTGCTTTACAAGTTTTGAGCTTTTGACATAAGATGTAAGGGGGGGATCCATGCACATTAACATTCCAAGCAGATCTGATAACATCAAGAAATTGAGGATGAGTACTTTTTTTTGGTAAGTAAAAGTAAATTGATTATGTGTAACGTTTCTACAAATAGCTTTGTCTATACAAGTCATAGACAAAGTCAGATAACTCATTGAGTACACATGTGGTAGTTATGACTACACATGTTGTAGACTTTAACTCCTAACTGTAACGAGAGTATTAAGATGTGCCAAGACTACCAGTGGTTACAGCATTTAACATCGTTGTCAAGATCTTTAGCTAATAGTAAAATTGAATTTGACAAAAATATCTCTTTCTCTTCGTGTAAAGTGCTCCATTTTGAGATTATGCTCCATGCATGATCTTGAGTCTCTAATAATCTCTGTCAAGAGCCGAGCATTGTTTGTGTGTTGACATTCAAAGATTCTGCTACATCTCTCCTTCCACATCCACCAAATAGCACATCTGAAAGTAACCTTTGCCAATTGTGTAAGAGGTCCTTTTCTTGAGAAACTTTGTATGAGGTCGCCTAATTCTTGATGCAAGTTTGGTTGCGGCAGTCTATTGAGTTCAAATCGCTGGAGAATCTCCTTCCATATCCATTTAGTATATTCACAAGCAAAATAGAGGTGGTCAATAGTTTCTTCTTGTTGCAAACAAAGGGAGCATCAGTTAACCTGATAGATACCTCTTCTCTTAATATTATCTATTGTAGGTAGTTTATTCAGAAGGGCCTGCCATATACATAAGGAATGTCTCTGTGATCTCGGTCGATCCCATGTCCAACTGCTTGGGAGCCACTTGTTATTTCTTTGCCTAATTTGATTCCATGCGGATGTGGCACTAAATTTACCATTGTCATGAAGCCAAATAAGTACATCTGAAGGGTTGTTCCTGATTGGAATAGCTGTGATAGTCGGCCAAAGTGATAACATTTCAGGAGAAATAGGAGTAGGGAGACACCAGGTACCATTAGCAATGAACTCGGAAACCTTCCAATCTTTGGGAGCCCCAAGATCTTTTTGTATTCTGTCACCATATAATTGAAATATACTTTTCCCATTCACCCAAGGATCGTACCACATATTAGTATTAGTTCCAGTAGAGATTGCATAAGAAATGTGTTTGATTATCCAATTCCTTGCCTTTAAAATTCCTTTCCAAGCTGCAGAGTGGTATGTTCTTGTTGAAATTTCCCAAATCGATTCCTTCGAAAGATATCTAGCAGAAACCCATTGTGACCATAAGGAACATTTGTTTTGCAAAAGGTCCCACAATTGTTGTACCAAACATGCTTTATTCCACTCTCTAATATTTCTCAATTTCAGCCCCCGTTCATCTTTCGATTGAGGATGAGTACTCCACATGTTAAAGAATCTAAACGGTTTCTTGCCTCTTGGTGTCACTTTGTCTGCCTGTATATACATTAAAGAATGGTCAGAAAACAAAGGAGTACCATACTCAAGAAGTGAATCTGGATAAACTGTTAACCATTCATGATTAATCAAACACCTATCAAGTCGAGCCATTATTTTTCTGTTAGCAGCACCTTGATTACTCCACGAGAGCCAATTACCCATAGATTTCATATCAAACAATGCTGCAGTGTCAATGTAATCATTAAAACTTTGAAGTTGGCTTTCTGAAAGTTGTCTACCCCCCTCTTTTTCATTTGTGTACCGAACAGTATTAAAGTCTCCAAGAACAATCCAAGGTACATTGAGACAGCCATTTACAATATTAGTCAGGTAAGACCAAAGAGTATTTCTTTCTTGCATACTGTTTGAAGCATATATACCAGTGAAATTGAATTGACAGCCATTCTTTTTGTCCTCTACCTTAAGATGAATGAATTGATCAGTAGCATAAATAAACCAAGCATTAATAGAGTTAGGATGCCATAAGACCCATATTCTACCAAAAGTTTCATTTGAGTCATTGGTAAACAGTTCTGCGTCCGGCCATATTAAATTCTTTTGAGCTTGAACGCACGATTGTTTAATTTTCGTTTCCACTAGAATAACAATATCACATGCGACAGACTTGATTATTCTGTTGAGCTCCCGACATTTCTCAAGCTTATTAAGTCCGCGAACATTCCAGTATGTTATCTTCATCAGTAATAAACAAATGAAAAGGTGGTAAGGTATTCATCCTACGATTTAGGATGGACTGTACCATCCTTTTTATTATCCTTCGGTTTTGTATTTTCCTCCCGCACAATATCCTTACCTTTTATGGCTTTATTCCTATATTTATCCACTTCATCTATAGCTTGCAGATTTTTAAACTTTAAAATACCTTGAATCATGTGGTCTTGATTGACAGGGTTTGTTGAAGCACGATAAGATTGTTGCAGCACAATATCCTGGATAGTACTTGTTGGAGCAGCCTGGCTAGAGAGGTTTGTTGGGACATAAGTTTGTTGAGACACAATATCCTTGTTGGCGATGTTTGTTGTGGCCTGAGTTTGTTGAGGAAGAATATCCTTGCTGGCGAGATTTGTTTGGGCCTGAGTTCGTTGAGCTATTGTGGACGGATCCGAAGATATTGGAAGAGATGAAGTTTCTGACTTATGCTTCTCCTGTCCACTAGTACCATGGGAAACTTCTGTTGTGGAAGGCTCAGACATTATAGGAAGAGGTATAGTTTTGGATTTGTCCTTCTGTCCGCGGTGCTGTCCTTACGAGTCGGAATGCTCAATAGTCTTCGCCACCATCGGTGCTACTGTCATTAGAGAAGACTCGCTTTGTTGCCAAGGCGCTTGACGTGGTCGATAGACCTTTGTGATCGATTTTGGAGTTTGCTGACAAGCTCCATTTGCATGACCAAAAGATAAGCAATGCTGACATCGTTGTGGCTTCCAGGAATATGAGACATGTACCTTCCGAGTGTTCCCGTCAAGATCACGATAGAAAACCTCATTTGGAAGATCTTCGTCGGAAGAAACCAGTACGCATGCTCGTGCAAATGCCAATCTCGTCTGAGCTGCTGGTGCTTTGTTGATGTAGAGTGGTTGTCCCAGAGTGCTGCATAACTTTGCAATAAAACGTCGACTCCAAAGATGCAGTGGAAGACCTTGAAAGGATACCCATAATGGAATAGACTGTAGGCTATCTAACTCCAAACGGACATCAGGAGACCAGCGTCATAGAATCATTGGATGGCCGCGAATAGTCTAGAATCCTTCGAGGACCCGTTGTAAATCTTCTTCAGAGTATAGCTTGTAAACAAATAATCCGTTCTCTAGCATATGAAGATCAAATGATGATATTCCCCATCGAGTTTTGATAAATGAGGATAGTGGGAAATAAGATGTTTTGAGACCTACCACATAGCCAACAATCGTCATAGTCCATGTCTCAATAAGCTCTGCTGAATCAGCAGTCTCGTATACAGCAATCTTCTTATCAGCCTGAACTTCTGGAGTAAAGAATTCCAAGCTTAGATCCGGACTTCCAACCGGAGCTTTGAAGAGGCTAGTCCAAGGCTGAGGGTCACTGGAAATGAGGGCAGGCTGCCGCGATCTAGAGCGCGACCTACTTCGATGCATCGTATCAACCCTCCCGTCGCTGTCGCCAGCCCTAGGGGCCGTCGCTGCCATGTTTGATCCCTCTTTTGGTTACCGCTACAGAATCTTCTCCATAGGGAAAAGCCACCGCCGTAGTATATTTGCCGCTACAGTACCGTCGCCCTAGGGAGATCTGGTCGCCTCGTCGCCCTTAGGGAGAAGCCGACGCTGCAGGAGATCCGATCACCACTAAGGGAGATCAGATCGTTGCTATAGTACCGTCGCCCGAAAGCCAACGCTGCAGGAGTCAGATCGTCCTAGGGAGATCTTATCGCCGCTATAGTGTCGTCGTCGTTACAGTACCGTCGCTGCTACAATGTCGTCGCCGCCGCTACAGTGCCTTCGCCCTTGGGAACAGCCGACGCTGTAGGAAACTGCTACAGTGTCGTTGCCCGTCGCCCGTGGGAGAAAGCCAACGCTGCAGGAGTCAGATCGCCTCAGGGAGATCTGGCCGCCGCTACAGTGTCGTCACCGCTATAGTGGTCGCCCTAGATCTAGTCGCCGCTACACTGGTCACCGCTACAGTGTCGTCGCCGCTACAGTGGTCGCCATTTGAGAAATACCTAAAGCATTCACTTTTGTGTGTCAAAAAATAAGTCTATATGTATCTACTATAATCATCCATGATGACAAATGCGTATTTGCTACATCCTAGACTTGATGTAGAAATTGGTTTGAACAAGTCCATATAGATCAATTGCAAAGGTCTATAGGTGCTTATTTGGTTCTTAGGTTTGAAGCTACCTTTTATTTGTTTTCCTAGTTGACATGCATCACACACATTATCTTTGACGAACTTGATATGATAAATTCCTCTTACAAGTTCTTTAGATAAAATTTAAGAAATTAGTTTTATGCTAGCATGACCAAATCTCCTATGCCAAAGCCAAGCATCGTTATTTAAAACCGAAAAACATATTTCATTACAAAGATCATTAATATCAATATTGTATATATTATTTTATTTTAGAGCAATCATAGATGTGTTTTTATATGGTTTTTCTATAATACAAGCATTAGATTCAAATTCAACAATATATCCTTTATCACACAATTGACTAATGCTCAAAAGGTTATGCTTTAAGCCATCAACTAATAATACATCTTCAATAAAAAAGTTGGATGTGTTACCTATAGTTCCTTTGCCAATGATTTTACCCTTGTTGTTGTCTTCGAATGTGACATATCCTTTGTCTAGGCCAGTGAGCTTAGAAAATTAAGATGGATCTCCGGTCATATGCCTTGAGCATCCACTATCAAGGTACCATCTCTTGCTCCTAGCTTGTGATGGTATACGTTTCTACAAAAGAGGATGATTTTTAGGTACCCATTTGACCTTGGGTGCCTAAAAAATCGATCGGCTTAACTTATCATTTTGCATGAAATTTTTTACGGTTCCTTTAGGAACCCAAATCAATTTGTGTGGACTACACTTCTTAAATGGACAATGATAAGCTATATGTCCAAGTTCGTAACAAAAGTTGCATTTGTTTTGGGGTAAAATATGTAAGGTAGAGCCTTTAACAAAGGTGGTTGGATTTTGGTGAGAGCTACTCACAAATCCGATTCCACTTCTTTTATGAACGTAATCCTTATTGGTAAGGATCATGTTCAAGGACTTGCTACTAACCTCAAATTTTTCTAAGGTTTCTTTGAGTAGCAAGTTTTCCCTTCTAAGTGTTTCTACTTCATGGCATTTCGCTAATAGCAAAATTAAAGATCTTGGGAATGATGCCAAATAATGTACCCACAGGTAGTTATAGTCTACAGCATGTGTAGTCATAACTATCGCATTCGCACTCTATGAGTTACTTGGCTTTGTCTATGACTTGTATAGATAAAGCTATTTGTAGAAACTTTACACATAATCAATTTACTTTTACTTACCAAAAAAAAAATACTTCATGGCATTTCGTATATGGAGCCGAACTATCATTATGCTCAACTTTTAATCTATTATAATCACTATCAAGAGAATCATGCTCCTTTTTTAACAATTTATAGTTTTTTACTAATTGATTTGCATTCATCAAATAAATCATGAAAAGCATTTAATAGTTCATCAAATGATAAATTTGCATCAATTGAACTTGGTACCTCATCTCCAATAACCATTAGTGCATAGTGAGCAACTTACTCGGTGTTGGTTACCTCCTCTTCTTCGGATGCACTAGAGTCCTCCCATGTTGCTTTGAGAGCCTTTTTCTTTGGTGTGTGTCCTCTTCTTGACATGACTTGGGGACATTCGTTCTTGTAGTGTCCCGGATTCTTGTATTCGTAACATAGTACTTGATCTTTCTTGGGTTCAAATTTATTTTTAGTGTCATTTTGAAATTTATTCATTCTTATGAATTTTTTAAATTTTCTTGTTAAAAGTGCCAAGTCGTCATCAAGGTCCTCATCACTTGAGCTTTCTTTCAAGTGGTCTTCTTGGGTTCTTAGTGTCATATCCTTCCTGTTCTTTGGAATGGTGTCCTCAAGCTCTTCATGAGCTTTACAAGTCATCTCATAGGTCATTAGTGACCTAATTAGTTCTTCGAGAGGAAAATTATTTAAATCTTTGGCATCTTGAATGGCCGTAACTTTAGGGTCCCAACTCTTTGGAAGGGATCTTAAAACTTTATTAACGAGTTCAAAATCCGAGAAACCTTTACCAAGTCCTTTTAGACCATTGACGACATCCGTAAATCGAGTGTACATATCTCCAATGGTCTCACTCGGTTTCATCCGAAATAACTCATAAGTGTGCACTAAAAGATTAAGTTTTGACTCCTTCACTCTACGAGTGCCTTCATGAGTCACTTTGAGTGTGTGCCAAATATCAAAAGTTGTTTCATAAATCGATACTCGATTAAACTCGTTTTTATCTAATGCACAAAACAAGGCATTCATAGCCTTAGCATTTAAAGTAAAAGTCTTCTTCTCCAACTCATTCCAATCGTTCATTGGAAGAGAAGACTTTTGAAAACCATTTTTCACAACATTTCAAAGCCCAAAATCCATTGAAATTAAGAAGATCCTCATTCTAGTCTTCCAATATGTGTAATACGTTCCATTGAACATGGACGGATGTGTAATTGAATGACTCTTTTGGTTGTCGACAAATACCATATCTCTTGGGTTTTAAACCAAATGAGAGTGAACCGAGCTCTGATACCAATTGTTAGGATTAAGAGCGGTACTAAGAGGTGGAGGGGGGGGGGGGGGGGGGGGGGGGTGGGGGTAAATTAGGGCAGTGGAAAACTTTTATGATTTCAAAAGTTTACGTTTTGATTAAAGCCAATTCTGACGAAAATCGTTTTGTAAGAAGTTTAAGTTGAAAGCATATGTGAGTATAGAGAAGGTAGTAAGAAGGTAATGTAGCTTGCAGTAATGAAACATGCACAAATTGAAAAGCAAACCAGAATTTAGAGTGGTTCGGTCTTTGTGACCTGCATCCACTTTCGAATTCCTCCTCCGTCGAGATCACAGGCGTCCACTAAAGGCCTTTCTTCAATAGGCGAAGACTAACCACCTCTTACAATGCTTTCTCCTTTTCACGGGTTTAGGAGAGAACCCATATAAATCTCACACCTCTCTTGAATGATCTCAAAACTTAGAAATCGAGGAGGAGAACTCTAGCACTTGCTTACAACACTTTTACACCCCAAAAACTCAAGAATATCTCAATGCTTTCATGCCCTTTCATGCAAGAAAGGGTGAGATTTTTATAGGTCCCAATGGCTTCAAAAATGGAGCTAAAATGTGTCTAATCTTGGATTTTCGGGGTCCTGGCGGTTCCACCGCCATTACTGGGTGGTACCACCACCTGACACCTGACACTAGGCGGTACTACCGCTCAGTTTGGGCAGTACCACCGTCTGACAGAGCTCGAAGACCGAGCTCTGACGGTACTACCACTTGACAAGGGCGGTACCACTGCTGGCAGCAATAACTATCGACGGTACCACCGCCCAACCTGGGTGGTGCCACTGCTCAAACCACTTGGGGTGCTACTTTCCAAGTGGTGCCACCGCCGTCCAGGAATTCAGTATCATGGATACTAATTCATGACCCTACCTCTTTCTATAGTCCCAATCCCGAAGCTCTGATACCCGTAACTAGAATAGCGCATAAATAAGTAGCGGAACTTCCAGAAATTTGTAAGAAATGATAAGCACAAAGAACTATAGAAAGCCCGGTTGGCACCTAACAGAGTTGTTGAGATTATGTTAGAACCCTTGCAGATTCTAAACTTGGGGTTGATCTTTTTAGGGGATCGGCCTCCTTGGAACTCTATAGGGGTTCCTCCCTCCAAGTTGCTGCTCAAAGGCTGCAGAAAAGATTCATCTATTGCTTATGAAAAGAGAAGGAATACATGACTATTTATAGGGCTTCTAAACCCTAACTCCTAATAGGACTCCTACTTAAGACTCTTACTTCTAACCAACTCCTAATAGGACTCCTACTCAAGACTCCTATTCCCTTACAACTCCTAATTCTTCTCTAAGAAAAAAAACCTCCTACATGAATGCCCCTCTCAATTAGGACTCTCCTAGCTAGAGTCCTAATAGAATGTCCCTCTCAATTAGGACTCTCTTAGCTAGAGTCCTAACAGTTTTACATGAATGTCCCTCTCAATTAGGACTCTCCAAGCTAGAGTCCTAACAGATTACCTCCCAAATCAACTCTAATTATCGTTCTAACTACAATTAAGGCAAGCATGGTCCGGTATGTTGATTTTTCACTTCGGCGAACTTTTCGACGAGTCTTCCGGTGAGTTTCCAGCGAACTCTCGATTAACTCTCGGCTAGTCTTCCGGTTGTTAGAATCAAAAGCGGTACTAAGAGGGCGGCGGGTGAATTAGTGCAGTGGAAAACTTTCGTTATTTCAAAAAAAACTTGTTTCGATTAAAACCGATTCTGACGAGAATGATTTCAATTCAATCCGTTCCGGAAAGAATTTAAACTTGAAAGCTTTCGTGAAAGTGCAAGAAAGACTAAGATAATTTGGAGTAATGTAAATTGCACAAACAAAAAGCATCGATTTAGTAAAGTCTTTGTACGATGAAAGCCAATCTCAGAAGATGTTTACGTGAATGCATATGTAGACATAGTTAAAGCATAGTAAGGAGGAGAGGCAGTTTGCTATAAAAGAAAGTTGCTCAAAGTAAATGCAAGCCGAGTTTTAGATTGGTTCGGTTAATGTGACCTACATCCACTTTCGGCTTCCTCCTTCGATAAGGTCACCGACGTCCACTAGAGGCCTTCCTTCAATAGGCGAAGGCCAACCACCTTTTATAGCTTTTCTCCTTTTGTCGGGTTTAGGAGACAACCCTTACAAGTTTCGCTCCTCTTTCTTAGATGGTTACAAGGCTAAGAGATGAAGGAGGGGAACTCTAACTTTTACAACACTTTAAGGTTCAAGAACACAAGATTTGCTAATAGATTTCGTGCCCTTTCATGTAGGAAAGGATGGGATTTTTATAGGCCCCAATGGCTTTAAAAATGGAGCCAAAAAGTGTCTAATCCTGGATTTCCGGGGTCCTGTAGGTACTACTGCCTAACACCTGACACTAGTTGGTACTACAGCTCAATCTAGGTGGTACCACCGCCTGACAAAGCTCAGAGACCGAGCTCTAGCAGTACCACCGCTTGACAGGGGCGGTACCACCGCTGGCAGCAATAGCTACCGGCGATGCCACCGCCTGACAAGGGCAGTACCATCGCCCAGAATTCCTGGGAGACCGAGTCTCTAAGGCGATGCCACCGTCGGTCAGAAATTCTGGGTCCTAGTTGGGCCTTAAATCGAGCCCAAACCAGCCCATCTTGGGGCCTAGTTGGCCCCTAATTAAGTTAGTGGGATTATCTCTCAATCCTAACTTAATTTACACTCTAACTATGATAATTAAGACATGATTACTGCATTTCAAGTTCAGGTGCGTTAATTGCTCTTTCGACAAGCTTCCGACGAACATCCGACGAACTCTCGGCAATGCTCCGGCGGACTCTCGGCAAGCTCCTAGGCTTTGCGATGATCTTCTTGGCGAGTTACGATGAGCTTTTATAGCAAGCTCCTAGACTTCTCGGTTGGTTTCCGCAGAACTTCCGACGAACGTCCGGACTTCCGACAAACTCTCGAACTCCTAGCGTGATCTCGATCTTGATTCCGGCACAACATCTGTCTTCTGTCTTATTGCCATCGTAGTTAATCCTGCACACATTTCTCAACATATAGATTAGATCAAACAAATTACAATTGACTTCATCATCAAAATCCGAGATTCAACAATCTCTTCCTTTTTTATGATGACAATTAATTGATGACAAAGTTAACCTTAACTCCCCTATCTATATGTCATACTTGAGAAAAGACATTATTGAATTCATGGCCTTTGATTTTAAGAGATATATTGATAAGTTAAGTTCATTTAAACTTATCAGTACACACATCATGATTCCTATCATGATCTAACATTCTCAAAACGATGTCAAGGCATGACATCTATTTTCAAGTCTGATATTTTAAATATGAAGGATGACAAATATAGCAATTCATCATTCTATAGCAAGATATTAATTTGTAAAATTGTAAGTTAGATCTAGATATCTTATCATAATGAAGAAGAGTTAACATGCAAACATTTCAAGTGTAAAATTACATACATTTATCATCAATTTACCACATTTTGGTATTATTTTTTCCCTTTGTTATCAACAAAAAGGAGAATGATTTCAACAATGCACGTGTGGTAAAAATTCATGTCTCATTTCAAATAAAAAAAAAATTCATACCAATCATATTTCAAGCATTCATGACATGGTATCATTCAAAAGTTCTCAATCTAGAGTGATAAACATTTAAAGTGATAGAGTCCATCAAAAAATATTTTTCCCTCTTTGTCATCAAAACTTTGCATGAAAAAAGAAATACATGAGGAAAATCCATTGAGAACCAACTTTGAATGAAATTAAAAATGATAAAAGAGTTTCATTAAATCATGCTTCAATTTTCACAAGGATCAAAATATTCATGTGAAATCAAATCCTCATTCTTGCAAGTGTTCATCCCATAAAAAATCATAAAAATTCTTCCTTCATTAAGAAAGAATTCATGTGAAAGAATTATCATATCAAATCAATTTCTCAATTAAAAATTCACAAGAGATAAATCCATGAGAGATGCATTTGTCAATGACTTTTATGTATCAAAAATCATAAAATAAACTTGATATGACATAGACTCATGAAAGCTCCATTCAAGAAATACATTAAGTGAAAGATAGTCCGGAAATAAAATATACATCAAATTCATGCATTTATAAAGTATTTTGTCATAGCTTTTCATCACTACTTGCATGAGGCAAAATCATTAGTGCTTTGTAGTACTCAAAGATTAAGAATCCGATGTGTGATTAAAACTTCTTAATATTCAATCATAAACATGAAAGTAAACATGATATTGAGGCACACAATTTTATCATCATGTAAAATTCGCAGTACAGAATTTAAGTGATTGATCAAAGAATAAAGAAAATCCAAAAACAAAATTTAACAAATTCAAGCATTCGGACACATTAACATTCCTAACTCCGCAAATGCTTCTCAAATAATACATCAAGTCGTAGATACCAATATATCAAGGACCTTATCAATTCAAAAGATATATCAAGTCTAATTCTTAGGGTGATATATTCATTAAAGTAAGCTTAGACTTTAACCATCAAGATAGTTAGCGTAGAATTTTACTATCAAGTAAGTAGCATAAAAGCATAGCATTGCGATTAAAGTGAGTAGCATTTTAAGTTTACAACATTAAGGTAAACAACATAATATTACAACATAATAAGGAGGAATTGTGTCCACTTTTCCCAAATACATACACAGCTTATTCAAGTGGTGGAAAGTTAAAATGTCTAAACAAGGTATCAAACTGTGAATCTGCTGCAACTCAGTTAAGATTTGATCTTGGTGTTGTTCAAGTCGATCTTGTTTTTATTCAAAATGATCCATCCGAATCCCTATGTCTTCGATAGATGAAGGAGGTGCTTGCTCTACTAGAGGTGATTCCTCAAAGGGACCAGTTGGAGGAGATTGATTACCCCTAAATATCAGTGTTTCCGGTTCTGGTTCAGGTTGGAGGGGATCGGTCCTTCTAGGCAGTCTAATCCACATACCATTTCTAAATGTACATCTCATCCATCAAAGTAGATTTTTATTTATGATACTTAATCTATCTAGTTTTATAACTTCTTCGTCTGGTGGAATGGTAATATCATAGGCATGGAGTATTCTTGTCATTAAGCCACCATATGGAAGTATCATATCCATTTTTGATATTTCAATCATGTTTTGTTGGATTAGGTAACCCAACCAATTGTTATATCCCTTCATGATCCAATACATAGTACCTAGTTCCATTTGGCTTACTTCATCATGATGATATTGCTTTGGGAGAATGATACTAATCAAGATGTGATGAAGTATTTTGGTTCTCAAAGGTAGTAAATGTTCATAGCTTTTTGGAAGTATCATTAAGTTATGATTGCCAAAAATTATTCCTAAGGCATCAACATAAGTGGCCCCAACTATTTCATCATCCCATTGTCCTCTAAAATAACAACCTCTTTCTTTTATCGGGATTTCTATGATGTTGCAAATTGATCTTTCCGTAATGGATATATGACGTCCTGATAGATAGGTAGATACCCTTTCTTCTTCATCTATATGTAGATTGTTGTAAAATAACCTAACAAGTCTATGGTAGATAGGTTCACTGATTTGAAGAATTGGGAGAATGTCTAAATTTGCAAACCATTGAATAGGTTTCTAATCACTTAGTTCATCTAAATCAACATATTTTCCCTTATGAACATGTCTAGATTCTATGGATACAAATTTTAGGGTATATTGATTAGAATCGAAAAGTAGGGAGCCATCATTTTCTTCTAATCTCCTCTTCCCTTTATCCCTAGAGGATCTTCTAGAACTCATAAATACTGCTATTATGAAGATAGATAATGAGCAAGAGTAGATAATACAAAAGAGAAATCAATGCCTTTTAGAGAATACCTTAGTTGTGATCTTCAAGAAGATGTAGGATTGATCCTTGATCTAGTAGGAAATAGGGATTTTTGGGCAACTAGAGGGAGAAAATGGTGTTCAAAGGGGGTTTGGTGCTGTTTAGGGGAGTGGAAAATAAGTTGGGGTCGGTTCTACCACCGGCCCTAGCTTAGATTTATAAGGGAGCAGGTTGCTAGCGGTGGCACCACTGGCTGGGCGATGCTACCGCCTGCCACCCGTGAGAGCTGGCGGTGCCACCGCCTATAGGCAGTGAGCACTGCTCACAAGGTTGTGTGGGGTTGATGTGGGTGATTTCAACTTGAATGAAGTTTTTGTTTGTGAAGCATACAACCTTATTTATATCGTCGAGTAAAAATTCACATCATAAGAGGAGAATATTCGTACGTTCATGATTGATCACATAAAATGCATGTCATACCCAAACATTATATAGAACTCATATGTTTATAATAAGTTCATGATTCATCATATCAAATTTATACACTAGCATCGTAAAACTCTTATGAAAAAATACATATGGCTTATTGTGCACACTATAAGATCATGATTCATGTGAGTGATCCAAAGAATGTCCGAACACAAATTCATGATCTTGTTAGATGAAATTTGATCTGGGAAAAAGATTAAGGAATGTATCCGATAAATTTAGAAATCCGAAAGATGTGAGAAGGGGAATTCATGCATAAGAGTTCACAAGTTCCAAAATTTGAGAGATCAATGTTTAGTGTCTATCACACAAGATTGCATTATGAACTTACAAGTATCATTTTGTAATTGATAGTTTTAATTCTAATGATCCCCTTTTTTTGTTTTTTTTGGCTAGATAGCTTTATGAGTTATTTTGGATCTCTGGTCATAAACCTTGGGCACCCAAAAACAAGATACCATCTCTTGCTCTCAGCTTGTGATGGTATACATTTTTACAAAAGAGGATGATTTTTAGGTATCCATTTGACCTTGGATGCCTCAAAAATCGATCAGCTTGACTTATCATTTTGCATGGAGTTCTTTACGGTTCCTTTAGGAACCCAAATCAATTTGTGTGGACTACACTTTTTAAATGGACAAGATAAGCTATATGTCCAAGTTTGCAACAAAAGTTGTATTTCTTTTGGGGCGAAACATGCAAGGTAGGGCCTTTAACAAAGATAGTTGGATTATGGTGAGAGCTACTCACAAATCCGATTCTGCCATTTTTATGAATATAACCCTTGTTGGCAAGGATCATGTTCAAGGACTTGCTACCAACCTCAAATTTCTTCAAGGTATATTTGAGTAGCAAGTTTTCCTTTTGAAGTATTTCTAAATCATGGCATTTCATACATGGAGCTAAACTATCATTATGCTCCTTTTTTAATTTAACGAAATCACTAATAAGAGAACCATGCCCCTTTGTTAACAATTTATATTTTTACTAATTATTTTGCATTCATCAAATAAATCATGCAAAGCATTTAATAGTTCATTAAATGATAAATTTGCATCTAATGAACTTGTTACCTCATCTCCAATGGCCATTAGCGCATAGTGAGCAACTTGCTCGGTGTTGGTTGGCTCCTCTTCTTCGGATGCATTTGAGTTGTCCCATATTGCTTTGAGAGCCTTCTTCTTTGGTATCCTCTTCTTGGCTTGGGGACATTCACTCTTGTAGTGTCCTGGCTTCTTACATTCATAGCATATTACTTGATATTTCTTGGGTTCAAATTTATTTTTAGTATCATTTTTAAATTTATTTTATTTAATAAATTTTTTGAATTTCCTTGTTAAAAGTGCCAAGTCATCATCAAAGTCCTCATCACTTGAGTTTTCTTTAGAATGGTGTGCTCAAGCTCTTCATGAGCTTTGCATGTCATTTCATAGGTCATTTGTGACCCAATTAGTTCTTTAAGAGGAAAATTATTTAAATCTTTGGTCTCTTGAATGGCTGTGACTTTAGGGTCCCAACTCTTTGGAAGGGATCTTAAAACTTTATTAACGAGTTCAAAATCCGAGAAACCTTTACCAAGTCCTTTTAGACCATTGACGACATCCGTAAATCGAGTATACATATCTCCAATGGTCTCACTCAGTTTCATCCGAAATAACTCATAAGTGTCCACTAAAAGATTAATTTTTGACTCCTTCACTCTACGAGTGCCTTCATGAGTCACTTTGAGTGTGTGCCAAATATCAAAAGCTGTTTCATAAATCGACACTCGATTAAACTCATTTTTATCTAATGCACAAAACAAGGCATTCATAGCCTTAGCATTTAAAGTGAAAGTCTTCTTCTCCAACTCATTCCAATCGTTAATTGGAAGAGAAGACTTTTGAAAACCATTTTCGACAACGTTCCAAAGCTCAAAATTCGTTGAAATTAAGAAGATCCTCATTCTAGTCTTCCAATATGTGTAATTCATCCTATTGAACATAGGCGGACGTGTAATTGAATGACCCTCTTGGTTGCTGGCAAATGTCATCTCTCTTTGGTGGTACTACCGCTTGACACCTGACACTGGGTAGTACTACCGCTCAGTCTGGGTGGTACCACCGCTTAACAAAGCTCGGAGATCGAGCTTTGGCGGTACCACCGCCTGACAGGGGCGATACCACCGTTGGCAGCAATAACTACCGACGGTGCCACCGCCTGATAGGGGCGGTACCACCACCCATAATTACTGGGAGATCGAGTCTCCTAAGTAGTGCCACCGCTAGCACTAGCGGTGCCACCACCGACGAAAATTCTAGGTCCTGATTGGGCCTTGAATCCGGCCTAAACCAGCCCATCTTAGGGCCCAATTTGCCCCTAATTAAGTTATTGAGATTACCTCTCAATCCTAACTTAAATTACACTATAAATATGATAATTAAGACATGATTACTGCATTTCATATTCTGGTGCGTCAATTGCTCTTCCGGCATACTTCAGGCGAACATCCGACGAACTCTCGATAATGCTCCGGCGGACTCCCGGCAAGCTCCTGGACTTTGCGACAATCTTCTTGGTGAGTTCTAATGAGCTTCTATGGCAAGCTCCTGGACTTCTTGGTTGATTCTCGTAGAACTTCCGACGAACGTCCAGACTTCCAACGAACTCTCGAACTCCCAACGTGATCTCGATCTTGACTCCGCCACAACACCTGCTTTCTGTCTTACTGCCATCGTAGTTAATCCTATACAATTTTCACAACATATAGATTAGATCAAACACATTACAATTGACTTCATCATCAAAATCTGAGATTCAACACTGGCTTGCTTCTAGCGATCTTCCGACGAGTTTTCGGTGAGTCTTCCAACGGGCTGTCACGTACTTAGCTGGTTTTGCCTAAGTCGTGCGGCACCTTGCATGTCCGTCCGCAAAGGTCAGCCTCCCTGAAGCCTCCCATTGTCCCTTAGGACCAACAAAAGAGAGAACGGGCTAGAGAGAACGCCTCAATCGGGATCCATAAGCAAACATCTCCGAAAAAACACTTCATAGACAATGCAAATTACAAACAGACTTTACAAGCTCTGAACAGTGGCACAACAAAGGGTAAAATGGTCCATTATAGATCGAAAATCTCTCGCACGTGTCCACATGACACAACCTTTATTTACAAGCCTAAAGAGGCCACCAACCCAACTAAAATGGGACTATTAAGCCTTTGGCCGCCCCTCTACATGCTGTACAAGGCATGAACATGTCAAAAGACACAGACATATATAATGCTTATGCATTACATCAAACACCTTGTTTAAAAGTTTGTTCGTGACATTCTCCCCCACTTATTCCTTCGACGTCCTCGTTGAAGCCTTTGTCGACACTGCAACTCCTCGCCTTTACTGAGTCTTCAATCTTCTGCTCCAGCTACAATGCGCCTCTTGGCTCCTAGCTGCTCTCCGCTGCTGTTTTTGAGTAGTCGAACCTTTGATCCGCCATGCTACTTCAACTCACCAATGACTCTAACTCTGGTGTGAGGTTGGCTGAGTTGTGTTGATCCTTGTTGATTCCTGCGGATCCCCCAGATGAAGGAAAAGACCATCCTTACTGCGCCAGTCTCTCAAATGCCTCATGCTGCTTGAACTGGGTGGATGCTTGTTGGAGCTTTAACGAGCATCGTCTCGTAAACTTCTGAAGTTTTGGGTCCTTCCTCCACAAAGTTTGCTCATTGACTCTTCCTTCACTTAGTTGTCACATCCAAGTAGGTTCGCATCACTTCCTCTTTCGATTGGCATTTCGTTGGGAAATGAAGCAGACAATCTACTCTCAGTAGCACTGATCACCGTTGGTGAGGATTTGATAACTATTGTCTTTCATTATCTTCGAAGGGTCTTTGAACTTGTGCAGAGCTCCTCTACTGGATAGATAAGAGAATTGGGGTACTCGGTTTCGCCCATTCTCTTAAGGGTTGAGAAGGCAAAGGTTACTTGACTTCGCCCGCCTCCTCGAGGTTGTACTCCATGCATCGAGCTGGTTACTAGCCTTCGCCTGCTCTTTGCTCACACTTCTGAAGCACTTGAAGTGTTTGCATTCCTTGCGTTGAGTTAGTTACTGTGATTCACCTTCTCAATGCCATCGAACTTCTGGAATGCAGGAAGTTTTCACCCCAACTTAGAGTAATTCTCTCATAGGTTTCGTCGCCTCTGGGATTGTACCATCTTCTCCATCAATCCTGCTGCCTACTCCACTGAGTAGCATAGGTACAGCACCGCGTACTGCCTGCTTCGTTCCTTGGTTATGCGCTCTTGCATGACCCAAAGTCCTTCACTTTTGGCTATCTTGATGAGAAGTTCATTGACACCGGTCTTACGAAGTTCCTCGGCCTCTGCCCTTCAGCCTTGTCTCGGTACTTGGAGATTGCCTCTGCATGCTCCACCTCCTCAGCCCCTTTTACGACCAAGCGCTCTCCCTCCATGAGAGCAAGGGATCAATGATTTTCACGGAAGTCCCGCCTCTGCGGTACCATGGCGCTGCCATACCCATGGCCCTACTATCCATCGCCTCGCATCTGCATCCCTTTTCTTCACGATCAGTAGATATGTCTCCGTGGCACTCCTCTGAGTCCACCTCCATTCTAACTGATGCTTGATTTTGGGTAGCTAAGTCCCTCTGGATTCATCGTCGCTTCCTCGCCCCTTTCAACCCCCTGCTTCAATACCTCTGTGTTCTCCAAGCAGTCCGTTTGGTCGATGGAAAGACAGACTGCAACTCCCATGCATGGCCTTTGCCATCACGTTGTAGGGTTTGCACCGATTCTGTTCTCCTTAGCTTCCTTGGTAGCAACGTTCGCTTACTCGACCTTGTCCTCTGACTTGCCGGGCTCCCTTAAGCGAATATGAGCTCTGGAGCAGTCCAACTCTCCAACTGCTTCGATCATACCTCTGCATGATCAAGTCCCTCCCATGGAACTCACTGGTACTTGCATTCGAACTTTTCCCTTGGTGGAACATAGCCTCATATGCTGATGACCAAGGCTTTCATCTGATGCAAAATTCGATGCATGCACGGAAGACCCGCCTCTGCGGTACCATGGCCTTCAGTTCTTGAATCCATAGCCCTTCTTGCCATCGTTGTTCACCGAAGTGGAGCTTCCAGTAGCTCCCGATCATACCTCCATATGATCTAGTCCCTCACGGGACTATGTCGTGTGTATCGCATTGCCACGAACTGTTCCACCACGATCCGCTACACCATGTCGCCTCTTCGTGACATCTCCATTGCATTATGATCCTTGTGGAATAAACTCGAATTGTGAACCCTCCATGTGTGGCCTCTGCCAATACATCGCAGAGTCTCTTTCAACTTCGATTTTGTTCGCTCCTTTGGCAATCGACCTTCATCCACCCACTCTTGGGTCACACCTAGATGAAGCACCGCTCTAGGACAGTCCGTCGCTTAGTAGCTCCCGAAGTCCACCGAATTCATTGTAATTTGTGCACCATTATCTGGATCCTAGGCCTCTGCCCCTACCAGCACAATCTCCGCTGCGCACCGCTTCCTTCACGGCAACTTGAATGGCAACACTGTGGCATATTCTTCAAGAGTACCCACCTCTGCATCCTCTTGCCCCTTGCTAAGGCCTTCTGAACCCAACTTCGCCTCCGCAAATTGAGTCACCTTAGTTCTTCCATCAAATGCTTCTCCGAGATAAAGTGCATGTGCCCCGAAGCTCCCTTCGTCTTTGGCACCATGCAAGATGAGTCTGCTCCGTCAGAATGAAGGACCCATGGAACAACATGATCCTACTCTTGCCTCTGCAAGAGTTCATGTCCTTGACCTCTATCTAAGGAAAGCACTGTGCCTCTGCTCCACGTTCCAACTTCTATGCTGGCTCCCTTCATGCGGCTTGAGTACTTCGCCAAGTTACACCCAAGTTGCTCCGCTCCTCATTTTCACATTGAGTCGATGGTGGCCCTCGCGTCCACCATTCCATGGGTCAGCGCTCCCTTGAGTCCGATCTCCACATCGACTCCAAGTGTGCCTTCATTTGTGTTGTTTTGGGTCGCTCCTCCACTTGATCTCGCAATGCATTCTCATAAGCGAGATCATGCGATGACTCCTCGCCGCTTGCTCAGTCCATCGAGCTTCGTGGAGTTGTTGTTTGTTGAGGTACTCCTCCTCAACATGTGAGGTCCGTCTCACATGATTCTCCCTCTAGAGAGCCGGGACTTATCTCTCCTGGATAACTATCCCATTGGAGCAACATCTCTCTTCGTTTCAGAGACCACCATTGTAATATCCCTCGCTTTTAAAAATTATTAATAAAGATTTATTTATAAATCGGGGGACCTATATGTAAATATGGAAATTTTAAGGACTAAATTGTTAAGTTGTAAAAAGAAGAAAATAAAGAAAATCGAAAATTTCGATTTTATCCCACCACCTCCCACGCTCTCTCTGTTTCTCGAAGAAGCGGTGGGGCGTGGGGAGAAGAAGAAGAGAAGTAGAGGGAGAAGAGAAGAAGAGGGAAAAGAAGAGAGGAAGAAGAGGGAGAAGAGAAGAAAAGAAGAAGTAGAAGAGAGGGAAGATGGAGAGGAGAAAGAGAGGCAGCTGCAGCAGCTAGGGCTGCAGCACCTCTGTTTCCCGCAGGTGGAAACAGAGGAGAGGATGTGCGGGGCGTTGAGGATGAAAAGGGAAGAAGAAGAAGAGAGGAGGATAGCTGCGGCAAGGCTGCAGCGAGGAGGTGTGTGGCATTGGGGAGGAAAAGGGAAGAGAAGAAGAAGAAGAAGAAGAAGAAGAAGAAGAAGAAGAAGAAGAAGAAGAAGAAGAGAGGAGGATAGCTGCGGCAAGGCTGCAGCGAGGAGGTTTGTGGCCTTGGGGAGGAAAAGGGAAGAGGAGAAGAAGAGAAGGAGAAGAAGAGGGAAAAGAGAGGGAAGACGGAGAGGAGCGAGAGGTGGCAGCAGCTAGGGCTGCAGCACCTCTGTTTCCTGCAGGTGGAAACAGAGGAGACGTGTGGGGTGTCGGTGTCACGCCCCTCAAATATATCCGTGATTTTAAAACAATTTTCATCACAGACCAATCCATCCAGGATCCAAACTAACGTTTGAGGACACTGAAAAACATTCAATCAAATTCACATCCATAAAACCTGTGCATTTTAAAATCATATATCACATCACTCGATAATTCACATTTATGGCAACCCAAACCAACTTGACAAACATGAACAATATTTATAAATCCACAAGCTAAATAAATTATACAATCAGAACTCCAACTATTCACCACAAGTTCGTATCATCATAAATTAGACTTAACATTCTGAAATTCCAAATAAGAGAGATCTCCTAACACTTTTACACAGTATATCCATTTCGGTTCATCGACAACATTTCATTACATACAAAACATACTTATACAACAATATCATAATAACCACCCAGACTTGCCCATAATTCTGAATAGCTATCCACTGCCTCAGCCCAAATCAACATCTCGAAGAGTGACAAGCTGACCTGAAAGATTTATATAACAACGGAGTGAGCCAAAAACGGCTCAACAAGTGACAAAGCATATTCAGAACAAAAGGAACGGTTTCAAACGAGTAAGGTATCATAATGCAAGGCAGAATACAAGAATTCTCAAGGATACCATCTCAATAGATACCAAATCATACGTATCATGTCATTCAAAACATATTTGATCCATAACGAATGGAGCATAGAGTAATTGGAACATATCAATGGCAGATAGGACATTTCAGAACATATCAGTTCATAGCAAATGGAGCACAGAGTAATTGGAGCATATCAGTAACAAAGGAAACATATCGGAGCTTATCAATGACAGATAGGACATTTCAGAACATATCAGTTCATAGCAAATGGAGCACAGAGTAATTGGAGCATATCAATGGCAGATGAAATGTTCCGGAGCATATCAACGATATATGGAACATTTCGAAGCATATTATCAGTGAATGAAGCATTTCAGAGCATAACAAAAACAAATATCGTACAGAAGCTCAAACGTCGTCTTTGACGTTGCAAACATATCAATCTTATCCAAAGCATGTACAGAAACACATAACCAAAGCTCTGGATATCATATCAAACATACAGAAGGTGTAGTGGGATCTCAGTCAGAATGTGATTCATCCATTTCTGAATGACCACCTGACAAAAGTCTCCCACGTCTGAGAGCTCCATCCACCCACGTCTAGGTGAAGTCAAAGGGGGCCGGCAGAGCATCGCAGGCTCTAAGCAATATCCCACAAAGCGGGACCCCACAAAGCGGGCAAATAAGCGCATACCAGAATATCCCACAAAGCGGGACCCCACAAAGCGGGCAAATCAGCGCATACCCTTTACCATTTCTGGCAAAGGTCCAGACAATCCCACACACCAGAGTACAAAAGGGCAGTTTCAACAATAAGTAGCATATATCGGAAGCACACGCGGAACAACGAAGCGTACATGTGCCTTTACGAGTCAATCCGAAGTAAGCAATAATCTTTCACAAGTATATTCAGATTTGAAAGGAATTGAAAGCAAGGGCACATATGGAATCCAAGCAATCACATATAACTCAATTCAATAAGAAGATTTGATGAATTCAATGTCCAAAGGAATGAAACTGGAATAGGCACATATCGAAAGCAAATGCGGAACAATAGGATATACATGTGCCTATATGAGTCAATACGATATAGCATAAACGTTACACAACAGTTTTCAAGAATGCAATAATTTTAAGGACAAGAGCATACAAGAATTCAAAGCAGTAATATAAAGCTCAATTGAATAAGAAAGCTAAAGGATATCAATTTCCAAAGGAATGAAACCAGAATATGAGAAATCGACCAAAGCTCGATTTCTGGCAGAATACAGAAGGCACATTGAACAAATGATTCAAACTATCAATCATGCTCCAATTTACTCAGAAATAATCATTGGATAATACTTTTAGATAAGACAGGCTTCATATGAATTGAACTGTCCAACAGAGAGAGTTACAAATAATTTGGTAAGCAAGTGTCGTAGAACAAAATCTCTGTCGGCAGAATTCATAATGTCATATTCAACAGATAACTGGACAGGTGTTTGGATTCCAAATCTTTCAATCCATATATCAAGGAAAGGTCTACGAGTCTAGTTTCCAATGAAATCAGTTTTGAACAAATCAGAGTTTCCAACAAAGACTTATAGGCAGCTCGGTATCAAAAGGTCAGAATCTCAGAAGTTGCACAGATTCGAATCGTTACGTCTAAACAGGAGATATATCAAATGCAAGGCTAGAACAATTCAAAGTTCCTCATATTTAAAGCAAATGTAGAGATAAAAATGGCAGTGAGGAAAGATCAGGATACTTGCAATAAGACATATCAGAGCAATTATAGGAGAAACGATCAGGGAACTTGCAATAGAAAGGATCGAAACATTTGCAATAGAAAGGATCGAAACAAGCGGGAAACTTGCCTTTCAAAGATTTCGATCCGAAGATCCAAAGAAGGTGCCAGCCCAAATCCTTCTACTTTTCCTTCGTGTCCTCTCTCTGTTTCGTTTTGTGTTCTCGTTTTCTTCCTTTCTTCGCAACTACACCACGTGTCGAACATCGAGGCACAGTCACCTGCTCTCTCTTACTCTCATTCCTTCTTTTTCTTTCCCAAACACAGCTGCCACAGCCGCCGCCGCTGCCGCTGCCACAATCGCAGCCCCTTCCACCGCACTATCTTCCTTCCTCCCTTCTCTCGCAGACATAACTATTGCATACGCAGTCGCTGCCGCTGCGGCCGCAATCCCATCCGCAGCCCCTTTTTCCCCCTTTCCATTCTTTTCTTTCCCAGCTGCAACTGCCGCAGTCGCAGTCGCAACCATGGCCGCAGCCACCACAGCCGCAGCCTCTTCTTTCTCCCCTGCTCTATTTCCTCTCCTTCTCTTCCAGCTGCAACTGCCACTGCCACAGCTGCCTCTCCTTCTCCTCTTCCTCTCTTCTTCCCTTTTCCTTTCTCTTCTTCTTCCTTTCCTTCTCTTCTTTCCCAGCTGCACTACTGCAGTCGCAGCCTCAGCCACGGCCACAGCCTTTTCTTCCTCCCTTGCTCATCTTCCTCTCCTTCTTCTCTTCCAACTGCAGCTGCCATCGCAGCAGCCGCAGCCCCTTCTCTTCTTCCTCCCCTTCCCTTCTTCCTTCCTCTTCCTCTTTTCCTGCCACAGCTGCAGCTGCCACAGCCGCAGCCGCAGCTACTTCTTTCCCTTCTCCTCTTCCTTCTCCTTCCTTTCTTCTTCTTCTCTTCTTCTCCTTCCTCCCCTTCTTCTCCCCGACGAACAGCACCTCCTTTCCTCTGTTTCCTCCTGCAGGAAACAGAGGTGCCGCCTCTTCACCCGCTTCTTCTTCTCTTCTTCATCACCTTCTCTTCGAACGCCCCACACCTCTCCTCTGTTTCCACCTGCAGGAGACAGAGGTGCTGCAGCCCTAGCTGCTGCCACCTCTCGCTCCTCTCCCTCGTCCCTCTCTTTTCCCTCTTCTTCTCCTTCTCTTCTTCTCCTCTTCCCTTTTCCTCCCCAACGCCACACACCTCCTCGCTGCAGCCTTGCCGCAGCTATCCTCCTCTCTTCTTCTTCTTCTTCTTCTTCTTCTTCTTCTTCCCTTCTCCTCCCCAACGCCCCACACATCCTCTCCTCTGTTTCCACCTGCGGGAAACAGAGGTGCAGCAGCCCTAGCTGCTGCTGCTGCCTCTCCCTCTCCTCTTCATCTTCCCTCTCTTCTACTTCTTCTTTTTTTCTCTTCTCCCTCTTCTTCCTCTCTTCTTTTCCCTCTTCTTCTTCTTTCTTCTCTCCTCACGCCCCACCGCTCCTCTCTGTTTCTCGAAGAAACAGAGAGTGCGTGGGAGGCGGTGCGATAAAACCGAAATTTTCGGTTTTCTTTATTTTCTTTTCATTTTGCAACTTAGCAATTTAGTCCTTGAAATTTTCATATTTACATATAGGTCCCCCGATTTATAAATAAATCTTTATTAATAATTTTCAAAAGTGAGGGATATTACACTCTCCCCTCCTTAAAAGAAAATTTAGTCCTCTAAATTGATAATAGCTCAATCGATGAAAAGATGAGGATTATGATATTTTTATTTCCTCCTCCTTGATCCTCAATAGACGGTAACCCGACCTTCAATCAATTTCTAAAAGTACTTGCGCACCCTGCAATTAATCAAGCAAGTCGTTACTTCAGGAAATACTCATTTTTGATGGTCACCTGATTCAACTATCTATAATCATTACAAAGCCTCAATGTTCCATACATCTTTTTAACTAACACCGGAGCACCCCAAGATGAAATATTAAGCCAAATAAAATCCTCATTTAACAATCCTTGTAGTTGCTTTTCCAATTCCACTTACTCAAATGATATCTTTCTGTAGAGAGGCTTAGATATTGGGATTGTCCCAAGGACCAAATCAAAAGCAAAATCACATTTGGAGGTAATCCAAACAAGTCATCCTGGGATACATTAGGCAAGGAGATAAATGATGTCCAGTACTCTCAAAATAAAAGATCGACTGATCAAATATGCAAAAAGTGATCATTGGTTATATACCAATCCATACTGGTATGATAGGAAGATAGCCAATCCATACCAAGTATAATATCAAAACTCCAAATCTCTAGGAGAACTAAATCAGCAAAAGTTCAAGTTCTCCAATAAAAATCAGACAAGAGGACCAGATTCAAGTTCGTTATCAAAGAATCTCCAATGATCGTATTTACATATAGCACATAATGTAGTGGTCTAGGTTGAATACCCAAGTGATAGGCAAAATATTCCGAATCAAATCATAGATGAGACCCATGGTCAAACAAATATTTGCATTCTTTCATAAACATGCATAATACCTTCGGTCACTAATTTCAGAAGTTTCAGAATCATATTCAGTGATAGCATACACTCTGACATGGGCTGATGATTTATGAGGCAGTGACTCTTTCTTATTGTTCAAAGGGCAGTCTTTTATTTTATGATCCAACTTTCTACAAGCAAAATAGACTCCAATCACCCGAAACACAAATTTGTTTCATAATTTAACTTATAATTCACACATGATTGAGTCTTTTGTGATGACTTCCCATTTCAAATCCAAAGGTCTTGACCCTCTTGTTATTACTTTCTGATTCATTTCCAATCATATTTTTATTGCTAAACTTATCCTTATCATTCTTGCCACATATCTCCAAAAATTCTTTTCATTGTTGCCAATAATAATCAGCCTCTACTTCCAATATAAGGTGGCAAAAGAAATCGTTTGATCATCAGAACAATTTTGTACATCGAATATCTTCTCTATTCGCATCATCCATTTTTCTGCCACCAATGAAATTAGGTCCACCATGCTTCTGCTGCGCCACTCTGATTCAATATCCCAAATCAATCGTTTCATTCCTCTTAATTAATCAGAAACAAATGAAATAGGAGGACCAAATGTCCTCGTCATCCTAGATTCCTAAAATACATCAAAGAAAAATTTCACTAATCACTATAATTCACTAGACCTCAATATATTTTGCACGTCAACATATCAAATATTTCAGTGATCCTCAAACCATGCTCTGATACCACCTCTGTCACGCCCCTCAAATATATCCGTGATTTTAAAACAATTTTCATCACAGACCAATCCATCCAGGATCCAAACTAACGTTTGAGGACACTGAAAAACATTCAATCAAATTCACATCCATAAAACCTGTGCATTTTAAAATCATATATCACATCACTCGATAATTCACATTTATGGCAACCCAAGCCAACTTGACAAACATGAACAATATTTATAAATCCACAAGCTAAATAAATTATACAATCAGAACTCCAACTATTCACCACAAGTTCGTATCGTCATAAATTAGACTTAACATTCTGAAATTCCAAATAAGAGAGATCTCCTAACACTTTTACACAGTATATCCATTTCGGTTCATCGACAACATTTCATTACATACAAAACATACTTATACAACAATATCATAATAACCACCCAGACATGCCCATAATTCTGAATAGCTATCCACTGCCTTAGCCCAAATCAACATCTCGAAGAGTGACAAGCTGACCTGAAAGATTTATATAACAACGGAGTGAGCCAAAAACGGCTCAACAAGTGACAAAGCATATTCAGAACAAAAGGAACAGTTTCAAACGAGTAAGGTATCATAATGCAAGGCAGAATACAAGAATTCTCAAGGATACCATCTCAATAGATACCAAATCATACGTATCATGTCATTCAAAACATATTTGATCCATAACGAATGGAGCATAGAGTAATTGGAACATATCAATGGCAGATAGGACATTTCAGAATATATCAGTTCATAGCAAATGGAGCACAGAGTAATTGGAGCATATCAGTAACAAAAGAAACATATCGGAGCTTATCAATGGCAGATAGGACATTTCAGAACATATCAGTTCATAGCAAATGGAGCACAGAGTAATTGGAGCATATCAATGGCAGATGAAATGTTCCGGAGCATATCAACGACATATGGAACATTTCGAAGCATATTATCAGTGAATGAAGCATTTCAGAGCATAACAAAAACAAATATCGTACAGAAGCTCAAACGTCGTCTTTGACGTTGCAAACATATCAATCTTATCCAAAGCATGTACAGAAACACATAACCAAAGCTCTGGATATCATATCAAACATACAGAAGGTGTAGTGGGATCTCAGTCAGAATGTGATTCATCCATTTCTGAATGACCACCTGACAAAAGTCTCCCACGTCTGAGAGCTCCATCCACCCACGTCTAGGTGAAGTCAAAGGGGGCCGGCAGAGCATCGCAGGCTCTAAGCAATATCCCACAAAGCGGGACCCCACAAAGCGGGCAAATAAGCGCATACCAGAATATCCCACAAAGCGGGACCCCACAAAGCGGGCAAATCAGCGCATACCCTTTACCATTTCTGGCAAAGGTCCAGACAATCCCACACACCAGAGTACAAAAGGGCAGTTTCAACAATAAGTAGCATATATCGGAAGCACACGCGGAACAACGAAGCGTACATGTGCCTTTACGAGTCAATCCGAAGTAAGCAATAATCTTTCACAAGTATATTCAGATTTGAAAGGAATTGAAAGCAAGGGCACATATGGAATCCAAGCAATCACATATAACTCAATTCAATAAGAAGATTTGATGAATTCAATGTCCAAAGGAATGAAACTGGAATAGGCACATATCGAAAGCAAATGCGGAACAATAGGATATACATGTGCCTATATGAGTCAATACGATATAGCATAAACGTTACACAATAGTTTTCAAGAATGCAATAATTTTAAGGACAAGAGCATACAAGAATTCAAAGCAGTAATATAAAGCTCAATTGAATAAGAAAGCTAAAGGATATCAATTTCCAAAGGAATGAAACCAGAATATGAGAAATCGACCAAAGCTCGATTTCTGGCAGAATACAGAAGCCACATTGAACAAATGATTCAAACTATCAATCGTGCTCCAATTTACTCAGAAATAATCATTGGATAATACTTTCAGATAAGACAGGCTTCATATGAATTGAACTGTCCAACAGAGAGAGTTACAAATAATTTGGTAAGCAAGTGTCGTAGAACAAAATCTCTGTCGGCAGAATTCATAATGTCATATTCAACAGATAACTGGACAGGTGTTTGGATTCCAAATCTTTCAATCCATATATCAAGGAAAGGTCTACGAGTCTAGTTTCCAATGAAATCAGTTTTGAACAAATCAGAGTTTCCAACAAAGACTTATAGGCAGCTCGGTATCAAAAGGTCAGAATCTCAGAAGTTGCACAGATTCGAATCGTTACGTCTAAACAGGATATATATCAAATGCAAGGCAAGAACAATTCAAAGTTCCTCATATTCAAAGCAAATGTAGAGATAAAAATGGCAGTGAGGAAAGATCAGGATACTTGCAATAAGACATATCAGAGCAATTATAGGAGAAACGATCAGGGAACTTGCAATAGAAAGGATCGAAACATTTGCAATAGAAAGGATCGAAACAAGCGGGAAACTTGCCTTTCAAAGATTTCGATCCGAAGATCCAAAGAAGGTGCCAGCCCAAATCCTTCTACTTTTCCTTCGTGTCCTCTCTCTGTTTCGTTTTGTGTTCTCGTTTTCTTCCTTTCTTCGCAACTACACCACGTGTCGAACATCGAGGCACAGTCACCTGCTCTCTCTTACTCTCATTCCTTCTTTTTCTTTCCCAAACACAGCTGCCACAGCCGCCGCCGCTGCCGCTGCCACAATCGCAGCCCCTTCCACCGCACTATCTTCCTTCCTCCTTTCTCTCGCAGACATAACTGTTGCATACGCAGTCGCTGTCGCTGCGGCCGCAATCCCGTCCGCAGCCCCTTTTTCCCCCTTTCCATTCTTTTCTTTCCCAGCTGCAACTGCCGCAGTCGCAGTCGCAACCATGGCCGCAGCCACCACAGCCGCAGCCTCTTCTTTCTCCCCTGCTCTATTTCCTCTCCTTCTCTTCCAGCTACAGCTGCCACTGCCACAGCTGCCTCTCCTTCTCCTCTTCCTCTCTTCTTCCCTTTTCCTTTCTCTTCTTCTTCCTTTCCTTCTCTTCTTTCCCAGCTGCACTACTGCAGTCGCAGCCTCAGCCACGGCCACAGCCTTTTCTTCCTCTCCTTCTTCTCTTCCAACTGCAGCTGCCATCGCAGCAGCCGCAGCCCCTTCTCTTCTTCCTCCCCTTCCCTTCTTCCTTCCTCTTCCTCTTTTCCTGCCACAGCTGCAGCTGCCACAGCCGCAGCCGCAGCTACTTCTTTCCCTTCTCCTCTTCCTTCTCCTTCCTTTCTTCTTCTTCTCTTCTTCTCCTTCCTCCCCTTCTTCTCCCCGACGAACAGCACCTCCTTTCCTCTGTTTCCTCCTGCAGGAAACAGAGGTGCCGCCTCTTCACCCGCTTCTTCTTCTCTTCTTCATCACCTTCTCTTCGAACGCCCCACACCTCTCCTCTGTTTCCACCTGCAGGAGACAGAGGTGCTGCAGCCCTAGCTGCTGCCACCTCTCGCTCCTCTCCCTCGTCCCTCTCTTTTCCCTCTTCTTCTCCTTCTCTTCTTCTCCTCTTCCCTTTTCCTCCCCAACGCCACACACCTCCTCGCTGCAGCCTTGCCGCAGCTATCCTCCTCTCTTCTTCTTCTTCTTCTTCTTCTTCTTCTTCTTCTTCCCAACGCCCCACACATCCTCTCCTCTGTTTCCACCTGCGGGAAACAGAGGTGCAGCAGCCCTAGCTGCTGCTGCTGCCTCTCCCTCTCCTCTTCATCTTCCCTCTCTTCTACTTCTTCTTTTTTTCTCTTCTCCCTCTTCTTCCTCTCTTCTTTTCCCTCTTCTTCTTCTTTCTTCTCTCCTCACGCCCCACCGCTCCTCTCTGTTTCTCGAAGAAACAGAGAGTGCGTGGGAGGCGGTGCGATAAAACCGAAATTTTCGGTTTTCTTTATTTTCTTTTCATTTTGCAACTTAGCAATTTAGTCCTTGAAATTTTCATATTTACATATAGGTCCCCCGATTTATAAATAAATCTTTATTAATAATTTTCAAAAGTGAGGGATATTACAGTCGGGTAGGAGAAGAGCAGAAGAAGAAGAAGAGGAAGAGAAGAAGAAGAGGAAGCAGGAGAAGAGGTTGTGATACCTCTATTCCCTGCAGAGGAAACAGAGGAGAGGGTGTGGGTGACGCCGGGAAGAAGAAGGGGAGGAAGGAGAAGAAGAGAAGAAGAAGAAAGGAAGGAGAAGGAAGAGGAGAAGGGAAAGAAGTAGCTGCGGCTGCGGCTGTGGCAGCTGCAGCTATGGCAGGGAAAGAGGAAGAGAAAGGAAGAAGGGAAGGAGAGGAAGAAGAGAAGGGAAAGAAGGGGCTGCGGCTGCGGCGATGGCAGCTACAGTTGGTAGAGAAGAAGGAGAGGAAGATGAGCAGGGGAGGAAGAAGAGGCTGTGGCCGCGGCTAAGGCTGCGACTGCAGCAGTGCAGCTGGGAAAGAAGAGGAGGAAAGGAAGAAGAAGAGAAAGGAAAAGGGAAGAAGAGAGGAAGAGGAGAAGGAGAGGCAGCTGTGGCAGTGGCAGCTGCAGCTGGAAGAGAAGGAGAGGAAATAGAGCAGGGGAGAAAGAAGAGGTTGCGGCTGTGGAAGCTGCAGCTGTGGCAGGGAAAGAGAAAGAGGAAGGAAGAAGGGAAGGAGAGGAAGAAGAGAAGGGGAAGAAGGGGCTGCGGCTGCGGCGATGGCAGCTGCAGCTGGAAGAGAAGAAGGAGAGGAAGATTAGCAGGGGAGGAGGAAGAGGCTGCGGTTGTGGTGGCTACAGCCATGGTTGCGACTGCGACTGCGGCAGTTGCAGCTGGGAAAGAAAAGAAAGGAAAGGGGGGAAAAAGGGGCTGTGGACGGGATTGCGGCCGCAGCGGCAGCGACTGCGTATGCAGCAGTTATGTCTGCGAGAGAAGGGAGGAAGGAAGTTAGTGCGGTGGAAGGGGCTGCGATTGTGGCAGCGGCAGCGGCGGCGGCTGTGACAGCTGCGTTTGGGAAAGAAAAAGAAGGAATGAGAGTAAGAGAGAGCAGGTGACTGTGCCTCGATGTTCGACACGTGGTGTAGTTACGAAGAAAGGAAGAAAATGGGAGCACAAAACGAAACAGAGAGAGGACACGGAGGAAAAGTAGAAGGATTTGGGTTGGCACCTTCTTTGGATCTTCGGATCGAAATCTTTGAAAGGCAAGTGTTCTAACCTTTTCTATTGCAAGCTTTCTAATCTTTTCTCTTGCAAGTATCCTGATCGTTCCTCGCTGCCATTTTTATCTCTACATTTGCTTTGAATATGAGGAACTTTGAATTGTTCTAGCCTTGCATTTGATATATCTCCTGTTTAGACGTAACGATTCGAATCTGTGCAACTTCTGAGATTCTGACCTTTTGATACCGAGCTGCCTATAAGTCTTTGTTGGAAACTCTGATTTGTTCAAAACTGATTTCATTGGAAACTAGACTCGTAGACCTTTCCTTGATATATGGATTGAAAGATTTGGAATCCAAACACCTGTCCAGTTATCTGTTGAATATGACATTATGAATTCTGCCAACAGAGATTTTGTTCTACGACACTTGCTTACCAAATTATTTGTAACTCTCTCTGTTGGACAGTTCAATTCATATGAAGCCTGTCTTATCTGAAAGTATTATCCAATGATTATTTCTGAGTAAATTGGAGCACGATTGATAGTTTGAATCATTTGTTCAATGTGCCTTCTGTATTCTGCCAGAAATCGAGCTTTGGTCGATTTCTCATATTCTAGTTTCATTCCTTTGGAAATTGATATCCTTTAGCTTTCTCATTCAATTGAGCTTTATATTACTGCTTTGAATTCTTGTATGCTCTTGTCCTTAAAATTATTGCATTCTTGAAAACTGTTGTGTAACGTTTATGCTATATCGTATTGACTCATATAGGCACATGTATATCCTATTGTTCCACATTTGCTTTCGATATGTGCCTATTCCAGTTTCATTCCTTTGGACATTGAATTCATCAAATTTTCTTATTGAATTGAGTTATATGTGATTGCTTGGATTCCATATGTGCCCTTGCTTTCAATTCCTTTCAAATCTGAATATACTTGTGAAAGATTATTGCTTACTTCGAATTGACTCGTAAAGGCACATGTACGCTTTGTTGTTCCGCGTGTGCTTCCGATATATGCTACTTATTGTTGAAACTGCCCTTTTGTACTCTGGTGTGTGGGATTGTCTGGACCTTTGCCAGAAATGGTAAAGGGTATGCGCTGATTTGCCCGCTTTGTGGGGTCCCGCTTTGTGGGATATTCTGGTATGCGCTTATTTGCCCGCTTTGTGGGATATTGCTTAGAGCCTGCGATGCTCTGCCGGCCCCCTTTGACTTCACCTAGACGTGGGTGGATGGAGCTCCCAGACGTGGGAGACTTTTGTCAGGTGGTCATTCAGAAATGGATGAATCACATTCTGACTGAGATCCCACTACACCTTCTGTATGTTTGATATTATATCCAGAGCTTTGGTTATGTGTTTCTGTACATGCTTTGGATAAGATTGATATGTTTGCAACGTCAAAGACGACGTTTGAGCTTCTGTACGATATTTGTTTTTGTTATGCTCTGAAATGCTTCATTCACTAATAATATGCTTCGAAATGTTCCATATGTCGTTGATATGCTTCGGAACATTTCATCTGCCATTGATATGCTCCAATTACTCTGTGCTCCATTTGCTATGAACTGATATGTTCTGAAATGTCCTATCTGCCATTGATAAGCTCCGATATGTTTCCTTTGTTACTGATATGCTCCAATTACTCTGTGCTCTATTTGCTATGAACTGATATGTTCTGAAATGTCCTATCTGCCATTGATAAGCTCCGATATGTTTCCTTTGTTACTGATATGCTCCAATTACTCTGTGCTCCATTTGCTATGAACTGATATGTTCTGAAATATCCTATCTGCCATTGATATGTTCCAATTACTCTATGCTCCATTCGTTATGGATCAAATATGTTTTGAATGACATGATACGTATGATTTGGTATCTATTGAGATGGTATCCTTGAGAATTCTTGTATTCTGCCTTGCATTATGATACCTTACTCGTTTGAAACCGTTCCTTTTGTTCTGAATATGCTTTGTCACTTGCTGAGCCGTTTTTGGCTCACTCCGTTGTTATATAAATCTTTCAGGTCAGCTTGTCACTCTTCGAGATGTTGATTTGGGCTGAGGTAGTGGATAGCTATTCAGAATTATGGGCAAGTCTGGGTGGTTATTATGATATTGTTGTATAAGTATGTTTTGTATGTAATGAAATGTTGTCGATGAATCGAAATGGATATACTGTGTAAAAGTGTTAGAAGATCTCTCTTATTTGGAATTTCGGAATGTTAAGTCTAATTTATGACGATATGAACTTGTGGTGAATAGTTAGAGTTCTGATTGTATAATTTATTTAGCTTGTGGATTTATAAATGTTGTTCATGTTTGTCAAGTTGGCTTGGGTTGCCATAAATGTGAATTATCGAGTGATGTGATATATGATTTTAAAATGCATAGGTTTTATGGATGTGAATTTGATTGAATGTTTTTCAGTGTCCTCAAACGTTAGTTTGGATCCTGGCTGAATTGGTCCGTGATGAAAATTGTTTTTAAAAATCATGGATATGTTTGCGGGGCGTGACAACCATCCCCTTGGACTACTCCGATCTGCTGAACAAACTGTGCATTGATCTGCCTCCTGCAAATGCACTTGCTAGATTGTGACTCCACGTCAATACAGCCCCCGCTGCACCACTCAAGGCCTAGCAACATGCTGAACTCATTGCACACTTCAGCCTCCTACGGACGTATCCTTCACATGCCGAAGAGAAAGTTTCAATGCTCCATGGCGCCGAGTTTCGGTCGCCTTGGGATGGCCACGAACATTCCATCGTCCGCATACAAGCCCATGCATGAGTATCAAATTCTTCGAGTTAGCAATTCCCCTCACCTCTGTGAGCTTTGCATAACTCTTTTGGTCATTGAGCAACACATTCCACCTTGCATGGTCTCATCCTTTACCAAGCGCCTCGCTTGGCTTGAGCACCATCAAGTATAGTTGTCAACGTTGAGCCGTAGCTCAAACTCAGCCATCCCAACCTTTGTGCACTCCGCATTCTTCCAAGCTTGCCTGTTCTCATGGTGCCTCTTGCGCGAAGGATTGGACATTCCTCTGAATTCCAATGTCAGATGCCCGCTTCTCCGAGCGATCCTTTTCCCTACATCTCCATGCTCGTTTTCCCCCAAACGGTCGCGCGTGTGCTGACTGCCCTCAACGCAGCCCCGATAGGTCCCCCACGTTTGCATGGTAAGTGTTTCTATGAGTGCTTGTCCCTCTCTGATACCATCTATCACGTACTTAGCTGGTTTTGCCTAAGTCGTTCGACACCCTTGCGTGTCTGTCCGCAAAGGTCAGCCTCCCCGAAGTCTCCCATTGTCCCTTAGGACCAACAAAAGAAAGAACGGGCTAGAGAGAACGCCTCAATTGGGATCCACAAGCAAACATCTCCAAAAAAACACTTCATAGACAATGCAAATTACAAACAGACTTTACAAGCTCTGATCAGTGGCACAACAAAGGGTAAAATGGTCCTTTACAAATCGAAAATCTCTCGCACGTGTCCACATGACACAACCTTTATTTACAAGCCTAAAGAGGCCACCAACCCAACTAAAATGAGACTATTAAGCCTTTGGCTGCCACTCTACATGCTGTACAAGGTATGAACATACCAAAAGACACGGATATATATAAGCATTACATCAAACACCTTGTTTAAAAGTTTGTCCATGACAGTGCTTCCGGTGACGATGAACTCTCAGCGAGCTCTCGGTATATCGTCTAAGTCTTTGACTCTGGCCCATCATATGCTTTATGCCTTATTGCTATTGTAGTTAATCCTGCACACTTATTACAACACATGGATTAGATCAAATAATTTACCAATTGATTTCATCATCAAAATCTGAGATTCAACGATATTTTCTTATTATCTCTGTAACTCGGGAGTCATAGAGTCTAACATGTAACACTGAGCAAGAGTGGAGTCATATATATACATCACATAGCGAGTGATCTCATTCTCACTGGCCCTTTCCTCAAGCATAGGCATCACTGTATCAAGGACATACATTATTTTCTCCGCCGTGATATTCTTGTTACGGAGCCAATCAGTATAATTTGGACCAATAAAGCGGTTGATATCAAGTAGCAACGTAAGGGACTTATATGCGACATATTTCTGAAAATAAAGATGTATTGAATAAATAACATGCAGATTTTATAAATAAATAAATAATTTAGATAAGGACTTCTATCTTAGTCTACTCCCACTATTTTCTCATGAATCACACAACTCCCTCTTGTATATGAATCAGAGACCCCCGATAGATCTCTAGTGGGGATCAAGATCCAATCAACGTCTTAACGTAACCTCGAGTGACTCAACCAATTATGCGAAGCCCTTAAAGGTAGGCAACTCTTGCCAATCACAACTCCTTGTGGTTCCTATCCTGTTCGACCTCCGAACCACCATGGCCTAGCGGCGGTAGGCAGCTCGCTCACGGGACTAGCGCCCATGCGTAGGCTGTTTGCGCAGTGCCTCTACTCGTGGGCGTAGCTCTCGTAGGCGTCGCTGCCCCACCGGGGTGGCGCCCCTATAGGCCCTAACACCCATACGGGTAGTTTCCCCGTAGGCGCCGCCCCCGTGGTGCAGTGCCCACCCCTACGAGCAGCACTGCTGGCGGCCAACTACAAGCAGGCCACCGGTCATCGGCAGCCAGTAACCAGCTGCTTGCACGCAGGCGACCAAGGTTGCAAGTAGTCTTTGGCCACTTTTGCATGGGCAGCAAGGGCAGTAACAGTTGCTGCCATTTCTCGCCTTTGGCATTAACGATCTTGACGATAAAATTCTTCCTAAGACATAACACATGTAGTTCAAAACCATTCTATTGCATGAACTGTTAGGATCGAGAGCACTAAGAGGGGGGGGGGGGGGGGGGTGAATTAGTGCAGCGGAAAACTTTCTGCGATTAAAATCGAAAGCTGCGTTCGACTGATAAAAATAACTTTTGTATGAAACTTGATACTAATCAATGTTAATGTCAAACTAAGCAGGCAGTTTGCAGCTATGATGAAAACCGGAATATCGGCGCAAACTGAAATCCGAAGTTCGTACGAAGAAACTGATTTACGTCTAAATGCTGATTCGTAAATCACTTGATTAGATAAGACGCAGTTTAAGCAGGAGTATAAAGGCAGTTTGCAGTATTGGTAAAGCTCAAAACGTAAATGCAATATGGAATATGATGATCATACGAGAAAGCAGATTTACGTCTAAACGTAGATTTACGTCTAAACGCAGATTTACGTCTAAACGCAGATTTATGTCTAAACGTTGAAACTTGTTTGTAAAATCGTAGAGGGCAATAACTATTGAGAAGTTTGCAGTGAAGGTAAAATGCTTAAAGGAAATGCAAACCGAAATTTAGAGTGGTTCGGTCAATCTTGACCTACTCCACTTTTGGCTTCCTCCACCGATGAGGTCACCAACGTCAACTAGAGGCCTTCCTTCAATAGGCGAAGGCCAACCATCTTCTTACATATTCACTCCTTTTGACGGGCTTAGGAGACAACCCTTACAGAAGTTTTCTCTCCTCTCTTTACAACTCAAACTTTGAAGAACAGAAAGAGAAGAACTAGCAGTTTTGAGCTCTAAGAACCACAGAAAGACAGCAAGATTTCGAGTGTGTGTTCTGTGCTTTCAGTGCTGAATGGGTGGGGTATTTATAGGCCCCAACCCAGTTCAAATTTGGAGCTCAAATCTGTCAATTCCTGGAATTCCGGGATCAGGCGGTTGCACCTCCTGACTGGGCGGTTGCACCGCTTGACAGAGCTCGAACACTGAGCCTCTGGGCGGTGCCACCTCTGTCAGGGGCAGTTGCACCTCTCTGCCAGAGCTCAAAGACCGAGCTCAGGCGGTTGCATCGCCTGACTGGGTAGGTTGCACCGCCTGGCAGAGCTCGAAACTTGAGCTCTGGCGGTGCTACCTCTTGACAGAAGAGGTTGCACCGCCCAGTCTCGCTCGGAGACTGAGCCCAAGGCGGTGCCACCTCTTGGCTGGGGCGGTTGCACCGCCCAGTCTCGTTGGGAGACATAGCTTGGGCGGTGTTACCTCCTGGCTTGGGCGGTTGCACCTCCCATAGCAATCAGGGTCTGAATGGGTTAATCCATTCGGCCCAATTTGATTCTTTCAGGGGCCCAATTGCCCCAAGATTAAGCTAATGGGATCACCTCCCATTTCTAACTTAATCAATGTGCTAACTATGATTATTTCCTAAGACATATTATGCAGCTTGCTCCGGTTCGTCAATCGCTTCTTCCGGCGAGTTTCCGGCGAACTTCCGTCGATCATCCGACGAACCCTCGGTGATCCTCCTACGGACTTCCGGCAAACTCCTGGACTTGCGACGATCCACTTGGCAAGTTCTGACGAGCTCCTTTGGCAAGCTTCTGGACTTCTCGGAAATATTCCCGCAGAACCTCCGACGACTGTCCGAACTTCCGTCGAGCTCTCGAACTCCCAACGTGATCATTGTCATGACTCCGGCGCAACTCCTGCTGCATGTCTTAGTTTCATCGTAGTTAATCCTACACACTTATCTCAACACACAGATTAGACAAACAAATGACAATTGACTTCATCATCAAAATCCGAGATTCAACAATCTCCCCCTTTTTGATGATGACAATCAATTGATAATTGAGTTAACCTTAACTTTATAAAACTTGATGATGACAATCAATTGATAACACACAGAAGTATGTCTATATGCCATACTTCTTGAATTTAAAAACTTTATAAATTCAAGAGACATATTCCCATCATGATTCCTATCATGATGTATCTCTTTGAAGATGATGTCAAGGCTTGACATTCATTTTCAAATATAACAAGTTTGAATGATGGTTATTGTAGCAATTCATCATATTGTAAGATATCGACATGTAAAGCTGTGAAGCAAGATTTTGATATCATTACATGATATGAATATTTAGCAAGTGTAGCATTGCATCACATGGTAAGAAATTAGTTCGTACGATGCAAATTTGTTTGATATCTTGATACAGGGCATATAGCAATGATAGCAATCATATATTTCTTGGTGATGCAAGTATGGCCTAATCATAGCATCAGTGATAGTAACCATATCAACATCAGTGATAGCAAACATATCAGCATCAATGATAGCAACCATATCAACATCAGTGATAGCAAACATATCAATTCATATATTTCTCCCCCTTTGTCATCAACAAAAAGCATGGTAGATGTGATTCCAGGAGAACAATATAAGCAGGTTATCAAGCACATAAAGGAAGGCATGACACGTATAATTCTTTGAATACCTCTTCTCCTTGTATGTTATAATTCTTTGTGCATAAAGGAGGAAACTCATTTTTCCAAAAAAAAATTTACATAAGAGTGTACAGGAAAATCCGATTTTTAGCATTCAAATTGTTAAGCAAATCCGAAAATGAAATGAACTCTTTCATGCATTCGGACATAAGTAAGTTATTTGATCAAGTGATACCGAGGCATGTAATAGTAATCAAGTGATTTGATCATTCAATAAAGTCCGAAAAATAATTTTAACTGGTTTAAGTATTCGGACACATCAACATTCGTAATTCTCTTCTTATGAAATCAAATTGTTCTTCACTTAGAGGTTTTGTAAAGATATCAGCTAGTTGATGTTTCGTATCAATGTCATATTACTGACTTATCAACTACATTGGTATGTCACTTTATATTTATCAAGGCACAAGGTTTTCAAAACATTTAGTTTCAATGTAAAATCCGAGATAAACAACAAGAGATGTTTGTAACTTTGCATATGCTCACAGATCAAGGTAAATAAAGAGTAACATACGGAGTTTACAACATGTCATATTAAAGACAAAGTCCATCACGAGGAGTTTATAACAACAACGGATGATTGTGTTCATACAAGCTCATTCATGAGGTGGAAAGTTAAAGTGCCTAAATAAAGAGTCAAATTGTCGATGAATTTGCTGTAGCTCAATTAGGATTTGATCTTGTCGATGTTCAAGCCGTTCTTGTCTTTGTTCGGATCGGTCCATCCGAATCCCAATATCTTCGACAGATGATGTGTGAGTTTGCTCAAATGGATGTGTTTCCTCAAAGGGACAGATCGGAGGAGAATGGGTACCCCTAAAGACTGGTGTTTCCGGTTCTGGTTCAGGTTGAGGGGGATCAGTTCTTCTTGGCATTCTAACCCAGTTATCGTTTCTATAAAAACATCTTAGTTAGTGAAGTAGATTTTTATTAATTATGCTGAATCTATCTACTTTTATTACTTCTTCTTCCGGTAGAATTAGAATATCATAGGCTTTCATTATTCTAGTTATTATACCACCATATGGGAGCATCATGTCTTTCTTAGATAGTTCTAACATGTTTTGTTGGATAAGATAACCAAGATAGATGTCATGTCCTTTCATGATCATATACATAGTTCCTAATTCTAATTGGCTTACTTCATCATGATGATATTGTTTAGGAAGAATGATGCTAGTTAGGATGTGATGAAGTACCTTAGTGTTTAGAGGCAGTAAATGTTCACAACTTTTAGGAACAAATGCTAAGTTCGGATTGGCAAAAATTGTTTGTAGGGCTTCAACGTATGTTGTTCCAACATTTTCATCATCCCATGATCCTCTAAAGTAAAGTCCTCTTCTTTTCATGGGAATGCCTATCATGTCGCAAATGAATCTATCCGTAATTGAAATGTGTTGTCCTAAGAGATAGGTGGACATCCTTTCTTCTTCATCTACTAGTATGTTGTTGTAAAACAATCTTACTAGTCTTGGATAGATGGGTTCATTAATTTGTAAGATAGGGAGTAGATCTAAGTTTGCAAACCACTGGATTGTCTCTAAGTCTCTTAGCTCACTTAACTCTACGTATTTTCCCTTGTTGACACTCCTAAGTTCAAAAGAGGAAAATTTTTTAACATGGTATTTTGAATCGAAAAGGGTGGAATCAAAGTCTTCTACTAATCTCCTCTTTCCTTTGTCCCTTGAGGATCTTCTAGATCCCATAACTACTGCTGTTTAGAATAATAGTGATGAGCAAAAGTAAATGAATCAAGAAACAAAGTTTAAGGGCTTCTTAGAGAGTACCTTAATGAGATCTTCAAGAGAGGGATCTTCAAAAGAGGGAAGGAATGTTGATGCTTTGCTTCGAAATGAAGGGTATTTGGGATGCTAAGATGGGGGAAATGGGGATAGAGGAGGCTTGGGAGAGTAGAGGAGGGAAGGAAATGAGTTGGGGTCGGTTTCACCGTCGGCCCTAGCTTGAGTTATAAAGGGGCAGAGTTGCGGGCGGTTGCACCTCTGGCTGGAGCGGTGCAACCGCTTGCAACATGTCACAACTGGAGGTGCTACCTCCAGCTGGGTCGGTGCCACCGCCTGGTGAGCACTTGTTCTGATCTGAGAATTTTTCTGTCTTGAGGAGAATTTTCATTCACAGCAATCAACTTTACTTACGTAATTACGTAAGAATTTTCATTTTAAGACAGGGACTTTTGCACGATCAAGGTAGATTTTTACTACTATCTACCTTGATCGTGCAAAAGTCCCTGTCTTAAAATGAAAATTCTTACGTAATTTTTTTTTTTTTTTTTTACACAACTAGCAAAGGTTACTTTCAGATGCGCTATTTGGTGGATGTGGAAGGAGAGATGTAATAGAATTTTTGAATGTCAACACACAAACAATGCTCAGCTCTTGAAAGAGATTATTAGAGACTCAAGATCCTGTATGGAGCATGATCTCAAAACCGAGCACTTCACCCGAAGAGAAAAAGATATTTTTATCAAATTTAATTTTGCTATTAGCTAAAGATCTTGGGAATGATGCCAAATAATGTATCCACAGGTAGTTATAGTCTACAGCATGTGTAGTCATAACTATCGCATTCGCACTCTATGAGTTACGTGGTTTTGTCTATGACTTGTATATATAAAGCTATTTGTAGAAACTTTACACATAATCAATTTACTTTTACTTACAAAAAAAAAAAGATTTTTAACGTGCACATTCTTAATGTCGTACACCCATCAATTTCATCCGTTCATAACCTTCGAATTTAACTCTGTATCATGAAATGACTAACTCTGTCATGAACTTGCAAGACTTATCAACTTGAAGAAACTATCAGAATCATACGTTTCTAATTCTGAAAAGTTAAACAGGATTGTATCTAGGTCGCATTTGTGATTTTACCCTTGTTGTTGTCTCCGAAGGTGACATAGCCTTCGTCTATGCTAGTGAGTTTAGAGAATTGAGATGGATCTCCGGTCATATGCCTTGAGCATCCATTATCAAGGTACCATCTCTTGCTCCTAGTTGCGATGGTGTGGGTTTCTACAAGAAAGGATGATTTTTAGGTACCCATTTGCTTTTGGGTGCCTCAAAGATAGATCTACATTGTTTATCATGTTGCATAGAGTTTATCATGGTTCCTTTAGGAACCCAGGTCAGTTTGTTTGGACTTATTTTCTTGAATGGACAATAATGCGTCTTGTGTCCAAATTTGCAACAAAAGTTGCATTTGGTTTGGTGTTGAACATGTAAGACGGGGCCTTTTATGAAGGTGGTTGGATTTAGGTGAGGACTTCTCACAAATCCAATTCCACTCCTTTTTGGAACGTGACCCTTGTTTGCAAGGATCATATTCAATGACTTGCTACCAACCTCGAATTTCTTCAAGGTGTCCTTAAGTAGCAGGTTTTCTTTTTGGAGAGTTTCTAGATCATGGCATTTGATACATGAATTTAAACTATCATGATATTCAGTTTTTAACTTATCAAAATCACAAGTAAGACTATCATGCTCCTTTTTCAGCAATTTGTATTTTCTATTGATAATCTTGCATTCATCAAATAAGTCATGGAAGGCATTTAATAATTCATCGAAAGATAAATCGGCATCTAATAAATTCGTTACCTCTTCTCCGATGGCCATGAAGGCGTAATGAGCAACTTGCTCGGTGTTGGACTCCTCTTCTTCGGATGCGCTCGAATCATCCCATGTTGCTTTGAGCACCTTCTTCTTTGTTGTTCTCTTTTTGGCTTGGGGACAATCACTCTTGTAGTGTCCCGGCTTTTTGCACTCATAGCAAATAACTTGGTCCTTCTTGGGTTCAAGTTTATTTTTAGTGTCATTCTTAAACTTGTTTCTTTTAATGAATTTTTTAAATTTTCTTGTTAGAAGTGCCAAGTCATCATCACAGTTCTCATCACTTGAGTTTTCTTTCAAGTGGTCTTCCAAAGTTCTAAGTGCCATATCCTTCCTGTTCTTTGGAAGGATGTCTTCTTGCTCTTCATGAGCTTTGCAAGTCATCTCATAGGTCATTAATGACCCAATTAGTTCTTCAAGAGGGAAGTTGTTTAGATCTTTTGCCTCTTGAATAGCAGTGACTTTAGGATCCCAACTCTTAGGAAGGGATCTTTGAATCTTATTTACGAGCTCAAAATCCGAAAAACTTTTTCCGAGTCCTTTTAGACCGTTGACGACATCCGTGAAACGGGTAAACATGTCGCCAATAGTCTCACTCGGTTTCATTCGGAAAAGTTCGAAAGAGTGTAACAAAAGATTGATTTTTGACTCTTTCACTCTACTTGTGCCTTCATGAGTCACTTTAAGTGTGTGCCAAATATCGAATGCAGTTTCACAAATAGAAACACAATTAAACTTGTTTTTATCAAGTGCGCAAAATAAGGCATTCATAGCCTTTGCATTGAGAGCGAAAGCCTTCTTCTCCAAATCATTCCCATCGATCATTGGAAGAGAAGACTTCGAAAAACCATTTTCGACACGATTCCAAAGTTCAACATCCATAGAGATAAGAAAGATCCTCATTCGGGTCTTCCAATAGGTGTAGTCCGTCCCATTAAACATGGGTGGACGTGTAATAGAATGACCCTCTTGGTTTCCGGCGTAAGCCATCTCTCTTGGGTTTTAATCCGTTTGAGAGTTAACCGGGCTCTGATACCCATTGTTAGGATCGAGAGCACTAAGAGGGGGGGGGGGGGGGGGGTGAATTAGTGCAGCGAAAAATTTTCTGCGATTAAAATCGAAAGCTACGTTCGACCGATAAAAACAACTTCTGTATGAAAGTTGATACTAATCAATGTTAATGTCAAACTAAGCAGGCAGTTTGCAGCTATGATGAAAACCAGAATATCGACGCAAACTGAAATCCGAAGTTCGTACGAAGAAACTGATTTACATCTAAATGCTGATTCGTAAATCACTTGATTAGATAAGACGTAGTTTAAGCAGGATATAAAGGCAGTGTGCAGTATTGATAAAGCTCAAAACGTAAATGCAATCTGCAATATGATGATCATACGAAAAAGCATATTTACGTCTAAACGCAGATTTACGTCTAAACGCAGATTTATGTCTAAACGTTGAAACTTGTTTGTAAAATCGCAGAGGGCAGTAACTATTGAGAAGTTTGCAGTGAAGGTAAAATGCTTAAAGGAAATGCAAACCGAGATTTAGAGTGGTTCGGTCAATCTTGACCTACTCCACTTTTGGCTTCCTCCACCGATGAGGTCACCGACGTCAACTAGAGGCTTTCCTTCAATAGGCGAAGGCCAACCACCTTCTTACAGATTCACTCTTTTTGACGGGCTTAGGAGACAACCCTTACAGAAGTTTTCTCTCCTCTCTTTACAACTCAAACTTTGAAGAACAGAAAGAGGAGAACTAGCAGTTTTGAGCTCTAAGAACCACAGAAAGACAGCAAGATTTCGAGTGTGTGTTCTGTGCTTTCAGTGCTGAATGTGTGGGGTATTTATAGGCCCCAACCCAGTTCAAATTTGGAGCTCAAATCTGTCAATTCCCAGAATTCCGGGATCAAGCGGTTGCACCTCCTCACTAGGGCGGTTGCACCGCTTGGCAGAGCTCGAAGACTGAGCCTCTGGGCGGTGCCACCTCTGTCAGGGGCGGTTGCACCTCTCTGCCAGAGCTCGAAGACCGAGCTCAAGCGGTTACACCGCCTGACTGGGGAGGTTGTACCGCCTGGCAGAGCTCGAAACTTGAGCTCTGGCGGTGCTACCTCTTGACAGAAGAGGTTGCACCGCCTAGTCTCGCTTGGAGACTGAGCCTGGGGTGGTGCCACCTCTTGGCTGGGGCGGTTGCACCGCCCAGTCTCGTTGGGAGACATAGCCTGGGCGGTGCTACCTCCTGGCTTGGGCGATTGCACCTCCCACAGCAATCAAGGTCCGAATGGGTTAATCCATTAGGCCCAATTTGATTCTTTCAGGGGCCCAATTGCCCCAAGATTAAGCTAATGGGATCACCTCCCATTTCTAACTTAATCAATGTGCTAACTACGATTATTTCCTAAGACATATTCTGCAGCTTGCTCTGGTGCGTCAATCGCTTCTTCCGGCGAGTTTCCGGCGAACTTCCGTCGATCATCCGACGAACCCTCGGTGATCCTCCTGCGGACTTCCGGCAAACTCCTGGACTTGCAACGATCCACTTGGAAAGTTCCAACGAGCTCCTTTGGCAAGCTTCTGGACTTCTCGGATTTGTTCCCGCAGAACCTCCGACGACTGTCCGAACTTCCGTCGAGCTCTCGAACTTCCAACGTGATCATTGTCATGACTCCGGCGCAACTCCTGCTGCATGTCTTACTTTCATCGTAGTTAATCCTGCACACTTATCTCAACACATAGATTAGATAAACAAATGACAATTGACTTCATCATCAAAATCCGAGATTCAACATGAACAACCTGGCTTTGATATAACTGTTGGGAAATCTAGCGCGACATCATATGCACAGCGAAAGAACATAAAAGAAAAAACCCAAATTTCCCAATATGTGTTCGTCATCATGCGAAGATTGGTGTGTGAAATCCGTAAAATTAAAAATTGTATGTCAGAAAGATAGTTGTGTTACCTAGGGAGATCATATATCCCTGAATCCCTACATATCTGTATGAGTGGATGGAGGAGGTCAAGCGACCTCCTCTCAAGCGGTGATCCATACAGTAGGGCTGCAACGATGCTCTTGAAATCTCCAGGCCTGCAATTTGAGGAGGAGAAGGGGAGAGGATAATAGAAGATGGCTACTAGGAAGCCCCAACCTATGGGCATTTAGTTCCCTCCTATTTATAGAGGCCCCCAGTTAACCCTAATGGATTCTGCCCTATTGGGTATTGGATCTCCATCAAATTACCCAAGCCTCTTAGATTAGTGGGTCTCTACTTAATAATCTCTTATTATCTCTTATTGGATCTCATTCATGGGATCCAATAATTCAAGGGCTTTTTGGATATCCAATAAGATAGGGTTTCCAACGGATATCTCATATCTGAACCTCTACTCGTCGCAATACCTACCATATGCGTGTGACCCTCTAGGTCCAATATCGAGTTGGTCGTGAGTCATACCTATCAGAACTCCTTCTAGTTTAGTGAATTATTATCTCCATAATAATTCACTTGACTCATCGACTATGGACATACTATGCCACCATGCCATAGTCTGGTGATGATACAGGAGAATCCAAACCTTTGGACCTATCTGTTCTTAGTTACCGTGTACCTATAGCCCCTCATCTATCTAATATCGTAGAGACCTAATAAGATCCAAAAGTCTTATCGTAAAAGAAATGAGAGAAATGATAAGGCTCTGATATCAAATGATAAGACTCAAAAGTCTTATCGTAAAAGAAATGAAAGAAATGGAAGAAAAGGGAATGGTCGCTTCGAGGGGATCGGCCTCCTTGATCACTTTGAGTGGATCGAATTCCTTAATCGCTTTGAGGGGATTGACCTCCTAGGGTTTGTCATAACAAACTGAAATAATATTTCATTGATTGATTGCTTTAAAGAAAGAGTTACATCACTATTTATAGAGTTCCACCTAGAGTCCACCAAGACTTAAACTCTTAAATATTAAATAAACTTCTACCTGACTCTAACTGAACTAAACAGACTCAATAAACAACTAAACTAAACTGACTCAATAAACATTATTCAAAAGCTCAGAAAAAGGATCTTAACAATTCCTCCCTCTTCAAATCAACCTTGTCCTCAATGCTGAGCAGCATCAAACTCGGGGAGCTTCTCTTTCAGCACTTCAGTCATAGGCTATCTATAACGCATCATAATTCGTTGATCAAGTAATTACGGTCTCCACTTTTTGATAGTGTAAGCAACAAGTCAGTCTTTCAGTGTAGTAATCATTGTAAGAAACTCTTGGCCTTGTATAATCAATTTTATCTTTGAACATTTGCTATCACAAGTTAAAATCTGTCCATCAGTGATCTTTACTTTGAATCTGTCACAACCTTCAATGTGGTAAGCTAATCGGGCTGCAACTTTCTTGTCTATAAAATTATTAGTGCTACCAGTATCAATCAAAACTATAACAGGCTGATGTTCCAAAGTTCCGCCAACTTCCATAGTTTGTGGGTTAGTGTAACCAGCTAATGCATGCATTTCTTAGCTTTTGGCTCCTCTCCAATTGGTTCAATCATTAGAAGTTGCCCTTGTTTACATCGGTGCTCCATACTCCACTTTTCATCATAGTACAAACCCCTTGCTAATCTTTCTTTGCTAATTTTTTTCTCATGTAGATGTGCAAATGAGATCGCAGCTATCATAGTGCGAGGTTGACAAGTCTAAACTTCATACCGGATATTTGGAATAAGCCCTTCAATAAATGTACTCAAAAGTTATCGTTCCAACCAATCTCTAGCTTGATTTGACAATCTTTCAAACCTACTATGTTATTCCAACACTGTAGAAGTCTAATGAATTTTGGCAAGCTGGCAATCAATATTCTCATATTTGGATGGGCCAAAGTGAACATGAAGCCCTCTTTTGAACTCTTCCCACGAAGGAACCCTGTGAAAAGTTTCATACCAATCATACCACTGGATTGCATCAACATCAAGCTGGATTGAGGCCACTTCTACCTTAGATTCTTCTGGGGCTCTGAGAAAATGAAAAAAAAATTCTGCCTTAGAGATCCAACTAGTCGGATCCTCATCTTCCCATCTCAGAAATCCCACCTGTTGAATCTCGTATATTGATGATGAAACTACTTGATATATGTTTATGATTTAATCTGCGTTTTGAGTGAAGCAGGATGCTTCGATCAGGATGAGACAATTAAAGCAGGAAAATCATGTTGTGCCGGAGGAACATGTCCGAAGATTGGACATCGGGCCGGTGGATCGGTCGACGTATCGACAGAAAGCTTCGGGCCGTGGACTCAGGCATCGGGCCAAGAAGAGCAGGTATTGTGCCAAGGATATTGGAGTTGCAGAGTCAACTGGCCGATTGGGCAATAGGCTGCAGGAGAGGACGATGCGCCGAAGAATCAGACGAAGCGTCGAGGGACCAATGACATGCCGGACAACTTGGTTAATTGCTTAGGATTAATTGTCTCGATCAAAGTTTTGTTTTAAGTGTGCAGGATTAACTATGATAGAAGAAAGACATGCAGTAGGAGTTACGCCGGAGTCAAGACAATGATCACGTTGGGAGTTCGAGAGTTCGACGGAAGTTCGGACAGTCGTCGGAGGTTCTGCGGGAACAAATCCGAGAAGTCCATGAGCTTGCCAAAGAAGCTCGTCGGAACTCACCAAGTGGATCGTCGCAAGTCCAGGAGTTTGCCGGAAGTCCGCAGGAGCATCATCGAGGGTTCATCGGATGATCGACGAAAGTTCGCCGGAAGAAGCGATTGACGCATCGGAGCAAGTTGCAGTAAATGTCTTAGGAAAAATCGTAGTTAGTACATTGATTAAGTTGGAAATGGGAGGTGATCCCATTAACTTAATCTTGGGGCAATTGGGCCCCGGAAAAACCCAAATTGGGCCTAATGGATCAACCCATTCGGACCCTGATTTCTGCCAGGCGGTTGAACCGCCCAAGGCAGGAGGTTGCACCGCCTGGGCTCAGTCTCCGAGCGAGACTGGGAGGTGCAACCGCCCCAGCCAGGCGGTGGCATCGCCTGGGGCTCAGTCTCCGAGCGAGACTGGGCGGTGCAACCTCCCCTGACAAGAGGTAGCACCGCTTGAGCTCAGTCTTCGAGCTCTGCCACGCGGTGCAACCGCCACGGTCAGGAGGTGCAACCGCCTGAGCTCGGTCTTCGAGCTCTATCAGGAGGTGCAACCGCCCCTAACAGGAGGTAGCACCGCCCAGAGGCTCAGTCTTCGAGCTCTGCCAGGCGGTGCAACCGCTCTAGTCAGGAGGTGCAACCGCTTGATCCCGGAATTTCGGGAATTGACAGTTTTGAGCTCCAAATTTGAACTGGGTTGGGGCCTATAAATACCCCACCCATTCAGCACTGAGAGGGCATGAACTAACACCGAAATCTTGATCCTTTTCTATGATTCTTAGAGCTCAAAATTATTGTAAAGGCCAAAAGTTCTTCTCCCTCTGTTCTTCCAAGTTCTGAGTTGTAAAGAGAGGAGAGAAAATTCTGTAAGGGTTGTCTCCTAAGCCCGTCAAAAGGAGTGAATCTGTAAAAGGGTGGTTGGCCTTCGCCTATTGAAGGAAGGCCTCTAGTTGACATCGGTGACCTCATCGGTGGAGGAAGCCAAAAGTGGAGTAGGTCAAGATTGACCGAACCACTCTGAATCTCGGTTTGCATTTACTTTGAGCATCTTATGTTTACTGCAAACCTCCTTAATAGCTTACTGCCTTCTATGTTTTTACGAACGTGTTTCAAAGTTCAGTGCTTTCCGAATCGGGATTTAAAACGCAAATAAGTTTTATCATACGAACGTCGTATTTCAGTTTGCGCTTACGTTCTGATTTCCATTATAACTGCAAACTACCTTTATATCTTTGCTTTAACTGCATCTCGCCTTATCTCAAGTTAAAGTGGTTTACGAATTAGCTTTTATACCGAAATCGCTTTTATCGTACGAACGTCGTATTTCAGTTTGCGCTTATATTCTGATTTCTATCATAACTGCAAACTGCGTTCATATCTTTGTTATATCTATCCCAGTCAAAAGTTGAAGTGATTTAAGAATCGACTTTCTTACCGAAATAACTTCTATCGAACGAAAGCAGTTTTCGATTTTAATCGCATAAGGTTTTCCGCTGCACTAATTCACCCCCCCCCCCCCTCTTAGTGCTCTTGATCCTAACAATTGGTATCAGAGCCCGTTATTTCTCATTTCGGATTTACACCCGAGAGAAATGGCTCTTCATGGCTTTCAAGAGGGCTTATCGGTCTTTCGTCCACCATTGTTTAACGGATTGGACTACACTTATTGGAAAACTCGAATGAGAGTTTTCTTGATTTCTATGAATTTGGATTTATGAAATATTATTAAAAACGGTTTTCAACTTCCCTCTAAACCGATGAACGAATGGTCGGATTTGGAGAAGAAGTATTTTTCTTTAAACGCAAAGGCTATGAATGCCTTATTTTGCGCTTTGGACAAAAATGAGTTCAATCGGATTTCTACGTGCGAAACGGCTTTTGACATTTGGCGAACACTTGAAATCACGCACGAGGGAACTAGTAGAGTCAAAGACTCGAAAGTTAACATTTTATTGCATGATTTTGAGGTTTTTCTAATGCAACCAAGCGAGACTATAGGCGACATGTACACCCGTTTCACGGATGTCGTCAATAGTTTAAGAGCTCTTGGAAAATGTTTTTCGGATTTTGAACTCGTAAACAAGATTTTACGTTCTCTTTCTAAGAAGTGGGATTCAAAAGTAACTGCAATACAAGAAGCTAAAAACCTAAACAACTTACCACTTGAAGAACTAATTGGTTCATTGATGACATATGAAATGGTGCACAATGCTCATGATGAACATGATGAACAAAATCACCTTCCAAAGAACAGGAAGGATTTGAAACTCTAAACAAATGAATACCACTTGAGCGATGACTCAAGTGATGAGGACAATGATGAACTTGAACTTCGAACACTAAACCTTAATAAGTTTATTAAACAAAAATCTAAAATAAACAATAAACATGAACGAAGGAAGAGGCCAAAGAAGAAGAACACAAAGTGGGATGAATCGAGCTCCTCCGAAGACGAGGAGAAAATCAAGAAAGGCGAGGTGGCAAACTACGCCTTAACCACTTTCAATGATGAGGTAATCGAAATCCCCCTAATTTATTTTGAAATTACTTGATGCTTTCATGATGTATTTTCTTTTTTAGTTTAGAATTAATGTTTAAAAAAAAAATTATGATCATGCTAGTAATTTCGAAAATGATAATATTACATATTTTATAAACAAACAAAATGATTTTGATTGAAAATATGAAATCATGGTTAAGAAGTAATAATGTGTATCACGTTGATGTCCATTGTTATTTCTCGATTTTGAGTATATTAAATCATGTTTAATTTGAAGTTATGATTAATGAGTATATATTTTTGAAATTATGTATGATGATTTTTGATAATTATGGATTATCGATTTTCATGATAATAACAGTGGCTTTAAAAATTGATGCATGTTTTGATTTGACATAAATGAAAAGACATACTAACATGAAATCGATCACTTAAGATGAAACATTTAAAAAAAAGGGAAAAAATATATTATCAATGAAATCATGAATCTATTTATATTATAAATTTTGTGAGCCATAAAAATGATTTTAATGATTTAAATTTGAAATGAGTTTTATCAAAATCATGATCATGATTTGTCAAATTGAATGAATTGAAAATGAATGATGATTTTTCTCTTGAAAGATTGTGACCTGTATTCCTTGTATTCATGATATGATTTTTATGCAATTTTTTGTATTCATGAAAGGTTTATCTCATCACCCAATTATTTTCTTCTTCATATTCCTTATGTGATGATATGAATACATGAAATATTCATTAATTTATTTTGATGTATACAAATGAAAGGTTATGATCATGCATGGTAGGATATAATTTAACAAAATTGGTACCATCATGATATGAAACATTTATGATTTGCAATGATGCACCCAATACTTGAGCTTTTTAATTATGATGTAATGTATTGCATATGATGTAAATCATGATTTAAAATGCTATGAGTTGTTGCTAAAATGAAGTATTATAAATGTTGATTTAATGTCATGAATGCTCTAAATGATGAATGTTTGGTATCATGATCAAAATGACGTGATAAATATTTTAAAAATAAATGTTTGTATCATGTTAAATGGTTTGGCATATTGTGCATGATAAGCTATAAAGATGATTGAAACAATGATTGAAATAATAGGAATGATGATTTGGAATCATATAATAATGAGTTTGCATGTTCGAATTTGAAAATATAATGATGCAAAAATAAGATTGAAACCTACCTTTGTCATGATTTAGAAATTAATGTAAAGGGTCTTCTCTTCTTTTTGCCAATGACATAGGGGGAGAAAGAGTTGCTAATGTACATATCTCAAAGAGAAAATTGCTAGCTTGCGTGTCTTAAAATGTCGAAAAAATTTTTATAGCTTGTATATTGTAAACTTGCTATCGTACTACTATGATGATGAGCATGTCTTATCTTCATGATTGTGTTTGAAAAACTATAGCAAAAATATGTCCGAATGATTGAACTTGTTAAAATTAATTTTCAGACTTTCTTGATTGAATGATCAAATCACTCGATTGCCATGATGATTTTACACAATTACATGCCCTAATAACAGGTTGGAAATTATGTGCTTTGGATACAAAAATTTCCATGATAATAAGCATGTTTTGTCCTCATGATTGTATAGCACAGCTGTAACATCCCTCATTTTTGAAAATTTAGTAAAATATTTGTTTGTAAAAATAAGGATTATTTAATAATTATTTTATATTAAATAAATATTATATTAAAGTTTATGGCTAAGGACCTAAGAGTAAATATTGAAATTTTGATATGATTTATAGAATATTCAGAATTGAGTAAATAAAAATAAAATAAAATAAAAATTAGTGGACATGTGTCACTAGCTAGCTTAATGATGACACCTAAGTTTGCCCTAAGGATGACACCTAGCACTTTTCATGCATGCTTGCCACCTTGAAACTTTGCAACTCTTGTGTTAACCAAAAGTAATTAAGTAAGAGATTAAAGGAGAAACTAAATGTAACCTTCAGATGCTGCATCCAACGTGAGTTTAAGAAGAGAAGAGAAGGGAAGAAGAAGAAGAGGAATTGAAGAAGAAGATTTGATTGAGGTTTTGCATCAACTCCCCCCATTTGGGAGTGTTCTAATCTCTTCCTACAGAATTCCTAATCTTTGTTTTCCTTTTAATTCTTCATAATGCAAAAGATTTCAGCTTAGTACCAAACCGTTCTTTCCTTTTGATACAAATCCATGAATCTGAAATTTTTTCGGTAATCTGACCTCTATTCAATGTTTCGGTCATAACATTTTGTAATAAACTCTGATTTAGACAAAACCTATTCCATTTGAAAGTAGACTCAAATATCTTTAATTTGACACTAAGATTGAATGATTCTGAGTTTAAATGCCTACTAAGACTTCTGTTTCAATTAACCCTACAGATTCTGCAAAATAGGGACTGAAATTTCTGACCTTCTGTTACTAAATTGCTCATAACTCTCTAGAAAAAATTCTGAACTAAGCAAAACTTAGTTCTTTGGAAACTAGATTCGTGTATCTTTCTTTTGACGCCTAGTTGGAAATTTTGAAGTATGTTTGCCTTCTGAAACTTCTGTTTAAATCGATTCTATCAAGTCTGCAAAACAGGGATTGATCATTTCTGACATTCCTTTACTCTATTTGTTGTAACTTCCTGTTAAGAACTCAAAAAATTATAAATCTGAGTTCATCGGAAAATAGATTGATACAGCTTTCCAATGACACCTAGTTTTAGTGATTTGGAGCATATTTGGTCACTCAAACAATTCAGAAACTATACCATTCAAATCCTGTCATAATTGAAAACTTTGTTGGGATTTGCCTATTCAATTTTCATCCTATTGGAAAATTGATTTCTGCTAAATTCTTCTTCAATTGAGCTTTATATTAGTCCTTTGAAGTTCTTGTATTGTTCATCCTGAAATTATTGAATATCTGAAATTTATTATGTAAAGCTTTGTTTACATTTCCTTGTTTGATAAAGGCACATGCATATCTTCATTGTTCCGCTTGTGCTTCTGATATGTGTCAATGTTATTGTTCATACTACTCTTTTTGTACTCTGATGTTTTGTGGGATATTGTGAACCTTTGCCAGAAATGGTAAAGGGAGTTATGCTTAGAGCCCGCGATTGCTCTGCCGGCCCCATTGACTTCACTCAGACGTGGGTGGATGGAGCTCCTAGACGTGGGAGACTTATGCTAGGTCATCCAGAAATGGATGGACCATATTATGTTATGATCCCACTTCACCTTCTATCTGTTTGATATAAAATTCAGAGCCAACCTAGCACTTGGGCAGGGTGAGAGGGCTCGAGTAGAAAGGGCTACTCGTGGATGGAGTGGAGAACTCATCACGGCGTGGAGCCACCACTGAGTTAATCCTCACATGCACTATGCTAGAGTACGACGTTTGAGCTTCTATTTCATATTTGTTCTTTGATATATTCTGAAATGCTTCTTATGCTTCCGAAATATTTCCATATGCCATTGATATCTAAAATGCTCTTTACGTCTTTGTTATGCCTTGAAATTACCATATGTCATCGATATGCTCCTTATGCCAATGATATGCTCCAATTTCCTTTCTCCTATTGTTATGTCTAATGCCTATTTTGAGCGAGGTAAACCTTTGTTATTTTATATCAAATGAGATGACTTCAAATGAACACTTGTATTTCTACTTTTGTATCTTGATACTAAGCTTGCTTGAACTTCTCCTATCGCCATGGATATGTTAGACGCTTGTTGAGCTCTTTATGCTCACCCCGTTGCTATATAAATTTTTCAGGGTAGCTTGTCACGCACTGAAAAGCTAGAATTGGGTTAAAGCAGTGAAAGGCTAGAAGATTTTTGAGCTAATCTTTGTTGGATGATGGTTTTTGTTGTATAGTAAACTTTACTTCTGATGTAATGTTAAGGATCTATTGATACTTATGTGTTGTAAAATGTCAAAGGACTACTCATGTGTATGGAATGATAAGTTTAAGATGTGTAAGGATAAGAACTCATGGTAAATAATTATCTTTTTGTGATTGTATATACTTCTATGATTATGGATTTGTGGTGTGGTTGATGTTTAGTTGAGTTGTCTTTGGATTTTGTGAATCTCTGAGTGAAGTGGATTATGATTATGTAATGTACAGGTTTATGAATTGTGAATATTGATTTTTGAATGATTCTTAGTATCCTCAAATTGTTAGATTGGATCCTGGATTGAATTGATGATGAATTATAATATTATTGATTTTTAGACAGGGTCACACTTCCTGAATATGATAATTCAGGGGGCGTGATAGAGTTGGTATCAGAGCATGATTTGAGGATTTCTAAGAATTTTGATATGCTAGATGTGTAATAAATTTTGTGGTTTAGTGATTTCTATTTAGAGACTGATAAAAAGTTTTTTTTATCATTTTTAGGAAGCAAGGATGACTAGGTCATCTGGTTCTCCTATTGCATCTACTTCTGATCAATTGAGTGGAATTATGAAAACTCTAGAGGCAATGACACAAGTAATGCAACAACAAGTCCGACAAGGAAGAAATGATGAAGGTGGGAATTCAAACCAGACTGGGTTGGGAAATGAACAATTTAAGAAGCTTAGTCCTCCCAGTTTTAGTGGTGAGCCTGATCCAATGGTAGCAGAACAATGGATGATGCGGATGGAGAAAATGTTTAATCTCGGATTTTGATGATGAAGTCAATTGTCATTTGTTGTCTAATCTATGTGTTGAGATAAGTGTGCAGGATTAACTACGATGAAAGTTAGACAAGCAGCAGGAGTTGCGCCGGAGTCAAGTTCATGATCATGTTGGGAGTTTGAGAGTTCGACGGAAGTTCGGACGGTCGTCGGAGGTTCTGCGAGAACAGATCCGAGAAGTCCAGAAGCTTGCCAAGCGAAGCTCATCGGAACTCGCCAAGTAGATCATCGCAAAGTCCAGGAGTTTGCCGGAAGTCCGCAGGAGCATCACCGAGGGTTCATCGGATGATCGACGGAAGTTCGCCGGAAACTCGTCGGAAGAAACGATTGACGCACCGAAGCAAAGCTGCAGAAATTGTCTTAGATCTAATCGTAGTTAGCACATTGATTAAGTTGGAAAATGGGAGGTGATCCCATTAGCTTAATCTTAGGGCAATTGGGCTCCTGAAAGACTGAAATTGGGCCGAATGGAGCTAACCATTCGGACCCTGATTGCACCAGGAGGTGCAACCGCCTAGGCCAGGAGGTGGCACCGCCTGGGCTAAGCCTCCCAGCGAGACTGGGCGGTGCAACCGCCCCAGCCAGGAGGTGGCACCTCCTGAGCTCAGTCTTCGAGCTAGACTGGGCGGTGCAACCTCCCTGACAGAGAGGTGGCACCGCCAGAGCTCAGTCTTCGAGCTCTGGCAGAGAGGTGCAACCGCCTTAGTCAAGAGGTGGCACCGCTTGGGGCTCAGTCTCCGAGCCAGACTCAGGAGGTGCAACCGCCCTTGACACAGAGGTGCATCCGCTTGGGCTCAGTCTTCGAGCTCTGCCAGGCGGTGCAACCTCTCCAGTCAGGAGGTGCAACCGCCTGATCACGGAATTCCGGGATTTGATCGTTTTGAGCTCCAAATTTGAATTGGGTTGGGGCCTATAAATACCCCACACATTCAGCACTGAAAAGATACAGACCTACACCGAATTCTTGATCTTTTCTGTGATTCTAAGAGCTCAAATTTGTGTAAAGTCCTAAAGTTCTCCTCTTTCTGTTCTTCAAGTTTTGAGTTGTAAAGAGAGGAGAGAAAGGTCCTATAAGGGTTGTCTCCTAAGCCCATCAAAAGGAGTGAATCTGTAAAAGGGCAGTTGGCCTTCGCCTAATGAAGGAAGGCCTCTAGTTGACGTCGGTGACCTCGTCGGTGGAGGAAGCCAAAAGTGGAGTAGGTCAAGACTGACCGAACCACTCTAAATCTCTGGTTTGCGTTTATTTTGAGCACTTTATCATTACTGCAAACCTCCTAGATAGCTACTGCTCTCTGCGCCTTTACGAACAAGTTTCTAAGTGCTGATCTTTCCGAATCTGCATTCAGACGTAAATCGGTGTTTTCATATATTACAGTTTACGATTACGTTTTGTAACTGCAAACTGTCTTCTGCGCTTTTACGAACGAGTTTCTTTGCAGTTTACATTTACGTTTTGATTCTATTTATAATTGCAAACTGTCTTCTGCAATTTCACGAACGAGTTTCAAGGTTTAGACGAAAATCTGCATTTAGACGTAAAACTGCATTTAGACGTAAATCGGCTTTCCTCGTACAATCATCAGATTTCAGTTTATGTTTACGTCTTGATTTCAACTGCATACTGCCTTCTACGAGTATACAAACGAGTTTCAAAGTTCATACGTAAATCTGCGTTTAGACGTAAATCTGCGTTTAGACGTAAATCTGCGTTTAGACGTAAATCTACGTTTAGACGTAAATCTGCGTTTAGACGTAAATCTGCTTTTTGCAGATTACTTTTTGTGCTGTACAATAGCAGCACACTGTCTTTATACTTCTGCTTAAACTGCGCTTAGACGCAAACTGTGTTTAGATGCAAACTGCGCTTAGACGCAATCTGCGCTTAGACGCAAACTGCGCTTAGACGCAAACTGCGCTTAGACGCAATCTGAGCTTAGACGCAATCTGTATTTAGACGCAAACTGCGTTTAGACGCAAACTGTGTTTAGACGTAAACTGCACTTAATCACAAGTAATCTTAGAATCGGCTTTTGCATCAAAATAGTTTTTATCGAACGAACGCAGCTTTCGTTTTTAATCGCTGAAAGATATCCGCTGCACTAATTCACCCCCCCCCCCCTCTTAGTGCTCTCGATCCTAACAATTGGTATCAGAGCAAGGTTAACTCGCTAACGGATTAAAACCCAAGAGAAATGGCATACGCCGGAAACCAAGAGGGGCATTCTATTACGCGTCCACCCATGTTCAGTGGGACGGACTACACCTACTGGAAGACCCGAATGAGGATCTTTCTTATTTCTATGGATTTTGAACTGTGGAATCTTGTCGAAAACGGATTTTCGAAGTCTTCTCTTCCAATGATCGATTGGAATGATTTGGAGAAGAAGGCTTTCGCTCTTAATACAAAGGCTATGAATGCCTTATTTTGTGCATTTGATAAAAACGAGTTTAACCGTGTTTCAACTTGTGAAACTGCATTTGATATTTGGCACACACTCGAAGTGACCCATGAAGGCACAAGTAGAGTAAAGAGTCAAAAATCAATTTGCTGTTACATTCTTTCGAACTTTTTCGGATGAAACCGAGTGAAACCATTGGCGATATGTTTCCCCGTTTCACGGATGTTGTCAACGGTCTAAAAGGACTCGGAAAGAGCTTTTCGGATTTTGAGCTTGTTAATAAGATACTAAGATCCCTTCCTAAGAGTTGGGATCCTAAAGTCACTGCTATTCAAGAGGCAAAAGATCTGCGAAATTTCCCTCTTGAAGAACTAATCGGGTCATTAATGACCTACGAAATGACTTGTAAAGCTCATGAAGAGCAAGAAGACATCCTTCCAAAGAACAGGAAGGATATGGCACTCAAAACTTCTGAATGCCACTTGAGAGAAAACTCAAGTGATGAGGACTGTGATGATGACTTGGCACTTCTAACAAGAAAGTTTAAAAAGTTCTTTAAAAGAAACAAGTTTAAGAATGATGCAAAAAATAAACTTGAACCTAAGAAGGACCAAGTAATCTGCTATGAATGCAAAAAGCTGGGACACTACAAGAGTGATTGTCCCCAAGTCAAAAGGAGAACATCAAAGAAGAAGGCGCTTCAAGCAACATGGGATAACTCGAGTGCATCCGAAGAAGAGGAGTCCAACACCGAGCAAGTTGCTCATTACGCCTTAATGGCCATCGAAGATGAGGTAACAAATTCAATAGATGCAGATTTTGTTAAATCTCGTATTTTGATGATGAAACTACTTGATATATGTTTATGATTTAATCTACGTTTTGAGTGACGCAGGATGCTTTGATCAGGATGAGACAATTAAAGCAGGAAAATCATGTTGTGCCGGAGGAACATGTCAGAAGATTGGACGTCGGGCCGGTAGATCGGTCGACGTATCGACAGAAGGCTTTGGGCAGTGGACTCGGGCATCGGGCCAAGAAGAGCGGTTATTGTGCCAAGGATATCGGAGTTGCGGAGTCAACTGGCCGATTGGGCAATAGGCCGCAGGAGAGGACGATGCGCCGAAGAATCAGACGAAGCGTCGAGGGACCAATGACATGCCGGACAACTTGGTTAATTGCTTAGGATTAATTGTCTCGATCGAAGTTTTGTTTTAATTGTGCAGGATTAACTATAATAACGATGAAGACATAAAGCGAAACAAAGTGTCGGAGTCAAGCGCGAAGGATTTGTTGAGAGTTCGAGAGTTCGACGGAAGTCCGAAGGTTCGTCGGGAATGCTACCGGAACTAGCCGAGAATGAGTTGGGAGCTTGCCAAAGGGTTTTTCGGAAGCTCACCGGAAGGTTCGTTGGGAGTTCGCGGAGCTCGCCGAGAAAGATCGGAGCTTGCCGAAGAAGCTCATTGGAACTCGCTAAGAACAAATCGTGAAGTCTAGGAGCTTGCCGGGAGTCCGCAGAATGGTTTCCGAGAGTTCATCGGAAGACCGCCGGAAGTTTGCCGGAAGCTCGCCAGAAGAAGTCTTGACTTGCAGACTTTGTAATAGCTTAGAAAATGTCTTTAAAATCATAGTTAGCACATTAATTAGGGTTAGGATTAGGTGTTAATCCTATAACCCAAGTAGGGGCCAATTAGGCCCAAGTTCGGATTGGTTTGGGCCAAGTTTGGAGCCAAACCAAGTGAGCTGAAATAGTGAAAGAGGTGGCACCGCCCCAGCCAGGAGGTGGCACCGCCTGGGCTAAGCCTCCCAGCGAGACTGGGCGGTGCAACCTCCCCAGCCAGGAGGTGGCACCGCCTGAGCTCAGTCTTCGAGCAAGACTGGGCGGTGCAACCTCCCCAGCCAGGAGGTGGCACCGCCTGAGCTCAGTCTTCGAGCAAGACTGGGCGGTGCAACCTCCCTGACAGAGAGGTGGCACCGCCTGAGCTCGGTCTTCGAGCTCTGGCAGAGAGGTGCAACCGCCTCAGTCAAGAGGTGGCACCGCTTGGGCTCAGTCTTCGAGCTCTGCCAGGCGGTGCAACCTCTCCAATCAAGAGGTGCAACCGCCTGATCCCGGAATTCCGGGATTTGATCGTTTTGAGCTCCAAATTTGAATTGGGTTGGGGCCTATAAATACCCCACCCATTCAGCACTGAAAAGATACAGATCCACACCGAATTCTTGATCTTTTCAGTGACTCTAAGAGCTCAAATTTGTGTAAAGTCCTAAAGTTCTCCTCTTCTCTGTTCTTCAAGTCTTGAGTTGTAAAGAGAGGAGAGAAAGGATCTGTAAGGGTTGTCTCCTAAGCCCGTCAAAAGGAGAGAAACTGTAAAAGGGCAGTTGGCCTTCGCCCATTGAAGGAAGGCCCCTAGTTGACGTCGGTGACCTCGCCGGTGGAGGAAGCCAAAAGTGGAGTAGGTCAAGACTGACCGAACCACTCTAAATCTCTGGTTTGCGTTTATTTTGAGCACTTTATCATTACTGCAAACCTCCTACATAGCTACTGCTCTCTGCGCTTTTACGAACAAGCTTCTAAGTTCTAATCTTTCCGAATCTGCATTCAGACGTCAAAAGGTGTTTTCGTACGATCTTTACATTGCAGCTTACATTTACGTCTTGAATCTGTTTGTAACTGTGAACTGTCTTCTGCGCTTTTACGAATGAGTTTCTTTGCAGTTTACATTTACATATTGATTCTATTTATAATTGCAAACTGTCTTCTGCAATTTTACCAACGAGTTTCAACATTTAGACGTAAAACTGCATTTAGACGTAAATCGGCTTTCCTCGCACAATCATCAGATTTCAGTTTACGTTTACGTCTTGATTTCAATTGCATACTGCCTTCTACGAATATACAAACGAGTTTTAAAGTTCAGACGTAAATCTACGTTTTAGACGTAAATCTGCGTTTAGACGTAAATCTGCGTTTAGACGTAAATCTGCGTTTAGACGAAAATCTGCTTTTTGCAGATTACTTTTTGAGCTGTACAATAGCAGCACATTGTCTTTATACTTCTGCTTAAACTGCGCTTAGACGCAAACTGTGTTTAGGCGCAAACTGCGCTTAGACGCAAACCGCGCTTAGACGCAATCTGAGTTTAGACGCAATCTGCATTTAGACGCAAACTGCGTTTAGACGCTAACTGTGTTTAAACGTAAACTGCACTTAATCATAAGTAATCTTAGAATCGGCTTTTGCATCAAAATAGTTTTTATCGAAAGAATGCAGCTTTAGTTTTTAATCGCTGAAAGATTTCCGCTGCACTAATTCACCCCCCCCCCCCTCTTAGTGCTCTCGATCCTAACAATTGGTATCAGAGCGGGGTATTTCTCATTTCGGATTTACACCCGAGAGAAATGGCTCTTCAAGAGGGCTTTTCGGTCTTTCGTCCACCGTTCTTTAATGGATTGGACTACACTTATTAGAAAACTCGAATGAGAGTTTTCTTGATTTCTCTAAATCTGGATTTATGGAATATCATTGAAAACAATTTTCAACTTCCCTCTAAACCGATGAACGAATGGTCGGATTTAGAGAAGAAGTATTTTTCTTTAAACGCAAAGGCTATGAATGCCTTATTTTGCGCTTTGGACAAAAATGAGTTCAATCGGGTTTCTTTGTGCGAAACGGCTTTCGATATTTGGCGCACTCTTGAAATCACGCACGAGGGAACTAGTAGAGTCAAAGACTCGAAAGTTAATATTTTACTGCATGATTTCGAGCTTTTTCATATGAAACCAAGCGAAACCGTTGTTGACATGTACACCCGTTTTACGGATGTCGTCAATGGTTTAAAATCACTTGGTAAAAGCTTTTCGGATTTTGAACTCGTTAACAAAGTTTTGCGCTCACTTTCTAAAACTTGGGATTCAAAAGTAACTGCTATTCAAGAATCGAAAAACTTGAACCAATTTCCACTTGAAGAACTAATTGGTTCATTGATCACATATGAAATGGTGCACAATGCACATGATGAACATGTTGAACACAATCACCTTCCAAAGAATAGGAAGGATTTGGAAGTCTGGACAAATGAATGCCACTTGAGCGATGACTCAAGTGATGAGGACAATGATGAACAAAACAACCTTCCAAAGAACAGGAAGGATTTGGGACATAGAACATTTGAAGACCACTCGAGCATAAGCTCAAGTGATGGTGAACTTAAACTACAAATGAAACGAAAATTAAAAAGCAAAAAGAATCGAACTACTTGCTTTAAACGCAAGAAGAAGAACAAAAATTGGGACGAATCGAGCTCGTCCGAAGAAGAGGAAGTCAACAAAAGCAAGGCGGCAAACTACGCCTTAATAGCCTACAATGATGAGGTAATCGAAATCCCCCTAATTTATTTTGAAATTACTTGATGCTTTCATGATGTATTTTTCTCTTTTAGTTTAGAATTAATTTTCTTAAAAATTACATGTTAAAAAAAAAAAAAAAATTTATGATCATACTAAGTAATTTCGAAAATGATAATATTATAAACAAATAAAATGATCTTGATTGAAAATATGAAATCATGGTTAAGAAGTAACAATGTGTATTACGTTGATTTCCATTGTTATTTCTCGATTTTGATTAAAGATCATGTTTGATTTAAAGAAATGCATAATGATGAAATTAAATATTTTGATTAACAATTTTATGCATGAGATTTTAAGCCGATGATAAGCATGTGTTGTGCAGGATTAACAATGATAACGATGAAGACATAAAGCGAAACAAAGTGTCGGAGTCAAGCGCGAAGGATTTGTTGCGAGTTCGAGAGTTCGACGGAAGTCCGAAGGTTCGTCGGGAATGCTACCGGAACTAGCCGAGAATGAGTTGGGAGCTTGCCGAAGGGTTTTTCGGAAGCTCGCCGGAAGGTTCGTTGGGAGTTCGCGGAGCTCGCCGAGAAAGATCGGAGCTTGCCGAAGAAGCTCGTTGGAACTCGCTAAGAACAAATCGTGAAGTCTAGGAGCTTGCCGGGAGTCCGCAGAATGGTTTCCGAGAGTTCATCGGAAGACCGCCGGAAGTTTGCCGGAAGCTCGCCAGAAGAAGTCTTGACTTGCAGACTTTGTAATAGCTTAGAAAATATCTTTAAAATCATAGTTAGCACATTAATTAGGGTTAGGATTAGGTGTTAATCCTATAACCCAAGTAGGGGCCAATTAGGCCCAAGTTCGGATTGGTTTGGGCCAAGTTTGGAGCCAAACCAAGTGAGCTGAAATAGTGAAAGAGGTGGCACCGCCCCAGCCAGGAGGTGGCACCGCCTGGGCTAAGCCTCCCAGCGAGACTGGGCGGTGCAACCTCCCCAGCCAGGAGGTGGCACCGCCTGAGCTCAGTCTTCGAGCAAGACTGGGCGGTGCAACCTCCCCAGCCAGGAGGTGGCACCGCCTGAGCTCAGTCTTCGAGCAAGACTGGGCGGTGCAACCTCCCTGACAGAGAGGTGGCACCGCCTGAGCTCGGTCTTCGAGCTCTGGCAGAGAGGTGCAACCGCCTCAGTCAAGAGGTGGCACCGCTTGGGCTCAGTCTTCGAGCTCTGCCAGGCGGTGCAACCTCTCCAATCAAGAGGTGCAACCGCCTGATCCCGGAATTCCGGGATTTGATCGTTTTGAGCTCCAAATTTGAATTGGGTTGGGGCCTATAAATACCCCACCCATTCAGCACTGAAAAGATACAGATCCACACCGAATTCTTGATCTTTTCAGTGACTCTAAGAGCTCAAATTTGTGTAAAGTCCTAAAGTTCTCCTCTTCTCTGTTCTTCAAGTCTTGAGTTGTAAAGAGAGGAGAGAAAGGATCTGTAAGGGTTGTCTCCTAAGCCCGTCAAAAGGAGAGAAACTGTAAAAGGGCAGTTGGCCTTCGCCCATTGAAGGAAGGCCCCTAGTTGACGTCGGTGACCTCGCCGGTGGAGGAAGCCAAAAGTGGAGTAGGTCAAGACTGACCGAACCACTCTAAATCTCTGGTTTGCGTTTATTTTGAGCACTTTATCATTACTGCAAACCTCCTACATAGCTACTGCTCTCTGCGCTTTTACGAACAAGCTTCTAAGTTCTAATCTTTCCGAATCTGCATTCAGACGTCAAAAGGTGTTTTCGTACGATCTTTACATTGCAGCTTACATTTACGTCTTGAATCTGTTTGTAACTGTGAACTGTCTTCTGCGCTTTTACGAATGAGTTTCTTTGCAGTTTACATTTACATATTGATTCTATTTATAATTGCAAACTGTCTTCTGCAATTTTACCAACGAGTTTCAACATTTAGACGTAAAACTGCATTTAGACGTAAATCGGCTTTCCTCGCACAATCATCAGATTTCAGTTTACGTTTACGTCTTGATTTCAATTGCATACTGCCTTCTACGAATATACAAACGAGTTTTAAAGTTCAGACGTAAATCTACGTTTTAGACGTAAATCTGCGTTTAGACGTAAATCTGCGTTTAGACGTAAATCTGCGTTTAGACGAAAATCTGCTTTTTGCAGATTACTTTTTGAGCTGTACAATAGCAGCACATTGTCTTTATACTTCTGCTTAAACTGCGCTTAGACGCAAACTGTGTTTAGGCGCAAACTGCGCTTAGACGCAAACCGCGCTTAGACGCAATCTGAGTTTAGACGCAATCTGCATTTAGACGCAAACTGCGTTTAGACGCTAACTGTGTTTAAACGTAAACTGCACTTAATCATAAGTAATCTTAGAATCGGCTTTTGCATCAAAATAGTTTTTATCGAAAGAATGCAGCTTTAGTTTTTAATCGCTGAAAGATTTCCGCTGCACTAATTCACCCCCCCCCCCCTCTTAGTGCTCTCGATCCTAACAATTGGTATCAGAGCGGGGTATTTCTCATTTCGGATTTACACCCGAGAGAAATGGCTCTTCAAGAGGGCTTTTCGGTCTTTCGTCCACCGTTCTTTAATGGATTGGACTACACTTATTAGAAAACTCGAATGAGAGTTTTCTTGATTTCTCTAAATCTGGATTTATGGAATATCATTGAAAACAATTTTCAACTTCCCTCTAAACCGATGAACGAATGGTCGGATTTAGAGAAGAAGTATTTTTCTTTAAACGCAAAGGCTATGAATGCCTTATTTTGCGCTTTGGACAAAAATGAGTTCAATCGGGTTTCTTTGTGCGAAACGGCTTTCGATATTTGGCGCACTCTTGAAATCACGCACGAGGGAACTAGTAGAGTCAAAGACTCGAAAGTTAATATTTTACTGCATGATTTCGAGCTTTTTCATATGAAACCAAGCGAAACCGTTGTTGACATGTACACCCGTTTTACGGATGTCGTCAATGGTTTAAAATCACTTGGTAAAAGCTTTTCGGATTTTGAACTCGTTAACAAAGTTTTGCGCTCACTTTCTAAAACTTGGGATTCAAAAGTAACTGCTATTCAAGAATCGAAAAACTTGAACCAATTTCCACTTGAAGAACTAATTGGTTCATTGATCACATATGAAATGGTGCACAATGCACATGATGAACATGTTGAACACAATCACCTTCCAAAGAATAGGAAGGATTTGGAAGTCTGGACAAATGAATGCCACTTGAGCGATGACTCAAGTGATGAGGACAATGATGAACAAAACAACCTTCCAAAGAACAGGAAGGATTTGGGACATAGAACATTTGAAGACCACTCGAGCATAAGCTCAAGTGATGGTGAACTTAAACTACAAATGAAACGAAAATTAAAAAGCAAAAAGAATCGAACTACTTGCTTTAAACGCAAGAAGAAGAACAAAAATTGGGACGAATCGAGCTCGTCCGAAGAAGAGGAAGTCAACAAAAGCAAGGCGGCAAACTACGCCTTAATAGCCTACAATGATGAGGTAATCGAAATCCCCCTAATTTATTTTGAAATTACTTGATGCTTTCATGATGTATTTTTCTCTTTTAGTTTAGAATTAATTTTCTTAAAAATTACATGTTAAAAAAAAAAAAAAAATTTATGATCATACTAAGTAATTTCGAAAATGATAATATTATAAACAAATAAAATGATCTTGATTGAAAATATGAAATCATGGTTAAGAAGTAACAATGTGTATTACGTTGATTTCCATTGTTATTTCTCGATTTTGATTAAAGATCATGTTTGATTTAAAGAAATGCATAATGATGAAATTAAATATTTTGATTAACAATTTTATGCATGAGATTATAAGCCGATGATAAGCATGTGTTGTGCAGGATTAACAATGATAACGATGAAGACATAAAGCGAAACAAAGTGTCGGAGTCAAGCGCGAAGGATTTGTTGCGAGTTCGAGAGTTCGACGGAAGTCCGAAGGTTCGTCGGGAATGCTACCGGAACTAGCCGAGAATGAGTTGGGAGCTTGCCGAAGGGTTTTTCGGAAGCTCGCCGGAAGGTTCGTTGGGAGTTCGCGGAGCTCGCCGAGAAAGATCGGAGCTTGCCGAAGAAGCTCGTTGGAACTCGCTAAGAACAAATCGTGAAGTCTAGGAGCTTGCCGGGAGTCCGCAGAATGGTTTCCGAGAGTTCATCGGAAGACCGCCGGAAGTTTGCCGGAAGCTCGCCAGAAGAAGTCTTGACTTGCAGACTTTGTAATAGCTTAGAAAATATCTTTAAAATCATAGTTAGCACATTAATTAGGGTTAGGATTAGGTGTTAATCCTATAACCCAAGTAGGGGCCAATTAGGCCCAAGTTCGGATTGGTTTGGGCCAAGTTTGGAGCCAAACCAAGTGAGCTGAAATAGTGAAAGAGGTGGCACCGCCCCAGCCAGGAGGTGGCACCGCCTGGGCTAAGCCTCCCAGCGAGACTGGGCGGTGCAACCTCCCCAGCCAGGAGGTGGCACCGCCTGAGCTCAGTCTTCGAGCAAGACTGGGCGGTGCAACCTCCCCAGCCAGGAGGTGGCACCGCCTGAGCTCAGTCTTCGAGCAAGACTGGGCGGTGCAACCTCCCTGACAGAGAGGTGGCACCGCCTGAGCTCGGTCTTTGAGCTCTGGCAGAGAGGTGCACCGCCTCAGTCAAGAGGTGGCACCGCCTGGGCTCAGTCTTCGGGCTCTACCAGGCGGTGCAACCTCTCCAGTCAAGAGGTGCAACCGCCTGATCCCGGAATTCCGGGATTTGATCGTTTTGAGCTCCAAATTTGAATTGGGTTGGGGCCTATAAATACCCCACCCATTCAGCACTGAAAAGATACAGATCCACACCGAATTCTTGATCTTTTCAGTGACTCTAAGAGCTCAAATTTGTGTAAAGTCCTAAAGTTCTCCTCTTCTCTGTTCTTCAAGTCTTGAGTTGTAAAGAGAGGAGAGAAAGGATCTGTAAGGGTTGTCTCCTGAGCCCGTCAAAAGGAGAGAAACTGTAAAAGGGCAGTTGGCCTTCGCCCATTGAAGGAAGGCCCCTAGTTGACGTCGGTGACCTCTCCGGTGGAGGAAGCCAAAAGTGGAGTAGGTCAAGACTGACCGAACCACTCTAAATCTCTGGTTTGCGTTTATTTTGAGCACTTTATCATTACTGCAAACCTCCTACATAGCTACTGCTCTCTGCGCTTTTACGAACAAGCTTCTAAGTTCTAATCTTTCCGAATCTGCATTCAGACGTCAAAAGGTGTTTTCGTACGTTCTTTACATTGCAGCTTACATTTACGTCTTGAATTTGTTTGTAACTGCGAACTGTCTTCTGCGCTTTTACGAACGAGTTTCTTTGCAGTTTACATTTACATATTGATTCTATTTATAACTGCAAACTGTCTTCTGTAATTTTACCAACGAGTTTCAACATTTAGACGTAAAATTGCATTTAGACGTAAATCGGCTTTCCTCGCACAATCATCAGATTTCAGTTTACGTTTACGTCTTGATTTCAATTGCATACTACCTTCTGCGAATATACAAACGAGTTTTAAAGTTCAGACGTAAATCTATGTTTTAGACGTAAATCTGCGTTTAGACGTAAATCTGCGTTTAGACGTAAATCTGCTTTTTGCAGATTACTTTTTGAGCTGTACAATAGCAGCACATTGTCTTTATACTTCTGCTTAAACTGCGCTTAGACGCAAACTGTGTTTAGGCGCAAACTGCGCTTAGACGCAATCTGCGCTTAGACGCAAACTGCGCTTAGACCCAATCTGAGTTTAGACGCAATCTGCATTTAGACGCAAACTACGTTTAGACGCTAACTGTGTTTAAACGTAAACTGCACTTAATCATAAGTAATCTTAGAATCGGCTTTTGCATCAAAATAGTTTTTATCGAAAGAACGCAGCTTTAGTTTTTAATCGCTGAAAGATTTCCGCTGCACTAATTAACCCCCCCCCCTCTTAGTGCTCTCGATCCTAACAGATTTATCATTCGATGAATTATTAAATGCTTTCCATGAATTGTTTGATGAGTGTAAGACTATCAGTAGTAAATACAAATTGCTAAAAAAAGGAGCATGATAGTCTTATTTGTAATTTCGATAAGTTAAATGCTGAACATCATGATAGTTTAAGCCCATGCATAAAATGCCATGATCTAGAAACTCTCCAAAAAGAAAACTTGCTACTTAAGGACACCTTGAAGAAATTCGAGGTTGGTAGCAAGTCATTGAACATGATCCTTACAAACAAGGGTCACGTTCCCAAAAGAAGTGGAATTGGATTCGTGAGAAGTCCTCACCAAAATCCAACCACCTTCATAAAAGGCTCCATCTTACATATTCAACATCAAGACAAATGTAACTTCTGTTGTAAATTTGGACACAAGACACATTGTTGTCCATTCAAGAAAATAAGTCCAAACAAATTGATTTGAGTTCCTAAAGGAACCATGACAAATTCTATGCAACATGATAAGAAATGTAGATCTATTTATGAGGCACCCAAAAGCAAATGGGTACCTAAACATCATCCTTTCTTGTAGAAAACTAAACCATCGCAAGCTAGGAGCAAGAGATGGTACCTTGATAGTGGATGCTCAAGGCATATGACCGGAAATCCATCTCAATTCTCTAAGCTCACTAGCATAGACGAAGGATATGTCACCTTCGGAGACAACAACAAGGGTAAAATCATTGGCAAAGGAACCATAGGTAACAAATCCAACTTCTCTATTGAAGATGTTTTGCTAGTTGATGGTTTAAAACATAACCTCTTGAGCATTAGTCAATTATGTGATAAAGGATATATTATAAGATTTGAATCTAATGCTTGCATCATTGAAAAACCACACAAAAATATATCTATGATTGCATTGAAACAAAATAACGTATACACTATTGACATCAATGATTTGTGTAATGAAATGTGTTTTTCTGCTTTGAATGAGGATGCTTGGATATGGCATAGAAGATTAGGTCATGCTAGCATGAAACTAATCACTCAAATATCATCCAAAGAACTTGTAAGAGGAATTCCTCATATCAAGTTCATCAAAGATAATGTATGTGATGCTTGCCAATTAGGTAAACAAATTAAGAGTAGCTTCAAATCTAAAAATCAAATAAGCACCTCTAGGCCCTTACAATTGATCCATATGGACTTGTTCGGACCAATCTCCACATCAAGCCTAGGAGGTAGCAAATACGCCTTCGTCATCGTGGATGACTATAGCAGATACACATGGACTTACTTCTTAAAACAGAAAAGTGAGTGCCTTAGATCTTTTACCAAGTTTTGCAAACTTGTTCAGAATGAGAAAGGGTCTATGATTTCATCAATTAGAAGTGATCATGGTGGTGAATTTCAAAACCATGATTTCCAGAAATTTTGTGAACTCAATGGATACAACCATAATTTCTCTACTCCTAGAAATCCTCAACAAAATGGAGTTGTAGAAAGAAAAAATCGAAATTTACAAGAAATGGCAAGAACCATGTTGAATGAACACAACCTACCCAAATATTTTTGGGCCGAAGCCGTAAATACTGCATGCTACATTTTGAATAGAGTTTTAGTAAGACCTCTACTATCCAAAACTCCCTATGAGTTATGGAACAATAAAAAACCCAATGTTTCATATTTTAATGTCTTTGGGTGTAAGTGTTTTATCTTAAATGAAAAGGACAACTTAGGAAAATTTGATGCTAAATCCGATGAAGGAATCTTTCTTGGTTATTCTACTATTTCTAAGGCCTTTCGTATCTTCAATAAAAGAACTTTAATTATCGAAGAATCCGTTCATGTTGTTTTCAATGAGATTTTCGAAATCACGAAAAATGATCTTGACGAAGATGTTAATTTTGATTCCTTGAATTTAAATGAAACCCCTTCTCCAACTAGCAACTTGGATGCATCCACTCCCGAAATATCCTTACCCAAGGATTGGAAGTATGTAGATGCTCATCCCAAGGAGCTAATCTTAGGAGACACGTCAAAGGGGGTTCAAACACGATCTTCTCTTAAAACTTTTTGTGCAAACGCCGCCTTTCTCTCCCAAATTGAACCCAAATGCGTTGACGAAGCCATGAAAGATGATTCATGGATTATCGCAATGCAAGATGAATTGAATCAATTTGAGAGAAATGAGGTGTGGAAGCTTGTTCCTAGGCCAAATGACCATTTAGTTATTGGTACTAAATGGGTTTTCAGAAACAAGCAAGATGAAAATGGTATCGTGGTTAAAAATAAGGCTAGATTAGTGGCCAAAGGTTTCAACCAAGAAGAAGGTATCGATTACGAAGAAACCTTCGCACCTGTGGCTCGATTGGAAGCCATAAGGATGCTCTTTGCCTACGCTAGTAGTAATAATTTTAAGTTATTTCAAATGGATGTTAAAAGCGCTTTTCTAAATGGCTTTATTTCCGAAGAAGTTTATGTTGAACAACCTCCTGGATTTGAAAATAATAGCCTCCCTAATCATGTGTTTAGATTAACTAAAGCTCTCTATGGTTTAAAACAAGCCCCAAGGGCTTGGTATGAGAGACTTAGTTCTTTTCTTATCAAAAATAACTTTACAAAAGGCAAGGTTGATACTACATTGTTTATAAAAAATTTTGAAAATAATTTTCTCATTGTTCATATTTATGTTGATGATATTATCTTTGGCTCTACAAATGAATCTCTTTGTGAATCTTTTGCTAAAACTATGAGTCTTGAATTCGAAATGAGCTTAATGGGAGAATTAACATTCTTCTTAGGTTTACAAATCAAACAACCAAGCAATGGCATCTTTATTAGTCAAACTAAATATGCCATGAATTTATTAAAAAGGTTTAATATGAACAACTCAAAGGCTAGTAACACTCCTATGAGCACCTCCACTAAGTTAGAAATTGATGAAAGTGGAGAAAGCTTTGATCAAAAAACTTATAGGGGTATGATAGTAAGTTTACTTTACCTTACTGCCACCAGACCAGACATCATGTTCAGTGTAGGACTTTGTGCTAGATTTCAATCAAACCCTAAGATATCTCATCTCAAAGCAGTTAAAAGAATACTTAGATATCTTCACTGGCTGTAGACTAGATAGAAAAAGCACATCAGGATCATGTCAATTTTTAGGACAAGCCCTTGTTTCCTGGTCATCTAAGAAACAAAGCTCGGTTGCTCTATCAACAACCGAAGCTGAATATATTGTAGCAAGTGCATGCTGTGCACAAGTTGTATGGATGAAAAACACTTTAGAAGATTACAAAGTTAATCTTAAAGATATTCCCATTAAATGTGATAACACGAGTGCAATATGCTTAACTAAGAATCCTATACAACACTCAAGAACAAAACATATTGATATTAGATATCACTTTATACGAGATCATGTCACTAATCATGACGTAACCATAGAGTTCATTGATACAAAACATCAACTAGCTGATATTTTTACAAAACCTCTAAGTGAAGAACAATTTGATTTCATTCGAAGAGAATTAGGAATGTTGATGTGTCCGAATAGATAATTTTGTTAAAATTATTTTTCGGACTATATTGAATAATCAAATCACTTGATTGCCATGTTTCTATGATTATATGTGAAAATCTGCAACGAAATCTTGTCCGAATGCATCTTATTTATTCGAATGCTATAAAACAGATTTTCTCGTACACTTTCATGAAAAATAAGTTTCTGAAATAGATTTGATGAAGTGATTCATGTGTATGTATTCCATCCTGCAAAATCTTTACATAGACAATGGATTATAACAAAAAGGGGAAGAAGTATTTAAAGCAATCTATGTAAAATTCCTCTATAAGCTTGCTATTATTATTTTCCTGGTATCATAATTACTATGCTTTTTGTTGATGACAAAGGGGGAGATATATGAATTGATAAACACTGCCATGATTGGAAATACTATGAGTGATGCTATAAACATTGCTATGATTATGCCATCCTTGCATCACCAAGAGATATATGAACATGTGCTAAAGTTTGCATTATGCCCTAAGTTGATATCTTATCATGTGAAGAAAATGGAAAACTTGCTAATGTGTGCATCATGTAATAGTGCTTCACAGCTTTATATGATAATGTTCAAACTACATGATGAATAGTTACAAACACAATCATACAAACTTGATGATGTATGTCAAGCCTTGACATCATCTTTGAAGAGATACATCATGATGAGTATCATGATAGGAGTATTGATAAGTTTAGCTGATCTAACTTATCAATATGTCACTTGAATTCTTAGGTCTTGAATTCAAGGTTGACTTATCTCAACTATGGCATATAGACAGGGGGAGTTAAGGATAACTCCATTATCAATTGATTGTCATCATCAAAAAGGGGGAGATTGTTGAATCTCGGATTTTGATGATGAAGTCAATTGTCATTTGTTGTCTAATCTATGTGTTGAGATAAGTGTGCAGGATTAACTACGATGAAAGTTAGACAACCAGCAGGAGTTGCGCCGGAGTCAAGTTCATGATCACATTGGGAGTTCGAGAGTTCGACGGAAGTTCAGACGGTCGTCGGAGGTTCTGCGAGAACAGATCCGAGAAGTCCAGAAGCTTGCCAAGCGAAGCTCGTCGGAACTCGCCAAGTGGATCATCGCAAAGTCCAGGAGTTTGCCGGAAGTCCGTAGGAGCATCACCGAGGGTTCATCGGATGATCGACGGAAGTTCGCCGGAAGAAGCGATTGACGCACTGAAGCAAAGCTGCAGAAATTGTCTTAGATCTAATCGTAGTTAGCACGTTGACTAAGTTGGAAAATGGGAGGTGATCCCATTAGCTTAATCTTGGGGTAATTGGGCCCCTGAAAGACTGAAATTGGGCCGAATGGAGCTAACCATTCGGACCCTGATTGCACCAGGAGGTGCAACCGCCTAGGCCAGGAGGTGGCACCGCCTGGGCTAAGCCTCCCAGCGAGACTAGGCGGTGCAACCGCCCCAGCCAGGAGGTGGCACCGCCTGAGCTCAGTCTTCGAGCTAGACTGGGCGGTGCAACCTCCCTGACAGAGAGGTGGCACCGCCTGAGCTCAGTCTTCGAGCTCTGGCAGAGAGGTGCAACCGCCTCAGTCAAGAGGTGGCACCGCCTGGGGCTTAGTCTCCGAGCCAGACTCAGGAGGTGCAACCGCCCCTGACACAGAGGTGCAACCACCTGGGCTCAGTCTTCGAGCTCTGCCAGGCGGTGCAACCTCTCTAGTCAGGAGGTGCAACTGCCTGATCTCGGAATTCCGGGATTTGATCGTTTTGAGCTCCAAATTTGGATTGGGTTGGGGCCTATAAATACCCCACCCATTCAGCACTGAAAAGATACAGACCTACATCGAATTCTTGATCTTTTCTGTGATTCTAAGAGCTCAAATTTGTGTAAAGTCCTAAAGTTCTCCTCTTTCTGTTCTTCAAGTTTTGAGTTGTAAAGAGAGGAGAGAAAGGTACTGTAAGGGTTGTCTCCTGAGCCCATCAAAAGGAGTGAATCTGTAAAAGGGCAGTTGGCCTTCGCCTATTGAAGGAAGGCCTCTAGTTGACGTCGGTGACCTCGTCGGTGGAGGAAGCCAAAAGTGGAGTAGGTCAAGACTGACCGAACCACTCTAAATCTCTGGTTTGCGTTTATTTTGAGCACTTTATCATTACTGCAAACCTCCTACATAGCTACTGCTCTCTGTGCCTTTACGAACAAGTTTCTAAGTGCTGATCTTTCCGAATCTGCATTCAGACGTAAATCGGTGTTTTCATACATTATAGTTTACGATTACGTTTTGTAACTGCAAACTGTCTTCTGCACTTTTACGAACGAGTTTCTTTGCTGTTTACATTTACGTTTTGATTCTATTTATAACTGCAAACTGTCTTCTGCAATTTCACGAACGAGTTTCAAGGTTTAGACGAAAATCTGCATTTAGACGTAAAACTGCATTTAGACGTAAATCGGCTTTCCTCGTACAATCATCAGATTTTAGTTTACGTTTACGTCTTGATTTCAACTGCATACTGCCTTCTGCGAGTCTACAAACGAGTTTCAAAGTTCAGACGTAAATCTGCGTTTAGACGTAAATCTGCTTTTTGCAGATTACTTTTTGTGCTGTACAATAGCAGCACACTGTCTTTATACTTTTGCTTAAATTGCACTTAGACGCAAACTGTGTTTAGACGCAAACTGCGCTTAGACGCAATCTGCGCTTAGACGCAAACTGCGCTTAGACGCAATCTGAGCTTAGACGCAATCTGCATTTAGACGCAAACTGCGTTTAGACGCAAACTGTGTTTAGACGTAAACTGCACTTAATCATAAGTAATCTTAGAATCGGCTTTTGCATCAAAATAGTTTTTATCAAACGAACGCAGCTTTCATTTTTAATCGCTGAAAGATATCCGCTGCACTAATTCACCCCCCCCCCCCTCTTAGTGCTCTCGATCCTAACAGAAAATATTTGATGTTTTAAATTGCCCAGATGATAAGAAGGTTTCTCTTGCTACCTTCATGCTAGAAGGAGAGGCTAAGCATTGGTGGCGAACCATGAAGAGGATTTCTGAAGCTCGACAGGAGCCAATCACTTGGAAGGTATTTACAGAAAAGTTCAATGATAAATATTTTCCAGATTGTATCAGAGAGCAGAAAGAATTGGAATTCCTGAATCTCATCCAGGGAAATTTGACAGTAGCCAAATATGAGTCTAAATTCACCGAGCTCTCTAGATTTGCCACACATATGATTGATGATGAATATAGGAAAGCAAGAAGATTTGAAAGAGGATTAAGACCGGCAATAAGAAGCCGGATATCAGCTTTAAAACTCCAAGTATACACTGAAGTAGTAGAAAGAGCTTTCATACTTGAAAAAGACTTGGAGGAGATCTAAGAAATCAGGGACAAGAATAGAAAGGATAAGTTTGTTGGTAAAAGTAAGAGAGGAAATGAAGCAGAAAGAAGTAACGAGAAGGTAAAGGTACCTAGATTTGAGAAAGGAACTCCATCGCAAAGAACTCTATCGTGTACAAAATGTGGACGTAATCATGAAACAAGTGAGTGTTTTTGGGTGACTGGAGCCTGTTTTGCCTGTGGAAAGTTAGATCATAAAGTCAGAGACTGCCCACTAAACAAGAAGAAAGAGCCACTACTCCCTAAGCCGACAGCCCATGCTAGAGTATATGCTATCAAAGAACAAGATTCCAGAGCCTCTGAATCAGTGGTTGAAGGTATTCTACATGTTTCTAATAGAAATGCAAAAGTTTTGTTTGATCCTGGCTCCAACTTGTCTTTTGTTTCACAATATTTTGCTTGTCACTTGGGCATTCAACCTAAACCACTAGATTATTTGCTACACGTAACTACTGTTGTTGGGGATTCCTTGACAACAAATCTGGTTTATCCTCATCTTTTCGCCGAAAGAGATATGACAAATTTAGAGGACTAAATTTTATTCTAAGGAGGGGAGAGTGTAACATCCCCCATTTTTAAAAATTTAGTAAAATATTTGTTTGTAAAAATAAGGATTATTTAATAATTATTTTATATTAAATAATATTATATTAAAGTTTATGGCTAAGGACCTAAGAGTAAATATTAAAATTTTGATATGATTTATAGAATATTCGGAATTGAATAAATAAAAATAAAATAAAATAAAAATTAGTGGACATGTGTCACTAGCTAGCTTAATGATGCCACCTAAGTTTGCCCTAAGGATGACACCTAGCACTTTTCATGCATGCTTGCCACCTTGAAACTTTGCAACTCTTGTGTTAACCAAAAGTAATTAAGTAAGAGATTAAAGGAGAAACTAAATGTAACCTTCAGATGCTGCATCCAACGTGAGTTTAAGAAGAGAAGAGAAGGGAAGAAGAAGAAGAGGAATTGAAGAAGAAGATTTGATTGAGGTTTTGCATCAACTCCCCCCATTTGGGAATCAAATTTGTTTAAGGCAAGTGTTCTAATCTCTTCCTACAGAATTCCTAATCTTTGTTTTCCTTTTAATTCTTCATAATGCAAAAGATTTCAGCTTAGTACCAAACCGTTCTTTCCTTTTGATACAAATCCATGAATCTGAAATTTTTTTGGTAATCTGACCTCTATTCAATGTTTCGGTCATAACATTTTGTAATAAACTCTGATTTAGACAAAACCTATTCCATTTGAAAGTAGACTCAAATATCTTTATTTTGACACTAAGATTGAATGATTCGGAGTTTAAATGCCTACTAAGACTTCTGTTTCAATTAACCCTACAGATTCTGCAAAATAGGGACTGAAATTTCTGACCTTCTATTACTAAATTGCTCATAACTCTCTAGAGAAAATTGTGAACTAAGCAAAACTTAGTTCTTTGGAAACTAGATTCGTGTATCTTTCTTTTGACATGTAGTTGGAAATTTTGAAGCATGTTTGCCTTCTGAAACTTCTGTTTAAATCGATTCTATCAAGTCTGCAAAACAGGGATGATCATTTCTGACCTTCCTTTACTCTATTTGTTGTACATTCCTGTTAATAACTCAAAAAATTATGAATCTGAGTTCATCGGAAAATAGATTGATACAGCTTTCCAATGACACCTATTTTTAGTGATTTGGAGCATATTTGGTCACTCAAACAATTCAGAAACTATACCATTCAAATCCTATCATAATTGAAAACTTTGTTGGGATTTACCTATTCAATTTTCATCCTATTGGAAAATTGATTTCTGCTAAATTCTTCTTCAATTGAGCTTTATATTAGTCCTTTGAAGTTCTTGTATTGTTCATCCTGAAATTATTGAATATCTGAAATTTATTATGTAATGCTTTGCTTGCATTTCCTTGTTTGATAAAGGCACATGCATATCTTCGTTGTTCCGCTTGTGCTTCTGATATGTGTCAATGTTATAATTCATACTAACCTTTTTGTACTCTGGTGTTTTGTGGGATATTATGAACCTTTGACAGAAATGGTAAAGGGAGTTATGCTTAGAGCCCGCGATTGCTCTACCGGCCCCATTGACTTCACTCAGACGTGGGTGGATGGAGCTCCTAGACGTGGGAGACTTATGCGTGGTCATCCAGAAATGGATGGACCATATTATGTTATGATCCCACTTCACCTTCTATCTGTTTGATATAAAATTCAGAGCCGACCTAGCACTTGGGCAGGGTGAGAGGGCTCGAGTAGGAAAGGGCTACCCGTGGATGGAGTCGAGAACTCATCACGGCGTGGAGCCACCACTGAGTTAATCCTCACATGCACTATGCTAGAGTACGACGTTTGAGCTTCTATTTCATATTTGTTCTTTGATATATTCTGAAATGCTTCTTATGCTTCCGAAATATTTCCATATGCCATTGATATCTAAAATGCTCTTTACGTCTTTGTTATGCCTTGAAATTACCATATGTCATCGATATGCTCCTTATGCCAATGATATGCTCCAATTTCCTTTCTCCTATTGTTATGTCTAATGCCTATTTTGAACGAGGTAAACCTTTGTGATTTTATATCAAATGAGATGACTTCAAATGAACACTTGTATTTCTACTTTTGTATCTTGATACTAAGCTTGCTTGAACTTCTCCTATCGCCATGGATATGTTAGACGCTTGCTGAGCTCTTTATGCTCACCCCGTTGTTATATAAATTTTTCAGGGTAGCTTGTCACGCACTGAAAAGCTAGAATTGGGTTAAAGCAGTGAAAGGCTAGAAGATTTTTGAGCTAATCTTTGTTGGATGATGGTTTTTGTTGTATAGTAAACTTTACTTCTGATGTAATGTTAAGGATCTATTGATACTTATGTGTTGTAAAATGTCAAAGGACCGCTCATGTGTATGGAATGATAAGTTTAAGATGTGTAAGGATAAGAACTCATGGTAAATAATTATCTTTTTGTGATTGTATATACTTCTATGATTATGGATTTGTGGTGTGGTTGATGTTTAGTTGAGTTGTCTTTGGATTTTGTGAATCTCTGAGTGAAGTGGATTATGATTATGTAATGTACAGGTTTATGAATTGTGAATATTGATTTTTGAATGATTCTTAGTATCCTCAAATTGTTAGATTGGATCCTGGATTGAATTGATGATGAATTATAATATTATTGATTTTTAGACAGGCTCACACTTCCTGAATGTGATAATTCCGGGGGCGTGACAACAGCCTTGTCCGAATGCATGAAAGTGTTAATTTCATTTTCGGATTCTCTTAACTATTGGTATCCTAACAATTGGATTTTCGAATTATCCTCTTCCAGACTTAATAAGCATATATCATATCAAGTTTAATTCATATCATTGATTTTTGACATATGGAATCAACTAGCAAATACATCTCTCGTACACTTATTATGTGAACAATATTTTGTTTTGAGAAATGGATTTGATGAAATGATTCCTGCTTATAAATTCTTTCTTGAAAAAGGAAGTCATTTTTACGTACAAGGATTTGATTCACATACATATCTTGATACTTGTAAAAATGAAGCATGCTTTAATATCTTATCAATTTTAACTTCATTCGAGTAAACTCAGAAATAGCTTTCCTCCTTCATGCAAAAAGATTATAACAAATAAAAAGAAAGAAGTATTCAAAGCAATCTACGTATCATGCCTTCCTTTATATGCTTGATTTCCTATCACTTACTATTGAAAAATAACATGAACCCAGTAAAGGCATGAACAATTATCGCACTTATGCTCAAGATTTGCTTATATTATTCTCCTGGTATCACAACTACCATGCTTTTTGTTGATGACAAAGGGGGAGAAATATATGAATTGATGCTATGAACACTGATGCTATGATTATGCCAAGCTTGCATCATCAAGAGATATATGAATTAATATGATTGCCATATTTGCAATGCTTGCATCATCAAGAGATATATGAATTGATGTTATGATTGCCAAATTTGCATTATGCCATATTTGCATCATGCATTAAGATATCAAGAACTTGTATCATAATTTTACGCGTTGATATCTTACCATGTGATGAAATGCTACAATTGATAAACACTTGAAATGTTTGTGTTACGATATCAAAAGCTTACATTGCAATCATACATGTTGATATCATACCATTTGATAATAGCAAACTTGCATGATGATAAAACTTGATATTATGTTTTTCATGCAATGAGTTGAACTAATATCACAAACACTTGATTGTGGTACTTCTCCTTTTTGTTGATGACAAAGGGGGAGAAGTATGTTGATGACATGACATGCTATGCATAAGTTCATGATGACGTGTTGCAAGTATTCATGATGAATATTGCAATGACTTGAATTCAGTTTGAATTCAAGGTTCTATCAATATGGCATATTGATAGGGGGAGTTTGTTTAAACTCCGGGAGTTAAGGTTAACTCCATCATCAAGTGGTTGTCATCATAAAAAAGGGAGAGATTGTTGAATCTCGTATTTTGATGATGAAAATACTTAATATATATTTATGATTTAATCTACGTTTTGAGTGACGCAGGATGCTTCGATCAGCATGAGACAATTAAAGTAGGAAAATCATGTTGTGCCGGAGGAACATGTCAGAAGATTGGACGTCGGGCCAGTGGATCGGTCGACGTATCGACAGAAAGCTTCGGGCTGTGGACTCGGGTATCGGGCCAAGAAGAGCAGGTATTGTGCCAAGGATATCAGAGTTGCGGAGTCAACTGCCCGATTGGGCAATAAGGCTGCAGGAGAGGACGATGCGCCGAAGAATCGAACGAAGCGTCGAGGGACCAATGACATGCCGGACAACTTGGTTAATTGCTTAGGATTAATTGTCTCGATCGAAGTTTTGTTTTAAGTGTGCAGGATTAACTACGATAGAAGAAAGACATGCAGCAGGAGTTACGCCGGAGTCAAGACAATGATCACATTGGGAGTTCGAGAGTTCGACGGAAGTTCGGACAGTCGTCGGAGGTTCTGCGGGAACAAATCCGAGAAGTCCATGAGCTTGCCAAAGAAGCTCATCGAAACTCGCCAAGTGGATCGTCGCAAGTCCATGAGTTTGCCGGAAGTCCGCAGGAGCATCATCGAGGGTTCATCGGATGATTGACGGAAGTTCGCCGGAAGCTCGCCGGAAGAAGCGATTGACGCACCGGAGCAAGTTGCAGGAAATGTCATAGAAAAAATCGTAGTTAGTACATTGATTAAGTTGGAAATGGGAGGTGATCCCATTAACTTAATCTTGGGGCAATTGGGCCCCTAAAAAACCCAAATTGGGCCGAATGGATCAACCTATTCGGACCCTGATTTCTGCCAAGTGGTTGAACCGCCCAAGGCAGGAGGTTGCACCGCCTGGGCTTAGTCTAAGAGCGAGACTGGGAGGTGCAACCGCCCCAGCCAGGCGGTGGCATCGCCTGGGGCTCAGTCTCCGAGCGAGACTGGGCGGTGCAACCTCCCCTGATAGGAGGTAGCACCGCCTAAGCTCAGTCTTCGAGCTCTGCCAAGCGGTGCAACCGCCTCAGTCAGGAGGTGCAACCGCCTGAGCTCGGTCTTCAAGCTCTGTTAGGAGGTGCAACCGCCCCTGACAGGAGGTAGCACCGCCCAGAGGCTTAGTCTTCGAGCTCTGCCAGGCGGTGCAACCGCTCCAGTCAGGAGGTGCAACCGCCTGATCCCGGAATTCCGGGAATTTACAGTTATGAGCTCGAAATTTGAACTGGGTTGGGGCCTATAAATACCCCACCCATTCAGCACTGAAAGGGCATGAACTAACACCGAAATCTTGATCCTTTTCTGTGATTCTTAGAGCTCAAAATTGTTGTAAAGGCCAAAAGTTCTTCTCCCTCTGTTCTTCCAAGTTCTAAGTTGTAAAGAGAGGAGAGAAAATTCTGTAAGGGTTGTCTCCTAAGCCCGTCAAAGGAGTGAATCTGTAAAAGGGTGGTTGGCCTTCGCCTATTGAAGGAAGGCCTCTAGTTGACGTCGGTGACCTCGTCGGTGGAGGAAGCCAAAAGTGAAGTAGGTCAAGATTGACCGAACCACTCTAAATCTCAGTTTGCATTTACTTTGAGCATCTTATCTTTACTGCAAACCTCCTTAATAGCTTACTGCCTTCTGTGTTTTTACGAACGTGTTTAAAAGTTCAGTGCTTTCCGAATCGGGATTTAAAAGGCAAATCAGTTTTATCATACGAACGTCGTATTTCAGTTTGCGCTTACGTTCTAATTTCCATTATAACTGCAAACTATCTTTATATCTTTGCTTTAACTACATCTCGCCTTATCTCAAGTTAAAGTGGTCTACGAATCAGCTTTTATACCGAAATCGCTTTTATCGTACGAACATCGTATTTCAGTTTGCGCTTATATTCTGATTTCCATCATAACTGCAAACTGCGTTCATATCTTTGCTGCATCTCTCCTAGTCAAAAGTTGAAGTGATTTATGAATCGGCTTTCTTACCAAAATCACTTCTATCGAACGAAAGCAGTTTTCGATTTTAATCGCATAAGGTTTTCCGCTGCACTAATTCACCCCCCCCCCCCCTCCCCCCCCCCCCCCCCCCCCCCTCTTAGTGCTCTTGATCCTAACACCACCTTCATGTATGAGTAGTTTATGTCACAATCTTGGGGCTCTTTTCCTGTATATTCAGATCTGTGTAACATAGAACTTGAGCTCCAATTTTGTTGAAATTTGCTGAGGCTCTCCAATAGGCTCTTTTCGAAATCATTAAGTATTTCTTGTCGTCGATTCTCAATTCTGATTTCTAATGCTTCCATTTGTGCTTTCACTAAGTTATCGGTGGCCATTGCATAAGACTACAAATATGTAATCTCAACTCCTATTTTTGATGGCGGTCAAGGGTATCAGCACTGTCGATGCGAAGTTGCTGAGAAGGTGGACGCCAAGGGCAGTACTGCGGTCGCTGTGTTGGAGGAAGAGTTGCTGCCCTGTTTTTGTCACTACGTGGGGTGAGAGCGCCGAGGGCTGGAAAGCAACTGCGTCGGTGTGGACCCAAGGGGGCGATCGCCAAGTAGCCAAGTTGAGGCTGCGGTGATGGCAACCTGAAGCGACGGTTGCGACCCAAGGGAAGGCAACAACGGTGGTGCGGCTGGGAGTAGTGCCGCCAAGGGCTTGCCACTGCGATGGCTGCAACGGTGCGGATGGGCGGCAACGATGCTTGTTGTAGTCACTGTGTGGAGGGATCACTGCTATTGAGGGCTGGGAAGCAGCGATGGTGGTGTGGCTGGGGATAGCACCGCTGTGGTGGCTACAACAGCATGGATGAAAAGCAACGTTGCTCTATCTCTGGCGCACTACGGAAGGAGGCGCTAGTGACGCCGAGGGATCACATGCGGTTGAGGAAATGGCGGTGGCTGCAGTGCTCATGGTTGTCTTGTTTTGATCGCCACAAGAATGGACGGTCGAGTGATTGCGGCTATGACCCAAGGGGGGGAAGCGATGGTGGCATGGTTAGGGTAGCGTCACCGACGATAGAAGTGACGAGGGGGTGGTCTACTGGCTACGAAGTAGCAGCCGTGGCCCTTCTCGCTTGAGCGAGAAGGGGCAGCGAGGAGGCGAAGGTCGTTGGCTGGGGAGCAACGGCAGCGGTGGTCAAGCTACTGCGAAGCAATGGCGGTGGTGGAGGAGTTGCCTTGCAGCGGCGGTGGGGAAGAAGGGAAGCAGTGGTGTGGTGTGCTGAAGCAGGGGTGCGACGGGCTAAAGCAAGGGTGCGGGTTGCCGGGAAGCAGGGGCGGCAGTGTTGGAGAAGAGAAGGTTGGTGGTCGGGGAGCAGCGGCGATAGTGGTTGAGCGACAAGAAAGCGGCGGCGATGGTGGTGGAGGAGGCAGCGAGGGTCGCGGCTGCAATCGACGAGGGTCTGCGACAACATAGGAAGCTCGGTTTCTGCAACTGTTGCAAGGAGGGGCTGCGGCAACTGGCAGCTATGACTACGACTCAGGGGGGGGGGGGGCACGATGGCGGACTATGGCAACATCGCCGACGGTAGAAGCAGTGATGGGGTGGTCCACTAGTTGGGATCGATGAGGGGCTGCGGCAACAAAGGAAGCTCTATTTCTGCAACCACTGTAAGGAGGGGCTGTGGCAACCAGTGGCTATAGCTGTGACCCAAGCGGTTGGCGGCACAATGGCGGACTAGGGCAGCATCGCCGATGGTAGAAGCTGTTAGGATCGGAGCGGTACTAAGAGGAGGGGGGGTGGAGAATTAGTGTAGCGGATTAAAACTTATAAGTTTGAAAATGATTTTATAAATGCATAGAGATTTCGATTCGACAAAGAATGACTTGGTAAAAGTAGCTCGAGTAACGTAAGGAGATGAAAACCAAAACCTTGCTGCTATGTAAATAACGATTTCAGAAAGGTAAACACTCACACATTCAAGGAACACACCAATTTAAAGTGGTTCGGTCAAATGACCTACATCCACTTGCGAAGCCTTCTTCGATGAGGCTCCCAACTTCCATTAGCAAATCACTTTGAAGGGGAAGAACAAATACCCCTCTTACAACCTTTTACAAGTGGTTCACACTCTTCTAGATTTTCAAAGAGAAAGAGGGAGGTGAACACTTAAGCTATTGAAAACAAGACTTGCTAAAGACTTTGCTAAGTCTTTATCTCAATCTCATACTTCTAAAAGGTTGTGTTCTCTGTTGAGAATTGAAGGGTATTTATAGGTCCCAAGAGGATTCTAATTTGGGCTCCAAATTTGAATTGCTTTTAGGTTTCCCAGTGCTAGTGGTGCCACCGCCGGAACTCTCGGGTTCTGGGCAGTGCCACCGCCCAGTCCGGTCGGGTGCTGGGCGGTGCCACCGCCTAGTCCGACGGTACCATCGCCCGAACTTTCGGGTTCTGGGTGGTGCCACCGCCCGACCTTACGGATCACTGGTTGGGCTCTTAATTTGGCCCAAACCAATCTGTATTAGGGGCCAGTTGGCCCCTAACCAGGTTATAGGATTAACCCTTAATCCTAACCCTAATTACATGTAAACTATGAAATTAAGACATAGTCCTAAGCAAGTTTTTAACCGGCAATGTCAAGTTTCCTTCCGGTGAGCTTTTCAGCGAACTTCTGGCGGACTTCCGATACACCCTCGGATTTCTTCCGGCGGACTCCCAGCAAGCTCCCGGTCTTGTGGCGAGTTCAGCGAGTCTTTGGAAAGTAGCCAAACCTTCTCGGTGATCTCCGCGAACCTCCGATGATCTCTCCTTCGGACTTCCGAAAACTTCGGCAAGTCCCCGATTTCTTCTCGATTGGTTCCAGCAGCACTTCCGACGAATCTTTGGACTCTCGGTGGACTCTCGAACACCCATCAAACTTGACTCCAGTAGACTTGCTTTATGTCTTCAAGCTATCGTAGTTAATCATGCACACTTAACTCAATAATATGGATTAGATCAAATAACCCATCAATTGATTTCATCATCAAAATCTGAGATTCAACAATCTCCCCCTTTTTGTTGATGACAATCAATTGATGATGGAGTTAAACATAACTCCCCTTATCTACACACCATATTATGAGAAGATAAAAACTCTTGAATTCAATCTCTTTGAATTCAAGCCTAAACCGATAAGTTCTATCCATTGAACTTATCATTCTTTTCTATAAGCATGAGCAAATACGAAACTTCGTATTTCTCATAATTTCAAGCTATGAAAATTATTTTCAAGTCGAATGATAAAAGACTATATTCATTTTGATAAGAGATATGAACCTTCAACATAAATCTCATGATATAAATGTAAGGCATGATTTCATATGATCATGAGATGAAATGATAACCAATCTAAAAACTTTCATATTGCGATATTCTCAAAAAGTTTTGCGATGCATATAACACATTTGCATTACACAACATATTAGCTTTTGCAATTCATATAAGTTATGCTATCACATTTGCGATGCATATAAGACATTTACATTATACAAGCTTTTGTAATTCATATAAGTCATGCTATCGATGCATATAAGACATTTGCATTACACAACATATTAGCTTTTACAATTCATATAAATCATGCTATCACAACATATTAGCTTTTGCAATTCATATAAGTCATTCTATCACACATTGGCACAAGTCATCAATCTTTTGCTCATTCTTCCCCCTTTGTCATTTTTTTTTTGGTAAGTAAAAGTAAATTGATTGTTGTAAAGTTTCTACAAATAGCTTTATCTATACAAGTCATAGACAAAGCCATGTAACTTATAGAGTGCACATGCGGTAATCATGACTACACATGCTGTAGACTATAACTCCTAACTATAGCCAACAAATAAAATGTATGTCTAGATATGTTAAGACTATCTATGGGTACAGTATTTAACATCATTCCCAAGATCTTTAGTTAATAGCAAAATTAAATTTGGTAAAAATATCTTTTTCTCTTCAGGTAATGTGCTCCAATTTGAGATCGTGCTCCATAAAGGATCTTGAGTCTCTAATAATCTCTATCAAGAGCTGAGCATTGTTTATGTGTTGACATTCAAATATTATGCTACATCTCTCCTTCCACATCAACCAAATAGTGCATCTGAAAGTAACCTTTGCCAGTTGTGTGAGAGGCCCTTTTCTTGGGAAACATTGCATGAGGTCGCCTAATTCTTGATGCAAGTTTGGTTGCGGCAGTCTATTGAGTTCAAATCACTGGAGAATCTCCTTCTATATCCATTTAGTATAGTCATAAGCAAAATAGAGGTGGTCAACAGTTTCTTCTTGTTGCATACAAAAGGAGCATCATTTAACATGGTAGATACCTCTTCTCTTCATATTGTCTATTATAAGTAGTTTATTGAGAAGGGCCTGCCATGTACATAGGGAATGTCTCTGTGATCCCGGTCGATCCCATGTCCAATTGCTTGGGATCCATTTTTTATTTCTTTTCCTGATTTGATTCCATGCGGATGTGACACTAAACATACCATTATCATGAGGCCAAATAAGTATATCTGAAGAGTTTTTTCTGATTGGAATAGCTGTGATAGTAGGCCAAAGTGATAACATTTCGGGAGAAATAGGATTAGAGAGACACCAGGTATCGTTAGCAATGAACTCGAAAATCTTCCAATCTTTGGGAGCCCCAAGGTCTTTTCGTATTTTGTCACCATATAATTGAAATATACTCTTCCCATTCACCCAAGGATCATACCATATATTAGTATTAGTTCCAGAAGAGATTGCATAAGAATTATGTTTGATTAGCCAATTACCCCTTTGTCATCAACAAAAAGGAGATGGGACTTTAAGCGTACAATTTGTGATCATAAAATCATTAGAAAAGGAGATGGCAAAATGACAAAGCTTTAACTTTGCATTAAGATTAACCATACAAGGATAGCATGTCAAGGTAGCAGAATAAGAAGGCATATTGATTAATCCTTAGGAGGAAATCCATAGTTCTTATACATGACATCTATCTTTTGATTCATTTGTTGTAGTTCCCTCAAAATTTTAGCTTGTTGTAATTGAATTTGCTCTTGCTGTGATTTGAGTTGCTCTTGTGATTTGATCTGATGTAATTCTGCCATATTGAGATCTTCAGAAGATGAAGCAGGAGCTGATTCTGCAGGTGCTGCACTAAAGGGACTAGGAGGAGGAGATTCATTTCCCCTAAAAATTGATATTTCGGGGTGTTCGACTGGTGGGGGAACTAGATCAGTCCTTCTAGGTTTCCTAACCCAAATATCATTGCTAAAAGTGCACCTAAGTCTTTTGAGCAGGTTTCTATTGCATTGTAAATCGATCAAATTGAATTATTTCTTCATCGGGTGAGACACAAATATTATGGGCAAGTATTAATCGAGTGACTAACCCCCCATATGGTAACATTGTGTCTTTAGCTATTATGTCCTGCATATATTGCCTGATTAAGTATCTAAAATAATTATGTTGGCCGGTCATTATCCAATACATAGTGCTTAGCTCTATTTGACTAATTTCATCATGATGAAATTGTTTGGGAAGTAGTATACTAGTCATGATGTGATGAAGAAATTTAGAGTTAAAGGGCAATAAGTACTCACAACTTTTTGGAATCATGCCTTGGTTTGGATTTACAAAAATAGTTTCTAAGGCTTCGGAGTAGGTTGCTCTTATTGCATTGATATCCCATTTATTTCTAAAATAACAACCCTTGTCCTTTTCGATAATTCTAATTAATTCGCATATAGTATTATCAAATATTTTAATTTGTGTTCCTAAGAGGTAAGTAGTTAAGTTATCATTGTCCACACATAAGTTTAGGTAAAATAACCTAACTAACACAGGATAAATTGGTTCATTGATTTGTAGGATAGGTAAGGCATCTAAATGTGCAAACTATCTAATGGGTTCTAGGTTTCCAGGTTCATCTAGATCAACATGTTTACCCATATATATTGTTCTTGATTTGAAATTAGGAAACCTAAGAGCTACTTCGTTAGATCTACAAAGGTTTTGGTCCTAGGAATCTCCTTCCACTCTCTTCCCTTTTGTTCTTGATGATCTCTTAGAAGCCATATCTATTCAAGATGAAAGATCAAGAAAAAAACTGTAAAGAGTAGGCCAAATAATAAGAGGAAGAAAGAAAGATTTTAGATTTTACCTTATGGACATTTCCTTGGGAGGTAGAGAGTTTGATCCAACAAGAATCCCTCTCTTAGGCTTCTAGAGGTTAGAATAAGGGTGAGAGAGGTTTAGAGGGTTCTAGGGAGGGTTCTCACGGGTTGGGGGTGATGAATCTCGGATTTTGATGACAAAATCAATTGATGGGTTAATTGATCTAATCCATATTTTTGAGTTAAGTGTGCAGGATTAACTACGATAACCAGAAAACACAAAGCAAGAATACCGGAGTCAAGTTCGATGGACGTTTAAGAGTCCGAAGAATCGTTAGAGATGCTGCCGGAACCAACCGAGAAGAAATCGGGAACCTGTCGGAATTTTTGGAAGTTTGCCGAAGAGATCGTCGGAGGTTCACGGAGATCACCGAGAAGGCTCGGCTACTCGTTAAAGTCATCACAAGATCAGGAGCTTGCTGGGAGTCCGTCGGAAGAAGTTCGTCGGAAAGCTCTGATACCGGGGAGGGTAAAAATGCAGAATGGATTTCCAAATAACATCGATGGAAAATTTGTTCAGATAGAAAATGTCACAGTAGAAAAGGAAGAACTGATACCAGAAGCACTAATGAAGCAGCTTAGATACAAACGAAAAGTAGCTCACCACCAAGTTTAAAATCGCAATGGGATACAAAAAGTTCACCACCCAACGGAAATTAAACGAGGATACAGAACTAGAAAATAAAAGACTCACCACTCAAGGACGCATCCAAGAGATACAGAGTTTAAGGGGTTCTCTAAGAGCTTCTACCTAGTTATCATCAGTTTCTAAAGTCTTTTCTAAGTCCTAAACACCAAAATAAATACTAGTGCATGAAACAACCCTTCATGCATAGGGAATTTCGAAATTAAGTGTTTACAGCTTCTAACCAACTATTTTAATGCACTCATTGGTAATGAAGAAATGTTCACAGCTGCCAACCAACTCCTTTAATGCATTCCTTTGTCTTGAAGAAAAGTACCTTGAAACAGCTTTAAATTTGTGTAGAGAATATGCTGATGAGCTGTCATTTTTTAGTGTGCTGAGATAAAGATTATGAGGCATCATTATTGATTGAAAAAGATATTAGATCATAATCAAGGCTCATATAATCAGATTGTAGTAAATTAGACACTCCCGTGTCAAGCTCGCTGGAACAAGACTCGACGTTCGCGATGGAAAACTTGCTTAGGATGTTTTTAGTTATGTAGTTCACTTGTAATTAGGATTAGGATTAAGAGATAATCCTATATCCTGGTTAGGGGCCAACTGGGCCAAAATTAGATATGGTTTGGGCTAAATTTTAAGCCCAACCAATGAACCGAAGGGTCTAGCGGTGTGATAGAACCCTTGCAGATTCTAAACTTGGGGTTGATCTCTTTAGGGGATCGGCCTCCTTGGAACTCTATAGGGGTTCCTCCCTCCAAGTTGCTGCTCAAAGGTTGCATAAAAGATTCATCTATTGCGTATGAAAAGAGAAGGAATACATGGCTATTTATAGGGCTTCTAAACCCTAACTCCTAATAGGACTCCTACTTAAGACTCTTTCTTCTAACCAACTCCTAATAGGACTCCTAGTCAAGACTCCTATTCCCTTACAAGTCCTAATTCTTCTTTAAGAAAACACCTCCTACATGAATGCCCATCTCAGTTAGGACTCTCCTAGCTAGAGTCCTAACAGAATGTCCCTCTCAATTAGGACTCTCCAAGCTAGAGTCCTAACAGACCCGCCCTCTTCAAATCAGCCTTGTCCTCGAGGCTGATGATTCATGAATTCTGGGAATTTGATCTTCAAGTCATCATAGTTCTCCCAAGTGGTATATTCTATTGGTAGGTTCGCCCACTATATTAGCACTTCATTAGTGGGTCGTCGTCGAGTCACGATCCGTCGATCAATAATGGCACTTGGTTGGGTCTGGAGTTCTCTTTGGGTAGTCATATTTGGTGGGTGGCTTTGGGCTGTCTCGAAGCACTTATTTAAAACTTCCATCTGGCTGTTGGTTTGTGGGTGATATATCGTACTCCATTTCAATTTAGTGCCCTGCATATGGAATAACCTTATCCAAAATCTGCTCTTGAAGATGCAAGTTGTATTTATCACAAGCACAATGCGTCCCTTATAGCATAATTCTTTTGAGTCCCGATTGTAATGAGCCACGGAGCTTGGTGCTTCCTCTAATTTTTTTTTTATCTTACTGGTCTCCGAATCTTCCTGCCATTCCATCTTAATATCCTCAAGGAAGTCGCTGGTTGGAAGTAAAACGACCAAAAATTCAGCTTGCTCAAGTAGCTGCGAAAGCGCATCTGCAACAACATTCTCTTTCCACCTTTTGTAAGTTATTTCATAATCAAATCCAAGAAGTTTTGTTACCCATTTTTGCTGCTCGGGGGAAGATATCTTCTGCTCCAAGAGATATTTTAGGCTTTTATGGTCAGTCTTGATTTGAAAGTATCGCCTAATCCAGTACGATCTCCACCTCGTTGCTGCATGCACAATGGCGAGCATCTCCTTATCATATATGTTAACATGTTTTGATAGGGGGGAGACAATGTCTTGCTAATATATGTGAGTGGTCGACCATCTTGCATGAGAACGTCTCCCATTCTATCTTCAGTTGCATCAGCCTTAATGATGAAGGGAAGGTTGAAATCTGGTAGCGCTAGCACTGGCGTCGTTGTCATGGCTGCCTTAAGTTTGTCGAAGGCAGCTGAGGCTCTATCCGTCCATTGGAAGACATCTTTTTTCAGTAAGGAAGTAAGTGGTGCACTGATCTCTCCATAGTTTTTCATGAACTTGCAGTAGTAGCCTGTTAAACCCAGAAAGCCATGTAGCAATTTTATGTTCCTCGGGGTCAGCCAGTTTTGCATTACTCCAATTTTGAAAGGGTCCACTGTCACACCTTCCTCTGATATGATATGCCCAAGATATTTCACCTTTTGTTGACGAAAGTAAAAATTTGTAGTGGCCGTTGTGTGTTCGAAAGGCGATTTTCGGTATGACTTCTTCATACACTCGTATTTGATAATACCCGGATCGAAGGTCCAGCTTTGTGAAGATTTGTGCTCCCTTTCATCTAGCAATTCATCTTCTATTGGAATAAGGTATTTGTTCTTGATGGTTATGCCATTGAGAGCTCGATAATCAACGCATATTCGCCATGTTCCGTCCTTCTTGCGTACAAGTAGCACCGGTGAAAAGTAGAGGTTGTAACTTGGCCGAATAACTCCTGTTTTAAGCATCTCTTTTAAAATCCTTTCTATTTCATCCTTCTGGAGATGTGGATACCGATATGGCTGAGTATTTGCTGGAGATTTGACTGGAAAAATCATTATACAATGATTATGCCGACGAGTAAGAGATAGGTTGTGTGGCTCGTCAAATATATCTGAAAATTCAGCAAGCAAAGGAAATAGGTTTGGATCTTCAAATTCTATTGGCTCTCCTTTAATTTGCTGCTCAAGTTGTACCAAAAAGCCCCTGCATGCTTTATGCAAAACCTTCTCCATTTGTTGTGTGCAAATCATCGTTATGTCGCCCTCACGTTTCCCATGCATCACCTGTTTCTCCTTACTGTAAATTTTATAAATAGTTGCATAAAATTCCAAGAAATATCACCTAATGTCATCATCCATTTAATTCTGAGTATGGCCTCATGATCATCAAGAGGGAGGAGGAAGAAATCTGTAATTATCTCTTGGTCCTGCAGCAACAGTTTCATTTGCGGGCATCTATGATCACACTTCAAAATTCGTCCGTTGGCGACCTTAATGACTAACCTGCTGCAATTCTCAATAGGTAAGTTCATATGGACAGCAACCTTACTATTTAGGAAGTTATTAGTGCTGCCCGTGTCGATAAGAAGAGTGATTGGTTGTTGTTTGAGAAGGCCTCCAACTTTCATCGTTTGCGGGTTTGAGTAGCCAGCTAGTGTATGTACCGTAACTTCGGTCGGTTGTGGCTCTTCTTCTGCATCTTTTTCTTCATGTTCAAGGCTCTCTTCTGAATGTTCAATGATCTCTTCTTCTATCGGTTCAATCATAAGAAGTCCTCATTTACTACAGCGATGCTCACGACTCCACGGCTCGTCACAATGCCAACATAACCCCTTCGCATATCGCTCCCAAAGCTCTTCTCTTGTTAACCTCTTTGGTGTAGGGACTTGGTCGACAGTAGGGGTGGCTAAGGGCTTCAATATTACTGGTTGAGTAGCGACCCTAGTCCTCTGAGCTTCATGGTTCAATTGCTCCTCTTGATGTCGTGCGAAAGAGATGGCTGCCATAAGCGTATATGGTTGTCGCTCTTTAACTTCTCCTCGGATCTCCGGCTTCAAGCCCTCAATGAAGGTCCTCAATAGCTGTTTTTGAGACCAATCATGAGTTTGATTAGATAACCTTTCAAACCTGGTTTGGTACTCCTGAATGGTGGAAGTTTGTCGGATCTTTGCTAGTTGTCCATCAATATTCTCGTAATCGGTTGATCTGAAGCGGATCAGCAGTCCTTCTTTGAATTGTTGCCATGAAAGGACTCCATAAGTATGTTCAAACCAGTCAAACCACTGTATAGCATCCCCTTCAAGATGTATAGCTGCAATTTTCACCATAGATGCATTCGCGGTTTTGTGGTACTGAAAATATCGCTCCGCGCGCAAGATCCAACCAATCGAGTCTCCTTCTTCCCATCTAGGGAAGTCCACTCTCATGCATGGATAGTTGGGTTCAGTCATAGAGCCTCCCCTCCCTTGGAACTCATCTCTTCGAGCTTGGTGCGATTGGGCAAAGCTCTCTCCGTGATATGATTTTTTCGGGCTTAGTGGTCGGCCCAATCTGAGTTCGGTAAAGAGCGTCCGAATCTTATCCTTCATTCGCGCCTCCAAGGCTTCGAATTTAGCATTGATTGCCTCCTTAAATGCCATAGTATATGCCTCCAAATCTATGATATTAAGATCTCTCTTTTGTTGTCAGGTTAAAGGCATGTATAGTTGAGAGAAGTGATGGTCAAAAGGATTGGTGGATCGATGGATGTAGGCTACGATTTAGGCTTGTTTTGTAGCAGTTTTGGGTGTGGTTTATTGGAGTTTTTAGGGCTATGGATGAATGTTTTGGATCTGTGGTAGATGGAAGCAAAGGTTTGATAGAAATCAGTGGAAGTTGCAGCAAGTATGTGCTATCTTGTAAGAGTAGAATTGTCGTTGAAGAAACAACGGTTTCTCGACGTAATTTCCACCAAAAACTTGAGATAATTGAGGAGGGAATTAATAGCAAAATAACAGTTTATATGACAGCAAGGATCTCTAATTTAATCAAGAAAATTTCGGCAGTATAACAGCAAGGAAATTGGTGCAAGTTGAGATTGCAGAATTCTCGTCGAAAAATTTTAGCGGGTTACGACGAAAATTTGCAGCAACATAAAATCGTTTTTAGAGATGAATTTCTTAATAGATCAATTTTAGATGGAAGCCAAGATGATCTATGAAGTGTATAAGAAATTTCATTCAAAAAAGATTGCAAATAGATGGGTTAAGGCAATAATATGCGGCTGAAATTTTCTGCAGCACAGATTTTTGGGTATAGCAGATTGGACGTAAAAGATCAGTGGTTTATATTGAGAATTTTTTATGAAACCAAAGGAAAATCTACTGTTAGGAAGTGTCAAAGCTATCATAAAAATTTCATAGAGATTTGGATAGAAATAATGTAGTATCAAAATCAAACAAACAATGCTATGCGGCTGAAATTTTACAGTGCATATTTTCAAGTATAGCAGATTTGACGTAAAAGATCAATGATTTATATTGAGAATTTTTTGAAAAAATCAAAGGGAAATCTGCTGTTAGGAAGTGTCAAAGATGTCATAAAAAATTCATAGAAATTTGGATAGAAAAAGCATAGTAGCAAGATCAAACAGATGGTACTATGCGGCTAGAATTCTACAATGTATCTTTCGTCGTAGAGATGAAAACTTTGTGACGAAAGGTTTATGCAGCAATATAGGAACAGTTTTATTTTTTTTAGATTTTTGAATAAGGATAACTAAATTGCAGCAGCAGTAAGGTAGGAAACCAGAACCTGTTGCAATTCACGGGGAGATCAAAGGATGATCCGCGGTGGTGGAGATGATGGCGAAATTCGGCGACGATCTTTTAAGCAATTGTGGGAATTGCTTTGGGCGGTTGTGGAGGGCTGATGGATGGCAGTGGAAGGGCAGCGAGATGCCAAGAACGCTGCTCTGATACCAGGTGATAGAACCCTTACAGATTCTAAACTTTGGGTTGATCTCTTTAGGGGATCGGCCTCCTTGGAACTCTATAGGGGTTCCTCCCTCCAAGTTGCTGCTCAAAGGCTACAGAAAAGATTCATCTATTGCTTATGAAAAGAGAAGGAATATATGGCTATTTATAGGGCTTCTAAACCCTAACTCCTAATAGGACTCCTACTTAAGACTCTTACTTCTAACCAACTCCTAATAGGACTCCTAGTCAAGACTCATATTCCCTTACAACTCCTAATTCTTCTTTAAGAAAATACCTCCTACATGAATGCCCCTCTCAATTAGGACTCTCCTAGCTAGAGTCCTAACAGAATGTCCCTCTCAATTAGGACTCTCATAGCTAGAGTCCTAACAGTTTTACATGAATGTTCCTCTCAATTAGGACTCTCCAAGCTAGAGTCCTAACACGGTGGCACCGCCAGACTGGGCGGTTGCACCGCCCAGCACCCGAGAGCTGGGCGGTGGCACCGCCTAGAATTGTCAATGTCAGACACTGATAGGCGATGGCACCGCCACTGATAGGCAGTGGCACCGCCAGCATCGGGAACCAAAGAGAATTCAAATTTTGGAGCCCAAATTTAAATTCTCTTGAGGCCTATAAATACCCCTCAAATCTCAACTAAGATTACAACTTTTTGAGAAGCAATTGATTGAGAGAAAGGCCTTAGAAAAGTCTTAGCTAGTCTTGTTTTCAATTTGCTAGTGTTCACCTCCTTCTTTCTTGCTGAAAATCTGTAAGAGAGTGAACCGCTTGTAAAACTTGTAAGAGGGGTATTTACCCTTCCCTTTCAAGAGATTTGCTAGTGGAAGGTGGGAGCCTCATCGAAGAGGGGCCTCGCAAGTGGATGTAGGTCATTTGACCGAACCACTTTAAAATCGACGTAATCTCTGGTTTGCATTTCATTACTGCTATTTACATTAATGCAAACCTTCTTGCTTGCTTTATTTCCTCATTACCTTTGCAGCATAACTTTGCGAATACGCTTTCAAGTTAAGCACTTCCGATTTTGATTTTTATCGTACGAAAGATTTGTCAAAATCGACGTTTTAATCCGCTGCACTAATTCACCCCCCCCCCCCCCCCCCCCCCTCTTAGTGCCGCTCCGATCCTAACAATTGGTATCAGAGCTAGGCTCACTCTCATATTTGGTTTGATACCCAAGAGAGATGGCTTACTCCGGCATACATGAGGGTCATTCTATCACACGTCCACCCTTGTTTAATGGGTCGGATTATACTTATTGGAAGACTCGTATGAGGATCTTCCTCATTTCCATGGATTTCGAGCTTTGGACTATTGTTGAAAACGGATTTCAAAAATCTTCTCTTCTGATGAGCGAATGGAATGAATCGGAGAAGAAGGTTTTTGCTTTAAACGCAAAGGTTATGAATGCCTTGTTTTGTGCACTAGACAAAAATGAATTTAATCATGTTTCAATTTTGTGATTCGGCTTTTGATATTTGGAGAACTCTTGAGGTCACTCATGAAGGCACTAGTTGAGTGAAAGAGTCCAAAATCAACATCCTTGTGCACTCTTACGAACTTTTCCGAATGAAACCAAGTGAGTCCATCGGAGACATGTACACCCGGTTTACGGATGTCATCAATGGACTCAAAGCTCTTGGTAAAGATTTTACTAACTTTGAACTAGTAACTAAAATCTTAATATCCCTCCCTAAAAGTTGGGATCCAAAAGTTACGGCAATTCAAGAGGCTAAAGACCTTAAAACATTCCCTCTTGAAGAACTTATTGGGTCTCTAATGACCTACGAAATGACATGTCAAGCTCATGACGAGCTCGAGAACCCCCTTCCAAAGAACAGGAAGGATATGACACTCACATCACAAGAAGACCACTTGAAAGGAACATCAAGTGATGAGGACAGTGACAATGACATTGCACTTTTGACTCAAAAATTTAAAAAATATTTAAGAAAGAACAAATTTAAAAATAATATAAAAAATAAATTTGAACACAAGAAGGACCAAGCGATTTGCTATGAGTGCAAAAAACCGGGACACTACAAGAACGATTGTGCTCAAGCCAAAAAGAGAACATCAAAGAAGAAGGCGCTCAAGGCAACATGGGATGATTCAAGCACGTCCGAAGAAGAGGAGTCCAACACCGAGCAAATTGCTCATTACGCCCTAATGGCCATCGGAGAAGAGGTAACGGATTTAATTGATGCAGATTTACCTTATCATGAATTATTAAATACTTTCCATGAGTTATTTGATGAATGTTAGATAATTAGTAGAAAATATAAATTGCTAAAAAAGGAGCATGATAGTCTCACTTGTGATATCGATAAATTAAAAATTGAATATCATGATAGTTTAGCTCCATGTATAAAATGTCATGATCTAGAATCTCTCCAAAAGGAGAACTTACTACTTAAGGACACCTTGAAGAAATTCGAGGTTGGTAGCAAATCTTTGAATATGATCCTTACAAATAAAGGTCACGTTCCTAAAAGAAGTGGAATCGGATTTGTGAGAAGTCCTCACCAAAATCCAACCACCTTCATTAAAGGCCTCGTCTTACATGTTTAGCACCAAAGCAATTGCAACTTTTGTTGCAAATATGGACATAAAACTTATAAATGTCCATTCAAGAAAATTAGTCCGAACAAACTAATTTGGGTTCCTAAAGGAACCATGATCAACTCTATGCAATATGATGAACAAGTTAAATCAGTTTTTAAGGCACCCAAAAGAAAATGGGTACCTAAAAATAATCCCTTCTTGTAGAAACATACACCATCACAAGCTAGGAGCAAGAGATGGTATCTAGATAATGGATGCTCAAGACATATGACTAGAGATCCATCTCATTTCTCTATGCTTACTAGCAAAGAAGAAGGGTACGTCACCTTCGGAGACAACAACCAAGGCAAAATCATTGGCAAGGGAACCATAGGTAACAAATTAAAATTTTCTATTGATGATGTATTACTAGTTGATGGATTAAAACATAATCTCTTGAGTGTTAGTCAATTATGCGATAAAGGTTATATCGTTAGATTTGAATCAAATGTGTATTATTGAAAAAACAAACCATAACATAACTATGATTGCATTAAAACAAAATAATGTCTACACCATCAACCTTGATGAACTAAGTAATGAAATGTACTTCTCCGCTTTAAATGATGATGCTTGGCTTTGGCATAGGAGACTAGGCCATGCAAGCATGAAACTAATATCTAACATCTCATCTAGAGAATTAGTACGAAAAATTCCAAATATAAAGTCTATTAAGGACAAAGTATTCGATGCATGTCAACTAGGTAAACAAATAAAAACTAGTTTCAAATCAAAAACTCAAATTAACACCACTAGACCATTACAATTGATTCATTTGGACTTATTTGGACCAATTGATACGACAAGTCTAGGAGGAAGCAAATATGCATTTGTAATTGTGGATGACTATACTAGATACACTTGGACCTATTTCTTAGCTCACAAAAGTGATTGTTTCAAGTGTTTCTCAAAATTTTGTAAACTCACTCAAAACGAAAAAGGTTTCATGATTTCATCAATTCGGAGTGATCACGATGGCGAATTTCAAAACCGTGACTTTCAAAATTTTTGTGAAGTTAATGGATACAATCACAACTTCTCCACTCCGAGGAATCCCCAACAAAATGGAGTAGTTGAAAGAAAAAATAGAAACCTACAAAAAATGGCAAGAACGATGTTAAATGAACATAGTCTACCCAAGTATTTTTGGGCCGAAGTCGTAAATACGGCTTGCTACATCATGAATAGGGTCCTAATAAGACCATCTCTATCAAAAACTCCCTATGAATTATGGAATAACAAAAAACCAAATATTTCCTATTTTAAAGTTTTCAGTTGTAAATGCTTTATTTTGAATGAAAGGGATGCCTTAGGAAAATTTGATGCTAAATCCGATGAAGGCATCTTTCTTGGTTACTCTTCCGTTTCTAAGGCTTTTCGGGTTTTTAACAAAAGAACCTTAGTAATAGAAGAGTCTATTCATGTAGTTTTTAATGAAATTTCAAATTTAAAGAAAAATGATTTTGATGATGATTTTGGTTTTGATAATTTGAATTTAAATGAACCCCCTCCTCAAAATAGCAACTTGGATGCACCTTCTTCTGAAATTTCCTTACCCAAGGAATGGAAGTATATAGATGCTCATCCAAAGGAGCTAATTATAGGAGATAAATCAAAAGGGGTTCAAACTCGTTCCTCTTTCAAGAATTTTTATGCTAACGCCGCCTTCCTTTCTCAAATCGAACCTAAATGCATTGACGAGGCCATAAAAGATGATTTTTGGGTTATTGCAATGCAAGAGGAATTGAATCAATTTGAGAGGAATAAGGTATGGAAGCTTGTTCCTAGACCTAGTGACCATTTAGTCATTGGTACTAAATGGGTCTTTAGAAACAAGCAAGACGAAAATGGTATCGTGGTTAGAAACAAGGCTAGATTAGTGACCAAAGGTTTCAACCAAGAAGAAGGTATCGATTACGAAGAAACTTTCGCTCCCGTGGCTCGATTAGAAGCCATAAGGATGCTCCTTGCCTATGCTAGTAGTAATAATTTTAAACTATTTCAAATGGATGTCAAAAGTGCATTCTTGAATGGTTTTATTTCCGAAGAAGTATATGTCGAACAACCTCCCGGATTTGAAAATTCTCTTCTTCCTAATCATGTATTCAAATTGACTAAGGCTTTCTATGGCTTGAAACAAGCTCCTAGAGCTTGGTATGAAAGGCTTAGTTCCTTTCTTATTTTAAATAATTTTACTAAAGGCAAGATTGATACTACATTGTTTATTAAACATTTTGAAAATAATTTTCTAATTGTGCAAATTTATGTTAACGATATTATTTTTGGCTCTTCGGATGAATCACTATGTGAATCATTTGCCAAATGTATGAGTCATGAATTTGAAATGAGTTTAATGGGTGAATTAACTTTCTTTTTAGGATTACAAATCAAACAACTTAGAGATGGTATATTTCTTAACCAATTTAAATATACATTAGAATTATTAAAATGATTTAACATGGATAATTCAAAAGCAATAAACACCCCTATGAGTACTGCGACTAAGTTAGATATGGATGAAAATAGTGAAAATTTCGATCAAAAAACATATAGGGGAATGATAGGTAGTCTACTCTACCTCACCGCGACTAGACCGGATATTATGTTTAGTGTAGGACTTTGCGCTAGGTTTCAATCAAATCCTAAATTATCTCATCTTAAAAGTGTTAAAAGAATATTTAGGTATCTTAAAGGAACTTCAAATCTAGGATTGTGGTATCCAAAATCTGAAAAATTCGATTTAATAGCTTATGCCGATGCCGATTTTGGCGGATGCAGGATAGATAGAAAAAGTACATCCGGAACATGCCAATTTTTAGGACATGCATTTGTTTCTTGGACTTCTAAGAAACAAAATTCAGTTGCACTATCTACGGCGGAAGCCGAGTATATTGCTGCAAGTGCATGCTGTGCACACGTTGTTTGGATGAAAAATACATTAGAAGACTATGGAATCCACTTCAAAAATGTTCCCATAAAATGTGATAATACTAGTGCCATATGTCTCACCAAAAATCCAATTCAGCACTCTAGAACTAAGCACATCGACGTTAGGCATCATTTCATACGTGATCATGTCCTTAACAATAATATTGTTCTAGAATTCATTGACACAAAGCATCAATTAGTAGATATATTTACAAAAGCTTTGAATGAAGACCAATTTGAATTCATTAGAAGAGAATTAGGCATGTTAAATTGTCCCTAAGAATAAACTTGTTTGAATAGATTTTCTGTAAAGTTTTTCATCCTCTCTCCGTTCCTTGGTGAATTTGATCCTTCTCTTTCGATTCTAAATGACACGTTAAATTACCTTATCCTATCTTGAGTCAAATACCGCTCCCATCTGATCAAGATTAATGATTTTATGATATTTTGTGAATCTCGAAATTGATTTTGATGGCTTGATTATGAGTTTCAAGTTGACGATTTGAATTTGAATGAGTTTGTATTCGAATTATGATCTTGACTTATTGGAGTTATGTTAGGACTCTAGCTAGGAGAGTCCTAATTGAGAGGGACATTCATGTAAAACTGTTAGGACTTTAGCTAGGAGAGTCCAAATTGAGAGGGACATTCTGTTAGGACTCTAGCTAGGAGAGTCCTAATTGAGAGGGACATTCTGTTAGGACTCTAGTTAGGAGAGTCCTAATTGAGAGGGACATTCATGTAGGAGATTTTTTCTTAGAGAAGAATTAGGAGTTGTAAGGGAATAGGAGTCTTGAGTAGGAGTCATATTAGGAGTTGGTTAGAAGTAAGAGTCTTAAGTAGGAGTCCTATTAGGAGTTAGGGTTTAGAAGCCCTATAAATAGCCATGTATTCCTCCTCTTTTCTCAAGCAATAGATGAATCTTTTCTGCAGCCTTTGTGCAGCAACTTGGAGGGAGGAACCCCTATAGAGTTCCAAGGAGGCCGATCCCCTAAAGAGATCAACCCCAAGTTTAGAATCTGCAAGGGTTCTAACACCTGGTATCAGAGCAGCGTTCTTGGCATCTCGCTGCCCTTCCACAGCCATCCATCAACCCTCCACAACCACCCAAAGCAATTCCCACAATTGCTTAAAAGATCATCGCCGAATTCCGCCATCATCTCCACCACTGCGGATCATCCTTTGATCTCCCCGTGAATTGCAACAGGTTCTGGTTTTCTACCTTACTGCTGCTGCAATTTAGTTATCTTTATTTGAAAATCCCAAAAAAATTATTCTTATATTTCTGCATAAACTTTTCGTCATAAAGTTTTCATATCTACGACGAAAGATACATTGCAGAATTCCAACCGTATAGTCTGTTTGATCTTGCTACTATGTTTTTTCTATTCAAATCTCCATGAAATTTTATGACATCTTTGACACTTCCTAACAGCAGATTTCCCTTTGGTTTTGTCAAAAAATTCTCAATATAAACCATTGATATTTTACATCTAATCTGCTATACTTAAAAATCTGCACCGTAAAATTTCAGCCGCATAGCACTGATTGTTTGATCTTGATACTACGTTGTTTCTATCCAAATCTCTACGAAATTTTTATGATAGCTTTGACACTTCCTAATAGTAGATTTCCCTTTAGTTTCATCAAAAAATTCTTAATATAAACTTCTGATCTTTTACGTCCAATCTGCTATACTTAAAAATCTATGGTGCAGAAAATTTCAGCCGCATATTGTTGCCTTAACCCATCTATTTGCAATCTTTTTTGAATGAAATTTCTTATACACTTTATAGATCATCTTGGCTTCCATCTAAGATTGACCTATTGAGGAATTCATCTCTAAAACCGATTTTTGTTTTGATATAAATTTTCATCGTAAACTGCTAAAATTTTTCGATGAGAATTCTGCTATCGCAACTTGCACCAATTTCCTTGCTGTTATACTGCCGATATTTTCTTGATTAAATTAGTCATCCTTGCTGTCATATAAACTGTGATTTTGCTATCAATTCCCTCCTCAATTCTCTCAAGTTTTTGGTGGAAATTACGTCGAGAAACCGCTGTTTATTCAACGACAATTCTGCTCTTACAAGACAGCACATACTTGCTGCAACTTCCACTGATTTCTCTCAAACCTTTGCTGCCATCTACCACAGATCCAAAACTTTCATCCATAACCCTAAAACTCCACCAAACCACACCCTCAAATTGTACCCAAAACAGCCACAAAACAAGCCTAAATCGTAGCCTACATCCACCGATCCACCAACCCTTTCGACCATCACTTCTCTCAACCTATACATGCCTTTATCCTGACAACAAAAGAGAGATCTTAACATCATAGATTTGGAGGCATATACTATGACATCTAAGGAGGCAATCGATGATAAATTCGAAGCCTTGAAGGCGCGAATGGAGGATAAGATTCGGACGCTCTTTACCGAACTCAGATTGGGCCGACTACTAAGCCCGAAAAAATCATATCACGGAGAGAGCTTTGCCCAATTGCACCAGGCCCGAAGAGATGAGTTCCAAGGGAGGGGAGGCTCTATGATCGATCCCAACTATCCACGCATAAGGGTGGACTTCCCTAGATGGGAAGAAGGAGACCCGATTGTTTGGATATTGCACGCGGAGCGATATTTTCGGTACCATAAAACCGCGGATGCATCTATGGTGAAAATTGCAGCTATACATCTTGAAGGGGATGCTATACAGTGGTTTGACTGGTTTGAACATACTTATGGAGTCCTTTCATGGCAACAATTCAAAGAAGGACTGCTGATCCGCTTCAGACCAACCGATTATGAGAATATTGATTGACAACTAGCAAAGATCCGACAAACCTCCACCATTTAGGAGTACCAAACCAGGTTTGAAAGATTATCTAATCAAACTCTTGATTGGTCTCAAAAACAGCTATTGAGGACCTTTATTGAGGGCTTGAAGCTGGAGATCCGAGGAGAAGTTAAAGCGCGACAACCGTACACGCTTATGGCAGCCATCTCTTTCGCACGACATCAAGAAGAGCAATTGAACCATGAAGCTCGAAGGACTAGGGTCACTCCTCAACTAGTAATATTGAAGCCCTTAGCCCCCCCTACTGTTGACCGAGTCCCTGCACCAAAAAGGTTGACAAGAGAAGAGCTTCAGGAGCGATCTGCGAAGGGGTTATGTTGGCATTACGACGAGTCGTGGAGCCATGAGCATCGCTGTAGTAAAGGGAGACTTTTTATCATTGAACCAGTATAAGAAGAGGTCATTGAACGTCCAGAAGAGAGCATTGAACATAAAGAAGAAGATGCAGAAGAAGAGCCACAACCGACCGAAGTTACGGTACATGCACTAGCCGGCTACTCAAACCCGCAAATGATGAAAGTTAGAGGCCTTCTCAAACAACAACTGATCACTGTTTTCATCGACACGGGCAGCACTAATAATATCCTAAACATTAAGGTTGCTATCCGAATGGCATTACCTATCGAGAATCGTTGCAGGTTTGATGTTAAGGTCACCGACAGACGGATTTTGAAGTGTGATCGTAGGCGCCCGCAGGAGAAACTATTGCTGTAGGACAAAGAGATAATTGCAGATTTCTTCCTTCTCCCTCTTGATGATCATGAGGCCATGCTCTGAATTAAATGGTTGACAACATTAGGTGATTTTTCTTGGAATTTTATGAAACTAATTATGAAATTTTACAGTAAGGAGAAACAGGTGATACTGCACGGGAAACGTGGGGGCGACGTAACGATGATTTGCACACAACAAATGAAGAAGGTTTTGCATAAAGCATGCAGTGGCTTTTTGGTACAACTTGAGCAGCAAACTAAGGGAGAGCCAACAAAATTGGAAGATCCAAATCTACTTCCTTTGCTTGCTGAATTTTCAGATATATTTGACGAACTACGCAACCTACCTCTTACCCGTCGGCATGATCATTGTATAACGATTCTTCCAGGCCAATCTCTAGCAAATGCTCAGCCATATCAGTATCCACATCTCCAGAAGGATGAAATAGAAAGGATTATAAAAGAGATGCTCAAAACAGGAGTTATTCGGCCATGTTGTAGCCCCTACTCTTCACCGGTGCTCCTCATACGAAAGAAGGATGGAATATGGCGATTATATATTGATTACTGAACTCTCAATGGCATAACCATCAAGGATAAATACCCTATTCCAGTAGTAGATGAGTTGCAAGATGAAAGGGAGCACAAATCTTCACAAAGCTGGACCTTCGATCCGGGTATCATCAAATACGAGTATGCGAAGACATACCAAAAACCACCTTTTGAACACACAATAACCACTATGAATTTTTGCTTTCTTCAAAAACAAGGTGGAATATCTTGGGCATATCATATCATAGGAAGGTGTGGCAGTAGACCCCTTCAAAATTGGAGCAATGCAAAATTGGCTGACCCCGAGAAACATAAAATTGCTACATGGCTTTCTGGGTTTAACAGGCTACTACTGCAAGTTCGTGAAAAACTATGGAGAGATCAATGCACCACTTACTTCCTTTCTGAAAAAAGATGTCTTCCAATGGTCGGACAGAGCCTCCTTTGCCTTCGACAAACTTAAGGCAGCCATGACGACGACGCCGGTGCTAACACTACCAGATTTCAACCGACCCTTTATTATTGAGGCCGACGTATTTGGAGTCGGAATTGGAGCAATTCTCATGCAAGATGGTCGACCACTCGCATACACTAGCAAGACATTATCTCCCTCCCATCAAAATAAGTCAACATATGATAAGGAGATGCTCGTCATTGTGCGCGCAGCAACGAGGTGGAGACCCTACTTGATTAGTCGACGATTTCAAATTAAAACCGACCATAAAAGCCTCAAGTACTTTTTGGAGTGAAAGATATCATCCCCTTAGCAGCAAAACTGGGTAACAAAACTTCTTGGATTTGATTATGAAATAACTTACAAAAAGGGGAAAGAGAATGTTCTTGCAGATGCGCTTTCGCAGCTACCCGAGCAAGTTGAAGTTTTGGCCATTTCACTTCCGACCAGCGACTTCCTTGAGGATATTAAGGTGGAATGACAGGAAGATTTAGAGAGTAGTAAGATTATAAAAAAATTGGAGGAAGCACCAAGCTCCGTAGCTCATTACAATTGGGATTTAAAAGAATTACACTATAAGAGTACTAAATTGAAAAGGAGTATGGTATATCACTCACAAACCGACGGCCAGACAGAAGTTGTAAATAAGTGCTTGGAGATAGCCCAAAGCCACCCACCAAATATGACAACCCAAGGAGGACTTCAGACTCAGCCAAGTGCCATTATTGATCGACGGATTATGACTCGACGACGACGATCCACTACTGAATTGCTAATACTGTAACATCCCCCATTTTTTGAAAATTTAGTAAAATATTTGTTTGTAAAAATAAGGATTATTTAATAATTATTTTATATTAAATAATATTATATTAAAGTTTATGGCTAAGGACCTAAGAGTAAATATTAAAATTTTTATATGATTTATAGAATATTCAGAATTGAGTAAATAAAAATAAAATAAAATAAAAATTAGTAGACATGTGTCACTAGCTAGCTTAATGATGCCACCTAAGTTTGCCCTAAGGATGACACCTAGCACTTTTCATGCATGCTTGCCACCTTGAAACTTTGCAACTCTTGTGTTAACCAAAAGTAATTAAGTAAGAGATTAAAGGAGAAACTAAATGTAACCTTCAGATGCTGCATCCAACGTGAGTTTAAGAAGAGAAGAGAAGGGAAGAAGAAGAAGAGGAATTGAAGAAGAAGATTTGATTGAGGTTTTGCATCAACTCCCCCCACCCCATTTGGGAATCAAATTTGTTTAAGGCAAGTGTTCTAATCTCTTCCTACAGAATTCCTAATCTTTGTTTTCCTTTTAATTCTTCATAATGAAAAAGATTTCAGCTTAGTACCAAACCGTTCTTTCCTATTGATACAAATCCATGAATCTGAAATTTTTTCGGTAATCTGACCTCTATTCAATGTTTCGGTCATAACATTTTGTAATAAACTCTAATTTAGACAAAACCTATTCCATTTGAAATTAGACTCAAATATCTTTATTTTGACACTAAGATTGAATGATTCGGAGTTTAAATGCCTACTAAGACTTCTGTGTCAATTAACCCTACAGATTCTGCAAAATAGGGACTGAAATTTCGGACCTTCTGTTACTAAATTGCTAATAACTCTCTAGAGAAAATTCTGAACTAAGCAAAACTTAGTTCTTTCGAAACTAGATTCGTGTATCTTTCTTTTGACACCTAGTTGGAAATTTTGAAGTATGTTTGCCTTCTGAAACTTCTGTTTAAATCGATTCTATCAAGTCTGCAAAACAGGGATGATCATTTCTGACCTTCCTTTACTCTATTTGTTGTAACTTCCTGTTAAGAACTCAAAAAAATTATAAATCTGAGTTCATCGGAAAATAAATTGATACAGCTTTCCAATGACACCTATTTTTAGTGATTTGGAGCATATTTGGTCACTCAAACAATTCAGAAACTATACCATTCAAATCCAGTCATAATTGAAAACTTTGTTGGGATTTGCCTATTCAATTTTCATCCTATTGGAAAATTGATTTCTGCTAAATTCTTCTTCAATTGAGCTTTATATTAGTCCTTTGAAGTTCTTGTATTGTTCATCCTGAAATTATTGTATAACTAAAATTTATTATGTAATGCTTTGTTTGCATTTTGCTTGTTTGATAAAGGCACATGCATATCTTCGTTGTTCCGCATGTGCTTCTGATATGTGTCAATGTTATTGTTCATACTACCCTTTTGTACTCTGGTGTCTTATGGGATATTGTGAACCTTTGCCAGAAATGGTAAAGGGAGTTATGCTTAGAGCCCGCGATTGCTCTGCCGGCCCCATTGACTTCACTCAGACGTGGGTGGATGGAGCTCCCAGACGTGGGATACTTATGCTTGGTGGTCATCCAGAAATGGATGAATCACATTATGTATTGGTCCCACAGTGCCATCTATGTTTATTGATATGATATCCAAAGCTTTGTTTATGAGTTCATATTATGCTTTGGATAAAAATGGAATGCATGCTACATCAAAAATGGCATACAAGCTTGTGTTTATTACTCGGTTCACTTGTTATACCTTGAAGTGTTTCGTATGTCATTGTTATGCTCTCAAACACTATTATGCCTTTGATATGTACCTAAATGCTTCATGTGCCATTTGATACATGCCTAAATGTTTCTTTTGCCAATGAAATGCTCCAATTTCCTTTCTCCTATTGTTATGTCTAATGCCTGTTTTGAACGAGGTAAACCTTTGTGATTTTATATCAAATGAGATGACTTCAAATGAACATTTGTATTTCTACTTTTGTATCTTGATACTAAGCTTGCTTCAACTTCTCCTATCGCCATGGATATGTTAGACGCTTGCTGAGCTCTTTATGCTCACCCCGTTGCTATATAAACTTTTCAGGGTAGCTTGTCACGCACTGAAAAGCTAGAATTGGGTTAAAGCAGTGAAAGGCTAGAAGATTTTTGAGCTAATCTTTGTTGGATGATGGTTTTTGTTGTATAGTAAACTTTACTTCTGATGTAATGTTAAGGATCTATTGATACTTATGTGTTGTAAAATGTCAAAGGACCGCTCATGTGTATGGAATGATAAGTTTAAGATGTGTAAGGATAAGAACTCATGGTAAATAATTATCTTTTTGTGATTGTATATACTTCTATGATTATGGATTTGTGGTGTGGTTGATGTTTAGTTGAGTTGTCTTTGGATTTTGTGAATCTCTGAGTGAAGTGGATTATGATTATGTAATGTACAGGTTTATGAATTGTGAATATTGATTTTTGAATGATTCTTAGTATCCTCAAATTGTTAGATTGGATCCTGGATTGAATCGATGATGAATTATAATATAATTGATTTTAGACAGGGTCACACCTCCTGAATGTGATAATTCGGGGGGGCGTGACAGAGTTGGTATCAGAGCATGATTTGAGGATTTCTAAGAATTTTGATATGCTAGATGTGTAATAAATTTTGAGGTTTAGTGATTTCTATTTAGAGACTGATCAAAAGTTTTTTTTGTTATTTTTAGGAAGCAAGGATGACTAGGTCATCTGGTTCTCCTATTGCATCTACTTCTGATCAATTGAGTAGAATTATGAAAACTCTAGAGGAAATGATACACGTAATGCAACAACAAGTCCGACAAGGAAGAAATGATGAAGGTGGGAATTCAAACCAGACTGGGTTGGGAATTGAACAGTTTAAGAAGCTTAGTCCTCCCAGTTTTAGTGGTGAGCCTGATCCAATGGTAGCAGAACAATGGATGATGCGGATGGAGAAAATATTTGATGTTTTAAATTGCCCAGATGATAAGAAGGTTTCTCTTGCTACCTTCATGCTAGAAGGAGAGGCTGAGCACTGGTGGCGAACCATGAAGAGGATTTCTGAAGCTCGACAGGAGCCAATCACTTGGAAGGTATTTACAGAAAAGTTCAATGATAAATATTTTCCAGATTGTATCAGAGAGCAGAAAGAATTGGAATTTCTGAATCTCATCCAGGGAAATTTGACAATAGCCAAATATGAGTCTAAATTCACCGAGCTCTCTGGATTTGCCACACATATGATTGATTATGAATATAGGAAAGCAAGAAGATTTGAAAGAGGATTAAGGCCGACAATAAGAAGCCGGATATCAGCTTTAAAACTCCAAGTATACACTGAAGTAGTAGAAAGAGCTTTCATACTTGAAAAAGACTTGGAGGAGATCCAAGAAATCAGGGACAAGAATAGAAATGATAAGTTTGTTGGTAAAAGTAAGAGAGGAAATGAAGCAGAAAGAAGTAACGAGAAGGTAAAGGTACCTAGATTTGAGAAAGGAACTCCATCGCAAAGAACTCTATCATGTACAAAATGTGGACGTAATCATGAAACAAGTGAGTATTTTTGGGTGACTGGAGCCTGTTTTGCCTGTGGAAAGTTAGATCATAAAGTCAGAGACTGCCCACTAAACAAGAACAAAGAGCCACTACTCCCTAAGCCGACAGCCCATGCTAGAGTATATGCTATCACAGAACAATATTCCAGAGCCTCTAAATCAGTGGTTGAAGGTATTCTACATGTTTCTAATAGAAATGCAAAAGTTTTGTTTGATCCTAGCTCCAACTTGTCTTTTGTTTCACAATATTTTGCTTGTCACTTGGGCATTCAACCTAAACCACTAGATTATTTGCTACACGTAACTACTGTTGTTGGGGATTCCTTGACAACAAATCTGGTTTATCCTCATCTTTTCGCCGAAAGAGATATGACAAATTTAGAGGACTAAATTTTATTCTAAGGAGGGGAGAGTGTAACATCCCCATTTTTTAAAAATTTAGTAAAATATTTGTTTGTAAAAATAAGGATTATTTAATAATTATTTTATATTAAATAATATTATATTAAAGTTTATGGCTAAGGACCTAAGAGTAAATATTAAAATTTTGATATGATTTATAGAATATTCAGAATTGAGTAAATAAAAATAAAATAAAATAAAAATTAGTGGACATGTGTCACTAGCTAGCTTAATGATGCCACCTAAGTTTGCCCTAAGGATGACACCTAGCACTTTTCATGCATGCTTGCCACCTTGAAACTTTGCAACTCTTGTGTTAACCAAAAGTAATTAAGTAAGAGATTAAAGGAGAAACTAAATGTAACCTTCAGATGCTGCATCCAACGTGAGTTTAAGAAAAGAAGAGAAGGGAAGAAGAAGAAGAGGAATTGAAGAAGAAGATTTGATTGAGGTTTTGCATCAACTCCACCCCCCCATTTGGGAATCAAATTTGTTTAAGGCAAGTGTTCTAATCTCTTCCTACAGAATTCCTAATCTTTATTTTCCTTTTAATTCTTCATAACGCAAAAGATTTCAGCTTAGTACCAAACCGTTCTTTCCTTTTGATACAAATCCATGAATCTGAAATTTTTTCGGTAATCTGACCTCTATTCAATATTTCGGTCATAACATTTTGTAATAAACTCTGATTTAGACAAAACCTATTCCATTTGAAATTAGACTCAAATATCTTTATTTTTCACTAAGATTGAGTGATTCGGAGTTTAAATGCCTATTAAGACATCTCTTTCAATTAACCCTACAAATTCTGCAAAATAGGGACTGAAATTTCTGACCTTCTGTTACTATATTGCTCATAACTCTCTAGAGAAAATTCTGAACTAAGCAAAACTTAGTTCTTTAGAAACTAGATTCGTGTATCTTTCTTTTGACACCTAGTTGGAAATTTTGAAGTATGTTTGCCTTCTGAATCTTTTGTTTAAATCGATTCTATCAAGTCTGCAAAACAGGGATGATCATTTCTGACCTTCCTTTACTCTATTTGTTGTAACTTCCTGTTAAGAACTCAAAAAAATTATAAATCTGAGTTGATCGGAAAATAGATTGATACAGTTTTCCAATGACACCTATTTTTAGTGATTTGGAGAATATTTGGTCACTCAAACAATTCAGAAACTATACCATTCAAATCCAGTCATAATTGAAAACTTTGTTGGGATTTGCCTATTCAATTTTCATCCTATTGGAAAATTGATTTCTGCTAAATTCTTCTTCAATTGAGCTTTATATTAGTCCTTTGAATTTCTTGTATTGTTCATCCTGAAATTATTGTATAACTGAAATTTATTATGTAATGCTTTGTTTGCATTTTGCTTGTTTGTTAAAGGCACATGCATATCTTCGTTGTTCCGCATGTGCTTCTGATATGTGTCAATGTTATTGTTCATACTACCCTTTTGTACTCTGGTGTCTTGTGGGATATTGTTAACCTTTGCCAGAAATGGTAAAGGGAGTTATGCTTAGAGCCCACGATTGCTCTGCCGGCCCCATTGACTTCACTCAGACGTGGGTGGATGGAGCTCCCAGACGTGGGAGACTTATGCTTGGTGGTCATCTAGAAATGGATGAATCACATTATGTATTGGTCCCACAGCGCCATCTATGTTTATTGATATGATATCCAAAGCTTTGTTTATGAGTTCATATTATGCTTTGAATAAAAATGGAATGCATGCTACATCAAAAATGACAAACAAGCTTGTGTTTATTACTCGGTTCACTTGTTATATCTTGAAGTGTTTCGTATGTCATTGTTATGCTCTCAAACACTCTTATGCCTTTGATATGTACCTAAATGCTTCATGTGCCATTTGATACATGCCTAAATGTTTCTTTTGCCAATGAAATGCTCCAATTTCCTTTCTCCTATTGTTATGTCTAATGCCTGTTTTGAACGAGGTAAACCTTTGTGATTTTATATCAAATGAGATGACTTCAAATGAACATTTGTATTTCTACTTTTGTATCTTGATACCAAGCTTGCTTGAACTTCTCCTATCGTCATGGATACGTTAGACGCTTGCTGAGCTCTTTATGCTCACCCCGTTGCTATATAAACTTTTCAGGGTAGCTTGTCACGCACTGAAAAGCTAGAATTGGGTTAAAGCAGTGAAAGGCTAGAAGATTTTTGAGCTAATCTTTGTTGGATGATGGTTTTTGTTGTATAGTAAACTTTACTTCTGATGTAATGTTCAGGATCTATTGATACTTATGTGTTGTAAAATGTCAAAGGACCGCTCATGTGTATGGAATGATAAGTTTAAGATGTGTAAGGATAAGAACTCATGGTAAATAATTATCTTTTTGTGATTGTATATACTTCTATGATTATGGATTTGTGGTGTGGTTGATGTTTAGTTGAGTTGTCTTTAGATTTTGTGAATCTCTGAGTGAAGTGGATTATGATTATGTAATGTACTGGTTTATGAATTGTGAATATTGATTTTTGAATGATTCTTAGTATCCTCAAATTGTTAGATTGGATCCTGGATTGAATTGATGATGAATTATAATATAATTGATTTTAGACAGGGTCACACCTCCTGAATGTGATAATTCGGGGGGGGGCGTGACAGAGTTGGTATCAGAGCATGATTTGAGGATTTCTAAGAATTTTGATATGCTAGATGTGTAATAAATTTTGAGGTTTAGTGATTTCTATTTAGAGACTGATCAAAAGTTTTTTTTGTTATTTTTAGGAAGCAAGGATGACTAGGTCATCTGGTTCTCCTATTGCATCTTCTTCTGATCAATTGAGTAGAATTATGAAAACTCTAGAGGCAATGATACACGTAATGCAACAACAAGTCCGACAAGGAAGAAATGATGAAGGTGGGAATTCAAACCAGACTGGGTTGGGAATTGAACAGTTTAAGAAGCTTAGTCCTCCCAGTTTTAGTGGTGAGCCTGATCCAATGGTAGCAGAACAATGGATGATGCGGATGGAGAAAATATTTGATGTTTTAAATTGCCCAGATGATAAGAAGGTTTCTCTTGCTACCTTCATGCTAGAAGGAGAGGCTGAGCACTGGTGGCGAACCATGAAGAGGATTTCTGAAGCTCGACAGGAGCCAATCACTTGGAAGGTATTTATAGAAAAGTTCAATGATAAATATTTTCCAGATTGTATCAGAGAGTAGAAAGAATTGGAATTTCTGAATCTCATCCAGGGAAATTTGACAGTTGCCAAATATGAGTCTAAATTCACCGAGCTCTCTAGATTTGCCACACATATGATTGATGATGAATATAGGAAAGCAAGAAGATTTGAAAGAGGATTAAGGCCGGCAATAAGAAGCCGGATATCAGCTTTAAAACTCCAAGTATACACTGAAGTAGTAGAAAGAGCTTTCATACTTGAAAAAGACTTAGAGGAGATCCAAGAAATCAGGGACAAGAATAGAAAGGATAAGTTTGTTGGTAAAAGTAAGAGAGGAAATGAAGCAGAAAGAAGTAACGAGAAGGTAAAGGTACCTAGATTTGAGAAAGGAACTCCATCGCAAAGAACTCTATCATGTACAAAATGTGGACGTAATCATGAAACAAGTGAGTGTTTTTGGGTGACTGGAGCCTGTTTTGTCTGTGGAAAGTTAGATCATAAAGTCAGAGACTGCCCACTAAACAAGAACAAAGAGCCACTACTCCCTAAGCCGACAGCCCATGCTAGAGTATATGCTATCACAGAACAAGATTCCAGAGCCTCTAAATCAGTGGTTGAAGGTATTCTACATGTTTCTAATAGAAATGCAAAAGTTTTGTTTGATCCTAGCTCCAACTTGTCTTTTGTTTCACAATATTTTGCTTGTCACTTGGGCATTCAACCTAAACCACTAGATTATTTGCTACACGTAACTACTGTTGTTGGGGATTCCTTGACAACAAATCTGGTTTATCCTCATCTTTTCGCCGAAAGAGATATGACAAATTTAGAGGACTAAATTTTATTCTAAGGAGGGGAGAGTGTAACATCCCCCATTTTTTGAAAATTTAGTAAAATATTTGTTTGTAAAAATAAGGATTATTTAATAATTATTTTATATTAAATAATATTATATTAAAGTTTATGGCTAAGGACCTAAGAGTAAATATTAAAATTTTGATATGATTTATAGAATATTCAGAATTGAGTAAATAAAAATAAAATAAAATAAAAATTAGTGGACATGTGTCACTAGCTAGCTTAATGATGCCACCTAAGTTTGCCCTAAGGATGACACCTAGCACTTTTCATGCATGCTTGCCACCTTGAAACTTTGCAACTCTTGTGTTAACCAAAAGTAATTAAGTAAGAGATTAAAGGAGAAACTAAATGTAACCTTCAGATGCTGCATCCAACGTGAGTTTAAGAAGAGAAGAGAAGGGAAGAAGAAGAAGAGGAATTGAAGAAGAAGATTTGATTGAGGTTTTGCATCAACTCCCCCCCCCCATTTGGGAATCAAATTTGTTTAAGGCAAGTGTTCTAATCTCTTCCTACAGAATTCCTAATCTTTGTTTTCCTTTTAATCTTCATAATGCAAAAGATTTCAGCTTAGTACCAAACCGTTCTTTCCTTTTGATACAAATCCATGAATCTGAAATTTTTTCGGTAATCTGACATCTATTCAATTTTTCGGTCATAACATTTTGTAAGAAACTCTGATTTAGAAAATACCTATTCCATTTGAAATTAGACTCAAATATCTTTATTTTGACACTAAGATTGAGTGATTCGGAGTTTAATTGCCTATTAAGACTTCTGTTTCAATTAACCCTACAGATTCTGCAAAATAGGGACTGAAATTTCTGACCTTCTGTTACTAAATTGCTCATAACTCTCTAGAGAAAATTCTGAACTAAGCAAAACTTAGTTCTTTAGAAACTAGATTCGTGTATCTTTCTTTTGACACCTAGTTGGAAATTTTGAAGTATGTTTGCCTTCTGAATCTTCTGTTTAAATCGATTCTATCAAGTCTGCAAAACATGGATGATCATTTCTGACCTTCCTTTACTCTATTTGTTGTAACTTCCTGTTAAAAACTCAAAAAAATTATAAATCTGAGTTCATCGGAAAATAGATTGATACAGCTTTCCAATGATAACTATTTTTAGTGATTTGGAGTATATTTGGTCACTCAAACAATTCAGAAACTATACCATTCAAATCCTGTCATAATTGAAAACTTTGTTGGGATTTGCCTATTCATTTTTCATCCTATTGGAAAATTGATTTCTGCTAAATTCTTCTTCAATTGAGCTTTACATTAGTTCTTTGAAGTTCTTGTATTGTTCATCCTGAAATTATTGTATAACTGAAATTTATTAAGTAATGCTTTGTTTGCATTTCCTTGTTTGATAAAGGCACATGCATATCTTCGTTGTTCCGCATGTGCTTCTGATATGTGTCAATGTTATTGTTCATACTACCCTTTTGTACTCTGGTGTCTTGTGCGATATTGTGAACCTTTACCAGAAATGGTAAAGGGAGTTATGCTTAGAGCCCGCGATTGCTCTGCCGGCCCCATTGACTTCACTCAGACGTGGGTGGATGGAGCTCCCAGACGTGGGAGACTTATGCTTGGTGGTCATCCAGAAATGGATGAATCACATTATGTATTGGTCCCACAGCGCCATCTATGTTTATTGATATGATATCCAAAGCTTTGTTTATGAGTTCATATTATGCTTTGGATAAAAATGGAATGCATGCTACATCAAAAATGACATACAAGCTTGTGTTTATTACTCGGTTCACTTGTTATACCTTGAAGTGTTTCGTATGTCAGTGTTATGCTCTCAAACACTCTTATGCCTTTGATATGTACCTAAATGCTTCATGTGCCATTTGATACATGCCTAAATGTTTCTTTTGCCAATGAAATGCTCCAATTTCCTTTCTCCTATTGTTATGTCTAATGCCTGTTTTGAACGAGGTAAACCTATGTGATTTTATATCAAATGAGATGACTTCCAATGAACATTTGTATTTCTACTTTTGTATCTTGATACTAAGCTTGCTTGAACTTCTCCTATTGCCATTGATATGTTAGACGCTTGCTGAGCTCTTTATGCTCACCCCGTTGCTATATAAACTTTTCAGGGTAGCTTGTCACGCACTGAAAAGCTAGAATTGGGTTAAAGCAGTGAAAGGCTAGAAGATTTTTGAGCTAATCTTTGTTGGATGATGGTTTTTGTTGTATAGTAAACTTTACTTCTGATGTAATGTTAAGGATCTATTGATACTTATGTGTTGTAAAATGTCAAAGGACCGCTCATGTGTTTGGAATGATAAGTTTAAGATGTGTAAGGATAAGAACTCATGGTAAATAATTATCTTTTTGTGATTGTATATACTTCTATGATTATGGATTTGTGGTGTGGTTGATGTTTAGTTGAGTTGAATTTGGATTTTGTGAATCTCTGAGTGAAGTGGATTATGATTATGTAATGTACAGGTTTATGAATTGTGAATATTGATTTTTGAATGATTCTTAGTATCCTCAAATTGTTAGATTGGATCCTGGATTGAATTGATGATGAATTATAATATAATTGATTTTAGACAGGGTCATACCTCCTGAATGTGATAATTCGGGGGGGGGCGTGACAAATACAGTGGGCAAACCTACTAACAGAAGATGCCACGTTGGAGAACTATGATGACTTGAAGATCAAATTCCCAAAATTCATGAATCGTCAGCCTCGAGGACAAGGCTGATTTGAAGAGGGCGGGTTTGTTAGGAATCTAGCTAGGAGAGTCCTAATTAAGAGGAACACTCATGTAAAACTATTAGGACTTTAGCTAGGAGAGTCCTAATTGAGAGGGACATTCTGTTAGGACTCTAGCTAGGAGAGTCCTAATTGAGAGGGACATTATGTTAGGACTCTAGTTAGGAGAGTCCTAATTGAGAGGGACATTCATGTGGGAGGTTTTTTCTTAGAGAAGAATTAGGAGTTGTAAGGGAATATGAGTCTTGAGTAGGAGTCCTATTAGGAGTTGGTTAGAAGTAAGAGTCTTAAGTAGGAGTCCTATTAGGAGTTAGAGTTTAGAAGCCCTATAAATAGCCATGTATTCCTCCTCTTTTCTCAAGCAATAGATGAATCATTTCTGCAGCCTTTGAGCAGCAACTTGGAGGGAGGAACCCCTATAGAGTTCCAAGGAGGCCGATCCCCTAAAGAGATCAACCCCAAGTTTAGAGTCTGCAAGGGTTCTAACAAGTTACTACTTGAATTTTTTTATCACAATCTCTTCCTTATACACCTATAATTTTTGTTATTTATAGAAAGAAGATATTTAATAAAATTGATGAATGTTGAATTTTCCTTTAAGATGAACTCTGCGTAAATATTTTAGCATACTTAATTTTGGATGATGAATTTTTGTATGATCAATGCTGAATTCCTGATGTTATATTCATAAATTATATGCTTCAAGTCTCATTCCCTTTTTTGTTGATGACAAAGGGGGAGAAGTGATGACTAAGTGATGACTTATACCATTTCGATAGCATGACTTAATGAAAATGTCTTATGCGTATCGATAACATGACTTATATGAATTACAAAAGCTTGTGTGATATGAATGTCTTATATGCCTTGTAGAATCTTTGAGAATATCGCAAGATTGATTGATCATATTGAAAGCATGCCTTACATTTATATCATGAAATTCATGTTGAATATCTTTATCTCCTGTCGTAGTAAAAATTGTCTCTTATCATTCGACTTGAAAATGATTTTCATCGAAGTTTCGCATTTACTTATGCTTAATGAGAATAACGATAAGTTCTACGGTTAGAACTTATCGGTTTATGCTTGAATTCAATGGGATGGAATTCAAGTGTTTTTATCTTCTCATAATATGGCATATAGATGGGGGGAGTTATGTTTAACTCCGTCATCAATTGATTGTCATCATAAAAAAGGGGGAGATTGTTGAATCTTAGATTTTGATGATAAAATCAATTGATGGGTTAATTGATCTAATCCATATTATTGAATTAAGTGTGCAGGATTAACTACGATAACCAGAAAACACAAAGCAAGAATACCGGAGTCAAGTTCGATGGACGTTTAAGAGTCCGAAGAATCGTCGGAGATGTTGCCGGAACCAACCGAGAAGAAATCGGGAACCTATCAGAATTTTCGGAAGTTCACTGAAGAGATCGTCGAAGGTTCACAGAGATCACCGAGAAGGCTCGGCTACTCGTTAAATTCATCACAAGATCGGGAGCTTGCTGGGAGTCCATCGGAAGAAGTTCGTCGGAAAGCTCACTGGAACAAGACTCGACGTTCGCGGTTGAAAACTTGCCTAGGATGTTTTTAGTTATCTAGTTCACTTGTAATTAGGATTATGATTAAGAGATAATCCTATATCCTGGTTAGGGGCCAACTGGGCCAAAATTATATGTGGTTTGGGCTAAATTTTAAGCCCAACCAGTGAACCGAAGGGTCTGGCGGTGGCATCGCCAGACTGGGCGGTGGCACCACCTAGCACTGTCAGTGTCAGACACTAACAGGCGGTGGCACCGCCAGCATCGGAAACCAAAGAGAATTCAAATTTTGGAACCCAAATTTGAATCCTCTTGAGGCCTATAAATACCCCTCAAATCTAAGCTGAGATTACAACATTTTGAGAAGCAATTGATTGAGAGAAAGGCCTTAGAAAAGTCTTAGCTAGTCTTGTTTTCAATTTGCTAGTGTTCACCTCCTTCTTTCTTGCTGAAAATCTGTAAGAGAGTGAACCGCTTGTAAAAAGTTGTAAGAGGGGTATTTACCCTTCCCTTTCAAGAGATTTGCTTGTGGAAGGTGGGAGCCTCATCGAAGAGGGGCCTCGCAAGTGGATGAAGGTCATTTGACCAAACCACTTTAAAATCGGCGTAATCTCTGGTTTACATTTCATTACTGCTATTTACATTACTGCAAACCTTCTTACTTGCTTTATTTCCTCATTACCTTTGCTGCACAACTTTACGAATATGCTTTCAAGTTAAGCACTTCCGATTTCGATTTTTATCGTATGAAAGATTTGTCAAAACCGACGTTTTAATCCGCTGCACTAATTCACCCCCCCCCCCCTCTTAGTGCCGCTCCGATCCTAACAGGGGGCGATTCCACCGACAACCCTAACTCATGTACTTATGAGGATTCTTGGGTGGTGCCACTGCCAATCCGAATGATGCCACCGCCTAGGGATCGAGCGCCCAAGCGGTGCTACCGCCGGTTCTGGCTGTGCCACCGTTGGCATGCCAAAAAAATTTTTCTTTCCCTCCTTTTTTTTTTTTCAAAGGTATTTGATTCAAGATAGAGTAGGGTCTTGGATTGCTTTTTAAGATGTCATTTGGAATCGAAAAACAAAGAAGAAGTCAAATCCACGAAAACCAGAAATAGGATGAAAATTTTCAAAAAATACATACAATCAAGCTTATTCACAAGGACAATTTAACATGCCTAGTTCCCTTATAATAAAGTCAAATTGATCTTCATTTAAGACTTTTGTAAAAATGTCTGCTAATTGATGCTTTGTATTAATAAACTCTAGAATGACATTATTGTTAAGGACATGATCGCGTATAAAATGATGCCTAATGTTGATATGCTTAGTTAGTGACATGGGATGTCTAATTTGCTACAATCTGTTCATATGGACCATGCTGATAATATGATATTTTTTTTAGCCAATAATATTGCCACATAATCTTTAACTCAGCCTACTCAGATAAGACAACTCATCAGCATATTCCCTGCACAAAGGAATACATTAATGGAGTTGGTTGGTAGATATAAAGCACTTAATTTCGAAATTCCCTATGCATGAAGGGTTGTTTCATGCACTAGTATTTATTTTGTGGTTTAGGGCTCAGAAAGGACTTTAGAAATTGATGATATCTGGGCAGAAGCTCTCTTAAAGAACCCCCTTAAACTATGTATCTCTTGGATGCATCCTTGAGTGGTGAGTATTTTATTTTCTAGTTCGGTATCCTCGTTTAATTTCCATTGGGTGGTGAACTTTATGTATCCCATTATGATTTTAAACTTGGTGGTGAGCTACATTTTATTTTTATCAAAGTTGCTTTGTTAGTGCTTCAGATATCAGTTCGTTCCTTGTCTACTGTGACTTTTTCTATCTGAAAAAAATTATTCCATCGGTGTTATTTGGAAATCTATTCTGCATTTTACCCTCACCGGTATCAGTTAGAGTGTTGAATTGGATTTTTGGTAAGACAAATGACACTTATATTATCACATTTTATGGGAATGCTCTTCAAGTAAATTCCATAGTCTTCCAATGTATTCTTCATCCAAACAACTTGTGCGCAGCATGCACTTGCAGCTATGTATTCGGCTTCCGCCGTAGATAGTGCAAACAAGTACATGTCCTAAAAATTGGCATGTTTCGGATGTGCTTTTTCTATCTATCTTGTATCTACCAAAATTGGCATCTGCATAAGCTATTAAATTGAATTTATCGGATTTCGGATACAACAATCCTAAGTTGGGAGTTCCTTTAAGTTATCTAAAAATTCTTTTAACACTTTTAAGATGAGATAATTTAAGATTAGATTGAAACCTAGCGCAAAGTCCTACAGTAAACATGATATCCGATCTAGTCGCGGTGAGGTAAAGTAGACTACCTATCATTCCCCTATACATTTTTTTATCAAAGGTTTCACAATTTTCATCCATATCTAACTTAGTGGAAGTACTCATAGGAGTGTTTATCACTTTTGAACCATCCATGTTAAATCGTTTTAACAATTCTAATGTATATACATTAGAATTGTTGAAATGATTTAACAATTATATTTGTTAAAACGATTTAACAATTAGATGTATATACATTAGATTGATTAAGAAATATACCATCACTAAGTTGTTTAATTTGCACTCCTAAAAAGAAGGTTATTTCACCCATTAGGCTCATTTCAAATTCATGACTCATACAATTGGCATATGATTCATATAGTGATTTGAATAATATCGTTAATATAAATTTGAATAATAAAAAAATTATTTTTAAAATGTTTGATAAACAATGTAGTATCAACCTTGTCTTTTGTAAAATTATTTAAAATAAGAAAGGAACTAAGCCTTTCATACCAAGCTCTAGGAGCTTGTTTTAAGCCATAAAGAGCCTTAGTCAATTTAAATACATGATTAGGAAGAAGAGAATTTTTAAATCCGGGAGGTTGTTCAACGTACACTTCTTCATAAATAAAACCATTCAAGAAAGTACTTTTGACATCCATTTGAAATAGTTTAAAATCATTACTATTAGCATAGGTAAGGAGCATCCTAATGGCTTCTAATCTTGTCACAGGAGTGAAGGTCTCTTCGTAGTCGATACCTTCTTCTTGGTTGAAACCTTTAGCCACTAGTCTAGCCTTGTTTCTAACTACGATACCACATTCATCTTGCTTGTTTCTAAAGACCCATTTAGTACCAATGACTAAATGGTCACTAGGTCTAGGAACAAGCTTCCATACCTCATTTCTCTCAAATTGGTTCAATTCCTCTTACATTGCAATAACCCATGAATCATCTTTCAAGGCTTCGTCAATGCATTTAGGTTTAATTTGAGAAAGGAAGGCGGCGTTAGCACAAAAATTCTTGAAGGAAGAACGAGTTTAAACCCCTTTTGATGTATCTCCTATAATTAGCTCCTTTAGATGAGCATCTACATACTTCCATTCCTTGGGTAAGGAAATTTCGGAAAAAGATACATCCAAGTTGCTATTTTGAGGAGGGAGTTCATTTAAATTCAAATTATCAAAACCAAGATCATCATCAAAATTATTTTTCTTTAACTCAGAAATTTCATTAAAAACTACACGAATAGACTCTTCTATAACTAAGGTTCTTTTGTTAAAAACACGAAAAGCCTTCGAAACGGAAGAGTTTTTTTTTTTGGTAAGTAAAAGTAAATTGATTATGTGTAAAGATTCTACAAATAGCTTCATCTATACAAGTCATAGACAAAGCCAATTAACTCATAGAGTGCGAATGCGATAGTTATGACTACACATGCTGTAGACTATAACTACCTGTGGGTACATTATTTGACATCATTCCCAAGATCTTTAGCTAATAGCAAAATTAAATTTGATAAAAATATCTTTTTCTCTTCGGGTGAAGTGCTCGAAACGGAAGAGTAACTAAGAAAGATACCTTCATTGGATTTAGCATTAAATTTTTCTAAGGCATCCTTTTCATTCAAAATAAAACATTTGCAACCGAAAACTTTAAAATAAGAAACATTTGGTTTTTTGTTATTCCATAATTCATAGAGAGTTTTTGATATAGATGGTTTTATTAAAACCCTATTCATGACATAGCAAGCCGTATTAACGGCTTCGGCCAAAAATACTTCGGTAGACTATGTTCATTTAACATGGTTCTTGTCATTTTTTGTAAATTTCTATTTTTTCTTTCAACTACCCCATTTTGTTAAGGATTTCTTGGAGTGGAGAAGTTATGATTATATCCATTGGATTTATAAAAACTTTGGAAGTCACGGTTTTGAAATTTGCCACCGTGATCACTCCGAATTGATGAAATCATGAAGCCTTTTTCGTTTTGAGTAAGTTTACAAAATTTAGAAAAACATTTGAGACTATCACTTTTGTGAGCCAAGAAATAGGTCCAAGTGTATCTACTATAGTCATTGACAATTACAAATGCATATTTGCTTCCTCCTAGACTCGTTGTGTCAATTGGTCCAAATAAGTCCAAATGGATCAATTGTAATGGTCTAGTGGTGCTAATTTGATTTTTTTGGTTTGAAACTAGTTTTTATTTGTTTACCTAGTTGACATGCATCACATACTTGTTAGGATCGGAGCGGCACTAAGAGGGGGGGGTGAATTAGTGCAACGGATTAAAACGTTGGTTTCGACAAATCTTTCGTACGATAAGAATGGAACTTGAAAAGCTTAACTTGAAATCGTATTCTTAAAGTTGCGCAGCAAAGGTAATAAGGAACTAAAGCATGTCAGAAGGTTTGCAGTAATGTAAATAGCAATAATAAAATGCAAACCAGAGATCACGCCGATTTTAGAGTGGTTCAGTCAAATGACCTACATCCACTTGCGAGGCCCCTCTTCGATGAGGCTCCCACCTTCCACTAGCAAATCTCTTGAAATGGAAGGGCAAATACCCCTGTTACAACCGTTTACAAGCAGTTCAACCTCTTACAAATTTTCAGCAAGAAAGAAGGAGGAGAACTCTCTAGCAAATTGAAAACAAGAAAGGCAAAGACTCTTCTAAGACTTTTCTCTCAATCACTTGCTGCTCAAAAAGTTGTATTCTCAGCTGAGACTTGAGGGGTATTTATAGGCCTCAAGAGGATTCAAATTTGGGCTCCAAAAATTTGAATTCTCTTATGTTCCCGATGCTGGCGGTGCCACCGCCCAGCGCTCCGGTGCTGGACGGTGCAACTGCCCAGCCCAGGAGGTGTCACCGCCCAGCTCTCGGGTGCTGGGCGGTGCCACCGCTTGGCTCTCCAGTTCACTGGTTTGGCTTAATTTTAGCCCAAACCAAATCTGACTTTGGGCCCAGTTGGCCCCTAACCAGGATATAGGATTATCTCTTAATCCTAATCCTAATTACAAGTGAACTACATAACAAAACACATCCTAAGCAAGTTTTCAACCGCGAACGTCGAGTCTTGTTCCGGCGAGCTTTCCGACGAACTTCTTCCGACGGACTCCCATCAAGCTCCCGAACTTGTGATGACTTTAACGAGTAGCCGAGCCTTCTCGGTGATCTCTGTGAACCTTCGACAATCTCTTCGGCGAACTTCCGAAAATTCCGACAGGTTCCCGATTTCTTCTCGGTTGATTCCGGCAGCATCTCCGACGATTCTTCGGACTCTTAAACGTCCATCGAACTTGACTCCAGTATCCTTGCTTTATGTTATCTGGTTATCGTAGTTAATCCTGCATACTTAACTCAATAATATGGATTAGATCAATTAACCCACCAATTGATTATATCATCAAAATCTGAGATTCAACAATCTCCCCATTTTTGATGATGACAATCAATTGATGACGGAGTTAAACATAACTCCCCCTATATATATACCATATTATGAGAAGATAAAAACACTTGAATTCCATCCCATTGGATTCAAGCATAACCCGATAAGTTCTAACCGTAGAGCTTATCTTAATCCTCATTAAACCGTAGTAAGTACGAAACTTCGATGAAAATCATAAGTTAAATGATAAGGGACGAATTTTACTACGACAGAAGATAAGATTTTCAATATAAATTTCATGATATAGATGTAAGGCATGCTTTCAATATGATCAATCAATCTTGTGATATTTTCAAGGATTTTGCAAGGCATATAAGACATTCATATCACACAAGTTTTTGTAATTCATATAAGTCATGCTATCGATATGGTGTAAGTCATCACTTAGTCATCACTTCTCCCCCTTTGTCATCAACAAAAAGAGACAAGCCAGCTAATTTATGATCATAGAATTCGCTGAAAATGATCATTGAATCATTAAAAAAGTTTAGCATTTAATAGTAAACAAAATTCATCATTCAAATTAGCCAGAAATAGTTTATCCAAAAGAAATCATCATTTATGCATATCAAAACAGTAGTTATCTAAAAGGAAGGATCAGTTATCGTTCAAACGATGACAAACTTTGAACTTGTTGTTAAAAGTAAACAGAACAGAATAAAAAGATACATCAATTTAATCCTTAGGAGGTAATCCACATTGCTGATACATGATATCTATTTTTTCATTCATTTGTCGTAGTGTCTTCAAAATTTCAACTTATTGATTTTGAATTTGTTCTTGCTGTGATTTGAGTTGATCTTGCTGGAATTTGATCTTAGATAGTTCCGCCATAAAGAGATCTTCAGAGGAGGAAACAGGAGCTGAAGGTGCTGCGCCAAAAGGACTAGGAAGAGGAGATTCATTTCCCATAAGAATTGGTGTTTCGGGGTGTTCTATTGGTGGAGGAATTGGATCAGTCCTTCTAGGCTGCCTAACCCATATGCCATTGCTAAATGTGCACCTAAGTCTTTTCAGTAGGTTTTTATTTATTATGTTATATCGATCATTTTGAATAGATTCTTCATCGGGTGGGATGCAAATGTCATAGGCATGAAGAATTCTAGTGATTAACGTCCCATATGGCAACATAGTATCTTTAGCCATAATATCCTGCATTTGTTGCCGAATTGAGTACCCAAAACAATTATTCTGACCGGTCATAATCCAATACATGGTACTTATCTCTATTTGACTTATTTCGTCAAGATGAAATTTTTTGGGGAATATGATGCTTGTGATAATGTGATAAAGAATTTTAGATTTGAAAGGCAGTAAGTGTTCACAGCTCTTGGGTAGGAAGCCAAGGTTTGGATTTGCAAAAATTGTTTCTACGGCTTCGGTATAGGTTGCTCCTATTGTGTTGACGTCCCATTTACCTTTAAAATAGCATCCCCTATCTTTTTCAGTTATGCCAATTAGCTCACAAATAGTGCTGTCAAATATTCTAATGGGTGTTCCTAGAAGGTAAGTGCTTAGGCTATCGTTGTCCTCATATAGGTTGGCATAGAACAATCTAACTAACCGCGGATAGATTGGTTCATCTAATTGTAGTAGAGGTAGAGCTTCTAGGTGTGCAAACCACCTAATGGGTTCTAAGTCCTCTAGTTCATCCAGATCAACGTATTTTCCCTTATGGATATATCGTGTTTCAAATTTTGGAAAGCTAAGGGCTACCTCTTTTGATCTAAAAAGATCATGGTCATATGAATCTCCTTCAATCCTTTTTCCTTTTGATCTCTTAGGAGCCATTATCTAGACAAGATGATGATGAAATTGTGAAAAATAAGCAAGGGAAAGAGAAAAGAAAAGAGGGATTTCAAGTGTTACCTTATGGAGATTATGTTGAGAGATGGAGAGCTTGGACCACCAAGAATCCTTCTCCAATGCTTCTAAGAGTTAGAATGAGGGTTAGAGGGAATGGGAGAGGGTTTTGAGAGCTTTTTCTTCGGGTTGGGGGCGGTGTCACCACCGGCCCTAACCCCTCGAGTTAATAAGGGTCGCTCGGTCGGTGCCACCGCCAAACCGAGCGGTGTCACCGCCTGGCGCCCGAGCGCTCAGGTAGTGCTACCGCCGGATCTGGCGGCGCCACCGCTGGCATCCCATGGAGGAAAGAAAAAAAAATTTTCTTCCTCCATTTTGTTTAGCTTCTTCCCTCAAGATAATAAGTTATACTTTAATGGATCATTTTGAATTGAAGAAGAAGGAAGAAATCAAATTCACAAAAGAAAGGAAAAGGACGAGTCATTTTTTGTAAAGCTCATTTTAGGGACAATTTAACATGCGTAATTCCCTTCTAATGAATTCAAATTGGTCTTCGTTCAAAGCTTTTGTAAATATATCTGCTAATTGATGCTTTGTGTCAATGAATTCTAGAACAACATCATTGTTAAGGACATGATCGCGTATGAAATGATGCCTAACGTCGATGTGCTTAGTTTTAGAGTGCTGAATTGGATTTTTAGTAAGACATATGGCACTAGTATTATAACATTTTATGGGAATGTTTTTAAAGTGAATTCCATAGTCTTCTAATGTATTTTTCATCCAAATAACTTGTGCACAACATGCACTTGCAGCAATGTATTCGGCTTCCGCCGTAGATAGTGCAACTGAATTTTGTTTCTTGGAAGTCCAAGAAACAAGTGCATGTCCTAAAAATTGGCATGTTCCGGATGTACTTTTTCTATCTATCCTGCATCCGCCAAAATCAACATCTGCATAAGCTATTAGATCGAATTTTTCAGATTTTGGATACCACAATCCTAAATTTGGAGTTCCTTTAAGATACCTAAATATTCTTTTAACACTCTTAAGATGAGATAATTTAGGATTGGATTGAAACCTAGCGCAAAGTCCTACACTAAACATAATATCTGGTCTAGTCGCCGTGAGGTAGAGTAGACTACCTATCATTCCCCTATATGTTTTTTAATCGAAATTTTTACTATTTTCATCCATATCTAACTTAGTCGCAGTACTCATAGGAGTGTTTATTGCTTTTGAATTATCCATGTTAAATCGTTTTAACAATTCTAATGTATATTTGGATTGGTTAAGAAATATACCATCACTAAGTTTTTTGATTTGTAATCCTAAAAAGAAAGTTAATTCACCCATTAAACTCATTTCAAATTCATGACTCATACATTTGGCAAATGATTCACATAGTGATTCATCCGAAGAGCCAAAAATAATATCGTCAACATAAATTTGCACAATAAGAAAATTATTTTCAAAATGTTTAATAAACAATGTAGTTATCAACCTTGCCTTTGGTAAAATTATTTAAAATAAGAAAGGAACTAAGCCTTTCATACCAAGCTCTAGGGGCTTGTTTCAAGTCATAGAGAGCTTTAGTCAATTTGAATACATGATTAGGAAGAAAAGAATTTTCAAATCCGGGAGGTTGTTCGACATATACTTCTTCGAAAATAAAACCATTCAAGAAAGCACTTTTGACATCCATTTGTAATAGTTTAAAATTATTACTACTAGCATAGGCAAGGAGCATCCTTATGGCTTCTAATCGAGCCACGGGAGCGAAGGTTTCTTCATAATCGATACCTTCTTCTTGGTTGAAACCTTTGGCTACTAATCTAGCCTTGTTTCTAACCACGATACCATTTTCGTCTTGCTTGTTTCTAAAGACCCACGTAGTACCTATGACTAAGTGGTCACTTGGTCTAGGAACAAGCTTCCATACCTCATTCCTCTCAAATTGGTTCAATTCTTCTTGCATTGCAATGACCCAAAAATCATCTTTTAAGGCTTCGTCAATGCATTTAGGTTCAATTTGAGAAAGGAAAGCGGCATTAGCACAAAAGTTCTTGAAAGAAGAACGAGTTTGAACCCCTTTTGTTGTATCTCCTATAATTAGCTCCTTTGGATTAGCATCTACATACTTCCATTCTTTGGGTAAAGAAATTTCGGAAGAATATGCATTCAAATGGCTATTTTGAGGAGGGTGTTCATTTAAATTCAAATTATCAAAACCAAGATCATCATCAAAATTATTTTTCTTTAAATCAGAAATTTAATTGAAAACTACATGAATAGACTCTTCTATTACTAAGGACCTTTTTTTAAAGACACGAAAGGTTTTAGAAATGGAGGAGTAACCAAGAAAAATGCCTTCATCGGATTTAGCATAAAATTTACCTAGGGCATCCTTTTCATTTAAAATGAAGCATTTACAACCAAAAACTTTAAAATAAGAAATATTTGGTTTTTTGTTATTCCATAATTCATAGGGAGTTTTTGATAGAGATGGTCTTATTAGGACCCTATTCATGATGTAACAAGCCGTATTTACGGCTTCGGCCCAAAAATATTTGGGTAAACTATGTTCATTTAACATAGTTCTTGCCATTTCTTGTAGGTTTTTTTTTTTCCTTTCAACTACTCCATTTTGTTGAGGATTTCTTGGAGTTGAGAAGTTGTGATTGTACCCATTAACTTCGCAAAAATTTTGAAAGTCACGGTTTTGAAATTCACCACCGTGATCACTTCGAATTGATGAAATCATGAAGCCTTTTTCGTTTTGAGTGAGTTTACAAAATTTAAAGAAACACTTGAAGCAATCACTTTTGTGAGCTAAGAAATAGGTCCAAGTGTATCTAGAGTAGTCATCCACAATCACAAAAGCATATTTGCTTCCACCTAGACTTGTTGTATCAATTGGTCCGAATAAGTCCAAATGGATCAATTGTAACGGTCTAGTGGTGCTAATTTGATTTTTTGGTTTGAAGCTTGTTTTTATTTGTTTGCCTAGTTGACATGCATCGCATACCTTATCCTTAATAAACTTCATATTCGGAATCCCTCGTACTAATTCTTGAGATGAGATTTTAGATATTTTTTTCATGCTTGCATGGCCTAATCTCCTATGCCAAAGCCAAGCATCATCATTTACAGCGGAGAAACACATTTCATTACTTAGTTCATCAAGATTGATGGTATAGACATTATTTTGTTTTAAAGCAATCATAGTCATATTATGATTTGGATTTTCAATAATGCACATATTTGATTCAAATCTAACGATATAACCTTTATCGCATAATTGACTAATGCTCAACAGATTATGTTTCAATCCATCAACCAGTAACACATCATCAATAGAAAAACTTGATTTGTTACCTATGGTTCCCTTGCCAATGATTTTGCCTTTGTTGTTGTCTCCGAAGTTGACATTAGCCTTCGTCCATGCTAGTGAGCTTGGAGAATTGGGATGGATCTTCGGTCATATGACTTAAGCATCCACTATCAAGATACCATCTCTTGCTCCTAGCATGTGATGGTGTATGTTTCTACAAGAAGGAATTATTTTTAGATACCCATTTACTTTTGGGTGCCTCAAAAACTAACCTAACTTGTTTATCATGTTGCATAGACTTGATCATGGTTCCTTTAGGAACCCAAATCAATTTGTTCGGACTAATTTTCTTAAATGGACATTGGTAAGTTATATGTCCATATTTGCAACAAAAGTTGCAATTGCTTTAGTGTTGAACATGTAAGATAGGACCTTTAATGAAGGTGGTTGGATTTTGGTGAGTACTTCTCACAAATTCGATTCCACTCCTTTTAGGAACGTGACCTTTATTTGTAAGGATCATGTTTAAGGACTTGCTACCGACCTCGAATTTCTTCAAGGTGTCCTTAAGTACCAAGTTCTCATTTTGGAGAGTTTCTAGATCATGGCATTTAGCACATGGAGCTAGACTATCATGATATTCAGTTTTTAATTTATCAAAATCACAAGGTAAATTTATATTTTCTACTAATTGTCTTACATTCATCAAATAACTCATGGAAGGTATTTAATAATTCATGATAAGGTAAATTTGTATTAATTAAATATGTTACCTCTTCTTCGAAGGCCATTAGGGCGTAATGAGCAACTTGCTCGGTGTTGGACTCCTCTTCTTCGGACGTGCTTGAATCATCCCATGTTGCCTTGAGCGCCTTCTTCTTTAATGCTTTCTTTTTGGCTTGTGGACAATCGTTCTTGTAGTGTCCCGGTTTCTTACACTCATAGCAAATTACTTGGTCCTTCTTGTGTTCGAATTTATTTTTTATATTATTTTTAAATTTATTCTTTCTTAAATATTTTTAAAATTTTTGAGTCAAAAGTGCAATGTCATTGTCACTGTCCTCATCACTTGATGTTCCTTTTAAGTGGTCTTCTTGTGATGTGAGTGCCATATCCTTCCTGTTCTTTTGAAGGGGGTTCTCGAGCTCGTCATGAGCTTGACATGTCAATTCGTAGGTCATTAAAGACCCAATGAGTTCTTCAAGTGGGAATGTTTTAAGGTCTTTGGCCTCTTGAATGGCCGTAACTTTTGGATCTCAACTTTTTGGGAGAGATCTTAAGATTTTAGTTACTAGTTCAAAGTTAGTAAAACCTTTACCAAGAGCTTTGTGTCCATTGATGACATCCGTGAATCGGGTGTACATGTCTCCGATGGACTCACTTGGTTTCATTTGAAAAAGTTCGTAAGAGTGCACAAGGATGTTGATTTTGGACTCTTTCACTCGGCTAGTGCCTTCATGAGTGACTTCAAGAGTTCTCCAAATATCAAAAGCCGAATCACAAATTGAAACGCGATTAAATTCATTTTTATCTAGTGCACAAAACAAGGCATTCATAGCCTTTGCATTTAAAGTAAAAACCTTTTTTTTCGATTCATTCAATTCGCTCATCGGAAGAGAAGATTTTTGAAATCCATTCTCGACAATAGACCAAAGCTCAAAGTCCATGGAAATGAGGAAGATCCTCGTGTGAGTCTTCCAATATGTGTAATCCGACCCATTAAACAAAGGTGGTCATGCAATAGAATGGCCCTCTTGCATGCCGGAGTAAGCCATCTCAATTGGGTATTAAACCAAATATGAGAGTGAGCCTTGCTCTGATTCCAATTGTTAGGATCGGAGCGGCACTAAGAGGGGGGGGTGAATTAGTGCAACAAATTAAAACGTTGGTTTCGACAAATCTTTCGTACGATAAGAACGGAACTTGAAAAGCTTAACTTGAAATCATATTCTTAAAGTTGCACAGCAAAGGTAATAAGGAACTAAAGCATGTAAGAAGGTTTGCAGTAATGTAAATAGCAATAATGAATTGCAAACCAGAGATCACGCCGATTTTAGAGTGGTTCGGTCAAATGACCTACATCCACTTGCGAGGCCCCTCTTCGATGAGGCTCCCACCTTCCACTAGCAAATCTCTTGAAATGGAAGGGCAAATACCCCTCTTACAACCTTTTACAAGTAGTTCAACCTCTTACAAATTTTCAGCAAGAAAGAAGGAGGAGAACTCTCTAGCAATTTGAAAATAAGAAAGGCAAAGACTCTTCTAAGACTTTTCTCTCAATCACTTGCTGCTCAAAAAGTTGTATTCTCAACTGAGACTTGAGGGGTATTTATAGGCCTCAAGAGGATTCAAATTTGGGCTCCAAAAATTTGAATTCTCTTATGTTCCCGATGCTGGCGGTGCCACCGCCCAGCGCTCGGGTGCTGGACGGTGCAACCGCCCAGCGCTCGGGTGCTGGACGGTGCAACCGCCCAGCGCTCGGGTGCTGGACGGTGCAACCGCCCAGCCCAGGAGGTGTCACCGCCCAGCTCTCGGGTGCTGGGCGGTGCCACCGCCGAGCCAGGCGGTGCCACCGCCTGGCTCTCCGGTTCACTGGTTTGGCTTAATTTTAGCCCAAACCAAATCTGACTTTGGGTCCAGTTGGCCCCTAACCAGGATATAGGATTATCTCTTAATCCTAATCCTAATTACAAGTTAACTACATAACAAAACACATCCTAAGCAAGTTTTTAACCGCGAACGTCGAGTCTTGTTCCGGCGAGCTTTCCGACGAACTTCTTCCGACGGACTCCCATCAAGCTCCCGAACTTGTGATGACTTTAACGAGTAGCCGAGCCTTCTCGGTGATCTCCGTGAACCTCCGACAATCTCTTCGGCGAACTTCCAAAAATTCTGACAAGTTCCCGATTTCTTCTCGGTTGGTTCCGGCAGCATCTCTGACGATTCTTCGGACTCTTAAACGTCCATCGAACTTGACTCCGGTATCCTTGCTTTATGTTATCTGGTTATCGTAGTTAATCCTGCACACTTAACTCAATAATATGGATTAGATCAATTAACCCACCAATTGATTATATCATCAAAATCCGAGATTCAACAATACTTTGTTCTTAACAAACTTCATATTGGGAATCCCTCATACTAACTCTCTAGATGAGATCTTAGCTATTAGTTTCATACTTGCATGGCCCTCCTATGCCAAAGCTAAGCATCATCATTTAAAGCAGAGAAACACATTTCATTACTCGGTTCGTCAAGGTTGATGGTATAGACATTATTTTGTTTTAAAGCAATCATTGACATGTTATTGTTTGGTTTTTCAATAATGCACACATTAGATTCAAATCTAACGATGTAACTTTTATCGCATAATTGACTAATACTTAAGAGATTGTGTTTTAATCCATCAACTACCCATCATCAATTGAAATTTTTAATTTGTTACCTATGGTTCCCTTGCCAATGATTTTGCCTTTGTTGTTGTCTCCGAAGGTGACGTATCCTTCTTCTTTGCTAGTGAGCATAGAGAAATGAGATGGATCTCCAATCATGTGTCTTGAGTATCCACTATCAAGATACCATCTCTTGTTCCTAGCTTGTGGGTTTGTCTACAAAAGAGGATGATTTTTAGGTACCCATTTGATTTTGGGTGCCTCAAAAATTGATCTACCAATTTTGTTATTCATCATTGAACTATTTATAGTTCCTTTAGGAACCCATATCAACTTGTGTAGACTAATTTTCCTAAATGGACATTTGTAAGCAACATGTCCGGATTTACAGCAAAAGTTGCATTTCAAATGAGGTGAAACATGTAATGTGGGTCCTTTAATGAAAGTGGTAGGATTTTTGTGAGATCCTCTTACAAAACCAATTCTACTTCTATTTGTGACGTGACCCTTGTTTGCAAAGATCATGTCCAATCCCTTGCTACTGACCTTAAACTTGTTTAAGGTCTCTTTAAGTAGCAAATTTTCACTTTTTATTGATTCTAAGTGTTCACACTTAGAGCATGGAGGAGTTTGAAGACTATCAAGCTTATTTTGTAATAAGACATGCTCTTTCTTTAATATATTAAACTTCTTACTAATAGTTCTACACTCATCAAATAATTCATGAAAAGCGATAGAAAATTCATCGAAAATAAATCTTTATTAATTAAATCACATACCTCTTCTCCTAAAGCCATTAGCGTAAAGTTTGCCTCCTCTTTGTTGCTAGCTTCTTCACTTTCGGAATCACTTGAATCGTCCCAAGTCGCTTTTAAAGCTTTCTTCATCTTCGGTTGCTTTTTCTTGGCTTGGGGGCATTCATTTTTGAAGTGCCCCGGCTTCTTACATTCGTAGCATATTACTTGGTCCTTTTTATGTTCAAGTTTATTTTTAGTATTATTTTTAAATTTATTTTTTCTTATAATTTTTAAAAATTTTGGAGTTAAAAGTGTAATGTCATCGTCACTGTCCTCATCACTTGATGTTCCTTTCAAGTGGTCTTCTTGTGATGTAAGTGTCATATCCTTCCTATTCTTTGGAAGGGGGTTCTTGAGCTCTTCATGAGCATGGTATGTCATTTCGTAGGTCATTAGAGACCCAATAAGTTCTTCAAGAGGAAATGTTTTAAGGTCCTTGGCCTCTAGAATGGCCATAACTTTTAGATCCCAACTCTTTGGAAGGGATCTTAAAATTATATTTACTAGTTCAAAGTTAGAAAAACTTTTACCAAGAGCTTTGAGTCCATTGATGACATCCATAAAACGGGTGTACATGTCTCCGATGGACTCACTTGGTTTCATTCGAAAAAGTTCATAAGAGTGCACAAGAATGTTGATTTTGGATTCTTTCACTCGGCTAGTGCCTTCATGAGTGACCTTAAAAGTTCTCCAAATATCAAAAGTCGAATCACAAATTGAAACGCGATTAAATTCATTCTTGTCCAATGCACAAAATAAGGCATTCATAGCCTTTGCGTTTAAAGCAAAAACCTTCTTCTCCAATTCATCCCATTCGCTCATCAGAAGAGAAGATTTTTGAAATCCATTTTCGACAATAATCCAAAGCTCGAAATCCATGGAAATGAGGAAAATCCTCATTCGAGTTTTCCAATACGTATAATCCGACCCATTAAACATAGGCGGATGTGTAATAGAATGACCCTCATGCATGCTAGAGTAAACCATCTCTCTTGGGTATTAAACCAAATATGAGAGTGAGCCTAGCTCTGATATCAATTGTTAGGATCGGAGTGGCACTAAGAGGGGGGGGGGGTGAATTTGTGCAGCGGATTAAAACTTATAAGTTTGAAAATGATTTCGTAAATGCATAGAGATTTCGATTCGACAAAGAATGACTTGGTAAAAGTAGCTCGAGTAAAGTAAGGAGATGAAAACCAAAAGCTTGCTGCTATGTTTCAGAAAGGTAAACACTCACATATTCAAGGAACACACTAATTTAAAGTGGTTCGGTCAAATGACCTACATCCACTTGCGAAGCCTTCTTCGATGAGGCTCCCAACTTCCACTAACATTACTTTGAAGGAGAAAGACAAATACCCCTCTTACAACCCTTTATAAGTGATTCACACTCTTTCAAATTTTCAAAGAGAAAGAGGGAGGTGAACACTTAAGCTATTGAAAACAAGACTTGCTAAAGACTTTGCTAAGGCTTTATCTCAATCTCTAACTTCTCAAAGACTATGTTCTCTACTGAGAATTGAGGGGTATTTATAGGCCCTAAGAGAATTTAAATTTGGGCTCCAAATTTGAATTGTTTTGGGTTTCCCGGTGCTGGCAGTGCCACCGCCTGTCAATGGCGGTGCCACCGCTTGTCAATGGCGGTGCCACCGCCTATCAGTGTCTGACACTAATAGTGTACTGGCGGTGCCACCACCGGAACTCTTAGGTTCTGGACGGTGCCACCGCCCAGTCCGACGGTACCACCGCCTGACCTTATGGGTCACTGGTTGAGCTCTTAATTTGGCCCAAACAAGTCTGTATTAGGGCCCAGTTGGCCCCTAACTAGGTTATAGGATTAACCATTAATCCTAACCCTAATTATATGCAAACTACAAAATTAAGACATAGTACTAAGCAAGTTTTCAACTGGCAATGTCGAGTTTCCTTCTAGCGAGATTTTTGGTGAACTTTCGGCGGACTTTCGATACACCCTCGAATTTCTTCCGGCAGGCTCCTAGTCTTATGGCGAGTTCAACGAGTGTTTGGCAAGTAGCCGAACATTCTCGATGATCTCTGCGAACCTCCGACGATCTCTCCAGCGGACTTCTGAAAACTTCGGCAAGTCCCCGATTTCTTCTCGGTTAGTTCTGGCAGCACTTCCGACGAATCTTCAGACTCTCGGCGGACTCTCGAACACCCATCAAACTTGACTCCGGTAGACTTGCTTTATGTCTTCAAGCTATCGTAGTTAATCCTGCATACTTAACTCAATAATATGGATTAGATTAATTAACCCATCAATTGATTTCATCATCAAAATCTGAGATTCAATAGAAGCAGCGATGGGGTGGTCTGTTGGCTGGGAAACGACATCGGTGGTCCTTCTCGCTCGAGCAATATAGGGAAGCGAGGAGGAGAGGTCGCTGGCTGGGTGGGGGCAGCGGTGGCGGTGGTGGCTATTGACTGGGCAACAGTAGCGGTAGTGGTGGTCCCTCGGCCGGGAAGCAATGGCGGTAGTGATCGCTGACTGGAGAGCAACGGTGGTGGGTGGGCTGGCCGGAAGTAGGGGAAGTAGGGGTGGCTGCGGCTTCTTCTTCTTCTTCTCTTTTTTTTCCTTTTTTTTTTTTTTTTGAAGATGAAGATAACTACAGAAAGAGGGCAGCGGCGGTGGTGGCGGTTGCTGGCTGAGCAGTAGCGATGTCGATGGAGACGGGGCAACGGTGGTCATTGACCAAGATGTAGAGGTTCCTTCTTGGTTGAGAAGGATCGACGTTCGTGGCTTCTGGCTTCACCCTTCCTCACACAAATTTCTTTTTTTTTTTTTGATAGCTACGGCAACACTGTAGTGAGAACGCCAAGGATCGCCACTCTGATACCAAATGGTAAGACTTTTGGGTCTTATCATTTGGAATCAGAGTTTTATCATTTCTTTCATGTTTTTTACGATAAGACTTTTGGGGCTTATCATTTGGTATTAGAGCCTTATCATTTCTTTCATTTCTTTTATGATAAGACTTTTAGGTCTTATCAAGATCATATACCGAGTATGGTGTTGTCAGGCCTATACGGTTTCTCCTGGAGTCTCGCTCTAATTGGATTCTGTTAGGACTCTAGCTAGGAGAGTCCTAATTGAGAGGGACATTCATGTAGGAGGTTTTTTCTAAGAGAAGAATTAGGAGTTGTAAGGGAATAGGAGTCTTGAGTAGGAGTCCTATTAGGAGTTGGTTAGAAGTAAGAGTCTTAAGTAGGAGTCCTATTATGAGTTAGGGTTTAGAAGCCCTATAAATAGCCATGTATTCCTTCTCTTTTCTTAAGCAATAGATGAATCTTTTCTGCAGCCTTTGAGCAGCAACTTGGAGGGAGGAACCCCTATAGAGTTCTAAGGAGGCCGATCCCCTAAAGAGATCAATCCCAAGTTTAGAATCTGCAAGGGTTCTATCACCTGGTATCAGAGCAACGTTCTTGGCATCTCGCTGCCCTTCCATTGCCATCCATCAACCCTCCACAACTGTCCAAAGCAATTCCCATAATTGCTTAAAAGATCGTCGCCAAATTCTGCCATCATCTCCACCACCGCGGATCATCCTGTGAATTGCAACAGGTTCTGGTTTCCTACCTTACTGCTGCTGCAATTTAGTTATCCCTATCCGAAAATCCAAAAAAAAAAAAAAAATTGTTCCTATATTGCTACATAAACTTTTCGTCACAAAGTTTTCATCTCTACAACGAAAGATACATTGCAGAATTTCAGCCGCATAACACTGTTTGTTTGATTTTGATACTATATTTTCTCTGTCATATAAACTAAGATATTACTATCAATTCCCTCCTCAAATCTCTCAAATTTTTGGTGGAGATTTCATCGAGAAACCGCTGTTTCTTCAACGATAATTCTACTCTTACAAGACAACACAATTCTGTAGCAAACTTTCATTGATTTCTATCAAACCTATACATGCCTTTAACCCGTCAACAATTGAGAGATCTTAACATCACATATTTTGAGTCATATACTATGGCATTTGAGGAGGCAATCAATGCTAAATTTGAAGCCTTTGAGACACGAATAGAGGATAAGATTCGGACTCTCCTTACCGAATTCAGTTTGGGCCGACCACCAAGCCCGAAAAATTCACATTAAGAAGAGAGCTCTAACCAATCACATCATGCCCAAAGAGATGACTTCCAAGAGAGGGGAGGCTCTATGACCGACCCCAACTATTCGCGCATGAGAGTGGACTTCCCTAGATGGGAAGAAGGAGACCCAATTGGTTGGATCTCGCGAGCGGAGCGATATTTTCGGTACCATAAAACTGCGGATGCATCTATGGTGGAAATTGCAGCTATACATCTTGAAGGGGATGTCATACAATGGTTTGACTGGTTTGAACACACTTATGGAGTCCTTTCATGGTGACAATTCAAAGAAGGACTACTGATCCGCTTCGGACCAACTTATTACGAGAACATTGACGGACAACTAGCAAAGATCCGACAAACCTCCACCATTCAGGAGTACTAAACCAGGTTTGAAAGGTTATCTAATCAAACTCATGATTGGTCTGAAAAACAACTATTGGGGACCTTTATTGAGGCCTTAAAGCCGGAGATCCGGGGAGAAGTTTGTTAGGATCAAGAGCACTAAGAGGGGGGGGGTGAATTAGTGCAGCGGAAATCCTTCTACGATTAAAAAAACTGCGTTTGTTTGATAAAAGTGATTTCAGTAAGAAAGCCAATTCGTAAATCACTTTACCTTTTGATTAAGCGAGATGCAGCAAAGATATAAATGCAGTTTGCAGTTATGGTTCAAATCAGATAGTAGGCGCAAACTGAAATATGATATTCGTGCGAAAAAAATTGATTTACGTCTAAATGCTGATTCGTAAATCGCTTGATTAAGCGAGATGCAGTTAAAGCAAGGATATAAAGGCAGTTTGCAGTTATGATAGAAATCAAAATGTAAACACAAACTAAAATATGATGATCGTACGATAAAACTGATTTACGTCTAAACGCCGATTCGGAAAGTGCAAAGCTTGAAACCCAATCGTATATGCACAGAAAGTAGTAAGCTTTTGAGAAGGTTTGCAGTAAAGATAATATGCTTAAAGTAAATGCAAACCGAGATTTAGAGTGGTTCGGTCAATCTTGACCTACATCCACTTTTGGCTTCCTCAACCGACGAGATCACCGACGTCCACTAGAGGCCTTCCTTCAATAGGCGAAGGCCAACCACCCTTTTACAGTTTCACTCCTTTTGACGGGCTTAGGAGACAACCCTTACAGAATTTTCTCTCCTCTCTTTAAAGATCAGAACTTGGAAGAAAAGAGGGAGAAGAACTTTTGGCTTTTACAACAATTTTGAGCTCTAAAAATCACAGAATAAGATCAGGATTTCGGTGTGTTTGAGTGCCCTTTCAATGCTGAAAGGGTGGGGTATTTATAGGCCCCAACCCAGTTTGAATTTCGAGCTCAAAACTGTCAATTCCTGGAATTCCGGGATGTGGCGGTTGCACCGCCTAGCAGAGCTCAAAGACTGAGCCTCTGGGCGGTGCCACCTCCTGTCAGGGGCGGTTGCACCTCCTGCCAGAGTTCGAAGACCGAGCTCAAGCAGTGCCACCGCCTGACTGAGGCGGTTGCACCTCCTGCCAGAGCTCGAAGATCGAGCTCAAGCGGTGCCACCTCCTGTCAGGGGCGGTTGCACCGGCCAGTCTCGCTCGGAGACTGAGCCAGGCGGTGCCACCACCTGGCTGGGGCGGTTCAACCGCTTGGTAGAAATTAGGGTCCGAATGGGTTGATCCATTCGGCCCAATTTGGGTTTTTCAGGGGCCCAATTGCCCCAAGATTAAGTTAATGGGATCACCTCCCATTTCCAACTTAATCATTGTGCTAACTACAATATTTCCTAAGACATTTCCTGTAACTTGATCCGGTGCGTCAACCGCTTCTTCCGGCGAGCTTCCGGCGAACTTCCGTCGATCATCCAATGAACCCTCGGTGATGCTCCTGTGGACTTCCGACAAACTCCTGGACTTGCGACGATCCACTTGGCGAGTTCCGACGAGCTTCTTTGGCAAGCTCATGGACTTCTCGGATTTGTTCCCGCAGAACCTCCGACGACTGTCCGAACTTCCGTCGAACTCTCGAACTCCCAACGTGATCATTGTCTTGACTCCGGCGTAACTCCTGCTGCATGTCTTACTTTCATCGTAGTTAATCCTGCACACTTATCTCAACATATAGATTATATAACAAATGACAATTGACTTCTTTATCAAAATCTGAGATTCAACAATCTCCCCCTTTTTGATGAAGACAATCAATTGATAATGGAGTTAACCTTAACTCCCCCTGTCTATATGCCATACTTGAGATAAGTCATTCTTGAATTCAAGAGACATATTGATAAGTTAAAATCATTTAAACTTATCAATACTCCCATCATGATTCCCATCATGATGTATCTTTCTGAACATGATGTCAAGGCTTGACATTCATTTTCAAATTTTACATTACAAGTTTGAATGATGGTAATAGTAGCAATTCATCATATTGTAAGATATCAACATGTAAAACTGCGAAGTAAGATTTTTTGTTTGATATCTTGACATGATACAAACAAGGCATAATGCAAATTATAGCAATCATAGCATAGCAATTCATATATCTCTTAGTGATGCAAGCATGGCATTAATACTCATATATTTCTCCCCCTTTGTCATCAACAAAAAGCATGGTAATTGTGATACCAGGACAACAATGTAAGCGAATTTTGAGCATAAGTGTGATGCCTTTACTAGGTTCATGTCATTTTCAATAGTGAGTCAATTATGCAACCATGACATGGAGATATCAATTATGATTTTACCCCGCATCTCCACCATCTATTTGTGAGTTTACTTTAAATGAAGTTAAAATTGATGAGAGATTAAATCTTGCTTCATTTTCACAAGGATCAAGATATGTATTAGAAACGAATCCTTGTTAGTAAAAACACTATCATTCATATAATCAGGAATCATTTTATTAAATCTATTTCTTTAAAGAATATTCTTCACATAGGTGTATGAGAGATGTATTTCATATGTCAACAATGATGAGAATTAAACTCATTATGACATATGCTTTATTAAGTCCGGAAGAGGATAATATATCGAGAAACTCTGATTTTTAAGAGAATCCGAAAACGAAATTAAGACTTTCATGCATTCGGACGAGACTGTGCTATTGATTTTCAAATATGATCATGAAGACAAAACATGCTTATCATCATGAAAATTTTTATATTCATACATAATTTCTAATATTTAATTGTGTAAAATTAACACAGCAATTAAGTGAAATTGATCAATCAATCAATAAAGTCTGAAAAATAATTTCAACAAGTTTATGTATTCGGACACATCAACATTTCTAATTCTCTTCTTATGAAATCAAATTGTTCTTTCATTTAGAGGTTTTGTAAAAATATCAGCTAGTTGATGTTTAGTGTCAATGAACTCTATGATTACATCATGATTAGTAACATGATCTCGTATAAAGTGATGTCTAAATCAATATTTTTTGTTCTTGAGTGTTGTATAGGATTCTTTGTTAAAAATATTGCACTTGTGTTATCACATTTAATGGGAATATTTTTAAGATGAACTTTTATAATCTTCTAAGGTGTTTTTCATCCATACAACTTGTGTACAGCATGCACTTGCTGCAATATATTCAGCTTCGGTTGTTGATAGTGCAACCGAATTTTGTTTCTTAGATGACTAGGAAATAAGGGCATGTCCTAAAAATTGACATGTTCCTGATGTACTTTTTCTATCTAGTCTACAGCCAGTAAAGTCCATATCAGCATAAGCAATTAACTCAAGATTCTCTGATTTTGGGTACCATAATCCTAGATTTGTGGTACCATTAAGATATCTAAGTATTCTTTTAACTGCTTTGAGATGAGATATCTTAGGGTTTGATTGAAATCTAGCACAAAGTCCTACACTGAATATGATATCTAGTCTAGTTGCAGTGAGGTAAAGTAAACTTCCTATCATGCCCCTATAAATTTTTTGATCGAAGCTTTCTCCACTTTCATCAATTTCTAACTTAGTGGAGGTGCTCATAGGAGTGTTAATAGCTTTTGAGCTATTCATATTAAACTTTTTTAGCAAATTCATAGCATATTTAGTTTGACTAATAAAGATGTCATTGCTTAGTTATTTGATTTGTAAGCCTAAGAAGAATGTTAATTATCCCATTAAACTCATTTCGAATTCAAGACTCATAGTTTTAGCAAAAGATTCACAAAGAGATTCATTCGTCGAACCAAAGATAATATCATCAACATAAATCTGAACAATGAGAAAATTATTTTCAAAATTCTTGATGAACAATGTAGTATCAACCTTGCCTTTTGTGAAATTATTTTCAATAAGAAAAGAACTAAGTCTCTCATACCAAGCCCTCGGAGCTTGTTTTAAACCATAAAGAGCTTTAGTTAATCTAAACACATAATTAGGGAGGCTATTATTTTCAAATTCAGGAGGTTGTTTAACATAGACTTCTTCGGAAATAAAGCCATTAAGAAAAGCGCTTTTAACATCCATTTGAAACAAATTAAAATTATTACTACTAGCGTAGGCAAGGAGCATCCTTATGGCTTCTAATCGAGACAAAGGAGCGAAGGTTTCTTCGTAATCGATACCTTCTTCTTGGTTGAAACCTTTGGCCACTAATCTAGCCTTGTTTCTAACCATGATACCATATTAATCTCGCTTGTTTCTGAAAACTCATTTAGTACCAATAACTAAATGGTCATTTGGCCTACGAACAAGCTTCCACACCTTATTTCTCTCAAATTGATTTAATTCATCTTGCATTGCGATAATCTATGAATCATCTTTCATGGCTTCGTCAACACATTTGAGTTCAATTTAGGAGAGAAAAGTGGCATTGGAACAAAAATTTTTAAGAGAAGAACATGTTTGAACCCCCTTTGATGTGTCTCCTAAGATTAGCTCCTTAGGATGAGCATCTACATACTTCCAATCCTTGGGTAAGGATGTTTCGGAAGTGGATGCATCCAAGTTGCTAGTTGGAGATGGGGTTTCATTTAAATTCAAGGAATCAAAATTAACATCATCATCAAAATCGTTCTTCCTGATTTCGGAAATCTCATTGAAAACAACATGAATGGATTCTTCAATAATTAAAGTTCTTTTATTGAAGATACGAAAAGCTTTATAAACCGAAGAATAACCAAGAAAGATTCGTTCAACGGATTTAGCATCAAATTTTCCTAAGTTATCTTTTTCATTCAAGATAAAACACTTACACCCAAAGACTTTAAAATATGAAACATTGGGTTTTTTGTTGTTCCATAACTCATAGGGAGTTTTGGTGAGTAAGGGTCTTACTAGAACTCTATTCAAAATATAGCATGTAGTGTTTACGGCTTCGGCCCAAAAATATTTGGGTAGGCTATGTTCATTCAACATGGTTCTTGTCATTTCTTGTAAATTTCGATTTTTTCTTTCTACTACTCCATTTTGTTGAGGATTTCTAGGAGTAGAAAAATTATAGTTGTATCCATTGAGTTCACAAAATTCTTGGAAATCATGGTTTTGAAATTCACCACCGTGATCACTTCTAATTGACGAAATCATAGAACCCTTCTCATTTTGAACAAGTTTACAAAACTTGGTAAAATATCTAACGCATTCATTTTTCTGCATTAAGAAGTAAGTCCATGTGTATCTGCTATAGTCATCCATAATGACGAAGGCGTATTTGCTGCCTCCTTGGCTTGATGTAGAGATTGGTCCGAACAAGTCCATATGGATCAATTGTAAGGGCCTAAAGGTGCTTATTTGATTCTTAGATTTGAAACTACCCTTAATTTGTTTACCTAATTGGTAAGCATCACATACATTATCTTTGATGAACTTGATATGAGGAATTCCTCTTACAAGTTCTTTAGATGATATTTGAGTGATTAGTTTCATGCTAGCATTACCTAATCTTCTATGCCATAGCCAAGCATCCTTATTCAAAACCGAAAAACACATTTTATTACACAAATAATTGATGTCAATAGTGTATACGTTATTTTGTTTTAATGCAATCATAAACGTGTTTTTTTATGGTTTTTCAATGATGCAAGCATTAGATTTGAATCTGACAATATATCCTTTATCACATAATTGAGTAATGCTCAAGAGGTTATGTTTTAAACCATCAACTAACAAAACATCTTCAATAAAGAAGTTGGATTTGTTACCTATGGTTCCTTTGCCAATGATTTTACCCTTGTTGTTGTCTCCGAAGGTGACATAGCCTTCGTCTATGCTAGTGAGCTTAGAGAATTGAGATGGATCTCCGGTCATATACCTTGAGCATCCACTATCAAGGTACCATCTCTTGCTCCTAGCTTGTGATGGTATATGTTTCTACAAGAAAGGATGATCTTTAGGTACCCTTTTGCTTTTGGGTGCCTCAAAAATAGATCTACATTTTTTATCATGTTGCATAGAATTTATCATGGTTCCTTTAGGAACCCAAATTATTTTGTTCGGACTAATTTTCTTCAATGGACAATAATGCGTTTTGTGTCCAAATTTGCAACAAAAGTTGCATTTGCTTTGGTGTCGAACATGTAAGATGGGGCCTTTTATGAAGGTGGTTGGATTTTGGTGAGGACTTCTCACAAATCCGATTCCACTTCTTTCGGGAACGTGACCCTTGTTTGCAAGGATCATGTTCACAGACTTGCTACCAACCTCGAATTTCTTCAAGGTGTCTTTAAGTAGCAAGTTTTCCTTTAGGAGAGTTTCTAGATTATGGCATTTTTTGCATGAACCTAAACTATCATGATATTCAGTTTTTAACTTATCGAAATTATAAGTAAGACTATCATGCTCCTTTTTTAGCAATTTGTATTTTCTGCTAATAATCTTGCATTCATCAAATAAGTCATGGAAGACATTTAATAATTCATCAAATGATAAATCTGCATCTATTAAATTTGTTACCTCCTCTCCGATGGCCATTAAGGCGCAATGAGCAACTTGCTCGGTGTTGGACTCCTCTTCTTCGGACGCGCTCAAGTCATCCCACGTTGCTTTGAGCGCCTTCTTCTTTGATGTTCTCTTTTTGACTTGAGGATAATCACTTTTGTAGTGTCCCGGCTTTTTGCACTCGTAGCATATAACTTGGTCCTTCTTGGGTTCAAGTTTATTTTTTGTGTCATTCTTAAAATTGTTTCTTTTAATGAATTTTTTAAATTTTTTGTTAGAAGTGCCACGTCATCGTCATAGTCCTCGTCACTTGAGTTTTCTCTCAAGTGGTCTTCTAAAGTTCTGAGTGCCATATCCTTCCTGTTCTTTGGAAGGATGTCTTCTTGCTCTTCATGAGCTTTGCAAGTCATCTCGTAGGTCATTAATGACCCGATTAGTTCTTCAAGAGGGAAGTTGTTTCGATCTTTCGCCTCTTGAATAGCAGTGACTTTAGGATCCCAACTTTTAGGCAAGGATCTTAGAATCTTATTTACGAGCTCAAAATCCAAAAAACTTTTTCCGAGTCCTTTTAGACCGTTGACGACATCTGTGAAACGGGTAAACATGTCGCCAATAGTCTCACTCGGTTTCATCCGGAAAAGTTCGAAAGAATGTATCGAAAGATTGATTTTTGACTCTCACTCTACTTGTGCCTTCGTGAGTCACTTCGAGTGTGTGCCAAATATCAAATGTGGTTTCACAAACCGAAACACGGTCGAACTCGTTTTTATCAAGTGCACAAAATAAGGCATTCATAGCCTTTGCATTAAGAGTGAAAGTCTTCTTCTCCAATTCATTCCAATCGATCATTGGAAGAGAAGACTTCGAAAATCCATTTTCAACAAGATTCCAAAGTTCAAAATCCATAGAAATAAGAAAGATCCTCATTCGGGTCTTCCAATAGGGGTAGTCCGTCCCATTGAACATGGGTGGACGTGTAATAGAATGGCCCTCTTGGTTTCCGGCGTATGCCATCTCTCTTGGGTTTTAATCCGTTTGAGAGTTAACCCCGCTCTGATACCAATTGTTAGGATCAAGAGCACTAAGAGGGGGGGGTGAATTAGTGCAGCGGAAAACCTTCTACGATTAAAAAAACTGTGTTCGTTCGATAAAAGTGATTTCAGAAAGAAAGCCGATTCATAAATCACTTTAACTTTTGATTAAGCGAGATGTAGCAAAGATATAAATGCAGTTTGCAGTTATGGTTCAAATCAGATAGTAGGCGCAAACTAAAATATGATATTCGTACGAAAAAAATTGATTTATGTCTAAATGTTGATTCGTAAATCACTTGATTAAGCAAGATGTAGTTAAAGCAAGGATATAAAGGCAGTTTGCAGTTATGATAGAAATCAAAACGTAAACGCAAACTCAAATATGATGATCATACGATAAAACTGATTTACGTCTAAACGCCGATTCGGAAAGTGCAAAGCTTGAAACGCAATCGTATATGCGTAGAAAGTAGTAAGCTTTTGAGGAGGTTTGCAGTAAAGATAATATGCTCAAAGTAAATGCAAATCGAGATTTAGAGTGGTTCGGTCAATCTTGACCTACATCCACTTTTGGCTTCCCCCACCGACGAGGTCACCGACGTCCACTAGAGGCCTTCCTTTAATAGGCGAAGGCCAACCACCATTTTACAGTTTCGCTCCTTTTGACGGGCTTAGGAGACAACCCTTACAGAATTTTCTCTCCTCTATTTAAAAATCAGAACTTGGAAGAAAAGAGGGAGAAGAACTTTTGAGCTCTAAAAATCACAGAATAAGATCAGGATTTCGGTGTGTTTGAGTACCCTTTCAGTGCTGAAAGGGTGGAGTATTTATAGGCCCTAACCTAGTTTGAATTCCGAGCTCAAAACTGTCAATTCCCGGAATTCCGGGATCTGGTGGTTGCACCGCCTAACTAAGGCGGTTGAACCGCTTGGCATAGCTCAAAGACTGAGCCTCTGGGCGGTGCCACCTCCTGTCAGGGGCGGTTGCACCTCCTGCTAGAGCTCGAACACCGAGCTCAAGCGGTGCCACCGCCTGACTGAGGCGATTGCACCTCCTACCAGAGCTCGAAGACCGAGCTCAGGCGGTGCCACCTCCTGTCAGGGGCGGTTGCACCGCCCAGTCTCGCTCGGAGACTGAGCCCAGGCGTTGCCACCGCCTGACTGAGGCGGTTCAACTGCCTGGCAGAAATCAAGGTCCGAATGGGTTGATCCATTCGACCCAATTTGGGTTTTTCAAGGGCCCAATTGCCCCAAGATTAAGTTAATGAGATTACCTCCCATTTCCAACTTAATCATTGTGCTAACTACAATATTTCCTAAGACATTTACTGCAACTTGCTCCGGTGCATCAATCGCTTCTTCTAGCGAGCTTCCAGCGAACTTCCGTCGATTATCCGATGAACCCTCGGTGATGCTCCTGCGGACTGTTGAATCTCGGATTTTGATGATGAAGTCAATTGTCATTTGTTTGTCTAATCTGTGTGTTGAGATAAGTGTGCAGGATTAACTACCATGAAAGTAAGACATGCAGTAGGAGTTACGCCGGAGTCATGACAATGATCACGTTGGGAGTTCAAGAGCTCGACGGAAGTTCGGACAATCGTCGGAGGTTCTGCGGGAACAAATCCGAGAAGTCCAGAAGCTTGCCAAAGGAGCTCGTCGGAACTTGCCAAGTGGATCGTCGCAAGTCTAGGAGTTTGCCGGAAGTCCGTAGGAATCCACCGAGGGTTCGTCGGATGATCGACGGAAGTTCGCCGGAAACTCGCCGGAAGAAGCGATTGACGCACCGGAGCAAGCTGCAGAATATGTCTTAGGAAATAATTGTAGTTAGCACATTGATTAAGTTAGAAATGAGAGGTGATCCCATTAGCTTAATCTTGGGGCAATTGGGCCCCTGAAAGAATCAAATTGGGCCGAACGGATTAACCCATTCGGACCCTGATTGCTATGGGAGGTGCAACCGCCCAAGCCAGGAGGTAGCACCGCCCAGGCTATGTCTCCCAGCGAGACTGGGCGGTGCAACCGCCCCAGCCAAGAGTGGCACCACCCCGGGCTCAGTCTCCGAGCGAGACTGGGCGGTGCAACCTCTTCTGTCAAGAGGTAGCATCGCCAGAGCTCAAGTTTCGAGCTCTGCCAGGTGGTGCAACCTCCCCAGTCAGGCGGTGCAACCGCCCAGTCTCGCTCTTCGAGCTCTGGCAGAGAGGTGCAACCACCCCTAACAGAGGTGGCACCGCCCAGAGGCTCAGTCTTCGAGCTCTGCCAGGCGGTGCAACCGCCCCAGTCAGGAGGTGCAACCGCCTGATCCCGGAATTCCGGGAATTGACATATTTGAGCTCCAAATTTGAACTAGGTTGGGGCCTGTAAATACCCCACCCATTCAGCACTGAAAGCACAGAACACACACTCAAAATCTTGCTGTCTTTCTGTGATTCTTAGAGCTCAAAACTGCTAGTTCTCCTCTTTATGTTCTTCAAAGTTTGAGTTGTAAAGAGAGGAGAGAAAACTTCTGTAAGGGTGTCTCCTAAGCCCGTCAAAAGGAGTGAATCTGTAAGATGGTGGTTGGCCTTCGCCTATTGAAGGAAGGCCTCTAGTTGACGTCGGTGACCTCGTCGGTGGAGGAAGCCAAAAGTGGAGTAGGTCAAGATTGACCGAACCACTCTAAATCTCGGTTTGCATTTCCTTTGAGCATTTTACCTTCACTGCAAACTTCTCAATAGCTTACCCCCCTCTACGATTTTACGAATGAGTTTCAAGGTTCAGACGTAAATATGCGTTTAGACGTAAATCTGTTTTTTCGTATGATCATCATATTGCCTATTGCGTTTACGTTTTGAGCTTTACCATAACTACACACTGTCTTTATACTTCTGCTTAAACTGTGTCTTATCTAATCAAGTGATTTACGAATCAGCATTTAGATGTAAATCAGTTTCTTCGTACGAATGTCGGATTTCAGTTTGCGCCGATATTCTGGTTTTCATCATAGCTGCAAACTGCCTGCATAGATTGACTTTAATCTTGCTTAGTATCAACTTTCATACAGAAGTTGTTTTTATCGTTCGAACGCAGCTTTCGATTTTAATCGCCAAAAGTTTTTCGCTGCACTAATTCACCCCCCCCTCTTAGTGCTCTCGATCCTAACAATTGGTATCAGAGCCCGGTTAACTCTCAAACGGATTAAAACCCAAGAGAGATGGCTTACACCGGAAACCAAGAGGGCCATTCTATTACACGTCTACCCATGTTTAATGGGACGGACTACACCTATTGGAAGACCCGAATGAGGATCTTTCTTATCTCTATGGATGTTGAACTTTGGAATCTTTTCGAAAATGGTTTTTCGAAGTCTTCTCTTCCAATGATCGATTGGAATGATTTGGAGAAGAAGGCTTTCGCTCTTAATGCAAAGGCTATGAATGCCTTATTTTGCGCACTTGATAAAAACGAGTTTAAACGTGTTTCGATTTGTGAAACTGCATTTGATATTTGGCACACACTCGAAGTGACTCATGAAGGCACAAGTAAAGTGAAAGAGTCAAAAATCAATCTTTTGTTACACTCTTTCGAACTTTTCCGGATGAAACCGAGTGAGACTATTGGCGACATGTTTACCCGTTTCATGGATGTCGTCAACGGTCTAAAAGGACTCGGAAAAAGTTTTCCGGATTTTGAGCTCGTAAATAAGATTCTAAGATCCCTTCCTAAGAGTTGGGATCCTAAAGTCACTGCTATTCAAGAGGCAAAAGATCTAAACAACTTCCCTCTCGAAGAACTAATTGGGTCATTAATGACCTACGAGATGACTTGCAAAGCTCATGAAGAGCAAGAAGACATCCTTCCAAAGAACAGGAAGGATATGGCACTTAGAACTTTGGAAGACCACTTGAAAGAAAACTCAAGTGATGAGGACTGTGACGATGACTTGGCACTTCTAACAAGAAAATTTAAAAAATTCATTAAAAGAAACAAGTTTAAGAATGACACTAAAAATAAACTTGAACCCAAGAAGGACCAAGTTATTTGCTATGAGTGCAAAAAGCCGGGACACTACAAGAGTGATTGTCCCCAAGCCAAAAAGAGAACAATAAAGAAGAAGGCGCTCAAAGCAATATGGGATGATTCAAGCATATCTGAAGAAGAGGAGTCCAACACCGAGCAAGTTGCTCATTACGCCTTAATGGCCATCGGAGAAGAGGTAACGAATTTATTAGATGCTGATTTATCTTTCGATGAATTATTAAATGCCTTCCATGACTTATTTGATGAATGCAAGATTATCAATAGAAAATACAAATTGCTAAAAAAGGAGCATGATAGTCTTACTTGTGATTTTGATAAGTTAAAAACTGAATATCATGATAGTTTAAATTCATGTATCAAATGCCATGATCTAGAAACTCTCCAAAAAGAAAACCTGCTACTTAAGGACACCTTGAAGAAATTCGAGGTTGGTAGCAAGTCATTGAACATGATCCTTGCAAACAAGGATCACGTTCCAAAAAAGAGTGGAATTGGATTTGTGAGAAGTCCTCACCTAAATCCAACCACCTTCATAAAAGGCCCCAACTTACATGTTCAACACCAAACCAAATGCAACTTTTGTTACAAATTTGGACACAAGACGCATTATTGTCCATTCAAGAAAATAAGTCCAAATAAACTGACTTGGGTTCCTAAAGGAACCATGATACACTCTATGCAACATGATAAACAATATAGATCTAACACGGGAGTGTCTAATTTGCTACAATCTGCTCATATGGATCATACTGATAATATGATATTTTTTTCAGCTAACAATATTGCTGCATAATCTTCAACTCAGCCTACTCAGATAAGGCAACTCATCAGCATATTCCCAGCACAAAGGAATACATTAATGGAGTTGGTTGGCAGCTGTAAAGCTGTATCATGGTACTTTTCTTCATGGCTAAGGAATTCATTAATGGAGTTGGTTGGCAGTTGTAAAGTACTTAATTTCGAAATTCCCTATGCATGAAGGGTTGTTTCATGCACTAGTATTTATTTTGGGGTTTAGGGCTTAGAAAAGGGTTTAGAAAACTGAGGATATTGGCAGAAGCTCTCTTGGAGTGCTCTTTTGAACTCTGTATCTCTTGGATGCGTCCTTGAGTGGTGAGTCTTTCACTTTCAGTTCTGTATCCTTGTTTATTATCATTAGGGTGGTGATCTTCTGTATCCCTTTTGATTTTTAAACTTGGTGGTGAGCTATATATCGTTTTATCGAAGTTTCTTCAAAAGTGCGTTCCTTGCCTTTTGTGACATTTTCTATCTGAACAACTGTTATATCGGTTTTCTATCGACATCCATTCTGCATTTTTTCCCTCCCCGGTATCAGTTTGGTATCAGAGCTAAAGGCTAGAGATCATGGCAAGGCAAAATGGAAAAGATGTAGTTAGTGAAGGTAGCGACCACGAAGATGACGCTGAGTCGTTGAGGCTGCAGCTACGAAAATTGCTGCGTAGCCTACAAGAAAAAAATGAAATAATCAATGAACTTCAAAGTAGACACAACCAGCATGAAAATGACGCTCGAGAGTTTACTTCTGATGATGAAACACCTCATCTTCCAAGGGAGTCGAGAAGATGTCGGAGAAGAAATGAAGTCCAAGATGAGTGGCAGAATAAATATAATCCCAGATTTGATATTCCAGAATTTGAAGGTAAAATAAATGTTGATGACTTTATTGATTGGCTTAATACAGTAGAAAGAATCTTCGATTTTCATGAACCACCAGAACAAAAGAAGGTCAAACTTGTGGCACTCAAACTCAGGCGGAATGCATCTTTTTGGTGGGAAAATCTGAAGAAACAAAGAGAACGTGAGGGGAAGAGTAAGATCGTTACATGGGAGAAAATGAAAAGGAAGCTAAAGAGAAAATATTTACCTCATAATTATAGACAAGAGATCTTTCTCAAAATACATGATTTCAAGCAAAAAGATCTTAGTGTGGAGTACACTACAGAATTTGATAATTTGATGTTAAAAGGAGAGCTCGTGGAACCGGAAGAGCAAACAATTGCAAGATACTTAGGAGGTCTGAAGTATGAGATTGCTAAAGTTGTTCAGCTACAGCCATATTGGTCGTTGAATGATGTGAGCAAGCTGGCATTAAAAGTTGAAAAGCAACAGAAGTTTGAAAAGAGTTTTCGGTATGGCTCAAAAGAAGGCTACACGAAAGGAGGAAGTTCCAAGCCTACTGCCCAAAGCAAGGTGATATCGAAGGTGCAAGAAAAGGGTGAAGAATCTGCTGGCAGCAAAAAAACACCTATTTCTTCTACCCCAAGTGGCCGAAAATGCTTCAAATGTCATGGTTTTGGGCATATCGCATCAGATTGTCCAAATAGGAGGATTGTAACTTTGGTTGAAGATCATAGTGATGGAGGAGAAGATGAAACTAATGACGAACCAAAATATGATGATGATGAGGAAGAGATTACTTATGCTGATCATGGTTTATCTATTGTACTGCAACGTAGTTTACAAGTGTCATATGTGGCCGACGATGAAAGTTGGGTGAGAAAAAATGTGTTTCATACTAAATGCACTTCTCTTGGCAAAGTATGCTTGGTAATCATCGACAGCGGCAGCTTTGAGAATGTGGTATCTTTGGAGATGGTACAGAAGCTAAAGTTGGACACCATCCCTCATCCGCATCCATACCAGTTATGTTGGCTGCAAAAAGGAAATGACATCAATGTAACTAAAAGATGTTTAGTTTCATTTTCTATTGGCAAGTATTATAAAGATGAAGTATGGTGTGATGTTGCTCCTATGGATGCTTGTCACTTGCTGTTGGGAAGACCTTGGCATTATTATAGAAGGGTGTTGTATGACGGCTACAAACATACTTATTCTTTTAAGGTGAATGAAAAGAAGATTATTTTAGCTCCATTACAACCATCTGAAATCACTGCACCAAAGAAGAAAGTTAACGCTTTTATGTCGTATGGTGAATGCAAAGGTGAATTAGACAAGGGTGGTCATGTTATGGCTTTACTAGTAGTAGAAGAAAATGAACAACACAAGGAGACACCTGTAATCATGAAACAAATGTTGGAAGAGTTTGAAGATGTTATACCGGCAGAGATTCCACATGGCCTTCCACCCTTGAGAGATATCCAGCATCACATTGATCTTATTCCGGGGGTTGTTCTACCTAATAAGGCAGCATATAGAATGAGTCCCAAGGAGCATGAAGAACTTCAAAGGCAAGTTGATGAATTGGTTAAAAAAGGGTTAATCCGGGAGAGCATGAGTCCTTGTGCGGTTCCTGCTTTATTAGTGCCTAAGAAGGATGGTTCTTGGAGAATGTGCGTGGACAGTCGCACCATCAACAAAATCACAGTGGACTATCGCTTTCCTATTCCAAGGTTAGATGACTTACTTGATCAATTGTGTGGTGCTTGTATTTTCTCAAAAATTGATTTGAGGAGTGGCTATCATCAAATAAGAATGAGGCCCGGAGATGAGTGGAAAACAGCGTTTAAAACTAGAGAAGGCTTATATGAATGGTTGGTTATGCCATTTGGACTATCTAATGCACCTAGCACATTCATGAGATTTATGAATCACATACTTAAGCCATGCATTGGAATATTTGTTGTAGTTTATTTTGACGATATATTGGTGTACAGCAAGAGTGAAGAGGAGCATATGAATCATCTAAAAGAGATCTTTCTTATTTTGAGGCATCAAAAGCTTTATGCTAATCTAAAGAAATGTGATTTCTTTACTTCTAGTGTGGTATTTCTGGGTTATGTTGTTTCAAAAAATGGAATCAAGATGGATCAAAGTAAGGTAGAGGCTATTCTCAGTTGGCCAACACCTGCTTCGTTGCATGATGTGAGGAGTTTCCATGGCTTAACTTCATTTTACAGAAGATTTATCAAGGGTTTTAGCTCTATTGTCGCACCAATCACCGAATGTTTGAAATGTGATAAATTCAAATGGACTAGTGAGGCTAACGATGCTTTTGAGCTTTTGAAAAGAAAGGTTACTGAAGCTCCTATCTTAGTTCTACCAAATTTTGACAATGTATTTGAAGTTGAATGTGATGCATCTAATGTGGGAATTGGTGCTGTTTTGAGTCAAGACGGAAAGCCCATTGCATTTTTTAGTGAAAAGCTGAATGATACAAGAAAGAAATACTCTACTTATGATAAGGAGTTTTATGCGATTTATCGAGCTTGGTCTCATTGGAGTCAATATCTTCTTGCCAAGCCATTTGTTCTGTATTCTGATCATGAGGCATTAAAGTTCATTAATCACCAGCACAAGCTAAACAAGAGGCATGCAGCTTGGGTGGAGTTTTTACAATCTTACAACTTTACAATCAAGCACAAATCTGGTGTTCAAAATGTAGTTGCTAACGCATTGAGCAGAAAACATTCTTTATTATCAGCAATGGAAGTCAAAGTGGTTGGATTTGAAACATTCAAAGATCTATATGAGAATGATGTGGATTTTGGCTCAATATGGCAGAATTGTAAATCAGGTTCCTTTCAACAATTTTTTATCTTTGATGGTTTTCTTTTTCGAGCTAATGCTTTGTGTGTTCCATCTTGTTCTTTGAGACAAATAATTCTAGCTGAAGCTCATGGTGATGTTTTGGGAGGACATTTCGGTAGGGATAAGACTCTAGCTCTTGTTCAATCAAATTTCTACTGGCCTAAAATGTTCAGAGATGTGGATAGACATGTGAAGCAATGCCGAATGTGTCATTTGGCAAAAACAAGAAGTCAAAATTCTGGTTTGTACACTCCTTTGCCAGTGCCAAATGCTCCATGGGAGGATGTGAGTCTTGATTTCGTTTTGGGACTGCCAAGAACTCAAAGGAACAAGGATTCTATCATGGTTGTTGTTGACAGATTTTTAAAAATGTCTCACTTTGTTCCATGCAATAAATCAAATGATGCATCTCATATTGCTGATTTATATTTTAAGGAGATTGTTAAATTGCATGGTATTCTAAGAACTATGGTGTCTGATCGAGATTCAAAATTTGTTAGTCATTATTGGAGAACTCTTTGGAGGAAGCTAGGTACTTCTTTGAATTTCAGCAGCTCACATCATCCACAAACAGATGGGCAAACTGAGGTAACAAACCGAAGCTTGGGAAATTTGCTTAGAAGCTATGTTGGCAAGAATATTAAGCAATGGGATGTCATTCTTCCACAAATTGAGTTTGCCTACAATCGTTTTATGCATCATAGTATTGGTAAGAGTCCTTTTGAGGTAGTTTATGGTGCTAATCCTGCTGGTCCTTTGGACTTAATCCCTCATTCTACAACAAAGCAATTTAGTGGAGATGCTGATGAAAGAGCTAAGCAGATAAAGAAGCTACATGAGGGTGTGAAAGCAACCATTGAGAAACAAAATGAGAGGTACATGCAAGCTGCTAACAAACACAAAAAATTTGTGGAGTTTAATGCAGGTGATTTGGTTTGGATTCATCTAAGGAAGGAGAGGTTTCCGCCGGGAAAATATGGAAAACTGAAACCTAAGGCTGATGGTCCATTCAAGGTGCTTAAGAGAATTGGCAAAAATGCTTATGAGATTGAGCTACCTAAAGATTACGGAGTATCCCCAACATTTAATGTGGCTGACTTAAGTCCTTTTTATAATCATTATGACGAAACAAACAAGAACTTGAGGACAAGTCTTTTTCAACCAGGGGAGATTGACACGGGAGTGTCTAATTTGCTACAATCTGCTCATATGGATCATACTGATAATATGATATTTTTTTCAGCCAACAATATTGCTACATAATCTTCCAACTCAGCCTACTCAGATAAGACATCTCATCAGCATATTCCCAGCACAAAGGAATACATTAATGGAGTTGGTTGGCAGCTGTAAAGCTGTATCATGGTACTTTTCTTCATGGCTAAGGAATTCATTAATGGAGTTGGTTGGCAGTTGTAAAGTACTTAATTTCGAAATTCCCTATGCATGAAGGGTTGTTTCATGCACTAGTATTTATTTTGGGGTTTAGGGCTTAGAAAAGGGTTTAGAAAACTAAGGATATTAGCAGAAGCTCTCTTGGAGTGCTCTTTTGAACTCTGTATCTCTTGGATGCGTCCTTGAGTGGTGAGTCTTTCGCTTTCAGTTCTGTATCCTTGTTTATTATCATTAGGGTGGTGATCTTCTTTATCCCTTTTGATTTTTAAACTTGGTGGTGAGCTATATATCGTTTTATCAAAGTTTCTTCAAAAGTGCGTTCCTTGCCTTTTGTGACATTTTCTATCTGAACAACTGTTATATCGGTTTTCTATCGACATCCATTCTGCATTTTTTCCCTCCCCGGTATCAAGATCTATCTTTGAGTCACCCAAAAGCAAATGGGTACCTAAAAATCATCCTTTCTTGTAGAAACCCACACCATCGCAAGCTAGGAGCAAGAGATGGTACCTTGATAGTGGATGCTCAAGGCATATGACCGGAGATCCATCTCAATTCTCTAAGCTCACTAGCATAGACGAAGGCTATGTCACCTTCGGAGACAACAACAAGGGTAAAATCACAAATGCGACCTAGATACAATCCTGTTTAACTTTTCAGAATTAGAAACGTATGATTCCCAAATTCTCATATCCCTTGATTTTCGAACCCATCAATTTCATCCGTTCATAACCTTCGAATTTAACTCTGTATCATGAAATGACTAACTCTGTCATGAACTTGACTTATCAACTTGAAGAAACTATCACAAACATGTGTACGACATTAAGAATGTGCACGTTAAAAATCTACCTTGATCATGCAAAAGTCCCTGTCTTAAAATGAAAATTCTTATGTAATTACGTAAGTAAAGTTGATTGTTGTGAATGAAAATTCTCCTCAAGACAAAAAAAATTCTCAGATCAGAACAAGTGCTCACCAAGCGGTGGCACCGCCCCAGTTGGAGGTAGCACCTCCAGCTGTCACGTGTTGCAAGCGGTTGCACCGCTACAGCCAGAGGTGCAACCGCCCGTAACTCTGCCCCTTTATAACTCAAGCTAGGGCCGACGGTGAAACCGACCCCAATTCATTTCCTTCCCTCCTCTACTCTCCCAAGCCTCCTCCATCCCCATTTCCCCCATCTTAGCATCCCAAATACCCTTCATTTCGAAGCAAAGCATCAACATTCCTTCCCTCTCTTGAAGATCTCATTAAGGTACTCTCTAAGAAGCCCTTAAACTCTATTTCTTGATTCATTTACTTTTGCTCATCACTATTATTCTAAACAGCAGTAGTTATGGGATCTAGAAGATCCTCAAGGGACAAAGGAAAGAGGAGATTAGTAGAAGACTTTGATTCCATCCTTTTCGATTCAAAATACCATGCTGAAAAATTTTCCTCTTTTGAACTTAGGAGTGTCAACAAGGGAAAATACGTAGATTTAAGTGAGCTAAGAGACTTAGAGACAATCCAGTGGTTTGCAAACTTAGATCTACTCCCTATCTTAAAAATTAATGAACCCATCTATCCAAGACTAGTAAGATTGTTTTACAACAACATACTAGTAGATGAAGAAGAAAGGATGTCCACCTATCTCTTAGGACAACACATTTCAATTACGGATAGATTCATTTGCGACATGATAGGCATTCCCATGAAAAGAAGAGGACTTTACTTTAGAGGATCATGGGATGATGAAAATGTTGGAACAACATACGTTGAAGCCCTACAAACAATTTTTGCCAATCCGAACTTAGCATTTGTTCCTAAAAGTTGTGAACATTTACTGCCTCTAAACACTAAGGTACTTCATCACATCCTAACTAGCATCATTCTTCCTAAACAATATCATCATGATGAAGTAAGCCAATTAGAATTAGGAACTATGTATATGATCATGAAAGGACATGACATCTGTCTTGGTTATCTTATCCAACAAAACATGTTAGAACTATCTAAGAAAGACATGATGCTCCCATATGGTGGTATAATAACTAGAATAATGAAAGCCTACGATATTCTAATACCACCGAAAGAAGAAGTAATAAAAGTAGATAGATTCAGCAAAATTAATAAAAATCTACTTCACCGATTAAGATATTTTTATAGAAACGATAACTGGGTTAGAATGCCAAGAAGAACTGATCCCCCTCAACCTGAACCAAAACCGGAAACACCAGTCTTTAGGGGTACCCAATCTCCTCCGATCTGTCCCTTTGAGGAAACACATCCATTTGAGCAAACTCACACATCATCTGTCGAAGATATTGGGATTCGGATGGACCGATTCGAACAAAGACAAGAACGGCTTGAACATCGACAAGATCAAATCCTAACTGAGCTGCAGCAAATTCATCGACAATTTGACTCTTTATTTAGGCACTTTAACTTTCCACCTCATGAATGAGCTTGTATGAACACAATCATCCGTTGTTGTTATAAACTCCTCATGATGGACTTTGTCTTTAGTATGACATGTTGTAAACTCCGTATGTTACTCTTTATTTACCTTGATCTGTGAGCATATGCAAGTTTGGTTGCGGCAGCCTATTGAGTTCAAATCGCTAGAGAATCTCCTTCCATATCTATTTAGTATATTCACAAGCAAAATAGAGGTGGTCAATAGTTTCTTCTTGTTGCAAACAAAGGGAGCATCGGTTAATATGATAGATACCTCTTCTCTTAATATTATCTATTGTAGGTAGTTTATTCAGAAGGGCCTGCCATGTACATAAGGAATGTCTCTGTGATCCCGGTCGATCCCATGTCCAACTGCTTGGGAGCCACTTGTTATTTCTTTGCCTAATTTGATTCCATGCGGATGTGGCACTAAATTTACCATTGTCATGAAGCCAAATAAGTACATCTGAAGGGTTGTTCCTGATTGGAATATCTGTGATAGTCGGCCAAAGTGATAACATTTCAGGAGAAATAGGAGTAGGGAGACACCAGGTACCATTAGCAATGAACTCGGAAACCTTCCAATCTTTGGGAGCCCCAAGATCTTTTCATATTCTGTCACCATATAATTGAAATATACTTTTCCCATTCACCCAAGGATCGTACCACATATTAGTATTAGTTCCAGTAGAGATTGCATAAGAAATGTATTTGATTATCCAATTCCTTGCCTTTAAAATTCCTTTCCAAGCTGCAGAGTGGTATGTTCTTGTTGAAATTTCCCAAATCGATTCCTTCGAAAGATACCTAGCAGAAACCCATTGTGACCATAAGGAACATTTGTTTTACAAAAGGTCCCACAATTGTTGTACCAAACAGGCTTTATTCCACTCTCTAATATTTCTCAAGTTCAGCCCCCCTTCATCTTTCAGTTTACAGATGTTGTCCCAATTTACCATATGCATTGCCTTATCATTTGTACCATTCCAAAAGAAGTTCATTAATAGCCGTTCAATATCTTGGATAAGTCCAACAGGCAGAAGAAAAGCATTAGACCAATATATAGAGTAAGAGTACAACACCGAACGGATGAGTTCAAGTCGTCCTGCTTTTGATAGAAGCCTATTTTTCCAGGAAGAAATTCTATTCTTTATTTTTTGCAGGATAGGTTGACAGTGAGTTTTATGAATGCCAGTGGATATGAGTGGGAGACCCAGATAAGGAACTGGCAGACTTCCCTCATTAACCCCCAGAGTGTGTGTAATAAAGTCCTTGTCCTCAATGCAAGGACCCATATAGACTTTACTTTTTGCATGATTTAACTGAAGGCCAGAAACCATACCAAAGTCATTTATAATAGTAGCTAGGTTCCTCACTGAAGTTGGATCATTCTGAAGAAATATAAGTAAATCATCTGCAAATGTTATGTGTGATATGTGAATAGAACCAGCATTTGGTACCTTAATACCGCCATTCAAGACTGCTTGTTCCAACATACAGCTAAGTCCTTCCATTGCAATAGTAAAGAGATATGGAGAAAGTGGATCACCTTGTCGGATGTCATTCGTGCTCCCAAAAAAACCAATAGGTGAGCCATTAAAAAGTATCGAAAACTTTGGAGTTTCCAAGCAACTTTGAATCCAATTTACCCATTTCTGTGGGAAGTTCATATCGATGAGCATCTTATAGATAAAACTCCTATTAACTGAATCAAAGGCTTTCCATAAATTAGCTTTAAAACATATTTTCGTCCCTCATGCATTTGAGTGCAGGTCCTTTATCAAGTCATTAGCAAGCAGAATATTATGATGTATACTTCTCCCTTGATGAAAGCTGCCTGATTTGGACTAATGATTTTGTGTATTACCTTTTGCATTCTATCTGCCAACACTTTGGAGATGATCTTGTAAATAAAGTTGCATAATGATATGGGTCGATAGTTTTCTAGTGAATCAGCCCCTGCATTCTTGGGAATTAAAGAAATAAAATTGCAGTTCATCTCTATAAGAATACGGCCTGAAGAGAAAAAATGTTGGCAAGCCTTAATCACATCATTTCCAATAATAGACCATGCAATTTGGTAAAATTCAGCTGAAAATCCATCTGGACCAGGGCTTTTATCCTTTGGTGACTTAAAGACAACTCTTACAATTTCATCATCTGTAACTGGGGCACTGAGGATTGAAATGTCATCCGAATCAAGCTTTCTAGTTGGCTCCACATGAATGTTATTAGGTTGCACCGCTTGATTGAGTAAAGAATAAAAAAATCGCTCAGTGTATGCTTTAACTTCATCTAAATTCTCAATAAGATTACCATATTTGTCTTTGCATTTTCTGAAGCGATTAACGGCCCTTCGAGTAGCAATGGATGCATAGAAAAACTTAGTATTGGAATCTCCTAGAGTTAGCCAATGTTGTCGAGACTTCTGCTTTGCAAAACTTTCCTCCTGCTTTAAGGCTAGCATGAAGTTACTTCTGGCTTCTATCTCTTTGTAGATAAGATTCTCATCTTGGGGCTGAAGTTGAAGCTCATATTGTATCGCCATTAGTTCCTTTCTATAAATTTGAACCCGAGTGGTAATATTTCCAAAGGTGTTTGTATTCCACTCCTTCAGTGTCGCTTTGCAAACTTTGAGCTTTTGGCATAAGATGTAAAGTGGCGAACCATGTATATTAATATTCCAAGCCGATCTGATAATATCTAGGAACTGAGGATGAGTACTCCACATGTTAAAGAATCTAAATGGTTTCTTGCCTCTAGGTGTTGCTTTCTCTGCGTGTATATACATTAAGGAATGATCAGAAAACAATGGTGCATCATACTCAAGAAGTGAATCAGGGTAAACTGTTAACCATTCTTGGTTAATCAAACATCTGTCTAGTCGAGCCATTATTTTTCTGTTACCATCGCCTTGATTACTCCAGGAGAGCCAATTGCCCACAGATTTCATATCAATCAATGCGGCAGTGTTTATATAATCATTAAATCTTTGAAGCTGATTTTCAGAATGTTGTCTACCCCCCACTTTTTCATTTGTGTATCGAACAGTATTAAAGTCACCAAGAACAATCCACGGCATATTAAGACAGTTATTTGTAATGTTAGTCAGATCGGTCCAAAGTGTATTTCTTTCTTGCATACTATTTGAAGCATATATACCAATAAAATTGAATTGACAGCCATTCTTTTTGTCCTCCACCTTAAGATGAAAGAATTGATCGGTAGCAGAAATAAACCAAGCATTAATGGAGTTAGGATGCCATAAGACCCATATTCTACCAAATGTTTTACTAGAGTCATTGGTAAACAGTTCTGCGTCCGGCCATATTAAATTCTTTTGAGCAAGAACGAGCGATTTTTTAATTTTTGTTTCTACAAGAATAGCAATATCATATGCGGCAGACTTGATTATTCTGTTGAGCTCCCGACATTTTTCAGGCTTATTAAGCCCACGAACATTCCAGCAAATTATCTTCATCAGAAAAAGAAAGTAAGGTATTCATTCTACGACTTTGAATGGATAGTACCATCCTTTTTCTTATCCTTAGGTTTTGCATTTTCCTCCCGCATAATATCTTTACCTTTTAAGGCCTTATTTCTATATTTATCCACTTCATCCACACCTATCAAATTTTTAAACTTTATACCTTGAGTCAAGTAGTTTGGTTGTTGAGGCGCAATATCCTGGTTAGTATGATTTATGGATGCTTGAGATAGTTGAGGCAGAATATCCTTACTAACAAGGTTTGTTGGGGCCTGTGTTTGTTGTGGCAGAATATCCTTGCTGGCGATGTTTGTTGGTGCTTGAGTTTGTTGAGTCACAATGTCTTGGTTGGCATGTTGAGTGGATATTGGAATTCCTATTGTGGATGGATCCGGTAATATAGTAAGAGATGAAGTTTCCAACTTCTGCTTCTCCTGTCCATGAGTACCATGGGCTGTTGTGGAAAGCTCCGACATAATAGGGAGAGATAAAGTTCCTGATTTGTCTTGTCTATGGCGCTGTCCCTGCGAGTCGAAATGCTCACACGTCTGCGTCACCACCGGTTCTACTACCATTAGAGGAGGTTCGCCTTGTTGCTGAGGCATCTGACGTGGCCTGTAGATCTTATTAATTGGTTTCGGGGTTTGTTGACAGGCTCCATTTGCATGACCAAAAGATAAGCAACTCTTGCATCGTTGTGGCTTCCAAGAATATGAGACATGTACCTTACGAGTGTTCCCTTCAAGATCACGATAAAAAACCTCATTAGGGAGATCTTCGTCAGAGGAAACCAGTACACATGCTCGGGCAAATGTTAATCTCGTCTGCGCAGCTGTTGCTTTATCAATATAGAGTGGTTGTCCCAAAGTACTGCATAACTTTGCAATAAAACGTCGACTCCAAAGATGTAGAGGGAGACCTTGAAACGATACCCATAAGGGAATAGACTGTAGACTGTCTAACTCCAAACGGACATCAGGGGACCAGCGTCGTAGAATCATTGGATGGCCACGAATAGTCCAGAACCCTTCAAAGACCCGTTGCAAATCTTCTTCAGAGTATAGCTTGCAAACAAAGAAACCATTCTCCAGCATATGAAGGTCAAATGCCGATGTTCCCCATCTAGTTTTTATAAATGACGATAGTGGGAAATAGGATGTTTTGAGACCTACCACATAACCAACAATCGCCATAGACCATGTCTCAATTAACTCTGCGGAATCATCTATCTCATACACAGCAATCTTCTTTTCAGCCTGAACTTCTGGAGCAAAGAATTCCAAACTGAGGTTCGGGCTTCCAATTGGAGCCTTGAAGAGGCTAGTCCATGGCCGAGGTTCATTGGAAATAAGAGCAGGAGGTCGCGATCTAGAGCGCGACCTACTTTGATGCTGCTTCGTCAAAGGAACATCTCGCCGAAAAGAAGGTATTGGACGAGCAACTTGAGAAGGGAGCCTCGCCGTCGAATCTACCCTCTCGCCACCGTCACCAGACCCAGGGACCATCGCTGCCATGTCTCGGCCTTTTTTTTTTTTTTCTCCTTTATGCAACTGCCACCCCGGTAAGGAACTATGTTTCACCGAGCAGAGCAGGAGAGAAAGGTTCAATTTCAGCCTTCCCGTTGCTACCAATCAGAGAGGAAAGAAGAACTAAAATTTTTCCTCTATTCCATTCCTTTCTGCGAAGATCAGAATTCTCCCACTCTGTTCCCGTTTCAGTTTCAAGAACCGATCTCGATCTTGAAAGAGCAGAGTGTCCCTCACCTCTGCTAGAAGGAATCAGCCTCCGAGCCCCTTTTCCCCGATGAGAAGCAGGTGAAAGGGGGCGGTGCAGAGAACCTCTCTTCTTCCTTCTCAGATCTCGCTGGAAGAGCAGATCTCCTCTGTTCGGGCTCCTTTTTTCCCGATTAGAAGAGGAAGAAGGAGACCCCTCCTCTGTTCAAGAGAAACAGAGTAGATCTCCCACCTTCTTCGATCTCGCTGAAAGAAGAGAGCAGAACAGGTTCCGTTTCCCCCTCTTTCTTCTGTTCCCTTCTACGAGGAAGAACCAAGGCGCCGCTTTCTTTCCTTGGCAGCACAGCTGGTCAATCGCTCCTTTGGAGCAGAAACCTCAGCCCCTTTTCTCGTCGTCGCCCTCCTCTGTTTTCACAATGCAAGAAGAACGCCGACCGCAGAGACGATAGGGTTCCGTTCCCTTCTGCAAAGAAGAAGAAGAAGGAGACCAGATAGCGGAATTGATGACCGTCCACTTCCTCCCTTCGCCGACGGAGAGGAAAGAGGGATCTCCCTCCTTCGATTTCGCGCAAGAGGAACAGAATTCTCCCAACGGCCTTTCTCCTCTTCTGTTCGTTCTTCTTGCAGATCTCTTCCCTTCTTGCAGAAGAACGAAGAGACAACCCCTCTTCTTGTTCGCGTAAGAGGAAGGAGGAGAGCAGAGAGTGCGAGCTCCCTCCTCTGGTCGATCTCGCAGGTCTCCAGCAGTCGCCCCTTTACCTGAAGCTCGCCGCCGCCGTCGTCCTAATGAAAAATGAGTTTCCTCCTTCATGCACAAAGAATTATAACGTACAAGGAGAAGAGGTATTCAAAGCATTATACGTGTCATGCCTTCCTTTATGTGCTTGATAACCTGCTTATATTGTTCTCCTGGAATCACATCTACCATGCTTTTTGTTGATGACAAAGGGAGAGAAATATATGAATTGATATGTTTACCATCACTGATGTTGATATGGTTGCTATCACTGATGCTGAAATGTTTGCTATCACTGATGTTGATATGGTTGCTATCACTGATGCTACGATTAGGCCATACTTGCATCACCAAGAAATATATGATTACTATCATTGCTATGATTAGGCCATACTTGCATCACCAAAAAATATATGATTGCTATCATTGCTATGATTAGGCCATACTTGCATCACCAAGAAATATATGATTGCTATCATTGCTATATGCCCTGTATCAAGATATCAAACAAAAATTTGCATCGTACAAGCTGATATCTTACCATGTGATGCAATGCTACACTTGCTAAAATATTTGAAATGTGTACATCATGTAATGATATCAAAATCTTGCTTCACATGTCGATATCTTACAATATGATGAATTACTACAATAACCATCATTCAAACTTGTTATATTTGAAAATGAATGTCAAGCCTTGACATCATCTTCAAAGAGATACATCATGATAGGAATCATGATGGGAATATGTCTATTGAATTTATAAAGTTTTTAAATTCAAGAAGTATGGCATATAGACAGGGGGAGTTAAGGTTAACCCCATTATCAATTGATTGCCATCATCAAAAAGGGGGAGATTGTTGAATCTCGGATTTTGATGATGAAGTCAATTGTCATTTGTTTGTCTAATCTGTGTGTTGAGATAAGTGTGCAGGATTAACTACGATGAAAGTAAGACATGTAGCAGGAGTTGCGCCGGAGTCATGACAATGATCACGTTGGGAGTTCAAGAGCTCAACGGAAGTTCGGACAGTCGTCGGAGGTTCTGCGGGAACAAATCCGAGAAGTCAAGAAGCTTGCCAAAGGAGCTCGTCAGAACTTGCCAAGTGGATCGTCGCAAGTCCAGGAGTTTGCCGGAAGTCCACAGGAGGATCACCGAGGGTTCGTCGGATGATCGACGGAAGTTCGCCGGAAACTCGCCGGAAGAAGCGATTGACGCACCGGAGCAAGCTGCAGAATATGTCTTAGGAAATAATCGTAGTTAGCACATTGATTAAGTTAGAAATGGGAGGTGATCCCATTAGCTTAATCTTGGGGCAATTGGGCCCCTGAAAGAATCAAATTGGGCCGAATGGATTAACCCATTCGGACCCTAATTGCTGTGGGAGGTGCAACCGCCCAAGCCAAGAGGTAGCACCGCCCAGGCTATGTCTCCCAGCGAGACTGGGCAGTGCAACCGCCCCAGCCAAGAGGTGGCACCACCCCGGGCTCAGTCTCCGAGCGAGACTGGGCGGTGCAACCTCTTCTGTCAAGAGGTAGCACCGCCAGAGCTCAAGTTTCGAGCTCTGCCAGGCGGTGCAACCTCCCCAGTCAGGCGGTGCAACCACCTGAGCTCGGTTTTCGAGCTCTGGCAGAGAGGTGCAACTGCCCCTAACAGAGGTGGCACCGCCCAGAGGCTCAGTCTTCGAGCTCTGCCAGGCGGTGCAACCGCCCTAATCAGGAGGTGCAACCGCCTGATCCCGGAATTCCGGGAATTGATAGATTTGAGCTCCAAATTTGAACTGGGTTGGGGCCTATAAATACCCCACCCATTCAGCACAGAAATGATACAGAATACACTCCGAAATCTTGATCTTGTTCTATGATTTTTAGAGCTCAAAATTATTGTAAAGGCTAAAAGTTCTTCTCCCTCTTTTCTTCCAAGTTCTGAGCTTTAAAGAGAGGAGAGAAAATTCTGTAAGGGTTGTCTCCTAAGCCCATCAAAAGGAGTGAAACTTTAAAAGGGTGGTTGGCCTTCGCCTATTGAAGGAAGGCCTCTAGTTGACGTCGGTGACCTCATCGGTAGAGGAAGCCAAAAGTGGAGTAGGTCAAGATTGACCGAACCACTCTAAATCTTGGTTTGCATTTACTTTGAGCATATTATCTTTATTGCAAACCTCCTCTAAAGCTTACTGCTTTCTGCGCATATACGATCGGGTTTCAAGCTTTCCACTTTCCAAATCAGCGTTTAGACGTAAATCTATTTTTTTGTACGATCATCATATTTCAGTTTGCGTTTACGTTTTGATTTCTATCATAACTGCAAACTGCCTTTATATCCTTGCTTAAACTGTAACTCGCCTAATCAAGTGATTTACGAATCAGCATTTAGACGTAAATCAATTTCTTCGTACGAACGTCGTATTTCAGTTTGCGCTTATATTGTGGTTTTCATCATAACTGCAAACTGCCTTCATAGATTAACTTTAACGTCATCTCGCTTGATCTTAAGTTAAAGTAATCTTAGAATCGGCTTTCACACCGAAATCGTTTTTATCGTTCGAACGCAGTTTTTATCATTGAAAGATTTCCGCTGCACTAATTCACCCCCCCCCCCCCCTCTTAGTGGTCTTGATCCTAACAATTGGTATCAGAGCCCGGTATTTCTCATTTCGGATTTACACTCGAGAGAAATGACTCTTCATTGCTTTCAAGAGGGCTTATTGGTTGTTCGTCCACCATTTTTTAACGAATTGGACTACACTTATTGGAAAACTCGAATGAGAGTTTTCTTGATTTCTATGAATTTGGATTTATGGAATATCGTTGAAAACGGTTTTCAACTTCCCTCTAAACCAATGTACGAATGGTCGGATTTGGAGAAGAAGTATTTTTCTTTAAACGCAAAGGCTATGAATGCCATATTTTGCGCTTTCGACAAAAATGAGTTCAATCGGATTTCTACGTGCGAAACGGCTTTTGACATTTGGCGAACACTTGAAATCACACACGAGGGAACTAGTAGAGTCAAAGACTCGAAAGTTAACATTTTATTGCATGATTTTGAGCTTTTTCAAATGCAATCAAGCGAGACTATAGGCGACATGTACACCCGTTTCACGGATGTCATCAATAGTTTAAGAGCTTTTGGAAAATATTTTTCGGATTTTGAACTCGTAAACAAGATTTTGCGTTCTCTTTCTAAGAAGTGGGATTCAAAAGTAACTGCAATACAAGAAGCTAAAAACCTAAACAACTTACCACTTGAAGAACTAATTGGTTTTTTGATGACATATGAAATGGTGCACAATGCACATGATGAACATGATGAACAAAATCACCTTCCAAAGAACAGGAAGGATTTGGAAATCCAGACAAATGAATACCACTTAAGCGATGACTCAAGTGATAAGGACAATGATGAACTTGAACTTCGAACACTAAATCTTAATAAGTTTATTAAATAAAAATCTAAAATAAATAATAAACTTGAACAAAGGAAGAGGCCAAAGAAGAAGAACATAAAGTGGGATGAATCGAGCTCCTCCGAAGACGAGGAGAAAATCAAGAAAGGCGAGGTGACAAACTACGCCTTAACGACATTCAACGATGAGGTAATCAAAACCCCCTTAATGATGCACAAATAAGATTGAAACCTGCCTTTGTCTGTTAGGATCGGAGCGGCACTAAGAGGGGGGGGTGAATTAGTGCAGCGGATTAAAACTTCGATTTTAATCAAAATCTTTCGTACGTTAAGAACGAAACTTGAGAAATTTAACTTGAAGGCGTATTCTTAAAGTTGCGCAGCAAGAGTAATGAGGAACTAAAGCAGTAAGAAGATTTGCAGTAATGTAAATGACAATAATAAAAAGCAAACTAGAGATTACGCCGATTTTTAGAGTGGTTCGGTCAAATGACCTACTCCACTTGCGAGGCCCCTCTTCGATGAGGCTCCCACCTTCCACTAGCAAGTCTCTTGAAATGGAAGGGTAAACACCCCTCTTACAACCTTTTACAAGCAGCTCAACCTCTTACAAATTTTCAATAAGAAAGGAGGAGGAGAACTCTCTAGCAAATTGAAAACAAGACTTGCTAAGACTTTCTAAGACTTTTCTCTCAATCAAAAATGCTTCTCAAAAGTTGTAACCTCAGCTGAGATTTGAGGGGTATTTATAGGCCTCAAGAGGATTCAAATTTTGGGCTTCAAAATTTGAATTCTCTTAGGGTTCCCGGTGTTGGAGGTGCCACCGCCCAACCAGGCGGTGCCACCGCCCAGCGCTCGGGTGCTGGACGGTGCAACCGCCCAGCCAAGGAGGTGTCACCGCCCAGCTCTCGGGTGCTGGGCGGTGCCACCGCCCAGCTAGGCGGTGCCACTGCCTACAGTATTTTCAGCCCGACTACAGTGTTTTCAGCCACTAGTTGGGCTTCAATCTTGGCTCTCTAGTTCGCTGGTTTAGCTTAATTTTTAGCCTAAACCAACTCTGACTTTGGGCCCAGTTGGCCCCTAACCAGGATATAGGATTATCTCTTAATCCTAATCCTAATTACAAGTGGACTACATAACCAAAACACATCCTAAGCAAATTTTCAACCGCGAACGTCGAGTCTTGTTCTAGCGAGCTTTCCGACGAACTTTCTGCCGACGGGCTTCTAGCAAGCTCCCGAACTTGTGATGACTTTAATGAGTAGCCGAGCCTTCTCGGTGATCTCCGTGAACCTCCGACGATCTCTTCGGCGAACTTCCGAAAATTCTGACAGGTTCCCGATTTCTTCTCGGTTGGTTCTAGCAGCATCTCCGACGATTCTTCGGACTCTTAAACGTCCATCGAACTTGACTCCGATATTCTCGCTTTGTATTTTCTGGTTATCGTAGTTAATCCTGCACACTTAACTCAATAATATGGATTAGATCAAATAACCCATCAATTGATTTTATCATCAAAATCCGAGATTCAACAATCTCCCCCTTTTTGATGATGACAATCAATTGATGACGGAGTTAAACGTAACTCCCCCTATCTATATGTCATATTATGAGAAGATAAAACACTTGAATTTCATCATTGAATTCAAGTATAAACCGATAAGCTCTAACCGTAGAACTTATCGTTATTCTCATTAAGCATAATGTAAATGCGAAACTTTGATGAAAATCTTTTTCAAGTCGAAAGATAAGAGACAAATTTTACTATAACAAGAGATAAAGATTTTCAACTTGAATTGCATGATTATACATTTTAGACATGCATTCAATATGATCAATCAATCTTACGATATTTTCAAGGATTTTGCAAGGCATATAAGATAATCATCGATCGATCACTTTTCTCAAGGATTTTGCAATTCATATTTTGTCATGCTATTAAGAATGATATAAGTCATCACTTTTCTCCCCCTTTGTCATCAACAAAAAGGAAAATGAGACTTGAAGCACATATTTTGTCATACAACGATTTTATCATTGAAAATTAAGTATGCAAAAATATTTACGCAGAGTTCATTTTAGAGGAAAATTCAGCATGCATTCATATTATCTAATCTCTTCTTTCTATGAATAATAGAAATTGTAGATGTATAAGAGAGAGATTGGGATAAAAAATTCAAGTAGTAATTTCACGAAGTCAAGATCATAATTCGAATACAAACTCATTCAAATCGTCAAATTCATGAAAATCTCAACATTACTTTTTAATCATCACATAAGGCATTTAAAGAATTTTTGAAACATAGGAGAATGATGAATTTAAGCATACAATGTTTCAATCAAATTCAAGTCATGAATGCCAATACTTTCATATTTGTAAGTATCAATTCATGAATGCCAAAAGATATTATTTGTGATTCCAATTTTGCAAGATCAAGATTATGATTTAGATAAAACTTATTTAAATCAAATCGCTAACTTGAAATTCATAATCAAGTCATCAAAGTCGATTTCGAGATTTCACAACATGTCATATGGAATTTGAAGGAGAATGAGAGATGGAAAGAAGATGAAAAACTTTACGGAAAATCCAATCAAACAAGTTTATTGTTTAGGGACAATTTAACATACCTAATTCCCTTCTAATGAATTCAAATTGGTCTTCATTCAAGGCTTTTGTGAATATATCTGCTAATTGATGCTTTGTGTCAATGAATTCTAGAACAACATTATTGTTAAGGACATGATCGCGTATGAAATGATGCCTAACGTCGATGTGCTTAGTTCTAGAATGCTGAATTGGATTTTTAGTAAGGCATATGGCACTAGTATTATCGCATTTTATGGGAATATTTTCAAGGTGAATTCCATAGTCTTCTAATGTATTTTTCATCCAAATTACTTTTGCACAACATGCACTTGCAGCAATGTATTCGGCTTCCGCCGTAGATAGTGCAACTGAATTTTGTTTCTTGGAAGTCCAAGAAACAAGTGCATGTCCTAAAAATTGGCATGTTCCGGATGTACTTTTTCTATCTATCCTGCATCCGCCAAAATCGGCATATGCATAAGCTATTAGATCAAATTTTTCAGATTTTGGATACCACAATCCTAAATTTGGAGTTCCTTTAAGATACCTAAATATTCTTTTAACACTCTTAAGATGAGATAATTTAGGATTAGATTGAAACCTAGTGCAAAGTCCTACACTAAACATAATATCTGGTCTAGTCGCAGTGAGGTAGAGTAGACTACCTATCATTCCCCTATATGTTTTTTGATCGAAACTTTCACCATTTTCATCCATATCTAACTTAGTCGCAGTACTCATAGGGGTGTTTATTGCTTTTGAATTATCCATGTTAAATCGTTTTAACAATTCTAATGTATATTTGGATTGGTTAAGAAATATACCATCACTAAGTTGTTTGATTTGTAATCCCAAAAAGAAAGTTAATTCACCCATTAAACTCATTTCAAATTCAAGACTCATACATTTGGCAAATGATTCACATAGTGATTCATCCGAAGAGCCAAACACAATATCGTCAACATAAATTTGCACAATAAGAAAATTATTTTCAAAATGTTTAATAAACAATGTAGTATCAACCTTGCCTTTGGTAAATTATTTAAAATAAGAAAGGAACTAAGCCTTTCATACCAAGCTCTAGGAGCTTGTTTTAAGCCATAGAGAGCTTTAGTCAATTTGAATACATGATTAGGAAGAAGAGAATTTTCAAATCCGGGAGGTTGTTCGACAAATACTTCTTCGGAAATAAAACCATTCAAGAAAGCACTTTTAACATCCATTTGAAATAGTTTAAAATTATTACTACTAGCATAGGCAAGGAGCATCCTTATGGCTTCTAATCGAGCCACGGGAGCGAAGGTTTCTTCGTAATCGATACCTTCTTCTTGGTTGAAACCTTTGGCCACTAATCTAGCCTTGTTTCTAACCACGATACCATTTTCGTCTTGCTTGTTTCTAAAGACCCACTTAGTACCTATGACTAAGTGGTCACTTGGTCTAGGAACAAGCTTCCATACCTCATTCCTCTCAAATTGGTTCAATTCTTCTTGCATTGCAATGATCCAAAAATCATCTTTTAAGGCTTCGTCAATGCATTTAGGTTCAATTTGAGAAAGGAAAGCGGCGTTAGCACAGAAATTTTTGAAAGAAGAACGAGTTTGAACCCCTTTTGAGGTATCTCCTATAATTTGCTCTTTTGGATGAGCATCTACATACTTCCATTCTTTTGGTAAAGAAATTTCGGAAGAAGATGCATTCAAATGGCTATTTTGAGGAGAGGGTTCATTTAAATTCAAATTATCAAAACCAAGATCATCATCAAAATCATTTTTCTTTAAATCAGAAATTTCATTAAAAACTACATGAATAGACTCTTCAATTACTAAAGTTCTTTTATTAAAAACCCGAAAAGCTTTAGAAACGGAAGAGTAACCAAGAAAGATGCCTTCATCGGATTTAGCATCAAATTTTCCTAAAGCATCCCTTTCATTTAAAATAAAGCATTTACAACCAAAAACTTTAAAATAGGAGATGTTTGGTTTTTTGTTATTCCATAATTCATAGGGAGTTTTGGATAAGGATGGTCTTATTAGGACTCTATTCATGATGTAGCAAGCCGTATTTACGGCTTCGGCCCAAAAGTACTTAGGTAAACTATGTTCATTCAACATAGTTCTTGCCATTTCTTGTAGGTTTCTATTTTTCCTTTCAACTACTCCATTTTGTTGAGGATTTCTTGGAGTTGAGAAGTTGTGATTGTACCCATTACTTTTGCAAAAATTTTGAAAGTCACGGTTTTGGAATTCACCACCGTGATCACTCCGAATTGATGAAATCATGAAGCCTTTTTCGTTTTGAGTGAGTTTACAAAATTTAGAGAAACACTTGAAGCAATCACTTTTGTGAGCTAAGAAATAGGTCCAAGTGTATCTAGAGTAGTCATCCACAATCAGAAAAGCATATTTGCTTCCACCTAGACTTGTTGTATCAATTGGTCCAAATAGGTCCAAATGGATCAATTGTAATGGTCTAGTAGTGCTAATTTGATTTTTTGGTTTGAAGCTTGTTTTTATTTGTTTGCCTAGTTGACATGCATCGCATACTTTGTCCTTAATAAACTTTATATTTGGAATTCCTCGTACTAATTCTTGAGATGAGATCTTAGATATTGTTTTCATGCTTGCATGGCCTAATCTCCTATGCCAAAGCCAAGCATCATCATTTACGACGGAGAAGCACATTTCATTACTTAGTTCATCAAGATTGATGGTATAGACATTATTTTGTTTTAAAGCAATCATAGTCATGTTATGATTTGATTTTTCAATAATGCACATATTTGATTCAAATCTAACGATGTAACCTTTATCGCATAGTTGACTAATACTCAAGAGATTATGTTTCAATCCATCAACTAGTAAGACATCATCAATGGAAAAATTAAATTTGTTACCAATAGTTCCCTTGCCAATGATTTTGCCCTTGTTGTTGTCTCCGAAGGTAACGTACCCTTCTTCTTTGCTAGTGAGCATAGAGAAATGAGATGGATCTCCAGTCATATGTCTTGAGCATCCACTATCGAGATACCATCTCTTGCTCCTAGCTTGTGGGTTTGTCTACAAAAGAGGATGATTTTTAGATACCCATTTGATTTTGGGTGCCTCAAAAATTGACCCACTAACTTTGTTATTTATGATTGAATTCTTTATAGTTCCTTTAGGAACCCATATTAATTTTTGTGAACTAATTTTCCTAAATGGGCATTTGTAGGCAATATGTCCGGATTTGCAACAAAAGTTGCATTTCATATAAGAGGAAACATGTAATGTAGGTCCTTTTATGAAAGTGGTAGGATTTTGATGTAATCCTTTTACAAATCCAATTCCATTTCTATTTGCGATGTGACCCTTGTGTGCAAGGATCATATCTAATCCTTTGCTACCAACCTTAAACTTGTTTAAGGTTTCCTTAAGAAGCAAATTTTCATTTTTTATTGCTTCTAAGTGCTCACACTTAGAGCAAGGAGGAGTTTGAAGACTATCAAACTTATCTTGTAGCAAAGCATGCTCTTTCTTTAAGATACTTAACTTCATGCTAACAGTTCTACATTCATCAAATAATTCATGAAAAGCGATAGATAGTTCTTCAAAAGATAAATCTTCATTAAATAAATCACATACCTCTTCTCCTCACGCCATTAGCGCGTAATGAGCAACTTGCTCGGTGTTGGACTCCTCTTCTTCGGATGCGCTTGAATCATCCCACGTTGCCTTGAATGCCTTCTTCTTTGATGTTCTCTTTTTGGCTTGAGGACAATCGTTCTTATAGTGTCCCGGTTTTTTGCATTCATAGCAAATCACTTGGTCCTTCTTTTGTTCAAATTTATTTTTTGTATTATTTTTAAATCTGTTCTTTCTTAAATATTTTTTAAATTTTTGAGTCAAAAGTGCAATGTCATTGTCACTGTCCTCATCACTTGATGTTCCTTTCAAGTGGTCTTCTTGTGATTTGAGTGCCATATCCTTCCTGTTCTTTGGAAGGGGGTTCTCGAGCTCGTCATGAGCTTGACATGTCATTTCGTAGGTCATTAGAGACCCAATGAGTTCTTCAAGAGGGAATGCTTTAAGGTCTTTGGCCTCTTGAATGGCCGTAACTTTTGGATCCCAACTTTTAGGGAGGGATCTTAAGATTTTAGTTACTAGTTCAAAGTTAGTAAAATCTTTACCAAGAGCTTTGAGTCCATTGATGACATCCGTAAACCGGGTGTACATGTCTCCGATGGACTCACTTGGTTTCATTCGGAAAAGTTCGTAAGAGTGCACAAGGATGTTGATTTTGGACTCTTTCACTCGGCTAGTGCCTTCATGAGTGACCTCAAGAGTTCTCCAAATATCAAAAGCCGAATCACACATTGAAACACGATTAAATTCGTTTTTGTCTAGTGCACAAAACAAGGCATTCATAGCCTTTGCATTTAAAGCAAAAACCTTCTTCTCCGATTCATCCCATTCGCTCATCGGAAGAGAAGATTTTTGAAATTCATTCTCGACAATAGACCAAAGCTCAAAGTCCATAGAAATGAGGAAGATTCTCATGCGAGTCTTCCAATATGTGTAATCTGATCCATTAAACAAAGGTGGTCATGCAATAGAATGACCCTCTTGCATGCCGGAGTAAGCCATCTCTCTTGGGTATTAAACCAAATATGAGAGATAACCTTGCTCTGATACCACTTGTTAGGATCGGAGCGTCACTAAGAGGGGGGGGTGAATTAGTGCAGCGGATTAAAACTTTGATTTTAATCAAAATCTTTCGTACGTTAGTAACGAAACTTGAGAAATTTAACTTGAAGGCGTATTCTTAAAGTTGCGCAGCAAGAGTAATGAGGAACTAAAGCAGTAAGAAGATTTGCAGTAATGTAAATGACAATAATAAAAAGCAAACCAGAGATTACGCCGATTTTTAGAGTGGTTCGGTCAAATGACCTACTCCACTTGCGAGGCCCCTCTTCGATGAGGCTCCCACCTTCCACTAGCAAGTCTCTTGAAATGGAAGGGTAAACACCCCTCTTACAACCTTTTACAAGCAGCTCAACCTCTTACAAATTTTCAATAAGAAAGGAGGAGGAGAACTCTCTAGCAAATTGAAAACAAGACTTGCTAAGACTTTCTAAGACTTTTCTCTCAATCAAAAATGCTTCTCAAAAGTTGTAACCTCAGCTGAGATTTGAGGGGTATTTATAGGCCTCAAGAGGATTCAAATTTTGGGCTTCAAAATTTGAATTCTCTTAGGGTTCCCGGTGCTGGAGGTGCCACCGCCCAACCAGGCGGTGCCACCGCCCAGCGCTCGGGTGTTGGACGGTGCAACCGCCCAGCCAAGGAGGTGTCACCGCCCAGCTCTCGGGTGCTGGGCGGTGCCACCGCCTACAGTGTTTTCAGCCCGACTACAGTGATTTCAGCCACTAGTTGGGCTTCAATCTTGGCTCTCTAGTTCGCTGGTTTAGCTTAATTTTTAGCCTAAACCAACTCTGACTTTGGGCCCAGTTGGCCCCTAACCAGGATATAGGATTATCTTTTAATCCTAATCCTAATTACAAGTGGACTACATAACCAAAACACATCCTAAGCAAATTTTCAACCGCGAACGTCGAGTCTTGTTCTGGCGAGCTTTCCGACGAACTTTCTGCCGACGGGCTTCTAGCAAGCTCCCGAACTTGTGATGACTTTAATGAGTAGCCGAGCCTTCTCGGTGATCTCCGTGAACCTCCGACGATCTCTTCGGCGAACTTCCGAAAATTCCGACAGGTTCCCGATTTCTTCTCGGTTGGTTCTAGCAGCATCTCCGACGATTCTTCGGACTCTTAAACGTCCATCGAACTTGACTCCGGTATTCTCCCTTTGTGTTTTCTGGTTATCGTAGTTAATCCTGCACACTTAACAGAATAATATGGATTAGATCAAATAACCAATCAATTGATTTTATCATCAAAATCCGAGATTCAACATTGTCAAGATTTAGAAATTTGATAAAATATATTTTTATCAAATTCAATTTTACTATTAGCTAAAGATCTTGGGCATGATGTCAAAAGCTATACCCACAGGAAATCTTAGCATATCTAGACTTTAAATTTTATTTGTTGGCCACAGTTAAGAGTTATAGTCTACAGCATGTGTAGTCATAACTACCGCATGAGTACTCTATGAGTTACCTAGCTTCGTCTATAACTTGTATAGACAAAGCTATTTGTAGAAACTTTACACAAAATCAATTTACTTTTACTTATCAAAAAAAAAATGTAAAGGGTCTTCCCTTCTTTTTGCCAATGACATAAGGGGAGAAAGAGTTGCAATGTGCATATCTCAAAGAGAAAATTGCTAGCTTGCGTGTCTTAAAATGTTGAAATTTTTTTTGCTAGTTTGTATATTGTAAACTTGCTATCGTATTACCATGATGATGAGCATGTCTTATCTTCATGATTGTATTTGAAAATCAATAGCACAGCCTTTGTCCGAATGCATGAAAATGTTAATTTCATTTTCGGATTCTCTTAACAATTGGATTTTCGAATTATCCTCTTCCAGACTTAATAAGCATATGTCATATCAAGTTTAATTCATATCATTGATTTTTGACATATGGAATCAACTAGCAAATACATCTCTCATACACTTATTATGTGAACAATATTTTGTTTTGAGAAATGGATTTGATGAAATGATTCCTGCTTATAAATTCCTTCTTGAAAAAGGAAGTCATTTTTACGTACAAAAGATTTGATTCACATACATATCTTGATACTTGTAAAAATGAAACGTGCTTTAATATCTTATCAATTTTAACTTCATTCGAGTAAGCTCAGAAATAGCTTTCCTCCTTCATGTAAAAAGAAAATAACAAATAAAATGGAAGAAGTTTTCAAAGCTATCTCCATGTCATGTTTTCCTTAAGATGTTTGAATATTTGGTATCTTATCACTCTTTGTTGAAAAATGACATGAACCTGCTTATGGCATCACACTTATATTTAAAATTTGCTTATATCCTTCTCCTTATTGTTGACAACAAAGGGGGAGAAATATATTAATTGATGCTATGATTGCCATATTTGTTCTATGCCATGGTTGCATTATCAAGAACTAGCATCGCAACTTTACTTATTGATATCTTGCCATGTGATGAAATGCTACAATTGATAAACACTTGAAATGTTTGCGTTACAATATCAAAAGCTTACATTGCAATCTTACATGTTGATAGCATACCATTTGATAATAGCAAACTTGCATGATGATAAAACTTGATATTATGTTTTTCATGCAATGAGTTAAACTAATATCACAAACACTTGATTGTGGTATTCTCCTTTTTGTTGATGACAAAGGGGGAGAAGTATGTTGATGACATGACATGTTATGCATAAGTTCATGATGACGTGTTGCAAGTATTCATGATGAATATTGCAATGACTTGAATTCTGTTTGAATTCAAGGTTCTATCAATATGACATATTGATAGGGGGAGTTTGTTTAAACTCCGGAAGTTAAGTTTAACTCCGTCATCAAGTGGTTGTCATCATCAAAAAGGGGGAGATTGTTGAATCTCGTATTTTGATGATGAAACTACTTAATATATGTTTATGATTTAATCTGTGTTTTAAGTAACGCAGGATGCTTCGATCAGGATGAGACAATTAAAGCAGGAAAATCATGTTGTGCCAGAGGAACATGTCAGAAGATTGGACGTCGGGCCGGTGGATCGGTAGACGTATCGACAGAAGGCTTCGGGCCGTGGACTCGGGCATCGGGCCAAGAAGAGCGGGTATTGTGCCAAGGATATCGGAGTTGCAGAGTCAATTGGCCAATTGGGCAATAGCTGTAGGAGAGGACGATACGCCGAAAGATCGAACGAAGCGTCGAGGGACCAATGACATGTCGGACAACTTAGTTAATTGCTTAGGATTAATTGTCTCGATCAAAGTTTTGTTTTAAGTGTGCAGGATTAACTACGATAGAAGAAAGACCTGCAGCAAAAGTTACGCCGGAGTCAAGACAATGATCACGTTGGGAGTTCGAGAGTTCGACGGAAGTTCGGACAATCGTCGGAGGTTCTACGGGAACAAATCCGAGAAGTCCATCAGCTTGCCAAAGAAGCTCGTCGGAACTCGCCAAGTGGATCGTCACAAGTCCAGGAGTTTGCCGGAAGTCCGCAGGAGCATCACAGAGGGTTCATCGGATGATCGATGGAAGTTCGCCGGAAGCTCGCTGGAAGAAGCGATTGACGCACCGAAGCAAGTTGCAGTAAATGTCTTAGGAAAAATCGTAGTTAGCACAATGATTAAGTTGGAAATGGGAGGTGATCCCATTAACTTAATCTTGGGGCAATTGGGCCCCTGAAAAACCCAAATTGGGCCGAATGGATCAACCCATTCGGACCCTGATTTCTGGCGGGAGGTGCAACCGCCCATGCCAGGAGGTAGCACCGCCTGGGCTAAGTCTCCGAGCGAGACTGGGCGGTGCAACCGCCCCAGCAAGGAGGTGGCACCGCCTGGGCTCAGTCTCCGAGTGAGATTGGGCGGTGCAACCTCCCCTAACAGGAGGTGGCACCGCCTAGGCTCGGTCTCCGAGCACTAGCTGAGCGGTGCAACCGCCTTAGTCAGGAGGTTGCACCGCCTAAGCTCGGTCTTCGAGCTCTGGCAGGAGGTGCAACCGCCCCTGACAGGAGGTGGCATCGCCCAAAGGCTCAGTCTTCGAGCTCTGCCAGGCGGTGCAACCGCTCCAGTCAGGAGGTGCAACCGCCTGATCTCGGAATTTCGGGAATTGACAGTTTTGAGCTCCAAATTTGAACTGGGTTGGGGCCTATAAATACCCGACCCATTCAGCACTGAAAGGATACAGAATACACTCCGAAATCTTGATCTTGTTCTGTGATTTTTAGAGCTCAAAATTGTTATAAAGGCCAAAAGTTCTTCTCCCTCTTTTCTTCCAAGTTCTGAGCTTTAAAGAGAGGAGAGAAAATTCTGTAAGGGTTGTCTCCTAAGCCCGTCAAAAGGAGTGAAACTGTAAAAGGGTGGTTGGCCTTCGCCTATTGAAGGAAGACCTCTAGTTGACGTCGGTGACCTCGTCGGTGGAGGAAGCCAAAAGTGGAGTAGGTTAAGATTGACCGAACCACTCTAAATCTCGGTTTGTATTTACTTTGAGCATATTATCTTTACTGCAAGCCTCATCTAAAGCTTACTACTTTCTGCGCATATACGATCGGGTTTCAAGCTTTGCACTTTCCGAATCAGCGTTTAGACGTAAATCTATTTTTTTGTACGATCATTATATTTTAGTTTGCGTTTACGTTTTGATTTCTATCATAACTGTAAACTGCCTTTATATCCTTGCTTAAACTGCATCTCGCCTAATCAAGTGATTTACGAATAAGCATTTAGACGTAAATCAGTTTCTTCGTACGAACGTCGTATTTCAGTTTGCGCTTATATTCAGGTTTTCATCATAATTGCAAACTGCCTTCATAGATTGACTTTAACGTCATCTCGCTTGATCTTAAGTTAAAGTAATCTTAGAATCAGCTTTCACACCGAAATCGTTTTTATCGTTCGAACGCAGTTTTTATCGTTGAAAGATTTCCGCTGCACTAATTCACGCCCCCCCCCCCTCTTAGTGCTCTTGATCCTAACACTTACAACTCTTTACAAGCGATTCACACTCTTACAAATTTTCAATAAGAAAGAAGGAGGTGAACACTCTAGCAAATTGAAAACAAGACTTGCTATGACTTTTCTAAGACCTTTCTCTCAATCAATTGCTTCTCCAAAAGTTGTAATCTCAGTTGAGATTTGAGGGGTATTTATAGGCCTCAAAAGAATTCAAATTTGGGCTCCAAAATTTGAATTCTCTTTGGTTTCCGATGCTGGCGGTGCCACCACCTGTCAGTGGCGGTGCCACCGCCTATCAGTGTCTGACACTGACAATGGACTGGCGGTGCCACCGCCTAGCTCTCGGGTGCTGGGCGGTGCCACCGCCTGGCTCTCGGGTGATGGGCGGTGCCACCGCCAGACCCTTCGGTTCATAGGTTGGGCTTTAATTTCAGCCCAAACCAAGTCTAATTTTGGGCCCAATTGGCTCCTAACCTGGATATAGGATTATCTCTTAATCCTAATCCTAATTACATGTGAACTACATAACTAAAAACATCCTAAGCAAGTTTTCAACTACGAACGTCAAGTCTTGTTCCGACGAGCTTTCCGATGAACTTCTTCCGACGGACTCCCAACAAGCTCCCGATCTTGTGATGACTTTAACGAGTAGCCGAGCCTTCTCGATGACCTCCACAAAACTCCGACGATCTCTTCGGCGAACTTCCGAAAAGTCCGACAGGTTCCCAATTTCTTCTCGATTGGTTCCGACAGCATCTCCGACGATTCTTCGGTCTCTTAAACGTCAATCGAGCTTAACTCCGGTATTCTTGCTTTGTGTTTTATGGTTATCGTAGTTAATCCTGCATACTTAACTCAATAATATCGATTAGATCAATTAACCCATCAATTGATTTTATCTTCAAAATCCGAGATTCAACAATAAGAGGGAACTAAAGGCTCATAGGCTAGATGTTTTTGGTTGCTACCTCCTATTCTCCTCTCCCCTTCTCCTCCTCAGATAGTAGGTATGTAGTTTTGGGTAATGATTAGAGGAGCGTTGTCGTAGCCTTACTGTGTGGATCGCTACTAGAAAAGAGGATGTGTAACCTCCTTCATTCTCTCCTACAAATCTGTAGGGATTCAGAGATATATGATCTCCCTAGGTAAAACACAATCTTTCATATATGCAGTTTTCAGTTTTGCAGGTTTTGCACATCAATCTTCGCACAATGACGAACATCTTTTTAGGAAATATGAGAATTTTATTTTCTATTCTTCCGTTGCGCATGTGATGTCACCCGTGTCTAATGACTTTGAATAAATTTTAAGTATTCACGTTAGCTTATAGTTTGTTATTCCATCATCTTTCCAAAATAAGGAACTTAAATTAAGTTCTTAACCTATTTAAAATAATGCTATAGCTTTGTGTTATATCAATCTTACTGATTCCTCAGTTATATGCAAACTACCACTTTTTTTCTCACATCTTCAATTATTTAAGAACTAATGCTATAGCTTTTCTTGTAAAAATTATGTACCAAACACGGCAATTTGGTAACTCAGAATCTCGAATTGGCTTGTAAGTTTCTCAAAATTGTGGAAAGATGTGATCAAATATTTATAATATTTTGATTTACATAATATTGAAACAAATTTCCCAAGAATTTCTAGCAAATTGTGGGCGCCAATGAGATCAAATCTACTCAAAATAATAGTTTAATTAATATTAATATTATAATGATGTTTTATTTAGTTATAAATATTAGCATAACACGAAGATAAAACAAAACAATAGTCTCATATTCTTGGGATATCAATATTCAAAAGGGAAGATTATATATTGATAAAAATATTAAATAATGAACTCGAAAATTGTTTTTGGTTATGTTGTTTTATGATCAAATCTATTCAAAATAATAGTTTTATTAATTTTAATTTTATAATTATATTTTATTTAGTTATATATATTAGCATAACACGAAGACAAAACAAAATGATAACCTCATATTCTTACAATATTACTATTCAAAAGTGAAGATTATATATGGGTAAAAGTATTAAATAATAAACTCAATATAAAGATCATGTTGACGAGGTTAGCCCCGACATCCTCAAGGTAAACACAAATCATCGAGTCTTAGACGGAGTGTTTTTTGTCTTCTTCCTCATCCATGAATCTCTTCCAGAACCAATGTTGCTTCCAAACTTTCTCGGTCATTTCATCGATCGGCACGTTCTTGGTCTCGGGCAATAAGAAGATGACGAACAAACCCATCACCACAATCCATGCACCAAAGAAGAAGAAGATCCCGGCACGTAGATGACACATCATAGATAGGAAAGCTTGGGCAATGACAAAGGTGAAAAGCATGTTGGAGCTGACGGCAAAGGCATAGCCGGCGGTCCTCGTCGCCAGGGGGAAAGTTTCACTAGGAATCAACCAGCCAAGTGGACCCCAAGACCAAGCAAAGCTCGAAACGAATAGGCACACGAGCACCACCACCCAAACTGCCACTCCGTGTCCCAGCTCATTGGTTGCTTTCAAATTCACAAGCAAAATGCCTCCAATAGCCACCTGCATGCAAATCACCCCCCACTAGAGTTAGAATCTCATATTTCAAACGATTCCTCGTAATCTATAATTTACATGTTTAATATGCCCATGGCTTGTGTCCCTAACCTGTGTGATCAACATCTGGCCACAAGCTTCAAGAAGCAGGAATCTCCTCCCGACTTTGTCCACTAAGACCACTGATACGACGGTAGACAGAACATTGACGATCCCCGTGATGACCGCAGAAAGAAGTGAAGCATCATTCTTAAATCCGATGGTCTGAAAGAGGACTGGTGCATAGAACATGATGGCGTTGATCCCAGTGAACTGCTGGAAGACTTGCATCACGATGGCAATAACCAATTGCGGTCGGCTACTTCTCTTCATGAGATTCTTGAAAGGTTGCTTCACCTGTCGTGCCATCTCGCAGGCGTGTAGTATTTCCTCGTACTCTGCATCGACATTGTCGGTCCCCCGGATCTTCTTCAACATGGCCAAGCCTTCCATAAGCATCTCACGCTCGATGAGGCTCGTCGGGGTCTCCGCAATCACCATGGAGCCCAAGCAAAGCATCATCGCCGGCACTCCAGCCAAGCCAAGCGCAAGTCTCCACCCCCAGGGGTGGATATTGGACACCAAGTAGTTTACAATGTTCGCCACAAAGATCCCGATGGTCACGTCAAGTTGGAAGAGGATGTTTAAGGCTCCACGGACGTGAACTGGTGCGATCTCCGACAAGAATAGAGGAACTGCCTACAGGATGAATAATAGTGGCAAACATATGACACGGAAAGTGAGTTTAACAAAAGATACATCTTCCAGGAGAAATTGGAAGTTAATAGGGAAATTGAGACGGAAACTGAAGAGAAGAGAAACTCTAGAATGAAAAATTGTATGAAAAAGAAAGTAGAGCAAACCTGATTGGCAAATCCAACACCAACTCCGAGGAGAATCCTTCCGATGATCAGCATGGCAATATTCACAGCAGCTGCGTTCAGGATGACACCAACCAAGAAGAATATTGATGCTGCTTGCATAGTGAGCTTCCGGCCATGTTTCGTGCAAATCTTCGAAGCTACGAAGCTGGCTACCAAGGCAGCAAGGTACAATGATGAAGTGAAAAGCTGAAGGTTTTGGTTATCAAACTTGCAATAGTTGTCTTCCTTGGCTTTGTGCTTCCTCTCAAAGACCGCAGGGAAGAACTCCTCCAAGAAGTCATCCATAGATGTCACTCCCCCTGCAGATTGACCGTACAGATACGATTGATTAGTTCCATGATCAGAAATAGATTGGAGCTGAATGAGGAAGTCTTTATGCAAAAGCAACATATATGAGGAAGTTGATGACAAAGAGAAAGAACCATCACACAACCAAGTGGAAAATCCAAGCAAGATCTGCAAGCAACCATCTCTTATCTTGTATGATAGAGCATCTCTCTCACCGTATTATCAATACCATCAAATGGGCTAATGTCAACTAAAGAAAATAAACAATCATCTTCCTGTTGTACCTCAATAACAAGTTGTTCCTTTTGTTTTTTTCTTTTATAATAAGTAGGTCTAATTATCTGATTTAACCTATGACGACAACGTAAGACAAACCTGGCCATACCTTCGATGCTAGATAATAAAACAAATAAATCTAGGGAAGGATTTAGGCAAAAGCAACATATGAGGCAGTTGATGACAAAGAGAAACAACCATCACACAACCAAGTGAAAAATCCATGCATGGAATCCCAAGCAAAGTTATTACAAGATCTGCAAGCAACCATCACCTATCTTGTATGATAGACCATCTATCTCTCTGCAATGGAGGTGGAGATTGGATTATTAATACCATCCAATGGGCTTATGTCAAGTAAAGAAAATAAACAATCATCTTCCTGTTGTAGTTAAAACCTCAATAACAAGTTGTTCCCTTTCTTTTTGTAAAAAGTACGTCTAATTATCTTATTTAACCTATGATGACAAACCAAGACAAACCTGGCCATACTTCCGATGCTAGATAATATAACAAATAAATCGACTACTGAATTAATACAAAATAGAATTTACCTGATATCCCAATGTCATAACCAAACATGAGGCCTCCCGTGGCTGCAATTATTCCACAGATTACAACATATATTGTGATCCTTCCCTCAAATTTCTTTGCACCATCAGGCCCCGCATTTGACATCACCATCGCCGGCATCTTGTCCTTCCTCTCTCGGCTGCAATATTGCACCTGGTTTACACAAAAGACCAAGTGCAAGATTGTCCGAAGAGGTGAAGAAAAAAGGAAAACAGAAGATGGGGATGCCAACTTGAAAGGAGACAAGAAAAAGGGTGTATATATAGAGGTCTTCTAGGGATGAGAATTAAGCAGAAATTTGATTTTAACCAAAGAAATGCCAATAATAGTGACAATGGTCGCAGAAGGCCAACACAGCTTTGTCAAGAATAGGGCCTTATCTAACATTAAGTTAAAAACTAAAGCTAAATGGAAGGATTAAAAACTTTGGAATTTGTTGAAGTGGAGTAGGCCAATAAATTGAAAGGCATGCTGCCTATCCAGATGGTCATCTTACTTGGATTGCACAATCAAAGTGTTATCTTCCTCCTTAAATCAAACTTGGACCAACTATCCCTCTTTAACATAGACTTCTTGCAATGCTCAGAAAGGGTTGCAAAAACAGGATGGGCTAACTCTGAGATCCCATATGATATAAGTCCCAATATTATAATGTAGCTGCCTTGGATCTGCAAGTATAAATGATACTAGTCATATAAGCATGGCAAGCAGGTAAAACAAATACTAATAATAAAAAGAAATATAATGATTTATTATATCGAGATGCTCACAACAAGGCAGCATAATGGTAAAAACCAATCATATAGTAGAAAATCCAAGGGTTTCATGTTCCTATACATTTTTGAATCACTGGATACCAATTCAGATATAGATATCAGAAAAATATTAAATTCAATAACCTTATTTGTCAAAAAAAAGAAAAAGGATAAGGATTATGGATTTTAGCTGGAGGAATATGGGAAAATTACATGAATTGCGGACGGCATGAAAAAAAATGTTTAAATAACTAATTCAAATTGATCGATCATATTTATTTTATAGATAAAATTTAAAATATATTAATACAAGAAGCATAAGAAAAAAATGTGTTTACATGTAAAAACTATTAACAACTTCAAATATTCAATTTTTTTTTGGTAAGTCATATATTCAAATTCGTTTAGAAATAAAAACACATTTAGAGATTAGCCCATATCTATACCAGTAGTATCAGGATGATATTGGATAAGCAGGCAAGAGTAAGGATATACGATGGGCACATTTCCATCTCTATCCACTGCTTGCTACGTATTTGGATGGACAATATCAAACCACTTACAGCTACAATAATAGCAACGATAAAACTTAGCAAAACTAAATATGTATATGATAAGCAATATGTACAATTTAATTTGTAGAATGTTTTTTTAAGATATTAAACCATACTCTTGCTGTAGCTTGCATATCCCATCAGGCCTGGGTTGTCTTTTGTCAGATCCAAAATTGCTGGTTGACCATCTGTTGAATGGTTCCAAATTGCAGAGGTCGAGCTACCACTGGTTCAAAATACTTATTCATTCAGGGAAGGACTCCATCTCGCTACAATGGAAGGAAAGACCAAATTTAAATCAAGATGGATGGATGTTACACCGATTATCAATATTCTTTTCAAGGCAAGTTGATCCTCCATGGAAATTGTTAATCCTTGCCAGAGATGTTGGTTCTTGTCGTAACCTGTTACTTGAGTAAACATCTTTATTGTAACCTTTTACTAGGGGTTAAGTTTAAGTGATTCTACAAAACAGCACACCACTTCATGAATCACTAGGTAGGAAACATGAGTAGTTGCACAGAAGATACAAAAGAACACCTCATAGTGCAAAATTTAAAGCAAGCAGGGTGCAGAGATCAGACCTGAATGACTTGTACGATGGTGCATGTGATGGCGGTCGCCGCCCTTCCGGTGCAATGCCCCACCGGCGACGATTCGATTGAAGAGCTCCCTCACGATGTGGACGTCGCAGTCGTCTTAGTAGGTGTCGTGGAGGCTCACGATGTTGGGGTTGGCAGACAAATGCCTCATAATCTCAACCTCCCTGCGCACGTCCTTGATGAGCCACAGCCTGGCATAGTTTCTTTTTGGAGATGGACTTGCAGGCGAGGTGCTCCCCCGTGGCCTTGTTGGTGCAGAGGTAGGTGACGTCGAACTAGCCACGGTCGAGCACCTGCCCCAACTCGTACCGACTGCCGATGTCGCGGCCGGTGGGGTTCCTGAGGACGACAAGGCTAGGGACCGGCCCACAGTGGTAGTCGATGATAGAAGATAAAATTTTTTCAACTGCATAAGAAAATCTCTGAGTAGTTGAGAAAAATCATCTTTGCTAATATGTATAAATAGCCATCAAGTTCACTATATCAAACACACTTTGTAATTATATTTCATATTTTATCATAGTATCAGGGATGGAGGAGCAAGCAAACGATAAAAAACAGAATACTACGATGCAATTAAAAGGAATCATTTCGATCAAGAAAACCGATGTAGTATTTAAAACAAGAGGATTGACATAGAACACTTTCAAGATATTACCAAGTGTATTATTCTTCTCTTTTGCTTCATGAACTACGACGGTCTTATTTATAGGACCTAGTGGTTACTACCTCACTCCCCATGTCACCCATGATTGAGATAGTTATAGGAACTATCATATAACTTCTAGATCATGGGCCACTTCTTGAAACATGCCTAAAACTATCCAAAATATGATAACTACCTAGATAACTACCATGAATCAATTCTCAACACTCTCCATCGATTCATAGTTATATACACTGATTTGCAACATGAAATAAACATGCTTTTGAACTGAAAGTGACTTAGTGAGGATATCTGCAACTTGTTCATCTGTTCCATAATACTTCATCGCTATGGCTCCACTTACTACAAGATCTCGGATGAAATGATAGCGTATCTCTATATGCTTTGTTCTTCCATGAAATGTTAGATTCTTCGTCATTACACTCATGGCTTTGTTATCCCAAAATATTTTCGTTACTTCTTTTTATTCTTGATGAATATCTTTAATAAGTCTTCTAAGCTATGATGTTGGCAAGCTGCTGATGTTGCGGCTACATATTTTGCTTCTGATGTTGATAACGCAATTGTTGCTTGTTTTTTTGAACTCCAAGATATAGCTCCTGACCCAAGGCTAAAAATATTGCATGAAGTACTCTTTCTATCATCTAAAGCTCTTTCCCAATCACTATCAGTGAAACCAAATAATTTACATTTAAAATTATGAGAATACCAAATACCATAATATGTAGTTCTAGCAATATAATGCAGAATTCTTTTAAAAGCTCTGAGATGCTTGGGTTATGCATAAACCTAGATACTACACCAACAGAAAAGGTAATATTTGATCGAATATGAGTTAGATAAATCAAACCTCCAACCAAACTTCTATAGTATCTTACATTTGTCAAATATGTACCATCTTCAAGTTTCAATTTCTCATTTATATTCATGGGTGTTGCTGTAGCTTTACAATTAATCATATTAGATTTTTTGAGTAGATCCATTGCATACTTTCTTTATGAAATAAAAATTTCATCTTATCCTTGCTTCACTTCCAACCCAAGAAAATAATGCAGTGGACCTACATCTGACATTTCAAACTTATCTATCATATACATTTTAAATTCTGTCATAAAAGAGTTAGATGAACCCATATATATAATATCATCAACATAGAGGTAAACCATTAGAATATTATGTTCACCTTCATTCTTTAGATAAAGAGTAGGCTCATTATTGCTCCTCTTAAATCCATTTTGAAGAAAATAATAATTAATTTTACTATACCATGCCCTTGGAGCTTGTTTAAGCTCATAAAGAGCTTTTCTTAGCTTATACACCATTTATCCATGTCCTTTAACCAAAAAACCATCGGGTTGAGCAATAAAAATCTCTTCGTGTAAATCTCCATTTAAAAACGTAGATTTCACATCAAATTGATAAACAGGCCAACTCAAGTGAGCAGCTAAAGCCAAGAAAGTTCTCACGGTTTCGAATCTAGTAACTGAAGAAAAAGTATCATCAAAATCAATAACTTATTGCTGTGAATATCCTTTTGTTACAAGCCGAGCTTTATGCTTTTGGATACTTCCATCTGCATTAAACTTTGTTTTGAACACCCATTTTAATCCAATAGCTTTCTTTTCTTTCGGTAGATCCATTAGCTCCAAAGTTTCATTCTTCTCAATTGACTTGATTTCCTCCTTCATTGCTTTTCGCCATTCCTCTTTTTCAACTACTTCCTTAAAAAATATAGGATCTGAAATAAACAAAGCAAATGTTGAGTTATAAATTTCTCTTAGTGATCTGAAATTTCTTTGAGGGGTTTCATTTGAGGAATCAAAATTTGAATTGCTATTGGGTGAGGTTGATGATGAATTTGTTGAAGTAGGATCTGTCATTCGATTCTACGGAGTATCTAGTTCTATTGTAATCTGAATTTGTGTTCCACCTTTATTGGTCTCCCAATTCTAATTTGCCCTTTCATCAAACACAATATTTCTGTTAATAATAACTTTGCCACTAATAGGATTATATAATCGATATGCTTTCGATTGTAAGGAATAACTAATTAAGATACATTTTTTAGATTTTTCATCAAGCTTGTGATGATTTTATGAATTCACCAAAGCATATGCAATATAACAAAAAATTCTTAGATAGCTTACACTTGGTTTCATACCATACCTTAAAGATAAAAATCTGGTTTAATTATAGTAAATGTTTGCATAACGCAAAACAAGATATTTCCACTTGATGTTTCAAATATTAAAAAGCATACTTTTATCGTAACTCAAAAGAATGAGTCTAATCTATGACATTTAAGATATAGATACCTTAACATTAGTAGTTTAAGGTTGTTAAACAAAAAAAAAAAGTTTTCAAATTGCCTAAAATTAATACACTTGATGTATGTGAAGGATGTATTTATGACAAACAAAGTAAAAAACCATTTCCTGTTGGAAAAGTATGGAAAGCATCTAATTATCCTGAATTAATTCATATTGACTTATGTAGACCTATGAATACAAAATCATTTGATAGAAGTCAATATTTTCTATTGTTTACTGATGATTATAGCTGCATGAGTTGGGTATATTTTCTGAAACTGAAATATGAAATATTTGATAATTTTTAAAAATTCAAGGCACTTGTAGAAAGGCAAAGTGGTAGATATATAAAGACACTTCGGACAGATAGAGGTGATGAATTTTTATCTAATTAGTTTAGTTATTTTTTTTAAAAAAATGGTATTCACAGAGAATTGACAGCACCATATACACCGGAGCAACATGGTGTAGCTGAACGTAAGAATCAGACTATTGTTGAAATGGCAAGAAGTTTGCTTAAAGGAAAACACATTCCAAATCAGTTTTGGGCAGAAGCAATTTCAACAACAGTTTATTTATTAAATATTTCACCAACAAAGGCTGTTATGAATCAAACTCCTTTTGAGGCTTTAGTAACGAGGTGGAGACCCTACCTGATTGACCGGTGATTTCAAATTAAAACCAACCATAGAAGCCTCAAGTACTTTTTGGAATAGAAGATATCATCCCTTGAAGAATAAGAATAGGTAACCAAACTTCTAGGATTTGATTATGTAAGTATTTACAAAAAAGAGAAAGAAAACGTTATTAAAGACATTCTCATGGCTACCTAAGCAAGCTAAATTTTTAACCATCTCTCTTCCTACCACCGATTTCCTTAAAGACATTAGGGAGGAATGGAAGAAGGATCAAGAGATCAGTAATATCATAAAAAAATTGGAGGAGGATCTAAGCGCAATAGACCACTACACTTGGGATTCGAGGGATCTAAGCTACAAAGGTCACATTGTGCTTATACCCGACTCCCCTTGCATGAAACTCATCCTGCACGAAATGCACTCCACACCTTCAGTAGGGTACTCCGGATTTTTGAGAACCTACAAAAGAGTGAAGCAAAATTTTTATTGTAGAGGGATGAAAAAATTATTTTTAAATATGTGGCACAATGTGATGTATGTCAACAGCGAAAGGGTGAAATAATAGCGAGTCCAGGGAAGCTAAAACCACTACCCATATCAGACTTGGTGTGGACTAACATCTCCATGGACTTCATCGAAGGGCTGCCACCTTCCAAAGGTAAAAGCACAATTCTCGTGGGGGTTGATCGACTTACAGAATATGCTCATTTTTGTGCTGTGCAAAATCCCTATACTACTGCTAGTATTGCTCATATTTTCATAGAAAATATTGTTAAATTGCATGGGATGCCAAGGTCAATTATAAGTGATCGTGGTAGGATCTTCACTAGTAAATTTTGGACCGAGTTATTTCAGTTACAAGGCACTAAACTCAAGATTAGCACAGCATATTATCCACAAACTAATGGCTAAACAAAGGTGGTGAACATGTGTTTAGAGACATACCTTCGGTGTTTCTCTAGTGACCGGCCAAAGGAGTGGGCGAAATGGCTTCCCTAGGCCGAATGCCGAATGCTGGTATATCATTCATCTACAAAATGTTCCGCATATAAAGCATTGTATGGTCGGTCGGCCCTTATGATTCCAAAGTATGTAATTGGCTCGGCCAAGATAGATCAGGTCGACCAAGATTTAATTGATAGGGGCAAACTACTACATTTGCTAAAGGATAATCTCTCTACCGCTCAAGCTAGAATGAAGCAGCAAGCTACAGAATTTTCAGTAGGAGATTAGGTTTATCTTTGCCTATGGCCATACAAGCAAATCTCCATCAATACATGAGCCTCCATGAAGCTATCCCCATATTTTTATGGACCATATCAGATCACAGAGCGTATTAGAGCCATGACATATTGACTTAAATGTTGAATCTCGTATTTTGATGATGAAACCAATTGATAATTGTGTTTATGTTTTAATCTGCATTTTGAGTGATGCAGGATGCTTCAATCAGGATGAGACAATTAAAGCAGGAAAAATCATGTTGTGCCGGAGGAACATGTCAGAAGATTGGACGTCGGGCCAGTGGATCGGTCGACGTATCGACAGAAGGCTTCGGGCCATGGACTCGGGCATTGGGCCAAGAAGAGCGGGTATTGTGCCAAGGATATCGGAGTTGTGGAGTCAACTGACCGATTGAACAATAGGCCGCAAGAGAGGATGATGCGCCTAATAATCGGACGAAGCGTCGAGGGACCAATGACATGCCAGACAACTTGGTTAATTGCTTAAGATTAATTGTCTCGATTGATGTTTTATTTTACATGTGTAGGATTAACTACGATGGAAGTAAGACATGCAGCAGGAGTTGCACCGGAGTCAAGACTATGATCACATTGGGAGTTCGAGAGTTCGACGGAAGTCCGGACGGTTGTCAGAGGTCCTACGGGAACAAATCCGAGAAGTCTAGGAGCTTGCCAAAGAAGCTCATCAGAACTCGCCAAGTGGATCGTCGCAAGTCCAGGAGTTTGTCGGAAGTCTGCCGGAGCAACGCCGAAGGTTCGTTGGATGTTTGCCGGAAGTTCGCCGGAAGCTTGCCGGAAGAAGCGATTGACGCAACGGAGCAAGTTGCAGTAAATGTCTTAAGAAATATTATAGTAAGCATGTAGATTAAGTTAGGAATGGGAGGTGATCCCATTAACTTAATCTGGGGACAATTGGGCCCTTGATAGACCCAAATTGGGTCGAATGGATCAACCCATTCGGACCAGAATTCCTGCCAAGCGGTGGCACCGCTAGGGTCGGCGGTGGCACCACCCAAGAGATGGTCTCCCAAGAAAGCTGGGCGGTGCAACCACTCAGGTCAGGCGGTGACACCGCTTGGGCTTAGTCTTCGAGCGAGACTGGGCGGTGCAACCACCCCAGTCAGGCGGTGGCACCGCTTGGGCTCAGTCTCCGAGCGAGACTATGCGATGCAACCGCCCTTGTCAGGCGGTGGCACCACCCAGAGGCTCAGTCTCCGAGCTGCCAGGCGGTCGTAATGCCTAGTCTGATGGTAGTACCGCTAGGAGACCCCGAAAATCCGGGAGGTGACATTTTTTAGCTCCAAATTCAAACCAGTTTGGGGCCTATTTATACCCCACCCTTTTATGCATGAAAGAGACCGAAAGCTTGATCTTACTTTATGATTTTTAGAGCTCACAAGTGTTGTAAAGGCTAGAAGTTCTCCTCCCTCTTTTCTTCCAAGTTTTGAGCTTTTAAGAGAGGAGAGAAATTCTGTAAGGGTTGTCTCCTAAGCCCGTCAAAAGGAGTGAAACTGTAAAAGGGTGGTTGGCCTTCGCCTATTGAAGGAAGGCCTCTAGTGGACGTCGGTGACCTCATCGGAGGAGGAAGTCGATAGTGGATGTAGGTCACATTTGACCGAACCACTCTTAAATCTGGTTTGCATTTCCTTTGTGCTATTTATCTTAACTGCAAACTGCCTTCCTTACTTTACTTCAAATATATTTTCATAAGCTTTCAAAATTATTATCTGCACGAAACAATTTTTATGTCGAAATCGGATTTCAAAGTACAAACGCAGTTTTTATCATTGAAAGTTTTCCGCGGCACTAATTCACCCCCCCCCCCCCCCCCCACCTCTTAGTGCTCTTGATTCTAACAATTGGTATCAGAGCCCGGTATTTCTCATTTCGGATTTACACCCGAGAGAAAAGTCTCTTCGTGGCTTTCAAGAGGGCTTATCGGTTGTTCATGCACCATTGTTTAACGGATTGGACTACACTTATTGGAAAACTCGAATGAGAGTTTTCTTGATTTCTATGAATTTGGATTTATGGAATATTGTTGAAAACAGTTTTCAACTTCCCTCTAAATCGTTGAACGAATGGTCGGATTTGGAGAAGAAGTATTTTTCTTTAAACGCAAAGGCTATGAATGCCTTGCCTTATTTTGCGCTTTGGACAAAAATGAGTTCAATCAGATTTCTACGTGCGAAACGACTTTTGATATTTAGCGAACACTTGAAATCATGCATGAGGGAACTAGTAGAGTCAAAGGCTCGAAAGTTAACATTTTATTGCATGATTTTGAGCTTTTTCAAATGCAACCAAGCGAGACTATAGGCGACATGTACACCCGTTTCATGGATGTCGTCAATAATCTAAGAGTTCTTAGTAAATCTTTTTCAAAATTTGATCTCGTAAGCAAGATCTTAAGACCTCTTCCGAAAAGGTGGGATCCTAAAATAACCGCAATACAAGAGATAAAAAATTTAAATGATTTTCCATTAGATGAATTAATCGGGTCATTAATGACCTATGAAATGACACTTTTGGAATATTTTGAACCCGATGAGCACTTGAACCACCTTCCAAAGAATAGGAAGGATTTGGAACTCCGGACAAATGAATACCACTTGAGCGATGACTCAAGTGATGAGGACAATGATAAACTTAAACTTCGAACACTAAATCTTAATAAATTTATTAAACAAAAATCTAAAATAAACAATGAAATTGAACGGAGGAAAAGGCCAAAGAAGAGAAAGGCAACCAAGGATGAATCAAGAACTTACAAAGGTGAAACGGTGAATTGGGCTTTGACAGGCTTCGACTACAAGGTAAGTAACTCAACTCTCTTGAATTCTTTTGAAATTACTTGAAGTTTTTTATGAGTGCTTAATTTAGATAGTAGGAATAGGAAATAAAAAAATGTTTTTCAAAAATTATATCATGTTTTTTTTTTTAGCATTTTTGAAAAATTAAAAATTTGATCATGAAAAGTATATTGCTAAGGTTTCATGCATGTTATGTTTTGAAATGTTGAATGATGTATGCAACATTAGGGATGATAATTATATGATATGTGATGATGCTTAGGATTAATCCATGCATGTGTATCTTGATGACTTTATGTCATGCATGAGTTTTTGAAGTAAATGTTGATTTAAAACTCTCATTTTAGATTAACATGTTTTTTGTCTAATCAATTTTATGACGAATTAAGATAACATTCTCATGACATATTAAGATGGCATAGTGCATGTACATCTATGTATGAATTTCTTGATAGTCTTTTGATGATAGATGTGATATCATGATGTGTTTGGTCTTGACGGTTTCATGACGAAACTTATGTTTCGATTTTAAATGATGATACATATTTTCATAAAAGACTTGAATATTGTAACATCCCCCATTTTTAAAAATTTAGTAAAAGGTTTGTTTGTAAAAATAAGGATTATTTAATAATTATTTTATATTCAATAATATTATATTAAAAGTTTATGGCTAGGGACCTAAGAGTAAATATTAGAAGTTTGATATAATTTATGAAAGATTCAGATTTATGTTAAAAAAAAAAAAAATATATATATATATATATATATATATATATATATATATATATATATATATATATATATATATATATATATATATATATAGTGGACATGTGTCACTAGCTAACCTAAGGTTGGTGCCACTTATCTTTGCTCTAAAGATGACACATAGCCCCTTTCATGCATGCATGACACCTTGTAACTTTTGCATTAGCCAAAACCTAAATAATTAGATGAAAGGTTAAAGAAAACAAACCTGAAGAGTTGCAGCCAACGTGAGTTTGAGAAAAGAAGAAGAAGAAGAAGAATAAGAAGAAGAAGAGCTTGAGGTTTTTCATCAATTTTCCCACATTTGAGATTCAAATAATTTTAAGGCAAGTGTTCTAACCCCATCCCACAGTAACCTTAATCTCTGTTTCCATTTTTATTCTGCAAAATTTGAAAGATTTCAACTGAGAACCAGACCTTCTTTCATTTTGATATAAAGCTATGAATCTGTAATTTTTCGGTAATCTGACCTCTATGCAATGTTTCGGTCATAACATTTTGTAATAAACTCTGATTTAGACAAGAACTATTCCATTTGAAAGTAGACAAAAAAATCTTTATTTTGATACTAAGATCGAATGATTTGGAGTTTAAATGCCTACTAAGACTTCTGTTTAAATTAACCCTACAGATTCTACAAAATAGGGACTGAAATTTCTGACATCTTATTGCTTAACTACTTATAACTTTCTGCTGTGAACTCAGATTCATACAAAGTATGATTTATTCGAAGCTAGACTCAAAATGCTTTCTGAATCTACCTGATTTGAAATTTTTGGAGTACAATTGCTAACTGAAACATCTGCTTTCATCGACCCTATGGATTCAATAAAACGGAGTAAATATTTTTAGACCTTTCACTACGAAATTATCTGTAACTCCCTGTTGTAAATTCCAATTCTTGTTAAACTTGATTTTCCTAAAACTAAATTGACAAATCTTTCTAATCACACCTAATTTGTATAAATTGGAGCATAATTGGTTATCCAATTAGTTCATACAATGTTCCTATCAAATTCTTCCAGAATCGAGCTTTGGTCGATTTCGGCTTTCCTTGTTTCTTCTCTTTGGAAATCGATTTCGGCAAAAACTCTTACTGTTAGGATCGGAGCGGCACTAAGAGGGGGGGGGGGGTGAATTAGTGCAGTGGATTAAAATGTTGGTTTCGACAAATCTTTCGTACGATAAGAATGGAACTTGAAAAGCTTAACTTGAAAGCGTATTCTTAAAGTTGCACAGCAAAGGTAATAAGGAACTAAAGCATGTAAGAAGGTTTGCAGTAATATAAATAGCAATAATGAAATGCAAACCAGAGATCACGCCGATTTTAGAGTGGTTCGGTCAAATGACCTACATCCACTTGCGAGGCCCCTCTTCGATGAGGCTCCCACCTTCCACTAGCAAATCTCTTGAAATGGAAGGGCAAATACCCCTCTTACAACCTTTTACAAGCAGTTCAACCTCTTATAAATTTTCAAGAAAAAAGGAGAACTTTCTAGCAAATTGAAAACAAGAAAGGCAAAGACTCTTCTAAGACTTTTCTCTCAATCACTTGCTGCTCAAAAAGTTATCTTCTCAACTGAGACTTGAGGGGTATTTATAGGCCTCAAGAGGATTCAAATTTGGGCTCCAAAAATTTGAATTCTCTTATGTTTCCGATGCTGGCGGTGCCACCGCCCAGCCAAGCGGTGCCACCGCCCAACGCTTGGGTGCTGGGTGGTGCAACCGCCCAGCCCAGGAGGTGTCACCGCCCAGCTCTCGGGTGCTGGGCGGTGCCACCGCCCAGCCTAGGCGATGCCACCGCCTAGGCTAATTCAGCTCACTGGTTGGGCTCCAAACTTGGCCCAAACCAGTCCGAACTCGGGCCCAATTGGCCCCTACTTGGGTTATAGGATTAATACCTAATCCTAATCCTAATTAACATGCTAACTACGAATTTAAAGACATTTTCTAAACTATTACAAAGTCCGTAAGTCAAGACTTCTTCTAGCGAGCTTCCGGCGAACTTCCGACGGTCTTCCGATAAACTCTCGGAAACCATTCTGCGGACTCCCGGCAAGCTCCTAGACTTCACGATTTGATCTTGGCGAGTTCCAACGAGCTTCTTCGGTAAGCTCCGATCTTTCTCGGTGAGCTCCGTGAACTTCCAACGAACCTTCCGGCGAGCTTCCGAAAAACCCTTCGGCAAGCTCCCTACTCATTCTCGGCTAGTTCCGGCAGCATTCCCAACGAACCTTCAGACTTCCGTCGAACTCTCGAACTCCCAACGAATCCTTCGCGCTTGACTCCAACACTTTGTTTCGCTTTATGTCTTCATCATTATCGTAGTTAATCCGGCACACACAAACCAAAATTCAACTCCGATCTAAACAATTATTACAACGCGAATTGACATTCTGTTGCTCGGCACGTCATTGGTTGGTGCTTCGTCCGATTCTTCGGTGCATCGTCCTCTCTTACGGCTTGTTGCCCAATCGGCGGTTGACCTCCGCAACCCCGATATCCTTGGTGCAATTTCGCTCTCCTTGGCCCGATGCCTGACGTCCAAAGCATTTAGCCATCCAATATCTTGACGTGATCTCTTCCAGCGCAACGTCAATTCCTCCTGTGTCAACTGTCTAAACCTGATCGAGTAGACCTGCATCGCTCAAAATGTAGTTTAAATCATAAACACATATCAAGTGGTTTCATGATCAAAATACGAGATTCAACAATCTCCCCCTTTTTGATGATGACAATCACTTTATGACGGAGTTAACCTTAACTCCCGGAGTTTAAACAAACTCCCCCTATCAATATGCCATATTGATAGAACCTTGAATTCAAACTGAATTCAAGTCATTACAATATTCATCATGAATACTTGCAACACATCATCATGAACATATGCATAATTTATGCATATCATGTCATTAACATACTTCTCCCCCTTTGTCATCAACAAAAAGGAGAAGTACAACTATTCTTTGTGTTTGTAATATAAGTTCAACTCATTGCATAAAAAACATAATATTAAGTTTTATCATCATGCTGTTTTGAAGCTAGAAAATTTAGCAAGTAATGCATCATGCTTAGGACATTCAAGCTATCAAGTTTTAGATATGCAAGTTTTACAGCATACAAGATAGCACTTTTGGTAATGTTCAAGATAGTAAGTTCTACATCATGCAAGCTAGCAATATTGAGATGTTCAAGAAAGCAACTCTTGCTTCTTGAAATATGCAAATTTGTCAAGTTTTGCTAGATATGCAAGTTAGCATTTTTGCCTCTTAAGATAGGAAAGATAGAACATTTGCTTCTTTTGAGATAGCAACTTTTTGCTTCTCTTTAGACTACAAGCTAGCAATTTTTACGATATGTAAGTTTCACAATATACAAGCTAGCAAAAATTTCGAAAGCAAATGCAAGATAGCTTTCTTGTGTAAGCTCATAATTCTTGCTTTCTATTGCAATGTGCAAGTTGCAAGTTTTGCTTCTTGCGATAGGCAAGATAGCACTTTTGCAATTTTTGTTTCTTAAGATAGGCAAGCTTGTGATGTTCAAAATAACAAGCTCTTTCTTCTAGAAGTGTCATTTTTGCTTTCTTTGCAAAGTGTAAGCTAGCAAAATGTTTGAAAAAGTGATAAAGTTTTACAACATACAAGCTAGCAAAAATGCCAAACTAGCAGGAGATAATGTTTTACATGAGGCAAGCAAACAATTTGGCAAATGTTACATTTGCATCTTCTCTTTTGAGAAGTATAATTTTTGCTTTCATCTTGAATTGTGCAAGCTAGTTAGTTTGCCTCTTTTCATGATGTCCACGCTAGAAATTCTTGCTCCCCCTTTGTCATTGTCAAAAAGAAGGGAAGACCCTTATATCAATTTTCATATTATGACAAAGGTAAGTATCATTCTTATTTGTGCATCATTATATATTCAAATTAAAACATACACAATTTCAATAACCTTATTTTTCATGCATGATACCGAAAAATAAATCAATCATCATTAATAAGCATATCATACATGATACTCAAACATTAAAATTTTCAAGCATTTAACAACATGTTGATCATGATACCAAACATTCATCATTTAAAGCATTTCAATCATTGTTTCAATCATCACTATAACTCATCATGCACAAAATGTAAAATCATCTAACATGATACAAACATTTATTTTCAAAATGTTTATCACTATTTTCATGTATGATAGATAATAAAGTATTCATGATGCATATATCATCACAATACAAAGCAATTGCATGCATAATTTCAAATTATAAATATTTCAAATCATGAAGATATTAACTTGTCAAATTTCATCCGATCATTCATGATTATAACTTTTCATTTGTATACATCAAAATAATATCAAGAGTATTTCATGCATAATTTTAATCACCACATAAGGAATATCAAGAAGAAAGTAATTGGGTGATGCGATAAACATTTCATGAATAGAAGGAATTGTATAAAAATCATATCATGAAAGATTAGAACATATGAATACCAAAGGCATGATTTCTTTTTGAAAAACCTACTCATAAATAATCAAAAGAAAATCTTAGGAGATCGATTAATGAAAAAATCTTGATTCATAATAAATCTTAATTTGTAAATATCACGGAATCAAGATCATGATTTTGAATAAAACTCATTCAAATTCAAATCATCCAAATCATCAAAATCTCAACATTTCTTTCAAGAGATTCAAAATGGCATAGATAGTTTTATTGGTCTCTTAGGTAGAAATCAATAAGATAAACGATTACATTTCATTTTTATAAATTTATATTCATGTGATTTGCTTCTTATGAGCATGCCTTAGTCTTTATATGCCAAATCAATATAAGCATTAAAGTTCAAGATGTAAAGGCAAAATCTTATAAGACAACTCATTTATAAAATATTCATCATGTTTATTTTCATGAGATTCATAAGATTGGTAAAATAAATTCATTAATCTCAATAGAATAGAAAATTCATTTCCATTTCATATAATTGATTTCATGTGAGAGTGTTCAAGTCTTTTTGTTAAAATATTGTATCATCATTTAAAGTCAAAACATAAGTTTCGTCATAAAGCCGTCAAGACCAAACACATCAAAAATAAAACATCATGATATCACATCTATCATCAAAAGACTATCAAGAAATTCATACATAGATGTACATGCACTATGTCATCTTAATATGTCATGAGAATGTCATCTTAATTCGTCATAAAAATGATTAAACCAAAAACATGTTAATCCAAAATGAGAGTATCAAATCAACATTTACTTCAAAAACTCATGCATGACATAAAATCATCAAAATACACATGCATGGATTAATCCTAAGCATTATCACATATCATATAACTATAATCCATAATGTTGCATACATCATTCAACATTTCAAAACATAACATGCATGAAACCTTAGCAATATACTTTTCATTGATCAAATTTTTAATTTTTTCAAAGATGCTAAAAAAGAAAAACATGATATAATTTTTGAAAAATAATTTTTTTTTATTTCCTATTCCTACTATCTAAATTAAGAACTCATGAAAAACTTCAAGTAATTTCAAAATAATTTAAGAGAGTTGAGTTACTTACCTTGTAGTCGAAGCCCGTCAAAGCCCAATTCGCCGTTTCACCTTTGGAACTTCTTGATTCATCCTTGGGTGCCTTCCTTTTCTTTGGCCTCTTCCTCCATTCAAGTTCATTGTTTATTTTAGATTTTTGTTTAATGAACTTATTAAGAGTTGGTGTTCGAAGTTCAAGTTCATCATTGTCCTCATCACTTGAGTCATCGCTCAAGTGGTATTCATTTGTTCGAGGTTCCAAATCCTTCCTGTTCTTTGGAAGGTAGTTCAAGTGTTCATTGTGTTCATCATGTGCATTGCGCACCATTTCTATTGTCATTAATGAGCCGATAAGTTCTTCAAGTGGAAAAATATTTAAATCTTTTGTTTCTTGTATTGCCATTACTTTTGATTCTCAAGCTTTAGAAAGTGATCATAAAACTTTACTAACAAGTTCAAAATTCGAGAAACATTTGCCAAGAGCTTGTAAACCATTGACGACATCCGTGAAACGGGTGTACATGTCAACAATGGTTTCGCTCGGCTTCATTTGAAAAAGCTCGAAATCATGCATTAAAATGTTGATTTTCGAATCTTTAACTCTAGAAGTGCCTTCGTGTGTGATTTCAAGAGTGTGCCATATGTCGAAAGCCATTTCACATAAAGAAACCCAATTGAACTCATTTTTGTCCAAAGCGCAAAATAAGGCATTCATAGCCTTTGCGTTTAAAGAAAACATCTTCTTCTCCAAATCATTCCATTGGTTCATTGGAAGAGAAGACATTTCAAATCCATTTTCGACTATGTGCCATAAATTCAAATCCAAAGAAAGTAAGAAAACTCTCATTCGAGTTTTCCAATAAGTGTAGTCCGTCCCATTGAAAAAGGGAGGACAAATGAGAGAGTGACCCTCTTGAAAGCCGTAAAGAGCCATTTCTATTTGGGTGTTAAACCAAGGTAGAAAAACGTGGCTCTGATACCAATTGTTAGGATCGGAGCGGCACTAAGAGGGGGGGGGGGTGAATTAGTGCAGCGGATTAAAACGTTGGTTTCGACAAATCTTTCGTACGATAAGAACGGAACTTGAAAAGCTTAACTTGAAAGCGTATTCTTAAAGTTGCGCAGCAAAGGTAATAAAGGAACTAAAGCATGTAAGAAGGTTTGCAGTAATATAAATAGCAATAATGAAATGCAAACTAGAGATCACGCCGATTTTAGAGTGGTTCGGTCAAATGACCTACATCCACTTGCGAGGCCCCTCTTCGATGAGGCTCCCACCTTCCACTAGCAAATCTCTTGAAATGGAAGGGCAAATACCCCTCTTACAACCTTTTACAAGTAGTTCAACCTCTTACAAATTTTCAAGAAAGAAGGAGGAGAACTTTCTAGCAAATTGAAAACAAGAAAGGCAAAGACTCTTCTAAGACTTTTCTCTCAATCACTTGCTGCTCAAAGAGTTGTCTTCTCAGCTGAGACTTGAGGGGTATTTATAGGCCTCAAGAGGATTAAAATTTGGGCTCCAAAAATTTGAATTCTCTTATGTTCCCGATGCTGGCGGTGCCACCGCCCAGCCAAGCGGTGCCACTGCCCAGCCCTCGGGTGCTGGGTGGTGCAACCGCCCAGCCCAGGAGGTGTCACCGCCCAGTTCTCGGGTGCTGGGCGGTGCCACCGCCTAGGCTAATTCAGCTCACTGGTTGGGCTTCAAACTTGGACCAAACCAGTCCAAACTTGGGCCCAATTGGCCACTACTTGGGTTATAGGATTAATACCTAATCCTAATCCTAATTAACAAGCTAACTATGAATTTAAAGACATTTTCTAAGCTATTACAAAGTCCGTAAGTCAAGACTTCTTCTAGCGAGCTTCCGGCGAACTTCCGATGGTCTTCCGATAAACTCTCGGAAACCATTCTGCGGAATCCCGGCAAGCTCCTAGACTTCACGATTTGATCTTGGCGAGTTCCAACGAGCTTCTTCGGTAAGCTCCGATCTTTCTCAGTGAGCTCCGCGAACTTCCAACGAACCTTCCGGCGAGCTTCCGAAAAACCCTTCGGCAAGCTCCCTACTCATTCTCGGCTAGTTCCGGCAGCATTCCCGACGAACCTTCGGACTTCCGTCGAACTCTCGAACTCCCAACGAATCCTTCGCGCTTGACTCCAGCACTTTGTTTCGCTTTATGTCTTCATCATTATCGTAGTTAATCCTGCATACACAAACCAAAACTCAACTCCGATCTAAACAATTATTACAACGTGAATTGACATTCTGTTGCCCGGCACGTCATTGGTTGGCGCTTCGTCCGATTCTTCGGTGCATCGTCCTCTCTTACGGCTTGTTGCCCAATTAGCGGTTGACCTCCGCAACCCCGATATCCTTGGTGCAATTTCGCTCTCCTTGGCCCGATGCCCGACGTCCGAAGCATTTAGCCATCCAATATCCTGATGTGATCTCTTCCGGCGCAACGTCAATTCCTCCTGCGTCAACTGTCTAAACCTGATCGAGTTGACCTGCATCGCTCAAAATACAGTTTAAATCATAAACACATATCAAGTGGTTTCATCATCAAAATACGAGATTCAACACTTACTTCAGTTAAGCTTTACATTATTACCTTAAATTCCTGTATACTTTTGTCCTCTATTTATTTGTACATCTGTAGCTATAATCTAAAGATCATGTTTGCATCGTAATGATTCGGCACATGCCTCCCATTGTTCCGCAATTACTTTCGATATGTGCCTCTTCTAGTTTCATTTCTTTGGACATTGAATTTATCTAACTTTCTTATTTCAATTGAGCTATATATGATTTCTTGAAAATCCTTGTATGCTCTTGCTTTTGTTTTCTTTCAAATCTGAATACATTTGTGAAAGATTATGTTTGTATCGTATTGACTTGAAAGGCATATGTACATTTCGTTGTTCCGCATATGTTTCCGATATGTCCCAATTCATTATTCACAATACCCTTTTGTACTCTGGTGTTTGTGGGATTATTTGGACCTTTGCCAGAAATGGTAAAGGGTATGTGCTTAGAGCCCGCGATGCTCTAGATTATGTTTGGTGGTCATTCAGAAATGGATGGACCATATTATGTTTGGAATCCCACTTCACTTTCTATCTGTTTGATATGAAATTCAGAGCCGACCTGGAACTTGGGTAGGGTGAGAGGGCTCGAGTAGGAAAGGGCTACCCGTGGATGGAGTCGAGAACTCATCACGGCGTGGAGCCACCACTGAGTTAAACCTCACATGCACTATGCTAGAGTACGACGTCTAAGCTTCTATTTCGTATTTGTTCTTTGATACGTTCTGAAATGCCTCTTATGCTTCCAAAATATTTTCATATGCCATTGATACGTTCTGAAGCATTTCATTCACCATTGATATGTTCCGAACTATTTCATATGCCATTGATATCCAAAATGCTCCTTATGTCTTTGTTATGCCTTGAAATTACCATATGTCATCGATATGCTTCTTATGCCAATGATATACTCCAATTACCTTTTCTCGATTGTTTGAACCAAACGTGCTTCGAACGATATGACATTGTAATTCTGCATTCAAACAAAACATGCTACTGTTTCATCTTGTATCTCTTTTTTTGTATTTTGATACCTTATTTGTTTGAAACCTATCCTCTTTGCTACGAATATGTTAGTCACTTGCTGAGCTTTATATGCTCACCCCGTTGATATATAAATTTTGCAGGATAGCTTATTGCTCGCAAAAATATGTAGTTTGGGTTGAGGCAGGGGGAAGCTAGAAGATTTTGGGGTAAATCTTTCGTACTTGATATGTTGATGTTGTATAAGTTCCTTTTGTGTGTATCATTGATAAATCTAGATTGATGTATCCTGTAAATATTTGAAAAGTACCTCTCATGTTATGATTTTGGGAATGTTAAGTTAAAATTCTGTATTGAATGATATAAACATGTGGTACATGTTGGTTTTGTAATTGTATAGATTCTCATAACTATGGATTTATGATGTGGTTATAGTTTAGTTAAGTTGCCTTTGGATTTTAAGAATCATCTAATGACATGATGTATGATGATAAACTGCACAAGTTTTGTGAATTGTGGATTGTAGAGGTGAATGACTTGAATGTTTTTTTTAATGACCTCAAATGTGTGATTGGATCCTGGATTGTTTGTTGAATTAAATATTATCAATCTTGAATTAGGTTCACACCTCCTGAATGAAGATTATACTCGGGGGGGCGTGACAGAGTGGTATCAGAGCATGGTTTGAGGATCACTGAAATATTTGATATATTGACGTGCAAAATATATTGAGGTCTAGTGAACTATAGTGGTTGGTAAAAATTTTCTTTGATGCATTTTAGGAATCTAGGATGACGAGGACATTTAGTCCTCCTACTTCATCTACTTTTGATTAATTAAGTGCGATAAAAGTGTTGATCGGGGATATTAAATCAGAGTGGCATAGTAGAAGCATGATGAACCTAATACATTGGTAGCAGAAAAATAGATGATGCGATTGGAGAAGATATTTGATGCATGAAATTGTTCTGATGATCAAAAGAATTTCTAGAGATCAAGGACAGGAATAGAAAGGACAAGTTTACTAAAAAAAAAAAAGATTAGAAATGAATCTGAATATGATAATAAGAGGGTCAAGACATCATCGATTTGAAAAGGGAAGTCACCACAAAAGATTCAATCCCGTGTATGATGCGAGTTAAATTATAAAATAAGTTTATATTTGTAGGTGACTGGAGCCTATTTTGCTTATAAAAATTTGGATCATAAAATAAAAGACTGCCCTTTGGACAAGAAGAAAGAATCACTGCCTCATAAATCATCAGCCCATGAAAGAGTGTATGTTATCACTGAATATGATTATAAAGCTTTTGAATTAGTAGTCGAAGGTACTATTCATGTTTATGAAAGAATGCAAATATTTGTCTGATCATGTGTCTCATCTATGATTTGATTTGCAATATTTTGCTTATCACATGGGCATTCAACCTAAACCACTGGATTGTTTGCTATATGAAAATACGACTATTAGGGATTGTTTGATAACAAACTCGATCTGGTCATCTTGTTTGATTTCTATTGGAGAACACGAACTTCTTGCTGATTTAGTTCTCCTAGATATTTGGAGTTTTGATATTATATTAAGTATGTATTGACTATCTTCCAATCGTACCAGTATAGATTATTATACAAAATGATCACTTTTTGTATACTAGATCATCCCATCTTTTATTTTGAGAGTATTGGGCATGATTCACCTCCTTGCCTGATGTATCTTAAGATAATTTGCCTAGATTATCTCTAGATAGAGAGGTTGAATTTGCTTTTGATTTGGTCTTTGAGACAATTCCTATATCTATGCCTCTTTATAGAATGACACCATTTGAGTAAGTAGAATTGAAAAAGCAACTACAAAGACTATTAGATAAGGGTGCTCCAGTGCCAGTGTTTCATCATGGGGTGCTCCGGTGTTAGTTAAGAAGATGGATAAAACTTCTAAAGGATTATGATTGTACCATTAGTTATCACCCGGGTAAAGCTAATATTGTAGTAGATGCCCTTTGTAGAAAATCTTCAAGTTTTATAGCGACTTTGGTTATGAAGCAATGGAAGTTATTAGAAGAGAATTATGATTCAAATGTTATGAGAAAAGAGCAAGACTCAATGATATTAATGGCCTCCATCCAAGTGCAATATGATCTCATTCAACAAATTAAAGGAGGACAACTACGAGATCGACGCTTGATCTGCTTAAGGAATGAAGTAAAAAAGGGATTGAAACTGAATTTTTGAGTTTCAGAGGATGGCCTATTGAGATTTGGGGATAGAATATGTGTTCCAAATGACTCAGATATCAAAAATCAAATCCTAAGGGATGGTCATAATTAAAAGTACACCATGCATCCTGGTAGCACTAAGATGTATAGAGATATCCAAAGTCATTATTGGTGGGAAGGCATGAAGAAGGAGATTGCAATATATGTTTCAAAGTGTTTGACTTGTCAGCAAATCAAAGCAGAACACCAAAGAGCTGGAGGTTTGTTGCAACCTTTAGATATTCCTAAATGGAAATGGGAATGTATTACCATGGACTTTATTTCAGGACTACCCCGGACTTCTAGAAAGCATGATGCTATTTGGGTTATCATTGATAGGTTAACGAAATTTGCACATTTCCTACCGATCAATATGACTTATTCTCTTGATAGACTTGCAGATTTATATATAAATGAAATAGTAAGACTTCATGGTGTTCCAAAGGAGATAATCTCTGATAGAGACTCCAGATTTCTATCTAGATTTTGGAGAAGGTTACAGGAATCTATTGGTACTAAAGTCAAGTTTAGCACTGCTTATCACCCTCAAACTAATGGTCAATCCGAAAGAACCATTCAAACACTTGACGATTTGCTTCGAGCCTATGTTATGGATTGGAAAGATGAATAGGGTAAAGATATATCTCTTATTGAGTTCACTTATAATAATAGTTATCATTCAAGAATTCAGATGGCTCCTTATAAAGCTTTATATGGGCGAAAGTACAGAACTCCAATAAGTTGGGGAGAAGTTGATGACAAAAAGTTATTAGCACCAGACAAAGTACAAGAAACTATTGAGAAAATTCAACTTATAAGAAAAAGGTTAAATCCTGCTTAGAGTCGTCAAAAGAGTTATGCTGATAACAGAAGACGAAATATTGAGTTTCAAATCGAGGATTTTGTATTCCTGAAGGTCTCCCCTTCTAAAGGTATTGTAAGATTTGGGAAGAAAGGAAAGTTAAGCCCAAGATTTATTGGACCTTTTTAGATTTTTGAGAGGGTTAGTTCTATCGCTTACAGGATTGCCTTGCCACCATCATTGTGCCATATCCATGATATATTTCATGTTTCAATGATCAGAAAATATATACCTGATCCCTCTCATATCATTAAGTATGAGCCAATGGTGATTGATAAAGACTTGTCTTATGTGGAAGAGCCCACTCAGATTGTTGATAAAAAAAAAAGAAAAGATCTTGAGGAATCGAGTTATCCCTCTAGTTAAAGTGATATGGAGATATCATTCTGGAGAGGAAACAACTTGGGAGCTAGAGGAAGAAATGATGAAAGCTTATCCTCATCTTTTCGTCAAATGAGGTATGATAAATTTAGAGGACTATATTTTTTTTTTTAAGGAGGGGAGAGTGTAACATCCCCCATTTTTAAAAATTTAGTAAAAGGTTTGTTTGTAAAAATAAGGATTATTTAATAATTATTTTATATTCAATAATATTATATTAAAAGTTTATGGCTAGGGACCTAAGAGTAAATATTAGAAGTTTGATATAATTTATGAAAGATTCAGATTTAAGTTAAAAATATATATATATATATATATATATAGTGGACATGTGTCACTAGCTAACCTAAGGTTGGTGCCACTTATCTTTGCTCTAAAGATGACACCTAGCCCCTTTCATGCATGCATGACACCTTGTAACTTTTGCATTAGCCAAAACCTAAATAATTAGATGAAAGGTTAAAGAAAACAAACCTGAAGAGTTGCAGCCAACGTGAGTTTGAGAAAAGAAGAAGAAGAAGAAGAAGAAGAAGAAGAAGAAGAAGAAGAAGAAGAAGAAGAAGAAGAAGAAGAGCTTGAGGTTTTTCATCAATTTTTCCACATTTGGGATTCAAAGAATCAGCATTTAGACGTAAATCAGTTTCTTCGTACAAACGTCGTATTTCAGTTTGCGCTTATATTCTGGTTTTCATCAGAACTGCAAACTGCCTTCATAGATTGACTTTAACGTCATCTTACTTGATCTTAAGTTAAAGTAATCTTAGAATCGGCTTTCACACCGAAATCGTTTTTATCGTTCGAACGCAGTTTTTATCGTTGAAAGATTTCCGCTGCACTAATTCACCCCCCCCCCCTCTTAGTGCTCTTGATCCTAACACTTACAACTCTTTACAAGTGGTTCACACTCTTACAAATTTTCATTAAGAAAGAAGGAGGTGAACACTCTAGCAAATTGAAAACAAGACTTGCTATGACTTTTCTAAGACCTTTCTCTCAATCAATTGCTTCTCGAAAAGTTGTAATCTCAGCTGAGATTTGAGGGGTATTTATAGACCTCAAGAGGATTCAAATTTAGGCTCCAAAATTTGAATTCTCTTTGGTTTCCGATGCTGGCGGTGCCACCGCCCAGCTCTCGGGTGCTGGGCGGTGCCACCGCCTAGCTCTCGGGTGATGGGCGGTGCCACCGCCAGACCCTTCGGTTCACAGGTTGGGCTTTAAATTCAGCCCAAACCAAGTCTAATTTTGGGCCCAATTGACCCCTAACCTGGATATAGGATTATCTCTTAATCCTAATCCTAATTACAAATGAACTACATAACTAAAAACATCCTAAGTAAGTTTTCAACTGCGAACGTCAAGTCTTGTTCCGACGAGCTTTCCGACGAACTTCTTCCGACGGACTCCCAACAAGCTCCCGATCTTGTGATGACTTTAACGAGTAGCCGAGCCTTCTCGATGACCTCCGTGAACCTCCGACGATCTCTTCGGCGAACTTCCGAAAATTTCGACAGGTTCCCAATTTCTTCTCGATTGGTTACGGCAGCATCTCCGACGATTCTTCGGTCTCTTAAACGTCCATCGAGCTTGACTCCGGTATTCTTGCTTTGTGTTTTATGGTTATCGTAGTTAATCCTACATACTTAACTCAATAATATCGATTAGATCAATTAACCCATCAATTGATTTTATCATCAAAATCCGAGATTCAACAATAAGAGAGAACTAAAGGCTCATAGGCTAGAGGTTTTTGGTTGCTACCTCCTATTCTCCTCTCCCCTTCTCCTCCTCAGATAGTAGGTATGTAGTTTTGGGTAATGATTAGAGGAGCGTTGTCGTAGCCCTACTGTGTGGATCGCTACTAGAAAAGAGGATGTGTAACCTCTTTCATTCTCTCCTACAAATCTGTAGGGATTCAGAGATATATGATCTCCCTAGGTAAAACACAATCTTTCATATATGCAGTTTTCAGTTTTGCAGGTTTTGCACATCAATCTTCGTACAATGACGAACATCTTTTTAGGAAATATGAGAATTTTATTTTCTATTCTTCCGTTGCACATGTGATGTCACCCGTGTCTAATGACTTTGAATAAATTTTGAGTATTCACATTAGCTTATAGTTTGTTATTCCATCATCTTTCCAAAATAAGAAACTTAAATTAAGTTCTTAACCTATTTAAAATAATGCTATAGCTTTGTGTTATATCAATCTTACTGATTCCTCAGTTATATGCAAACTACCACTTTTTTTTTCACATCTTCAATTATTTAAGAACTAATGCTATAGCTTTTCTTGTAAAAATTATGTACCAAACACGGCAATTTGGTAACTCAGAATCTCGAATTGGCTTGTAAGTTTCTCAAAATTGTGGAAAGATGTGATCAAATATTTATAATATTTTGATTTACATAATATTGAAACAAATTTCCCAAGAATTTCTAGCAAATTGTGGGCATTGTGGGCGCCAATGAGATCAAATCTACTCAAAATAATAGTTTAATTAATATTAATATTATAATGATGTTTTATTTAGTTATAAATATTAGCATAACACGAAGATAAAACAAAACAATAGTCTCATATTCTTGGGATATCAATATTCAAAAGGGAAGATTAAATATTGATAAAAATATTAAATAATGAACTCGAAAATTATTTTTGGTTATGTTGTTTTATGATCAAATCTATTCAAAATAATAGTTTTATTAATTTTAATTTTATAATTATATTTTATTTAGTTATATATATTAGCATAACACGAAGACAAAACAAAATGATAACCTCATATTCTTACAATATTACTATTCAAAAGTGAAGATTATATATGGGTAAAAGTATTAAATAATAAACTCAACATAAAGATCATATTGACGAGGTTAGCCCCGACATCCTCAAGGTAAACACAAATCATCGAGTCTTAGACGGAGTGTTTTTTGTCTTCTTCCTCATCCATGAATCTCTTCCAGAACCAATGTTGCTTCCAAACTTTCTCGGTCATTTCATCGATCGGCACGTTCTTGGTCTCGGGCAATAAGAAGATGACGAACAAACCCATCACCACAATCCATGCACCAAAGAAGAAGAAGATCCCGGCACGTAGATGACACATCATAGATAGGAAAGCTTGGGCAATGACAAAGGTGAAAAGCATGTTGGAGCTGACGGCAAAGGCATAGCCGGCGGTCCTCGTCGCCAGGGGGAAAGTTTCACTAGGAATCAACCAGCCAAGTGGACCCCAAGACCAAGCAAAGCTCGAAACGAATAGGCACACGAGCACCACCACCCAAACTGCCACTCCGTGTCCCAGCTCATTGGTTGCTTTCAAATTCACAAGCAAAATGCCTCCAATAGCCACCTGCATGCAAATCACCCCCCACTAGAGTTAGAATCTCATATTTCAAACGATTCCTCGTAATCTATAATTTACATGTTTAATATGCCCATGGCTTGTGTCCCTAACCTGTGTGATCAACATCTGGCCACAAGCTTCAAGAAGCAGGAATCTCCTCCCGACTTTGTCCACTAAGACCACTGATACGACGGTAGACAGAACATTGACGATCCCCGTGATGACCGCAGAAAGAAGTGAAGCATCATTCTTAAATCCGATGGTCTGAAAGAGGACTGGTGCATAGAACATGATGGCGTTGATCCCAGTGAACTGCTGGAAGACTTGCATCACGATGGCAATAACCAATTGCGGTCGGCTACTTCTCTTCATGAGATTCTTGAAAGGTTGCTTCACCTGTCGTGCCATCTCGCAGGCGTGTAGTATTTCCTCGTACTCTGCATCGACATTGTCGGTCCCCCGGATCTTCTTCAACATGGCCAAGCCTTCCATAAGCATCTCACGCTCGATGAGGCTCGTCGGGGTCTCCGCAATCACCATGGAGCCCAAGCAAAGCATCATCGCCGGCACTCCAGCCAAGCCAAGCGCAAGTCTCCACCCCCAGGGGTGGATATTGGATACCAAGTAGTTTACAATGTTCGCCACAAAGATCCCGATGGTCACGTCAAGTTGGAAGAGGATGTTTAAGGCTCCACGGACGTGAACTGGTGCGATCTCCGACAAGAATAGAGGAACTGCCTACAGGATGAATAATAGTGGCAAACATATGACACGGAAAGTGAGTTTAACAAAAGATACATCTTCCAGGAGAAATTGGAAGTTAATAGGGAAATTGAGACGGAAACTGAAGAGAAGAGAAACTCTAGAATGAAAAATTGTATGAAAAAGAAAGTAGAGCAAACCTGATTGGCAAATCCAACACCAACTCCGAGGAGAATCCTTCCGATGATCAGCATGGCAATGTTCACAGCAGCTGCGTTCAGGATGACACCAACCAAGAAGAATATTGATGCTGCTTGCATAGTGAGCTTCCGGCCATGTTTCGTGCAAATCTTCGAAGCTACGAAGCTGGCTACCAAGGCAGCAAGGTACAATGATGAAGTGAAAAGCTGAAGGTTTTGGTTATCAAATTTGCAATAGTTGTCTTCCTTGGCTTTGTGCTTCCTCTCAAAGACCGCAGGGAAGAACTCCTCCAAGAAGTCATCCATAGATGTCACTCCCCCTGCAGATTGACCGTACAGATACGATTGATTAGTTCCATGATCAGAAATAGATTGGAGCTGAATGAGGAAGTCTTTATGCAAAAGCAACATATATGAGGAAGTTGATGACAAAGAGAAAGAACCATCACACAACCAAGTGGAAAATCCAAGCAAGATCTGCAAGCAACCATCTCTTATCTTGTATGATAGAGCATCTCTCTCACCGTATTATCAATACCATCAAATGGGCTGATGTCAACTAAAGAAAATAAACAATCATCTTCCTGTTGTACCTCAATAACAAGTTGTTCCTTTTGTTTTTTTCTTTTATAATAAGTAGGTCTAATTATCTGATTTAACCTATGACGACAACGTAAGACAAACCTGGCCATACCTTCTATGCTAGATAATAAAACAAATAAATCTAGGGAAGGATTTAGGCAAAAGCAACATATGAGGCAGTTGATGACAAAGAGAAACAACCATCACACAACCAAGTGAAAAATCCATGCATGGAATCCCAAGCAAAGTTATTACAAGATCTGCAAGCAACCATCACCTATCTTGTATGATAGACCATCTATCTCTCTGCAATGGAGGTGGAGATTGGATTATTAATACCATCCAATGGGCTTATGTCAAGTAAAGAAAATAAACAATCATCTTCCTGTTGTAGTTAAAACCTCAATAACAAGTTGTTCCCTTTCTTTTTGTAAAAAGTACGTCTAATTATCTTATTTAACCTATGATGACAAACCAAGACAAACCTGGCCATACTTCCGATGCTAGATAATATAACAAATAAATCGACTACTGAATTAATACAAAATAGAATTTACCTGATATCCCAATGTCATAACCAAACATGAGGCCTCCCGTGGCTGCAATTATTCCACAGATTACAACATATATTGTGATCCTTCCCTCAAATTTCTTTGCACCATCAGGCCTCGCATTTGACATCACCATCGCCGGCATCTTGTCCTTCCTCTCTCGGCTGCAATATTGCACTTGGTTTACACAAAAGACCAAGTGCAAGATTGTCCGAAGAGGTGAAGAAAAAAGGAAAACAGAAGATGGGGATGCCAACTTGAAAGGAGACAAGAAAAAGGGTGTATATATAGAGGTCTTCGAGGGATGATAATTAAGCAGAAATTTGATTTTAACCAAAGAAATGCCAATAATAGTGACAATGGTCGCAGAAGGCCAACACAGCTTTGTCAAGAATAGGGCCTTATCTAACATTAAGTTAAAAACTAAAGCTAAAATGGAAGGATTAAAAACTTTGGAATTTGTTGAAGTGGAGTAGGCCAATAAATTGAAAGGCATGCTGCCTATCCAGATGGTCATCTTACTTGGATTGCACAATCAAAGTGTTATCTTCCTCCTTAAATCAAACTTGGACCAACTATCCCTCTTTAACATAGACTTCTTGCAATGCTCAGAAAGGGTTGCAAAAACAGGATGGGCTAACTCTGAGATCCCATATGATATAAGTCCCAATATTATAATGTAGCTGCCTTGGATCTGCAAGTATAAATGATACTAGTCATATAAGCATGGCAAGCAGGTAAAACAAATACTAATAATAAAAAGAAATATAATGATTTATTATATCGAGATGCTCACAACAAGGCAGCATAATGGTAAAAACCAATCATATAGTAGAAAATCCAAGGGTTTCATGTTCCTATACATTTTTGAATCACTGGATACCAATTCAGATATAGATATCAGAAAAATATTAAATTCAATAACCTTATTTGTAAAAAAAAAGAAAAAGGATAAGGATTATGGATTTTAGCTGGAGGAATATGGGAAAATTACATGAATTGCGGACGGCATGAAAAAAAATGTTTAAATAACTAATTCAAATTGATCGATCATATTTATTTTATAGATAAAATTTAAAATATATTAATACAAGAAGCATAAGAAAAAAATGTGTTTACATGTAAAAACTATTAACAACTTCAAATATTCAATTTTTTTTTGGTAAGTCATATATTCAAATTCGTTTAGAAATAAAAACACATTTAGAGATTAGCCCATATCTATACCAGTAGTATCAGGATGATATTGGATAAGCAGGCAAGAGTAAGGATATACGATGGGCACATTTCCATCTCTATCCACTGCTTGCTACGTATTTGGATGGACAATATCAAACCACTTACAGCTACAATAATAGCAACGATAAAACTTAGCAAAACTAAATATGTATATGATAAGCAATATGTACAATTTAATTTGTAGAATGTTTTTTTAAGATATTAAACCATACTCTTGCTGTAGCTTGCATATCCCATCAGGCCTGGGTTGTCTTTTGTCAGATCCAAAATTGCTGGTTGACCATCTGTTGAATGGTTCCAAATTGCAGAGGTCGAGCTACCACTGGTTCAAAATACTTATTCATTCAGGGAAGGACTCCATCTCGCTACAATGGAAGGAAAGACCAAATTTAAATCAAGATGGATGGATGTTACACCGATTATCAATATTCTTTTCAAGGCAAGTTGATCCTCCATGGAAATTGTTAATCCTTGCCAGAGATGTTGGTTCTTGTCGTAACCTGTTACTTGAGTAAACATCTTTATTGTAACCTTTTACTAGGGGTTAAGTTTAAGTGATTCTACAAAACAGCACACCACTTCATGAATCACTAGGTAGGAAACATGAGTAGTTGCACAGAAGATACAAAAGAACACCTCATAGTGCAAAATTTAAAGCAAGCAGGGTGCAGAGATCAGACCTGAATGACTTGTACGATGGTGCATGTGATGGCGGTCGCCGCCCTTCCGGTGCAATGCCCCACCGGCGACGATTCGATTGAAGAGCTCCCTCACGATGTGGACGTCGCAGTCGTCTTAGTAGGTGTCGTGGAGGCTCACGATGTTGGGGTTGGCAGACAAGTGCCTCATAATCTCAACCTCCCTGCGCACGTCCTTGATGAGCCACAGCCTGGCATAGTTTCTTTTTGGAGATGGACTTGCAGGCGAGGTGCTCCCCCGTGGCCTTGTTGGTGCAGAGGTAGGTGACGTCGAACTAGCCACGGTCGAGCACCTGCCCCAACTCGTACCGACTGCCGATGTCGCGGCCGGTGGGGTTCCTGAGGATGACAAGGCTAGGGACCGGCCCACAGTGGTAGTCGATGATAGAAGATAAAATTTTTTCAACTGCATAAGAAAATCTCTGAGTAGTTGAGAAAAATCATCTTTGCTAATATGTATAAATAGCCATAAAGTTCACTATATCAAACACACTTTGTAATTATATTTCATATTTTATCATAGTATCAGGGATGGAGGAGCAAGCAAACGATAAAAAACAGAATACTACGATGCAATTAAAAGGAATCCTTTCGATTAAGAAAAACAAGAGGATTGACATAGAACACTTTCAAGATATTACCAAGTGTATTATTCTTCTCTTTTGCTTCATGAACTACGACGGTCTTATTTATAGGACCTAGTGGTTACTACCTCACTCCCCATGTCACCCATGATTGAGATAGTTATAGGAACTATCATATAACTTCTAGATCATGGGCCACTTCTTGAAACATGCCTAAAACTATCCAAAACATGATAACTACCTAGATAACTACCATGAATCAATTCTCAACACTCTCCATCGATTCATAGTTATATACACTGATTTGCAACATGAAATAAACATGCTTTTGAACTGAAAGTGACTTAGTGAGGATATCTGCAACTTGTTCATCTGTTCCATAATACTTCATAGCTATGGCTCCACTTGCTACAAGATCTCGGATGAAATGATAGCGTATCTCTATATGCTTTGTTCTTCCATGAAATGTTAGATTCTTCGTCATTACACTCATGGCTTTGTTATCCCAAAATATTTTCGTTGCTTCTTTTTATTCTTGATGAATATCTTTAATAAGTCTTCTAAGCTATGATGTTGACAAGCTGCTGATGTTGCGGCTACATATTTTGCTTCTGATGTTGATAACGCAATTGTTGCTTGTTTTTTTGAACTCCAAGATATAGCTCCTGACCCAAGGCTAAAATTATTGCATGAAGTACTCTTTCTATCATCTAAAGCTCTTTCCCAATCACTATCAGTGAAACCAAATAATTTACATTTAAAATTATGAGAATACCAAATACCATAATATGTAGTTCTAGCAATATAATGCAGAATTCTTTTAAAAGCTTTGAGATGCTTGGGTTATGCATAAACCTAGATACTACACCAACAGAAAAGGTAATATTTGATCGAATATGAGTTAGATAAATCAAACCTCCAACCAAACTTCTATAGTATCTTACATTTGTCAAATATGTACCATCTTCAAGTTTCAATTTCTCATTTATATTCATGGGTGTTGCTGTAGCTTTACAATTAATCATATTAGATTTTTTGAGTAGATCCATTGCATACTTTCTTTATGAAATAAAAATTTCATCTTATCCTTGCTTCACTTCCAACCCAAGAAAATAATGCAGTGGACCTACATCTGACATTTCAAACTTATCTATCATATACATTTTAAATTCTGTCATAAAAGAGTTAGATGAACCCATATATATAATATCATCAACATAGAGGTAAACCATTAGAATATTATGTTCACCTTCATTCTTTAGATAAAGAGTAGGCTCATTATTGCTCCTCTTAAATCCATGCCCTTGGAGCTTGTTTAAGCTCATAAAGAGCTTTTCTTAGCTTATACACCATTTATCCATGTCCTTTAACCAAAAAACCATCGGGTTGAGCAATAAAAATCTCTTCGTGTAAATCTCCATTTAAAAACGTAGATTTCACATCAAATTGATAAACAGGCCAACTCAAGTGAGCAGCTAAAGCCAAGAAAGTTCTCACGGTTTCGAATCTAGTAACTGAAGAAAAAGTATCATCAAAATCAATAACTTATTGCTGTGAATATCCTTTTGTTACAAGCCGAGCTTTATGCTTTTGGATATTTCCATCTGCATTAAACTTTGTTTTGAACACCCATTTTAATCCAATAGCTTTCTTTTCTTTCGGTAGATCCATTAGCTCCAAAGTTTCATTCTTCTCAATTGACTTGATTTCCTCCTTCATTGCTTTTCGCCATTCCTCTTTTTCAACTACTTCCTTAAAAAATATAGGATCTGAAATAAACAAAGCAAATGTTGAGTTATAAATTTCTCTTAGTGATCTGAAATTTCTTGGAGGGGTTTCATTTGAGGAATCAAAATTTGAATTGCTATTGGGTGAGGTTGATGATGAATTTGTTGAAGTAGGATCTGTCATTCGATTCTACGGAGTATCTAGTTCTATTGTAATCTGAATTTGTGTTCCACCTTTATTGGTCTCCCAATTCTAATTTGCCCTTTCATCAAACACAATATTTCTGTTAATAATAACTTTGCCACTAATAGGATTATATAATCGATATGCTTTCGATTGTAAGGAATAACTAATTAAGATACATTTTTTAGATTTTTCATCAAGCTTGTGATGATTTTATGAATTCACCAAAGCATACGCAATATAACAAAAAATTCTTAGATAGCTTACACTTGGTTTCATACCATACCTTAAAGATAAAAATCTGGTTTAATTATAGTAAATGTTTGCATAACGCAAAACAAGATATTTCCACTTGATGTTTCAAATATTAAAAAGCATACTTTTATCGTAACTCAAAAGAATGAGTCTAATCTATGACATTTAAGATATAGATACCTTAACATTAGTAGTTTAAGGTTGTTAAACAAAAAAAAAAAGTTTTCAAATTGCCTAAAATTAATACACTTGATGTATGTGAAGGATGTATTTATGACAAACAAAGTAAAAAACCATTTCCTGTTGGAAAAGTATGGAAAGCATCTAATTATCCTGAATTAATTCATATTGACTTATGTGGACCTATGAATACAAAATCATTTGATAGAAGTCAATATTTTCTATTGTTTACTGATGATTATAGCTGCATGAGTTGGGTATATTTTCTGAAACTGAAATCTGAAATATTTGATAATTTTTAAAAATTCAAGGCACTTGTAGAAAGGCAAAGTGGTAGATATATAAAGACACTTCGGATAGATAGAGGTGATGAATTTTTATCTAATTAGTTTAGTTATTTTTTTTAAAAAAATGGTATTCACAGAGAATTGACAGCACCATATACACCGGAGCAACATGGTGTAGCTGAACGTAAGAATCAGACTATTGTTGAAATGGCAAGAAGTTTGCTTAAAGGAAAACACATTCCAAATCAGTTTTGGGCAGAAGCAATTTCAACAACAGTTTATTTATTAAATATTTCACCAACAAAGGCTGTTATGAATCAAACTCCTTTTGAGGCTTTAGTAACGAGGTGGAGACCCTACCTGATTGACCGGTGATTTCAAATTAAAACCAACCATAGAAGCCTCAAGTACTTTTTGGAATAGAAGATATCATCCCTTGAAGAATAAGAATAGGTAACCAAACTTCTAGGATTTGATTATGTAAGTATTTACAAAAAAGAGAAAGAAAACGTTATTAAAGACATTCTCATGGCTACCTAAGCAAGCTAAATTTTTAACCATCTCTCTTCCTACCACCGATTTCCTTAAAGACATTAGGGAGGAATGGAAGAAGGATCAAGAGATCAGTAATATCATAAAAAAATTGGAGGAGGATCTAAGCGCAATAGACCACTACACTTGGGATTCGAGGGATCTAAGCTACAAAGGTCACATTGTGCTTATACCCGACTCCCCTTGCATGAAACTCATCCTGCACGAAATGCACTCCACACCTTCAGTAGGGTACTCCGGATTTTTGAGAACCTACAAAAGAGTGAAGCAAAATTTTTATTGTAGAGGGATGAAAAAATTATTTTTAAATATGTGGCACAATGTGATGTATGCCAACAGCGAAAGGGTGAAATAATAGCGAGTCCAGGGAAGCTAAAACCACTACCCATATCAGACTTGGTGTGGACTAACATCTCCATGGACTTCATCGAAGGGCTGCCACCTTCCAAAGGTAAAAGCACAATTCTCGTGGGGGTTGATCGACTTACAGAATATGCTCATTTTTGTGCTGTGCAAAATCCCTATACTACTGCTAGTATTGCTCATATTTTCATAGAAAATATTGTTAAATTGCATGGGATGCCAAGGTCAATTATAAGTGATCGTGGTAGGATCTTCACTAGTAAATTTTGGACCAAGTTATTTCAGTTACAAGGCACCAAACTCAAGATTAGCACAGCATATTATCCACAAACTAATGGCTAAACAAAGGTGGTGAACATGTGTTTAGAGACATACCTTCGGTGTTTCTCTAGTGACCAGCCAAAGGAGTGGGCGAAATGGCTTCCCTAGGCCGAATGCCGAATGCTGGTATATCATTCATCTACAAAATGTTCCGCATATAAAGCATTGTATGGTCGGTCGGCCCTTATGATTCCAAAGTATGTAATTGGCTCGGCCAAGATAGATCAGGTCGACCAAGATTTAATTGATAGGGGCAAACTACTACATTTGCTAAAGGATAATCTCTCTACCGCTCAAGCTAGAATGAAGCAGCAAGCTACAGAATTTTCAGTAGGAGATTAGGTTTATCTTTGCCTATGGCCATACAAGCAAATCTCCATCAATACATGAGCCTCCATGAAGCTATCCCCATATTTTTATGGACCATATCAGATCACAGAGCGTATTAGAGCCATGACATATTGACTTAAATGTTGAATCTCGTATTTTGATGATGAAACCAATTGATAATTATGTTTATGTTTTAATCTGCATTTTGAGTGATGCAGGATGCTTCAATCAGGATGAGACAATTAAAGCAGGAAAAATCATGTTGTGCCGGAGGAACATGTCAGAAGATTGGACGTCGGGCCAGTGGATCGATCGACGTATCGACAGAAGGCTTCGGGCCATGGACTCGGGCATTGGGCCAAGAAGAGCGGGTATTGTGCCAAGGATATCGGAGTTGTGGAGTCAACTGACCGATTGAACAATAGGCCGCAAGAGAGGATGATGCGCCTAATAATCGGACGAAGCGTCGAGGGACCAATGACATGCCAGACAACTTGGTTAATTGCTTAAGATTAATTGTCTCGATTGATGTTTTATTTTACATGTGTAGGATTAACTACGATGGAAGTAAGAAATGCAGCAAGAGTTGCACCGGAGTCAAGACTATGATCACATTGGGAGTTCGAGAGTTCGACGGAAGTCCGGACGGTTGTCAGAGGTCCTACGGGAACAAATCCGAGAAGTCTAGGAGCTTGCCAAAGAAGCTCATCAGAACTCGCCAAGTGGATCGTCGCAAGTCCAGGAGTTTGTCGGAAGTCTGCCGGAGCATCGCCGAAGGTTCGTCGGATGTTTGCCGGAAGTTCGCCGGAAGCTTGCCGGAAGAAGCGATTGACGCAACGGAGCAAGTTGCAGTAAATGTCTTAAGAAATATTGTAGTAAGCATGTAGATTAAGTTAGGAATGGGAGGTGATCCCATTAACTTAATCTGGGGACAATTGGGCCCTTGATAGACCCAAATTGGGTCGAATGGATCAACCCATTCGGACCAGAATTCCTGCCAAGCGGTGGCACCGCTAGGGTCGGCGGTGGCACCACCCAGGAGATGGTCTCCCAAGAAAGCTGGGCGGTGCAACCACTCAGGTCAGGCGGTGGCACCGCTTGGGCTTAGTCTTCGAGCGAGACTGGGCGGTGCAACCACCCCAGTCAGGCGGTGGCACCGCTTGGGCTCAGTCTCCGAGCGAGACTATGCGATGCAACCGCCCCTGTCAGGCGGTGGCACCGCCCAGAGGCTCAGTCTCTGAGCTGTCAGGCGGTCGTACTGCCTAGTCTGACGGTAGTACCGCCAGGACCCCGAAAATCCGGGAGGTGACATTTTTTAGCTCCAAATTCAAACCAATTTGGGGCCTATATATACCCCACCCTTTTATGCATGAAAGAGACCGAAAGCTTGATCTTACTTTATGATTTTTAGAGCTCACAAGTGTTGTAAAGGCTAGAAGTTCTCCTCCATCTTTTCTTCCAAGTTTTGAGGTTTCAAGAGAGGAGAGAATTTCTGTAAGGGTTGTCTCCTAAGCCCGTCAAAAGGAGTGAAACTGTAAAAGGGTGGTTGGCCTTCGTCTATTGAAGGAAGGCCTCTAGTGGACGTCGGTGACCTCATCGGAGGAGGAAGTCGAAAGTGAATGTAGGTCACGTTTGACCGAACCACTCTTAAATCTGGTTTGCATTTCCTTTGTGCTATTTATCTTAACTGCAAACTGCCTTCCTTTCTTTACTTCAAATATATTTTCATAAGCTTTCAAAATTATTATCTGCACGAAACGATTTTTATGTCGAAATCGGATTTCAAAGTACAAACGCAGTTTCAATCGTCGAAAGTTTTCCGCGGCACTAATTCACCCCCCCCCCCTCTTAGTGCTCTTGATTCTAACAATTAGTATCAGAGCCCGGTATTTCTCATTTCGGATTTACACCCGAGAGAAAAGGCTCTTCGTGGCTTTCAAGAGGGCTTATCGGTTGTTCATGCACCATTGTTTAACGGATTGGACTACACTTATTGGAAAACTCGAATGAGAGTTTTATTGATTTCTATGAATTTGAATTTATGGAATATTGTTGAAAACGATTTTCAACTTCCCTCTAAATCGTTGAACGAATGGTCGGATTTGGAGAAGAAGTATTTTTCTTTAAACGCAAAGGCTATGAATGGCTTGCCTTATTTTGCGCTTTGGACAAAAATGAGTTCAATCAGATTTCTACGTGCGAAACGACTTTTAATATTTAGCGAACACTTGAAATCATGCATGAGGGAACTAGTAGAGTCAAAGGCTCGAAAGTTAACATTTTATTGCATGATTTTGAGCTTTTTCAAATGCAACCAAGCGAGACAATAGGCGACATGTACACCCGATTCACGGATGTCGTCAATAATCTAAGAGTTCTTGGTAAATCTTTTTCAAAATTTGATCTCGTAAGCAAGATCTTAAGATCCCTTCCGAAAAGGTGGGATCCTAAAATAACCGCAATACAAGAAATAAAAAATTTAAATGATTTTCCATTAGAAGAATTAATCGGGTCATTAATGACCTATGAAATGACACTTTTGGAACATTTTGAACCCGATGAGCACTTGAACCACCTTCCAAAGAATAGAAAGGATCTGGAACTCCAGACAAATGAATACCACTTGAGCGATGACTCAAGTGATGAGGACAATGATAAACTTGAACTTCGAACACTAAATCTTAATAAATTTATTAAACAAAAATCTAAAATAAACAATGAACTTGAACGGAGGAAAAGGCCAAAGAAGAGAAAGGCAACCAAGGATGAATCAAGAACTTACAAAGGTGAAACGGCGAATTGGGCTTTGACGGGCTTCGACTACAAGGTAAGTAACTCAACTCTCTTGAATTCTTTTGAAATTACTTGAAGTTTTTCATGAGTGCTTAATTTAGATGGTAGGAATAGGAAATAAAAAAATGTTTTTCAAAAATTATATCATGTTTTTCTTTTTAGCATTTTTGAAAAATTAAAAATTTGATCATGAAAAGTATATTGCTAAGGTTTCATGCATGTTATGTTTTGAAATGTTAAATGATGTATGCAAAGTAGACAAAAAAATCTTTATTTGGATAATAAGATCGAATGATTTGGAGTTTAAATGCCTACTAAGACTTCTGTTTAAATTAACCCTACAGATTCTACAAAATAGGGACTGAAATTTCTGACCTCTTGTTACTTAACTACTTATAACTTTCTGCTGTGAACTCAGATTCATACAAAGTATGATTTATTCGAAGCTAGACTCAAAATGCTTTCTGTATATACCTGATTTGAAATTTTTGAAGTACAATTGCTAACTGAAACATCTGCTTTCATCGACCCTATGGATTCAGTAAAACGGAGCAAATATTTTGAGACCTTTCGCTACGAAATTATCTGTAACTCCCTGTTGTAAATTCCAATTCTTGTTAAACTTGATTTTCCTAAAAAAAAATTGACAAAGCTTTCTAATGACACCTATTTTGTATAAATTGGAGCATAATTGGTTATCCAAATAGTTCATACAATGTTCCTATCAAATTCCTGTATACTTTTGTCATCTATTTATTTGTACATCTGCAACTATCATCTAAAGATCATGTTTGCATCGTAATGATTCGGCACATGCATCCCATTGTTCCGCAATTACTTTCGATATGTGCCTCTTCCAGTTTCATTTCTTTGGACATTGAATTTATGTAACTTTCTTATTTTAATTGAGCTATATATGATTTCTTAAAAATCCTTGTATGCTCTTGCTTTTGTTTTCTTTCAAATCTGAATACATTTATGAAAGATTATGTTTGTATCGTATTGACTCAAAAGGCATATGTACATTTCGTTGTTCCGCTTGTGTTTCCGATATGTCCCAATACCCTTTTGTACTCTGGTGTTTGTGGGATTATTTGGACCTTTGCCAGAAATGGTAAAGGGTATGTGCTTAGAGCCCGCGATGCTCTAGATTATATTTGGTGGTCATTCAGAAATGGATGGACCATATTATGTTTGGAATCCCACTTCACCTTCTATCTGTTTGATATGAAATTCAGAGCCGACCTAGCACTTGGGTAGGGTGAGAGGGCTCGAGTAGGAAAAGGCTACCCGTGGATGGAGTCGAGAACTCATCACGGCGTGGAGCCACCACTAAGTTAAACCTCACATGCACTATGCTAGAGTACGACGTTTGAGCTTCTATTTCGTATTTGTTCTTTGATATGTTCTGAAATGCTTCTTATGCTTCCAAAATATTTTCATATGCCATTGATACATTCTGAAGCATTTCATTCACCATTGATATGTTCCGAACTATTTCATATGCCATTGATATCCAAAATGCTCCTTATATCTTTGTTATGCCTTGAAATTACCATATGTCATCGATATGCTTCTTATGCCAATGATATGCTCTAATTACCTTTTCTTGATTGTATGAACCATACGTGCTTCGAACGATATGACATTGTAATTCTGCATTCAAACAAAACATGCTACTATTTCATCTTGTATCTCTTTTTTTGTATTTTGATACCTTATTTGTTTGAAACCTATCCTCTTTGCTACGGATATGTTAGTCACTTGCTGAGCTTTATATGCTCACCCCGTTGATATATAAATTTTTCAGGATAGCTTATCGCTCGCAAAAATATGTAGTTTGGGTTGAGGCAGGGGGAAGCTAGAAGATTTTGGGGCAAATCTTTCGTACTTGATATGTTGATGTTGTGTAAGTTCCTTTTGTGTGTATCAATGACAAATCTAGATTGATGTATCCTGTAAATATTTGAAAAGTACCTCTCATGTTATGATTTTGGGAATGTTAAGTTAAAATTATGTAATGAATGATATAAACATGTGGTACATGTTGGTTTTGTAATTGTATAGATTCTCATAACTATGGATTTATGATGTGGTTATAGTTTAGTTAAGTTGCCTTTGGATTTTAAGAATCATCTAATAACATGATGTATGATGATAAACTGCATAAGTTTTGTGAATTGTGGATTGTAGAGGTGAATGACTTGAATGTTTTTTTTAATGACCTCAAATGTGTGATTGGATCCTGGATTGTTTGTTGAATTAAATATTATCAATCTTGAATTAGGTTCACACCTCCTAAATGAAGATTATATTCGGGGGGGCGTGACAGAGTGGTATCAGAGCATGGTTTGAGGATCACTGAAATATTAGATATATTGACGTGCAAAATATATTGAGGTCTGGTGAACTATAGTGGTTGGTAAAAATTTTCTTTGATGCATTTTAGGAATCTAGGATGACGAGGACATTTAGTCCTCCTACTTCATCTACCTTTGATTAATTAAGTGCGATAAAAGGGTTGATAGGGGATATTAAATCAGAGTGGCACAATAGAAGCATAATGAACCTAATACATTGGTAGCAGAAAAATAGATGATGCGATTGGAGAAGATATTTGATGCATGAAATTGTTCTGATGATCAAAAGAATTTCTAGAGATCAAGGACAAGAATAGAAAGGACAAGTTTACTAAAAAAAAAAAAGATTAGAAATGAATCTGAATATGATAATAAGAGGGTCAAGACATGATAGAACCCTTGCAGATTCTAAACTTGGGGTTGATCTCATTAGGGGATCGGCCTCCTTGGAACTCTATAGGGGTTCCTCCCTCCAAGTGCTGCTCAAAGGTTGCAGAAAAGTTTCATCTATTGCTTAAGAAAAGAGAAGGAATATATGGCTATTTATAGGGCTTCTAAACCCTAACTCATAATAGGACTCCTACTTAAGACTCTTACTTCTAACCAACTCCTAATATGACTCATACTCAAGACTTCTATTCCCTTACAACTCCTAATTCTTCTCTAAGAAAAAACCTCCTAACAGAATGTCTCTTTCGATTAGGACTCTCCTAGTTAGAGTCCTAACAGAGTGTCCCTCTCAATTAGGACTCTCCTAGCTAGAGTCCTAACAGAATGTCCCTCTCAATTAGGACTCTCCTAGCTAGAGTCCTAACAGACCCGCCCTCTTCAAATCAGCCTTGTCCTCAAGGCTGAGATTCCATGAACTCAGGGAACCAGGTCTTCAGCTCTTCATATGGTTCCCATGTGGCGTCTTCAAGTGGTAGATTATTCCAATGCACTAGTACTTCAGTAGAAGGATGTCGGCGATGCATCATGATCCTACGATCGAGGATGGCCTGTGGTTGGGCTTGAATAACTCCATCCTCAGTTGTGTTAGGTAGTTGGATCTGGGGTGACTCGTGTCCTCCCAACTTGGGCTTTAGGCATGATACGTGGAAGACAGGGTGAATTTTGGCATCTTCAGGTAATTTAAGTTTGTATGCCAGGACTCCAATACGCTCTGTGATCTGATAAGGCCCATAAAAGCGTGGGGATAGCTTCATGGAGGCTCGAGTGTTGATAGAGAGTTGCTTGTATGGTTGTAGGCGAAGATAAACCCAATCTCCCACTGAAAATTCTCTTTCACTTCGTCGTGTGTCGGCTTGCTGCTTCATTCTGGCTTGAGCGGTAGAGAGATTATCTTTTAATAGTTGTAAGAGTTTGTCCCTATCAATCAATTCTTGGTCAACCTGATCTACCTTGGCCGAGCCAATTACATACTTTGGAATCATAGTTGCTGGTCGACCATACAATGTTTCATAAGGGGCACATTTTGTAGATGAATGATATGTAGTATTATACCACCATCCGGCCCAAGGAAGCCATTTTGCCCACTCTTTTGGTCGGTCGCTAGCGAAACACCGGAGGTACGTCTCTAAGCACCTATTTACCACCTCTGTTTGGCCGTCAGTTTGTGGATGATATGCTGTGCTCATCTTGAGTTTGGTGCCTTGTAACTGAAATAACTCGGTCCAAAATTTACTAGTGAAGATCCTGTCACGATCACTTCGATGGACCTTGGCATCCCATGCAGTTTAACAATATTTTCTATGAAAATCTGAGCAATACTAGCAGTAGTGTAGGGATTTCTCACAGCACAAAAATGAGCATATTTCGTAAGTCGATCAACCACCACGAAAATCGTGCTTTTACCTTTGGAAGATGGCAGCCCTTCAATGAAGTCCATGGAGATGTCAGTCCACACTGAGTCTGGTATGGGTAGCGGTTGTAGCTTCCTTGGATTTGCCACAGTTTCACCCTTGTACTGTTGACATACATCACATTGTGCCACATATTCAGCAATAATTTTTTTCATCCCTCTCCAATAAAAATTTTGCTTCACTCTTTTGTAGGTTCTTAGGAATCCAGAGTGCCCTGCTGAAGGTATAGAGTGCATTTCATGCAAGATGATTGCAATGCAAGGGGAGTCAGGTATAAGCACAATGCGACCTTTGTAGCGTAAATCCCTCGAATCCTAGGTGTAGTGGGCTATTGCACTTGGATCCTCCTCTAATTTTTTTATGATCTTGCTGATCTCTGGATCCTTCTTCCATTCTTCCCTAATGTCCTCGAGGAAACTGGTGGTAGGAAGGGAGATGGCTGAAACCTTAGCTTGTTCAGGTAGTCGTGAGAGTGCATCTGCAACAACGTTTTATTTTCCCTTTTTGTAAATAATTTCATAATCAAATCCAAGAAGTTTGGTTACCCATTTTTGCTGCTCAGGGGATGATATCTTTTGCTCCAAAAAGTACTTGAGGCTTTTATGGTCAGTTTTAATTTGAAATCGCCGGCCGATCAGGTAGGGTCTCCACCTCGTTACTGCGTGTACAATGGCAAGCATCTCCTTATCATATACTAACATATTTTGATGGGAGGGAGATAATGCCTTGCTAGTGTATGCGAGTGGTCGACCATTTTGCATGAGAACGGCTCCAATTCCGACTCCAGATGCGTCGACCTCAATGATGAAGGGTATATTGAAATCTGGTAGCGCAAGCACTGGCGTCGTTGTCATGGCTGATTTAAGTTTGTCGAAGGCAGCAGAGGCTTTGTCCGACCATTGGAAAGCATCTTTTTTCAGTAAAGAAGTGAGTGGTGCACTGATCTTCCCATAGTCCTTAACAAATTTTTGGTAGTAGCCCGTTAGTCCAAGGAACCCCCGCAGTAATTTCACGTTTGTAGGTTTCGGCCAGCCTTGCATTGCCTCAATTTTTGTTGGGTCTACCGCCACTCCTTCTTCTGATATTATATGCCCAAGGTACTCTACTTTTTGTTGGAGAAAGCTGCACTTTGGTTGCTTAACAAAAAGAGTATTCTCCCGAAGGATCGTCAAAACAATCCGTAAATGCTGAAAGTGAGTCTCAAGAGAAGGGCTGTAAACGAGAATATCATCGAAAAATACTAGCACAAATTTACGAAGAAAGCTCCGAAATATATCATTCATGAGACTTTGAAAGGTTGAAGGAGCATTAGTGAGTCCAAAAAGCATTACCAAGAATTCATAATGGCCATCATGTGTGCGAAATGCAGTTTTTGGAATGTCATCGTTACATACCCGAATTTGGTGGTAACCGGATCGGAGGTCCAACTTCGTGAAGACTCGAGCTCCTTTCAATTCATCAAGAAGTTCATCCACCACTGGTATTGGGTATTTGTCCTTGACGGTGATGTCATTTAAAGCTCGGTAGTCGATGCACATCCGCCAAGTTCCGTCCTTCTTGCGTACAAGTAGCACCGGTGAGGAATAGGGGCTGCAACTTGGTCGAATCACCCCTGTTTCAAGCATCTCCTTTACGATCTTTTCAATTTCATCTTTCTGGAGGTGAGGATATCGGTATGGTCGAGTGTTCGCTGGTGGCTTGCCCGGAAGGATTGGAATTCGATGGTCATGTTGCCGAGAAGGAGGAAGACCGCGCGATTCAGCAAATATGTCGGCAAATTCAGTAAGCAATTGGGCAAGATTTTGATCTTCAAATTCTATTTTCTTCCCCTCTGGTTGCTGCTGGAGGTGCATCAAAAAGGCACCATTTACCTTGTGTAAAACTTTCTCCATTCGTTGGGTCGAAATAGTGGTAACGTTGCTTCCGCGCTTCCCGCGTAGGATGATCTGTTTGCCCTTACAGTGGAATTTCATAATTAATTTAGAAAAGTTCCAAGAGACATCACCTAGTGTAGTCAGCCATTCTATACCAAGCATTGCCTCATAGTCATCGATTGGTAGGAGGAAGAAATCGGTGATAATTTCTTGGTCTTGCAGTAATAGTTTCACCTGCGGGCATCTTTGGTCGCACTTTAGGATTCTACTGTCAGCAACCTTTACATCGAACTTGCTGCAACCTTCAATATGTAGTGCCATCCGAGCAGCAACCTTACTATTCAGGAAGTTATTAGTGCTACCCGTGTCGATGAGAACAGTGATCGGCTGTTGTTTGAGAAGGCCTCCAACTTTCATCGTTTGCGGATTTGAATAGCCGGCTAGTGCATGTACCGTAATGTCGGTCGGTTGTGGCTCTTCTTTCATATCTTCTTCTTCATGTTCAAGGCTCTCTTCTAGATGTTCAATGACCTCTTCTTCTACTGGTTCAATCATAAGAAGTCTACCTTTTTTACAGCGGTGCTCGCGGCTCCACGGCTCGTCGCAATGCCAACATAACCCCTTCGCAGATCGCTCCCGAAGTTCTTCTCTTGTTAACCTTTTCGGTGCAGGGACTCGGTTGATAGTAGGGGGGGCTAAGGGCTTTAGTATTGTAGGTCGTGGAGTGATCCTTGTCCTCCGGGCTTCATGGTTCAATCGCTCCTCTTGAAGTCGTGCGAAAGAGATGGCTGCCATAAGCGTGTATGGTTGTCGTGCCTTAACTTCTCCCCGGATCTCCGACTTTAAGCCCTCAATAAAAGTCCCCAATAACTATTTTTCAGACCAATCACGAGTTTGATTAGATAACCTTTCAAACCTGGTTTGGTACTCCTGAATGGTAGAGGTTTGTCGGATCTTTGCTAGTTGTCCGTCAATGTTCTCGTAATAAGTTGGTCCGAAGCGGATTAGTAGTCCTTCTTTGAATTGTCGCCATGAAAGGGCTCCATAAGTGTGTTCAAACCAGTCAAACCATTGTATGGCATCCCCTTCAAGATGTATAGCTACAATTTCCACCATGGATGCATCCGCAGTTTTATGGTACCGAAAATATCGCTCAGCGCGCGAGATCCAACCAATTGGGTCTCCTTCTTCCCATCTAGGGAAGTCCACTCTCATGCGCGAATAGTTGGGGTCGGTCATAGAGCCTCCCCTCTCTTGGAAGTCATCTCTTTAGGCATGATGTGATTGGTTAGAGCTCTCTCCTTGACGTGATTTCTTCGGGCTTGGTGGTCGGCCCAAACTGAATTCGGTAAGGAGAGTCCGAATCTTATCCTCCATTCGTGCCTCAAAGGCTTCAAATTTAGCATTGATTGCCTCCTCAGATGCCATAGTATATGACTCCAAATCTGTGATGTTAAGATCTCTCTTTTGTTGACAAGTTAAAGGCATGTATAGGTTTGATAGAAATCAGTGAAAGTTTGCTGCAGAATTGTGTTGTCTTGTAAGAGCAGAATTATCGTCGAAGAAACAGCGGTTTCTCGACGAAATCTCCACAAAAAATTTGAGAGATTTGAGGAGAGAGTTGATAGCAATATCTTAGTTTATATGATAGCAAGGATGTCCATCAAGAAAATTTCGACAGTAACAGCAAAAAAATTAGTGTAAGTTGCGATAGCAGAATTCTCGTCGAAAAATTTCAGCAAATTACGATGAAAATTTGTAGCAATATAGGAACAAAATTTTTTTTTTTTTTTTGGATTTTCGGATAGGGATAAATAAATTGCAGCAGCAGTAAGGTAGGAAACCAGAACCTGTTGCAATTCACGGGGAGATCAAAGGTTGATCTGCGGTGGTAGAGATGATGGTGGAATTCGGCGACGATCTTTTAAGCAATTGTGAGAATTGCTTTGGATGGTTGTGGAGGGTTGATGGATGGCTGTGGAAGGGCAGCGAGACGCCAAGAATGCTGCTCTGATACCAGGTGATAGAACCCTTACAGATTCTAAACTTGGGGTTGATCTCTTTAGGGGATCGGCCTCCTTGGAACTCTATAGGGGTTCCTCCCTCCAAGTGCTGCTCAAAGGCTATAGAAAAGTTTCATCTATTGCTTAAGAAAAGAGAAGGAATACATGGCTATTTATAGGGCTTCTAAACCCTAACTCATAATAGGACTCCTACTTAAGACTCTTACTTCTAACCAACTCCTAATATGACTCATACTCAAGACTTCTATTCCCTTACAACTCCTAATTCTTCTCTAAGAAAAAACCTCCTAACAGAATGTCTCTTTCAATTAGGACTCTCCTAGTTAGAGTCCTAACAGAGTGTCCCTCTCAATTAGGACTCTCCTAGCTAGAGTCCTAACAGAATGTCCCTCTCAATTAGGACTCTCCTAGCTAGAGTCCTAACAAGACATCATCGATTTGAAAAGGGAAGTCACCACAAAAGATTCAATCCCGTGTATGATGCGAGTTAAATTATAAAATAAGTTTATATTTGTAGGTGACTGGAGCCTATTTTGCTTATAAAAATTTGGATCATAAAATAAAAGACTGCCCTTTGGACAAGAAGAAAGAATCACTGCCTCATAAATCATCAGCCCATGTAAGAGTGTATATTATCACTGAATATGATTATAAAGCTTTTGAATTAGTGGTCGAAGGTACTATTCATGTTTATGAAAGAATGCAAATATTTGTCTGATCATGTGTCTCATCTATACTTTGATTTACAATATTTTGTTTATCACATGGGCATTCAACCTAAACCACTGGATTGTATGCTATATGTAAATATGACTATTAGGGATTGTTTGATAACAAACTCGATCTGGTCATCTTGTTTGATTTCTATTGGAGAACACGAACTTCTTGCTGATTTAGTTCTCCTAGATATTTGGAGTTTTGATATTATATTAAGTATGGATTGACTATCTTCCAATCATACCAGTATAGATTATTATACAAAATGATCACTTTTTGTATACTAGATCATCCCATCTTTTATTTTGAGAGTAATGGGCATGATTCACCTCCTTGCCTGATGTATCTTAAGATAACTTGCCTAGATTATCTCTAGACAGAGAGGTTGAATTTGCTTTTGATTTGGTCCTTGAGACAATTCCTATATCTAAGCCTCTTTATAGAATGACACCATTTGAGTAAGTGGAATTGAAAAAGCAACTACAAGGACTATTAGATAAGGGTGCTCCAGTGCCAGTGTTTCATCATGGGGTACTCCGGTGTTAGTTAAGAAGATGGATAAAACTTCTAAAGGATTATGATTGTACCAGTAGTTATCACCCGGGTAAAGCTAATGTTGTAGTAGATGCCCTTTGTAGAAAATCTACAAGTTTTATAGCGACTTTGGTTGTGAAGCAATGGAAGTTATTAGAAGAGAATTATGATTCGAATGTTATGAGAAAAGAGCAAGACTCAATGATATTAATGGCCTCCATCCAAGTGCAATCTGATCTCATTCGACAAATTAAAGGAGGACAACTACGAGATCGACGCTTGATCTGCTTAAGGAATGAAGTAGAAAAGGGATTGAAACTGAATTTTTGAGTTTCAAAGGATGGCCTATTGAGATTTGGGGATAGAATATGTGTTCCAAATGACTCAGATATCAAAAATCAAATCCTGAGGGATGGTCATAATTCAAAGTACACCATGCATCCTGGTAGCACTAAGATGTATAGAAATCTCCAAAGTCATTATTGGTGGGAAGGCATGAAGAAAGAGATTGCAATATATGTTTCAAAGTGTTTGACTTGTCAGCAAATCAAAGCAGAACACCAAAGACCTGGAGGTTTGTTGCAACCTTTAGATATTCCTAAATGGAAATGAGAATGTATTACCATGGACTTTATTTCAGGACTACCCCGAACTTCTAGAAAGCATGATGCTATTTGGGTTATCATTGATAGATTAACGAAATCTGCACATTTCCTACCGATCAATATGACTTATTCTCTTGATAGACTTGCAGATTTATATATAAATGAAATAGTAAGACTTCATGGTGTTCCAAAGGAGATAATCTCTGATAGAGACTCCAGATTTCTATCTAGATTTTGGAGAAGGTTACAAGAATCTATTGGCACTAAAGTCAAGTTTAGCACTGCTTATCACCTTCAAACTGATGGTCAATCCGAAAGAACCATTCAAACACTTGACGATTTGCTTCGAGCCTATGTTATGGATTGGAAAGATGAATAGGATAAAGATATCTCTCTTATTGAGTTCACTTATAATAATAGTTATCATTCACGAATTCAGATGGCTCCTTATAAAGCTTTATATGGGCGAAAGTGCAGAACTCCAATAAGTTGGGGAGAAGTTGATGACAAAAAGTTATTAGCACCAGACAAAGTACAAGAGACTATTGAGAAAATTCAACTTATAAGAAAAAGGTTAAAGACTGCTTAGAGTCGTCAAAAGAGTTATGCTGATAATAGAAGACGAAATATTGAGTTTCAAATCGAGGATTTTGTATTCCTGAAGGTCTCCCCTTCTAAAGGTATTGTAAGATTTGGGAAGAAAGGAAAGTTAAGCCCAAGATTTATTGGACCTTTTTAGATTTTTGAGAGGGTTAGAGTTCTATCGCTTACAGGATTGCCTTGCCACCATCATTGTGCCATATCCATGATATATTTCATGTTTCAATGATCAGAAAATATATACCTGATCCCTCTCATATCATTAAGTATGAGCCAATGGTGATTGATAAAGACTTGTCTTATGTGGAAGAGCCCACTCAGATTGTTGATAAAAAAAAAAGAAAAGATCTTGAGGAATCGAGTTATCCCTCTAGTTAAAGTGATATGGAGATATCATTCTGGAGAGGAAACAACTTGGGAGCTAGAGGAAGAAATGATGAAAGCTTATCCTCATCTTTTCGTCAAATGAGGTATGATAAATTTAGAGGACTAAATTTTTTTTTTTGAAGGAGGGGAGAGTGTAACATCCCCCATTTTTAAAAATTTAGTAAAAGGTTTGTTTGTAAAAATAAGGATTATTTAATAATTATTTTATATTCAATAATATTATATTAAAAGTTTATGGCTAGGGACCTAAGAGTAAATATTAGAAGTTTGATATAATTTATGAAAGATTCAGATTTATGTTAAAAAAAATATATATATATATATAGTGGACATGTGTCACTAGCTAAACTAAGGTTGGTGCCACTTATCTTTGCTCTAAAGATGACACCTAGCCCCTTTCATGCATGCATGACACCTTGTAACTTTTGCATTAGCCAAAACCTAAATAATTAGATGAAAGGTTAAAGAAAACAAACCTGAAGAGTTGCAGCCAACGTGAGTTTGAGAAAAGAAGAAGAAGAAGAAGAAGAAGAAGAGCTTGAGGTTTTTCATCAATTTTCCCACATTTGGGATTCAAATAATTTTAAGGCATGTGTTCTAACCCCATCCCACAGTAACCTTAATCTCTGTTTCTATTTTTATTCTGCAAAATTTAAAAGATTTCAACTGAGAACCAGACCTTCTTTCGTTTTGATATAAAGCTATGAATCTGTAATTTTTCGGTAATCTGACCTCTATGCAATGTTTCGGTCATACCATTTTGTAATAAACTCTGATTTAGACAAGACTTGTTCCATTTGAAAGTAGACAAAAAAATCTTTATTTTGATACTAAGATCGAATGATTTGGAGTTTAAATGCCTACTAAGACTTCTGTTTAAATTAACCCTACAGATTCTATAAAATAGGGACTGAAATTTCTGACCTCTTGTTGCTTAACTATTTATAACTTTCTGCTGTGAACTCAGATTCATACAAAGTATGATTTATTCGAAGCTAGACTCAAAATTCTTTCTGTATATACCTGATTTGAAATTTTTGGAGTACAATTGCTAACTGAAACATCTGCTTTCATCGACCCTATGGATTCAGTAAAATGGAGCAAATATTTTCAGACCTTTTGCTATGAAATTATCTGTAACTCCCTGTTGTAAATTGCAATTCTTGTTAAACTTGATTTTCCTAAAACTAAATTGAAAAAGCTTTCTAATGACACCTATTTTGTATAAATTGGAGTATAATTGGTTATCCAAATAGTTCATACAATGTTCCTATCAAATTCTGCCAGAATCGAGCTTTGGTCGATTTCGGCTTTCCTTGTTTCTTCTCTTTGGAAATCGATTTCGGCAAAAACTCTTACTTTAGTTAAGCTTTACATTATTACCTTAATTCCTGTATACTTTTGTCCTCTATTTATTTGTACATCTGCAGCTATTATCTAAAGATCATGTTTGCATCGTAATGATTCGGCACATGCATCCCATTGTTCCGCAATTACTTTCGATATGTGCCTCTTCCAGTTTCATTTCTTTGGACATTGAATTTATCTAACTTTCTTATTTCAATTGAGCTATATATGATTTCTTGAAAATCCTTGTATGCTCTTGCTTTTGTTTTCTTTCAAATCTGAATACATTTATGAAAGATTATGTTTGTATCGTATTGACTCGAAAGGCATATGTACATTTCGTTGTTCCGCATGTGTTTCCGATATGTCCCAATACCCTTTTGTACTCTGGTGTTTGTGGGATTATTTGGACCTTTGCCAGAAATGGTAAAGGGTATGTGCTTAGAGCCCGCGATGCTCTAGATTATGTTTGGTGGTCATTCAGAAATGGATGGACCATATTATGTTTGGAATCCCACTTCACCTTCTATCTGTTTGATATGAAATTCAGAGCCGACCTAGCACTTGGGTAGGGTGAGAGGGCTCGAGTAGGAAAGGGCTACCCGTGGATGGAGTCGAGAACTCATCACGGCATGGAGCCACCAATGAGTTAAACCTCACATGCACTATGCTAGAGTACGACGTCTGAGCTTCTATTTCGTATTTGTTCTTTGATATGTTCTGAAATGCTTCTTATGCTTCCAAAATATTTTCATATGCCATTGATACATTCTGAAGCATTTCATTCACCATTGATATGTTCCGAACTATTTCATATGCCATTGATATCCAAAATGCTCCTTATGTCTTTGTTATGCCTTGAAATTACCATATGTTATCGATATGCTTCTTATGCCAATGATATGCTCCAATTACCTTTTCTCGATTGTATGAACCAAACGTGCTTCGAACGATATGACATTGTAATTCTGCATTCAAACAAAACATGCTACTGTTTCATCTTGTATCTCTTTTTTTGTATTTTGATACCTTATTGTGATTGGATCCTGGATTGTTTGTTGAATTAAATATTATCAATCTTGAATTAGGTTCACACCTCCTGAATGAAGATTATATGCCATATTATTAGAAGATGAAAACACTTGAATTTCGTCCATTGAATTCAAGCATAAATCGATAGGTTCTAACTGTAGAACTTATCGTTATTCTCATTAAGCAATAGTAAATACAAAACTTCGATGAAAATCATTTTCAAGTCGAATGATAAGAGACAATTTTTACTACGGTAGGAGATAAAGATTTTCAACATGAATTTCATGATATAAATGTAAGGCATGCTTTCAATATGATCAATCAATCTTGCGATATTCTCAAAGATTTTGTAAGGCATATAAGACATTCATATCACACAAGCTTTTGCAATTCATATAAGTCATGCTATTAAAATGGTACAAGTCATCACTTTTCTCCCCCTTTGTCATCAACAAAAAGGGAATGAGACTTGAAGCACATAATTTATGATTATAACATCAGGAATTCAGCATTGATCATAAAAATTTTATCATTCAAAATTAAGTATGCTAAAATATTTACGCAGAGTTCATCTTAAAGGAAAATTCAGCATTCATCCATTTTATCAAATCTCTTCTTTCTATAAATAACAAAAAATTGTAGATGTACAAGGAAGAGATAGTGATAAAAAAATTTCAAGTAGTAACTCCAATAAGCCAAGATCATAATCCATTCAAATTCAATTCGTCAACTTGAAACTTATAATCAAGCCATCAAAATCAATTTCGAGATTCACAAGATATCATAAAATCATTAATCTTGATCAGATGGGAGCGGTGTTTGACTCAAGATAGGATAAGATAATTTAACATGTCATTTAGAATCGAAAGAGAAGAATCAGATTCATCAAGGAACGGAGAGAGGATGAAAAACTTTACGGAAAAATCCATTCAAACAAGTTTATTCTTAGGGACAATTTAACATACCTAATTCCCTTCTAATGAATTCAAATTGGTCTTCATTCAAAGCTTTTGTAAATATATCTGCTAATTGATGCTTTGTGTCAATGAATTCTAGAACAATATCATTGTTAAGGATATGATCGTGTATGAAATGATGCCTAACGTCGATGTGCTTAGTTCTAGAGTGCTAAATTGGATTTTTAGTAAGACATATGGCACTAGTATTATCACATTTTATGGGAATATTTTTAAAGTGAATTCCATAGTCTTCTAATGTATTTTTCATCCAAACAACTTGTGCACAGCATGCACTTGCAGCAATGTATTTGGCTTCCGCCGTAGATAGCGCAACTGAATTTTGTTTCTTGGAAGTCCAAGAAACAAGTGCATGTCCTAAAAATTGGCATGTTCCGGATGTACTTTTTCTATCTATCCTGCATCCGCCAAAATTGGCATCTGCATAAGCTATTAAATCGAATTTTTCAGATTTTGGATACCACAGTCCTAGATTTGGAGTTCCTTTAAGATACCTAAATATTTTTTTAACACTTTTAAGATGAGATAATTTAGGATTTGATTGAAACCTAGCGCAAAGTCCTACACTAAACATAATATCCGGTCTAGTCGCGGTGAGGTAGAGTAGACTACCTATCATTCCCCTATATGTTTTTTGATCAAAATTTTCACTATTTTCATCCATATCTAACTTAGTCGCAGTACTCATAGGGGTGTTTATTGCTTTTGAATTATCCATGTTAAATCGTTTTAACAATTCTAATGTATATTTAGATTGGTTAAGAAATATACCATCACTAAGTTGTTTGATTTGTAATCCCAAAAAGAAAGTTAATTCACTCATTAAACTCATTTCAAATTCATGACTCATACATTTGGCAAATGATTCACATAGTGATTCATCCGAAGAGCCAAAAATAATATCGTCAACATAAATTTGCACAATAAGAAAATTATTTTCAAAATGTTTAATAAACAATGTAGTATCAACCTTGCCTTTAGTAAAATTATTTAAAATAAGAAAGGAACTAAACCTTTCATACCAAGCTCTAGGAGCTTGTTTCAAGCCATAGAGAGCCTTAGTCAATTTGAATACATGGTTAGGAAGAAGAGAATTTTCAAATCCGGGAGGTTGTTCGACATATACTTCTTCGGAAATAAAACCATTCAAGAAAGCACTTTTGACATCCATTTGAAATAGTTTAAAATTATTACTACTAGCATAGGCAAGGAGCATCCTTATGGCTTCTAATCGAGCCACGGGAGCGAAGGTTTTTTCGTAATCGATACCTTCTTCTTGGTTGAAACCTTTGACCACTAATCTAGCCTTGTTTCTAACCACGATACCATTTTCGTCTTGCTTGTTTCTAAAGACCCATTTAGTACTAATGACTAAATGGTCACTAGGTCTAGGAACAAGCTTACATACCTTATTCCTCTCAAATTGATTCAATTCCTCTTGCATTGCGATAACCCAAAAATCATCTTTTATGATCTCATCAATGCATTTAGATTCAATTTGAGAAAGGAAGGCGGCGTTAGCACAAAAATTCTTGAAAGAGGAATGAGTTTGAACCCCTTTTGATGTATCTCCTATAATTAGCTCCTTTGAATGAGCATCTATATACTTCCATTCCTTGGGTAAGGAAATTTCGGAAGAAGGTGCATCCAAGTTGCTATTTTGAGGAGGGGGTTCATTTAAATTCAAATTATCAAAACCAAGATCATCATCAAAATCAGTTTTCTTTAAATTAGAAATTTCATTAAAAACTACATGAATAGACTCTTCTATTACTAAGGTTCTTTTGTTAAAAACCCGAAAAGCCTTAGAAACGGAAGAGTAACCAAGAAAGATGCATTCATCGGATTTAGCATCAAATTTTCCTAAGGCATCCCTATCATTCAAAATAAAGCATTTACAACCGAAAACTTTAAAATAGGAAATATTTGGTTTTTTATTATTCCATAATTCATAGGGAGTTTTTGATAAGGATAGTCTTATTAGGACTCTATTTATGATGTAGCAAGCCGTATTTACGGCTTCGGCCCAAAAATACTTAGGTAAACTATGTTCATTTAACATAGTTCTTGCCATTTCTTGTAGGTTTCTATTTTTTCTTTTAACTACTCCATTTTGTTGGGGATTCCTCGGAGTGGAGAAGTTGTGATTGTATCCATTAACGTCACAAAAATTTTGAAAGTCACGGTTTTGAAATTCGCCACCGTGATCACTCCGAATTAATGAAATCATGAAACCTTTTTCATTTTGAGTGAGTTTACAAAATTTAGAGAAACACTTGAAGCAATCACTTTTGTGAGCTAAGAAATAGGTCCAAGTGTATCTAATATAGTCATCCACAATTACAAACGCATATTTGCTCCCTCCTAGACTTGTCGTGTCAATTGGTCCAAATAAGTCCAAATGAATCAATTGTAATGGTCTAGTGGTGCTAATTTGAGTTTTTGGTTTGAAACTAATTTTTATTTGTTTACCTAGTTGACATGCATCGCATACTTTGTCCTTAATAAACTTTATATTTGGAATTCCTCGCACTAAATCTCTAGATGAGATCTTAGATATTAGTTTCATGCTTGCATGGCCTAATCTCCTATGCCAAAGCCAAGCATCATCATTTAAAGCGGAGAAGCACATTTCATTACTTAGTTCATCAAGGTTGATGGTGTAGACATTATTTTGTTTTAATGCAATCATAGTTATGTTATGGTTTGGTTTTTCAATAATACACACATTTGATTCAAATCTAACGATATAACCTTTATCGCATAATTGACTAACACTCAAGAGATTATGTTTCAATCCATCAACTAGTAAGACATCATCAATAGAAAATTTTAATTTGTTACCTATGGTTCCCTTGCCAATGATTTTGCCTTGGTTGTTGTCTCCGAAGGTGACGTACCCTTCTTCTTTGCTAGTGAGCATAGAGAAATGAGATGGATCTCCAGTCAGATGTCTTGAGCATCCACTATCTAGATACCATCTCTTGCTCCTAGCTTGTGATGGTGTATGTTTCTACAAGAAGGGATTATTTTTAGGTACCCATTTTCTTTTGGGTGCCTTAAAAACTTGTTCATCATATTGCATAGAATTGATCATGGTTCCTTTAGGAACCCAAATTAGTTTGTTCGGACTAATTTTCTTGAATGGACATTTATAAGTTTTATGTCCATATTTGCAACAAAAGTTGCAATTGCTTTGGTGCCGAACATGTAAGACGGGGCCTTTAATGAAAGTGGTTGGATTTTGGTGAGGACTTCTCACAAATCCGATTCCACTTCTTTTAGGAACGTGACCCTTATTTGTAAGGATCATGTTCAAAGATTTGCTACCAACCTCGAATTTCTTCAAGGTGTCCTTAAGTAGCAAGTTCTCCTTTTGGAGAGATTCTAGATCATGGCATTTTGTACATGGAGCTAAACTATCATGATATTCAGTTTTTAATTTATCGATATCACAAGTGAGACTATCATGCTCCTTTTTTAGCAATTTGTATTTTCTACTAATTGTCTTACATTCATCAAATAACTCATGGAAAGCATTTAATAATTCATGATAAGGTAAATCTGCATTAATTAAATCCGTTACCTCTTCTCCGATGGCCATTAGGGCGTAATGAGCAACTTGCTCGGTGTTGGACTCCTCTTCTTCGGACGCGCTTGAATCATCCCATGTTGCTTTGAGCGCCTTCTTCTTTGATGTTCTCTTTTTGGCTTGAGGACAATCGTTCTTGTAGTGTCCCGATTTTTTGCATTCATAGCAAATCACTTGGTCCTTCTTTTGTTCGAATTTATTTTTTATATTATTTTTAAATTTGTTCTTTCTTAAATATTTTTTAAATTTTTGAGTCAAAAGTGCAATGTCATTGTCACTGTCCTCATCACTTGATGTTCCTTTCAAGTGGTCTTCTTGTGATTTGAGTGCCATATCCTTCCTGTTCTTTGGAAGGGGGTTCTCGAGCTAGTCATGAGCTTGACATGTCATTTCGTAGGTCATTAGAGACCCAATGAGTTCTTCAAGAGAGAATGTTTTAAGGTCTTTGGCCTCTTGAATGGCCGTAACTTTTGGATCCCAACTTTTAGGGAGGGATCTTAAGATTTTAGTTACTAGTTCAAAGTTAGTAAAATCTTTACCAAGAGCTTTGAGTCCATTGATGACATCCGTAAACCGGGTGTACATGTCTCCGATGGACTCACTTGGTTTCATTCGGAAAAGTTCTTAAGAGTGCACAAGGATGTTGATTTTGGACTCTTTCACTCGGCTAGTGCCTTCATGAGTGACCTCAAGAGTTCTCCAAATATCGAAAGCCGAATCACAAATTGAAACACGATTAAATTCATTTTTGTCTAGTGCACAAAACAAGGCATTCATAGCCTTTGCATTTAAGGCAAAAACCTTCTTCTCCGATTCATTCCATTCGCTGATCGGAAGAGAAGATTTTTGAAATCCATTTTCAACAATAGTCCAAAGCTCGAAATCCATGGAAATGAGGAAGATCCTCATACGAGTCTTCGAATAAGTATAATCCGACCCATTAAACAAGGGTGGACGTGTGATAGAATGACCCTCATGTATGCCGGAGTAAGCCATCTCTCTTGGGTATCAAACCAAATATGAGAGTGAGCCTAGCTCTGATACCAATTGTTTGGATCGGAGCGGCACTAAGAGGGGGGGGGGTGAATTAGTACAGCGGTAAAGTGTGATAAACTTTTGACGATTTAAACACTTTCGGAAACTTCGTACGATAAAAGTAACGTTTTCGTTTGAAACCGTTTCGATTACGTTTTAACTTGAAGAGATAAGTAAGACGGAGACAAAGAAGTAGAGCATTAAAGTGCAAATGGTTTGCAGTAATGTAAATGACAATAAGTAAACGCAAACCAGAGATCACGTCGATTTTACAGTGGTTCGGTCAAATGACCTACATCCACTTGCGAGGCCCCTCTTCGATGAGGCTCCCCCACCTTCAACTAGCAAATCTCTTGAAGGGGAAGGGTAAATACCCCTCTTACAACTTTTTACAAGCAGTTCACTCTCTTACAGATTTTCAGCAAGAAAGACGGAAGTGAACACTAGCAAATTGAAAAAAAGACTGGCAAAGACTTTTCTTAGACCTTTCTCTCAAACAATTGCTGCTCAAAAAGTTGTAATCTCAGCTGAGATTTGAGGGGTATATATAGGCCTCAAGAGGATTCAAATTTGGGCTCCAAAATTTGAATTCTCTTTGGGTTCCCGATGCTGGCGGTGCCACCGCCTGTCACTGTCAGACATTGACAATGCTGGGCGGTGCAACCGCCCAGTCTGGCGGTGCCACCGCCAGACCCTTCGGTGCACTATTTGGGCTTCAAATTTAGCCCAAACCAATTCTAATTTTGGGCCCAATTGGCCCCTAACCAGGATATATGATTATCTCTTAATCCTAATCTTAATTTCAAGTGAACTACATAACAAAACACATCCTAAGCAAGTTTTCAACCGCGAACGTCAAGTCTTGTTCCGGCGAGCTTTCCGACGAATTTCTTCCGACGGACTCCCAGCAAGCTCCCGAACTTGTGATGACTTTAACGAGTAGCCGAGCCTTCTCGGTGATCTCCGTGAACCTCCGACGATCTCTTTGGCGAACTTCCGAAAATTCTGACAAGTTCCCGATTTCTTCTCGGTTGGTTCCGACAGCATCTCCGACGATTCTTCGGACTCTTAAACGTCCATCGAACTTGACTCCGGTATTCTTGATTTGTGTTTTCTGGTTATCGTAGTTAATCCTGCACACTTAACTGAATAATATGGATTAGATCAATTAACCCATCAATTGATTTTATCATCAAAATCCGAGATTCAACACTTCTTTCAATGGGCGAAGATCAGCTACCCTTTTACAACCCTCTATTCGAAAGGAAAACTTGCTACTCAAAGATACCTTGTAGAAATTTGAGGTTGGTAGTAAGGCGTTGAACATGATCCTTGCCAACAAGGGTCATGTTCATAGAAAAGGCGCAATCGGATTTGTGAGTAGATTTCACCATAATCCAACCACCTTTATTTAAGGCCATACCTTGCATGTTTCACCCCAAAAGAAATGTAACATTTGTTGTAAATTTGGGCATATAGCTTATCATTGTCCATTCAAGAAATGTAGTCCACATAAATTGATTTGGGTTCTTAAAAGAACCTCAAATAACTCAATGCAACATGATAAGCAATTTAGATCGATTTTTGAGGCACCCAAGGTCAAATGGGTATCTAAAAATCATCCTTTTTTGTAAAAATATTTACCATCATAAGCTAGGAGCAAGAGATGGTATCTTGCTTTTGGGTACTCAAGGTTTATGACTAGAAGATCCAAAATAACTCATAAAGCTCTCTAGCCAAAATAACAAAAAGGGGGTCATTAGAATTAAAACTATCAATTATAAAATGATACTTATATTCTATACGTTAATCTCGTGTGATAAACACTTAATTTTGATCCCTTAAAATTTTGAAACTTGTAAACTCTTATGCATGAATTCCTCTTCACACATCCTCCGGATTTCCGAATTTATCGGATACATTCCTTCCTCAATTTTTTCGGATCCAACTATATCTTACAAGATCATGAACTTACGGCTTGCGAGCCAGGTTTACATACGAATTTTGTATGATGTAAATCATGAACTTGCGTTATATATTATGAGGCTTACGATGCTTGCATAATGAGTCGTGAACATATTGTAAACATATGAGTTCTATATGACATTTGGGTATGGTATGCATTTTATAAGATCGATCATGAATGTACGAATCTTCTCTTCTTATGATGTGAATTTTTACATGATTATGTAAATACGATTGTGTGCTCCACAAACAAAAACTTCCTTCAAGTTGAAATCACCCACATCAGCCCACACACCCATGTAGGCAGTGCTCACTGCCTGTAGGCGGTGGCACCGCCCAGCTAGCGGTAGCACCAGCAACTGTCACGGGTGGCAAGCGGTAGCACCACCCAGCCAGCGGTGCCACTGCTCGCAATCTGCCCCCTTATAAAACTAAGCTAGGGCCGGCGGTAGAACCGACCCCAACTCATTTTCCACTCCCCCAAGCAGCTCCAAATCCCCTTTGAACACCATTCTCTCCCTTTAGCTGCCCAAAAATCTCTATTTCGTGCTAGATCAAGGATCATTCCTACATCCTCTTGAAGATCTCAACTAAGGTATTCTCTAAAATGCATTGATTTCTCTTTTGTATTATCTACTCTTGCTCATTATCAATCTTCATAATAGTAGTATTTATGAGTTTTAGAAAATCCTCTAGTGACAAAGGGAAGAGGAGATTAGAAGAAAATTATGACTCCCTACTTTTTTATTCTAATCAACATGCCCTAAAATTTGCATCCATAGAATCTAGATATGTTCATAAGGGAAAATATGTTAATTTAGATGAAGTAAGTGATTTGGAACCTATTCAATGATTTGCAAATCTAGACATTCTCCCAATTCTTCAAATAAGTGAACCTATCTACCCTAGACTTGTTAAGTTGTTTTACAACAATCTACATGTAGATGAAGAAGAAAGAGTATCTACCTATCTATTAGGACATCATATATCCATTACGGATAGATCAATTTATGATATCATAGGAATCTCGGTAAAAGATAGAGATTGTTATTTTAGAATATAATGGGATGATGAAACAGTTGGGACCACTTACGTTGATGCCTTAGGAACAATTTTTGGCAATCCAAACTTAATGATACTTCCAAAAAGCTTTGAACATTTACTACCATTAAGCACCAAAATACTTCATCACATCTTGATTAGTATCATTCTCCCAAAGTAATATCATCATGATAAAGTAAGCCAAGTGGAACTAGGTAACATGTATTGGATCATGAAGGGATATAACAATTGCTTTGGTTACCTAATCCAACAAAACATGATTGAAATATTTAAAAAGGACATGATGCTTCTATATGGTGGCCAAATCACAAGAATACTCCATGCCTACGATATTGCCATTCCACCCGATGAAGAAGTTATAAAATTAGACAGATTTAGTATCATAAATAAAAATCTACTTTGACGGATGAGATGTATATTCAGAAATGGTATGTAGATTAGACTGCCTAGAAGGACCGATCCCCTCCAACCAGAACCAGAACCGAAAACACCAAAATTTAGGGGTAATCAATGTTGAATCTTGTATTTTGATGATGAAACCACTAGATATATGTTTATGATTTAATCTGTGTTTTGAGTGACGCAGGATTCTTCGATCAGGATGAGACAATTAAAGCAAGAAAAATCGTATTGGGCTGGAGGAACATGTTAGAAGATTGGACGTCGGACCAGTGGATCGGTCGACGTATCGACAGAAGGCTTCGGGACATGGATTCGGGCATCAGGCCAAGAAAAGCAGAGATTGAGCCAAGGACATCGGAGTTGCGGAGTTAACTGGCTGATTTGGCAATAGGCCGTAAGAGAGGACGATGCGCCGAAGATTCAGACGAAGCGTCGAGGGACCAATGACATGCCGGACAACTTGGTTAATTGCTTAGGATTAATTGTCTCGATCAAAGTTTTGTTTTACATATGCAGGATTAACTACGATGGAAGTAAGACATGCAGTAGGAGTTGCACCGGAGTCAAGACTATGATCACGTTGGGAGTTCGAGAGTTCGACGGAAGTTCGGACGGTCGTCAGAGGTTCTGTAGGAACAAATCCGAGAAGTCCAGGAGCTTGCCAAAGAAGCTCATCGGAACTCGCCAAGTGGATCGTCGCAAGTCCAGGAGTTTGTCGGAAGTCCACCGAAGCATCACCGAAGGTTCTCCGGAAGCTCGTTGGAAGAAGCGATTGACGCACTAGAGTAAGTTGTAGTAAATGTCTTAAGAAATATCGTAGTTAGTATGTAGATTAAGTTAGGAATGGGAGGTGATCCCATTAACTTAATCTGGGGGCAATTGGGCCCTTGATAGACCCAAATTGGGCTAAATGGATCAACCCATTCGGACTAGAATTCCTGTCAGGCGGTGGCACCGCCCAGGAGATAGTCTCCCAGGAAAGCTAGGCGGTGGCACCACCTGGGCTCAATCTTCGAGCAAGATTAGGCAGTGCAACCACCCCGATCAGGCGGTGGCACCGCCTAGAGGCTCAGTCTCCGAGCTCAGTCTCCGAGCTGCCAGGCGGTTATACCGCCCCAGTCAGGAGGTAGTACCGCTAGGACCCCGGAAATCCGGGAAATGACATTTTTAAGCTTTCAAGAGAGGAGAGAAATTCTGTAAGGGTTGTCTCCTAAGCCCGTCAAAAGGAGTGAAAGTGTAAAAGGGTGGTTGGCCTTCGCCTATTGAAGGAAGGCCTCTAGTGGACATCGGTGACCTCATCGGAGGAGGAAGTCAAAAGTGGATGTAGGTCAAGATTGACCGAACCACTCTGAATCTCAGTTTGCATTTACTTTATGTTCTCTATCTTAACTGCAAACTACCTCCATAGTGTTACTTTAACTGCACTTCGTCTAATCTAAGTTAAAGCAACTTCCGAATCGGCTTTCATACCGAAATCGCTTTTATCGTACGAACGTCGAATTTTGGTTTGCAATTACATTCTATTCTTTATCTTAATTGCAAACTGTCTCTATATCTTTACTTTAACTGCATCTCACTTGATCACAAGTTAAAGTGATTTCGAATCGGCTTTCTTACCGAAATCGTCTTTATCGTACGAACGTTTTAAATCGTCAAAAGTTTTCCGCTGCACTAATTCACCCCCCCCCACCCCTCTTAGTGCTCTTGATCCTACCAATTGGTATCAGAGTCCGGTATTTTTCATTTCAGATTTTCACCTGAGAGAAATGGCTCTTCATGGCTTTCAAGAGGGCTTATCGGTTGTTCATCCACCGTTGTTTAACAGATTGGACTACACTTATTGGAAAACTTGAATGAGAGTTTTCTTGATTTCTATGAATTTGGATTTATGGAATATTGTTGAAAACGGTTTTCAACTTCCCTCTAAACCGATGAACGAATGGTCGGATTTGGAGAAGAAGTATTTTTCTTTAAACGCAAAGGCTCTGAATGCCTTATTTTGCGCATTTGGACAAAAATGAGTTCAATCGGGTTTCTTTGTGCGAAACGACTTTCGACATATGGCACACTCTTGAAATCACACACAAAGGCATTTCTAGAGTTAAAGATTCAAAAATCAACTTTTTAATGCATGATTTCGAGTATTTTCGATTGAAGCCGAGCGAAACCATTGTTGACATGTACACCCATTTTACGGATGTCGTCAATGGTTTAAAAGCTCTTGGCAAATGTTTCTCGAATTTTGAACTTGTTAGTAAAGTTTTATGATCACTTTCTAAAGCTTGGGAATCAAAAGTAACGGTAATACAAGAAACAAAAGATTTAAATATTTTTTCACTTGAAGGACTTATCGGCTCATTGATGACATATGAAATGGTGCGCAATGCACATGATGAACATGATGAACAAAACAACCTTCCAAAGAACAGAAAGGATATGGGACATAGAACATTTGAAGACCTCTCAAGCATAAGCTCAAGTGATAGTGAACACGAACTACTCACTAAAAAATTTAAAAGATTAAAGAAACAAAAATTTAAGAACAAAAAGAACGGAACTACTTGCTTTAAACGCAAGAAGAAGAACACAAAGTGGGATGAATCGAGCTCCTCCAAAGACGAGGAGAAAATCAACAAAGGCGTGGTGGCAAACTACGCCTTAACGACATTCAACGATGAGGTAATCGAAACCCCCTTAATTTATTTTAAAATTACTTGATGTTGTCCATGATGCATTTTCTTTTTTAGAATAATTATTTTTCTTAAAAATTATATTAAAAAAAATTAAAAATGTAAGAATATGATCATGCTCGTAATTTTGAAAATAATCATGAAAAATACATATTTTATGATAAACATACAAAATGATTTCGATTGAAAATATGAAATCATGCTATATGTGGTTAAGAAGTAATAATGTGTATCATGTTGATTTCCATTATTATTTCTCGATTTTGATTAAATAAAATCATGTTTGAAGAAATGCATAATGATGTAATATTAAACATTTTTGATACCATGATTGACAATTTTATGCATGAGATTTTAAGTTATACATGATGATAAGCATGTGTTATTTTCATGAGTGTATTTGAAAAACATATGGCAAAACCATGTCCGAATGCATGAAAGTGTTAAATTTCATTTTCGGATTCTCTTGATTTTTGTGATTTATTGATCTTGATGGTTTTATGACGAAATTCATTTTTCGATCCTAAACGTTGATGCATGTTTTTTTATTTAACATAAATGAAAAAGCATGCTAACATGAAATCAATCACTTAAAATGATATACTTAAAAAAGGGAAAATATATTATCAATGAAATCATGAATCTACTTATGTTATGAATTTTGTGAACCATAAAAATGATTTTGGTGATTTGAATTTGAGATGAGTTTTATCAAAATCATGATCTTGATTTCTTGGAATAACATGAGATTTCCCTTGATGATCATCTCGATTATTTAAAAGGAGATTTGTCGTAATGATTCATGGAATTTACAATTTATGACTTGATCCTTCATTTGTTTATGAGATGGTTGAAATCTTTGTACCTTTGAATTCTTCCCTTCTCCTTTTGATTTTTGAATTTATGCATGTTATATGTTGAAGATTTGAAACCATGTTTTGATATCATGCATACCCAACAAATGTTGATTTGACAAAATGAATGATGATTTTTCTCTTGAATATAACTTGTGATATGTTTCTTTTTTAATCATCATCTTGATTTCTCGATATTCGATACATGAAATTTTATTATGAATCAAGATTTTTTGTTTAATCGATCTCCTAAGATTTTCTTTCGGTTATTTATGAGGAGGTTTTTCAAAAAGAAATCATGTCTTTTGGTATTCACATGTTCAAATCTTTCATGATATGATCTTTATGCAATTCCTTTTATTCATGAAATGTTTATCTCATCACCCAACTAATTCTTCTTGATATTCTTTATGTGATGATATGAATGCATGAAATGTTCATAAATTTGTAATGATGCATGCAATGCTTAGATAATGATGTACATGGTGTATTGCATATGATGTGTATCATGAATGCTTTAAATGATGAATGTTTGATATCATGATCAACATGTTGATAAATGCTTAAAAATTTTAATGCTTGAATATCATGTATGATATGCTCATAATGATGATTGATTTATTTGTATCATGCATGAAAAATGAAATGTATGGTTTTGAAAATGTGCATGTTTTAATTTGAAAATATAATGATGCACAAATAAGATTGATACTTACCTTTGCATGATTTAGAAATTGACGCAAAGGGTCTTCCCTTCTTTTTGACATTGGCAAAGAGGGAGAAATATCACTAGCTCATCTTGCAAAATTTAGAAACATGCACTTTGCAAAGGAAGCAAAATTACTAGCTCAAATAAAGGAAGCAAATATATGCTAGCTTACATACTGCAAGGAGAAGAACTTGATATCTTGAACATCACAAAAATTTGCTACCTTGCATGATGTAAAATTTGCTAGAATTGCTAGATTGTGATCTAAAGAGAAGCAAAAAGTTGCTATCTCAAAAGAAGCAAATGTGCTATCTTGCCTATCTCAAGAGGCAAAACATGCTAACGTGCACATCTAGCAAACTTGCATATTTCAAGAGGCAAGAGTTGCTTTCTTGAATATCTCTAAATTGCTAGCTTGCATGTTCTAAAATGTTGTAACATTGCTAGCTTGCAAGATGTAGAGCTTGCTATCTTGAACATCTTAAGAAACAAAAATTACAAAAGTGCTATCTTGCCTATCTCAAGAAGCAAAATATGCTAACTTGCGCATCTAGCAAAGTTGACAAAATTTACATATTTCAAGAAGCAAGAGTTGCCTTCTTGAATATCTCTAATTTGCTAGTTTGCTTGATGTAGAAGTTGCTATCTTAAAAGAAGCAAAAGTGCTATCTTGTATGTTGTAAAACTTGCATATCTAAAACTTGATAGCTTGAATATTCTAAGCATGATGTAACACTTGCTAAATTTTCTAGCTTCAAAACTACATCATGTTAAAACTTGATATTATGTTTTTCATGCAATAAGTTGAATTTATACTACAAACACATTAAAGTTGGACTTCTCCTTTTTGTTGATGATAAAGGAGGAGAAGTATGTTGATGACATGACATGTTATGCATAAGTTTATGATGACATGTTGCTTGGATTTTTGAATCCAAGAGTTTCTATCAATATGACATATTGATAGGGGGAGTTTATTTAAACTCCGGGAGTTAAGGTTAACTCCGTCATCAAGTGGTTGTAATAATAAAAAAGGGGGAGATTGTTGAATCTCGTATTTTGATGATAAAACCACTTGATATATATGTTTATGATTTAATCTATGTTTTGAGTGATGTAGGATGCTTCGATCAGGATGAGACAATTAAAGCAAGAAAAATCATATTGGGCCGGAGGAACATGTCAGAAGATTGGATGTCGGACCGGTGGATCGGTCGACGTATCGACAGAAGGTTTCGGGCCATGGATTCAGGCATCGGGCCAAGAAAAGCGAAGATTGCGCCAAGGATATCGGAGTTACAGAGTCAACTAGCTGATTGGGTAATAGGCCGCAAGAGAGGATGATGTGCCGAAGAATCAGACGAAGCGTCGAGGGACCAATGACATGCCGGACAACTTGGTTAATTGCTTAGGATTAATTGTCTCGATCGAAGTTTTGTTTTACATGTGTAGGATTAACTACGATGGAAGTAAGACATGCAGTAGGAGTTGCACCGGAGTAAAGACTATGATCACGTTGGGAGTTCGAGAGTTCGACGGAAGTCCGGACGGTCGTCGGAGGTTCTATGGGAACAAATCCGAGAAGTCCAAGAGCTTGCCAAAGAAGCTCGTCGGAACTCGCCAAGTGGATCGTCGCAAGTCCAGGAGTTTGCCGGAAGTCCGCCGGAGGATCGTCGAAGGTTCGTCGAATATTCGCTGGAAGCTCACCGGAAGAAGCGATTGACGCACCGTAGCAAGTTGCAATAAATGTCTTAAGAAATATCGTAGTTAGCATATAGATTAAGTTAGGAATGAGAGGTGATCCCATTAACTTAATCTAGGTGCAATTGGGCCCTTGATAGACCCAAATTGGGCCGAATGGATCAACCCATTCGGACCAAAATTCTTGCCAGGCGGTGGCACCGCTAGGGTCGGCGGTGGCACTGCCCAGGAGATGGTCTCCCAGGAAAGCTGGGCGGTGTAACCACCCAGGTCAGGTAATGGTTGCTAGTCATAGGTGCCCAGCAAGCCAATCACTTGAGTGATGGCACGTGTGACTTGATACAGAATCTTTTTGCTTATTATATTTTGGCGTATATCACTTTATAACTATTGCATAAATGCATATATATATATTGTGATGTCCTTGGATTTGTGCAATGGGAATCAGATCGTGATGAGATCACGATAATGAGATCGATTCACCTTTAAACATATATCCTAAATAATCCCGGTCATAGGTTACTCGAGAGGGACATCGTGATAACCGGACAGACTGGTGTGCTGTATACCCGTCCATATGATGGATGCAGTTGGTCTTATAGCTACTCGTGTAGGGACACTAGGGATACAGTACAGGTGTTCATTGGAGAATGAGTTCACTGATTGATCCGCTTACGGAATGCTGGATGGTTGATGATGCCTTATTGTCAAACAGCGATTCCGTAGTCCTAGTGGTGTATCTGGTCCTTAGACTTGTGACACCAAGGATGTCCTGTATGAGTGCTCCACTCTTTGATACCATACTTATAGGTTTGGCTGTCCCAGATTTAGTACAGTTGGTCATTGGGAGTGGTAGTCGACCTTACGAGGGCTATTGAGTGTCGATAGAGGATCATCCACTCTCGGCATCAGGAGAGGAATATCTCATGTGTTTTTGCTCAGACAAATCCCTGGCCAAGGTCATTCGGGTTGAGAGAGAAAGAGTTCTCCGGGAGAATCCGATTAGAGAGAAACTCGAGTAGAAACCGTATGGGTCTGACAACACCATGCTCGATATACGGTCTCTAGGATATTAGATAGATGAGGGACTATAGGTACACGATAACTGAGGACAGACAGGTCCAATGGATTGGATTCCCTTGTATCGTCTGGGGACTATGGCGTAGTGGCCTAGTCATCCGTAGTCGATGAGTCAAGTGAATTATTACAGAGATAATAATTCACTGAGTTAGAAGGAGTTCTGACGGGTATGACTCACGGCCAGCTCGATATTGGGCCTAGAGGGTCACACACATATGGTAGGCATTGCGATGAGTAGAGGTTCGGATATGAGATATCCAACGTAGCCCTTGTCTTATTGGATGCAGATCCAATACCCACTAGGGGAGGACCCATTAGGGTTTGATAGGGGACTTCTATAAATAGGAGGGATTAAGAGCTGCATAGGCTAGAGTCTTTGCTTGCCTTTCCTATTCTCCTCTCCCTCTCCACCTAAGAACAGCTTGGAGTTTTGAGGAGCGTTGTCGCAACCCTGCTGTATGGATCATCGCTAGAGAGGAGGACGCTTGACCTCCTTCACCCTCTCCTAAGGATTTGTAAGGAAACAGGGATATACGATCTCCCTAGGTAACACAAACTACTCTATACGCAGTTTTAAGTTTCGTGGATTTTGCGCACCAATCTTCGCACGACGACGAACATCTCTTTGGGAATCGGGGATTTTGTTTTCTTGTTCTTCCGCTGCGCATATGATGTCGCCCCCAAGATTTCCCAATAGTGGTACCGCTTGGGCTCAGTCTCCGAGCGAGACTAGGCGGTGGTACCGCCCTTGTCAAGCGGTGGTACCGCCTGAGCTCAGTCTTTGAGCGAGACTGGGCGGTGGAACCGCCCCAGTCAGGCAGTGGCACCACCAGAGCTCGGTCTCCGAGCTCTATCAAGTGGTTGTACCGCCCAGTCTGGCGGTAGAATCGTCAAGACCCCGAAAATCTGGGAGGTACCATTTTTGAGCTCCAAATTTAAACTAGTTTGGGGCCTATATATACCCCACCCTTCCTTGCATGAAAGGGCACCAAAAGCTTGATCTTACTCTGTGATTTTAGAGCTCAAAAGTGTTGTAAAAGCTAGAAGTTCTCCTCCCTCTTTTCTTCCAAGTTTTGATCTTTCAAGAGAAGAGAGAAATTCTGTAAGGGTTGTCTCCTAAGCCCATCAAAAGGAGTGAACTATAAAAGGGTGGTTGGCCTTCGCCTATTAAAGGAAGGCCGCTAGTGGACGTCGATGACCTCATCGGAGGAGGAAGCCAAAAGTGGATGTAGGTCAAGATTGACCGAACCACTCTAAATCTTAGTTTGCATTTACTTTTTGTTCTCTATCTTAACTGCAAACTACCTCCATAGCTTTACTTTAATTGCACTTCACCTAATCGAAGTTAAAGCAACTTCCGAATCAGCTTTCATACCGAAATTGCTTTTATCGTATGAACGTCATATTTTGGTTTGCAATTACATTCTGTTCTCTATCTTAACTGCAAACTGTCTCTATATCTGTAATTTAACTGCATCTCACTTGATCACAAGTTAAAGTGATTTCCGAATCGGCTTTCTTACCAAAATCGTCTTTATCGTATGAACATCGTTTTAAATCATCGAAAGTTTTCCGCTGCACTAATTCATCCCCCCACCCTCTTAGTGTTCTTGATCCTAACAATCAATCTCCTCCGACTTGTCCCTTGGAGGAATCACCTCTAGTAGAGCAAGCACCTCCGTCATCTATCAAAGACATAGGGATTCAGATGGATCACTTTGAACAACGACAAGATCGACTTGAACAATGCCAAGATCAAATCTTAATTGAGTTGCAGCAGATCCACCGACAGTTTGATACCTTGTTTAGATATTTCAACTTTCCACCACCTTAATAAGCTGTGTATGTATTTTTGAAAAGTGGACACAATTCCTCTTTGTTATGTTGTAATACTACGTTGTTTATCTTAATGTTGTAAACTTAGAATGCTACTCACTTTGATGATCGCAATGCTATGCTTTTATGCTACTTACTTTGATAGTAAAATTCTACGCTAACTACCTTGATTTTTTCGAATGTATAAATTTGTTAAATTTCGTTTTTGGACTTTCTTGATTCTTTCATCAATCACTTAAATTTATGATACAAATTTTACAAGATGATAAGGTTGTGTTCACTTTGAAGTTGGAAATTTTGTGCTTTGATGCTAAAAGTCTATATGATGATGAGCATGTTATCATACAATGATGCAATATATAATTATGATATCTATTGAATATTAAGAAGTTTTAATCATACATCAGATTCTTAATCCTTGAGTACTACAAAGCACTAATGATTTTGCCTCATGCAAGTTTTGATGAAAAGCTATGGCAAAACACTTTATAAATGCATGAATTTAATGCATATTTTCTTTTCGGACTATCTTTCACTTAATATATTTCTTGAATGGAGCTTTCATGAGTCTATGCCATATCAAGTTGATTTTTGATACATAGAAGTCATTGACAAATGCATCTCTCATTGATTTATCTATTGTGAATTTTTAATTGAGAAATGGATTTGATATGATAATTCTTTAACATGAATTCCTTCTTAACGAAGGAAGATTTTTTTTTTATGAACACTTGTAAGAATGAGGATTTAATTTCACATGAATATCTTGATCCTTGTGAAAAATAAATCATGATTTAATGACACTCTTTTATCGTTTTTAACTTCATTCAAAGTTGATTCTCAATGGTTTTTCCTCCTCACTTTCCTCCTTCATTTGAAGTTTTAATGAAAAATAAAAAGAGGAGAAGTTAATGGAAGCCATCTCGTTAAATATTTATAACTTTTAATGTGAGAACTTTTGAATGATATCATGAATGCTTGAAATATGATTTGTATGAATTTCTTTATAATTTGAAATATGATATGAATTTTTACCACACTTGCATTTATTTGTGAACCGTTCTCTTTTTTGTTGATAACAAAGGGGGAGAAATAATACCAAAATATGGTAAATTGATTATAAATATATGTAATTTTACACTTGAAATGTTTGGATGTTAACTTTTGTTCATTATGATAAGATATCTAGAGCTTAACTTGCAATTTTATAAATTGATATCTTAGAATGATGAATTACTATGTTTGTCATCCTTCATAATTTGAAATATAAGACTTGAAAATGGATGTCTTGCCTTGACATCATTTTCAGAATGTTACATCATGATAGAAATCATAATGTGTATTGATAAGTTTAAATGAACTTAACTTATCAATATATCTGTTGAATTCAAAGGCTTTGAATTTAAGAATGACTTTTCTCGAGTACAGCATATAGATAGGGGGAGTTAAGGTTAACTCCGTCATCAATTGATTGTCATCATCGAAAAGGGGGAGATTGTTGAATCTCGAATTTTGATGATGAAGTCAATTATCATTTATTGATCTAATATGTTGAGAAAAGTGTGCAGGATTAACTACGATGGCAGTAAGACATGCAGCAGGTGTTATGCCGGAGTCAAGATCAAGATCACGTTGGGAGTTCGAGAGTTCGTCGGAAGTCCGGACGTTCATTGGAAGTTCTGCAGGAACCAACCGAGAAGTCCAAGAGCTTGCCATAGAAGCTCGTTGGAACTCGCCAAGAAGATCGTCGCGAAGTCTAGGAGCATGCAGGGAGTCCGCCGGAGCATCACCGAGAGTTTGTCGGATGTTCGTCGGAAGTATGCCGGAAGCTCGCCGGAAGAAGCGATTGACACATCGAAACACGAATTGCAGTAATCATATCTCAATTGTCGTAGTTAGAGTATAGATTAAGTTAGGATTGGGAGGAAATCCCACTAACTTAATTTGAGGCCAATTGGGCCCTTAACATACCTAAATTGGGCCGAATAGAACAGCCCATTCGGTCCCTGAATTCCTGGCTGGCGTGGCACCGCTAGGGTCGGCGGTGGCACCGCCTGAGAGATTTGGTCTCCCAGGAATTCTGCGCAGTGGTACCGCCCCTGTCATGCGGTAGTACCGCCGACAATTATTGCTACCAGTGATGGTACTGCTAGAGCTCGATCTCCGAGCTTTGTCAGGCGATAGTACTACCCAAACTGAGTGGCTTTATCGCCTAGTGTCAGATGACAAGCGGTAGTACCGCCTAGTAATGGCGGTGGTACTGCTAGGACCCCAGAAATATGGGATTGGACACTTTTAGGCTCCATCTTTGAACTCATGGGGCCTATAAAAACTCCATCCTTTTCTGCATGAAAGGGGAACGAAATCTTGAAATACTCTTGAGTCTTTGAGACCTTAAAGTGTTGTAAAAGCTAGAGTTCTCCTCCTTCTTTCTAAGTGTTGAGATCATTCAAGAGAGGAGTGAAACTTATAAGGGTTGTCTCCTAAGCCCGACAAAAGGAGAAAAGCTGTAAAAGGGTGGTTAGCCTTTGCCTATTAAAGGAAGGCCTCTAGTGGACGCCGGTGACCTCGTCGGAGGAGGAAGCCGAAAGTGGATGTAGGTCACGTTTGATGGAACCACTCTAAAACTCAGTTTGCATTTACTTTGAGCAACTTTCTTTTATAGCAAACTGCCTCTCCTCCTTACGGTGCTTTAACTACATCTACATACGCTTTGACGTAAACATCTTCCGAGATCGCCTTTAATCGTACGAAGACTTTACGAAACCGACGCTGTTCATTTGTGCAACTTACATTGCTGCAAATCACCTTATTCTTCTCTTGCATTTTCATTTAAGGTTTCAAGTTCAAATTCCTTCCGAAACAGATTGAGTTGAAATCATTTTCGTTGAATCGGCTTTAATCGAAATAAGGTTTTTGAAATAGCGAAAGTTTTCCACTGCACTAATTCACCCCTCCTCTTAGTGCGCTCTTAATCCTAACAATCTCATTATTAAAATGAATCATATTAAAAGAAATCTAAAATCTTCATTAAAATCACTTTTTGGACAACTAAATGAAAGCAACGTAGATAGGTTCCTATAAGATGAAAAGATATCTTATTTTCTATTAGTATCAAACTTTTGATTGATTTCATGCAAGCATGTCTTTGTCTTTTATACCAAATCCATGCATCATTCATTAAAACAAAAAACCAAAGACAAAAATCATCAAGTCTTCCATACAAAAGCCATGCATCATCATCGAAAAATAATATGGAAATCATCAAGATATTCATTATTGCTTCTTTAAAACATACATAGAATTTAATCATTAGATTTAAATCTAGCGTTTTGTTGTATTTTCATAAAATATGCAATTGTCATTATCATTTTCAAAATTAGCTAGAGAAAGAAAAGCATGATCACCTTTTATTTATTTATTTATATTTTATATTTTATATACTAATTTAAAAATAACATATGAAATGCATTAAGTAATTTTAAAATAAACTAATGGGGTTTCATTTGAGTATTTTATCTCATTGTCGAGAGTCACCAAAGCGAAATTTATCGTTTCGTCTTCATCAGTATGCTCCTCTTCTTCGGAGGTACTCGTTTCATCCCAAAGTGCTTTCTTCTTCTTGCGTTTATAGTAAGTAGTTACGTCCTTTTTAAGTTTACTTTTAATTTTCGATTCTTGTTTTAAAAACTTTTTAATCTTTATTGTGAGAAGTTCAAGTTCACCATCACTTGAGCTTTTGCTCAAGTGGTCTTCTTTTGTTCTAAGTGCAAAATCCTTCCTGTTCTTTGGAAGGTTGTTCTTAAGTTCGTCATGTGCCACATTGGTCATTTCGTTGGTCATCAAAGACCTGATAAGTTCTTCAATCAGAAAATGGTTTAAGTTCTTTGATTCTTGTATTGTCATTATTTTCAAATCCTAATTTTTAGAAAGTGATCGTAAAACTTTATTCATAAGTTCAAGATTCGAAAAACTTTTATCAAGAGCTCTTAAGCCATTGACGACATCCATAAAACAAATATACATATCAATAATGGTTTCGCATGGCATCATTCAAAATAGTTCAAAATCATGTATTAAAAGATTTATCTTAGAATCCTTTACTTTACTAGTGCCTTCGTGTGTGATTTCAAGTGTGTACCAAATATCAAAAGTCGTTTTACAAGTAAAAACCCAATTGAATTTAGTTTTATCTAAAGCGCAAAACAAAACATTCATAGCCTTGGCATTTAAGGAGAAAGTCTTCTTTCCAAAACATTCCAATTGTTCATTGAAAGAGAAGACCTTTGAAAGCTGTTTTCCACAATATTCTATAAATCAACATTTAAGGAAAGTAAGAAATCTCTCATTCAAGTTTTCGAATAAGTGTAGTCCATCCCATTGAACATGGGAGGACGAACAATAAAAAAGCTATCTTGAAAGCCAAAAAGAGCTATTTCTCTTAGGTGTTAAACCAAATGAGAAAACGTGGCTCTGATACCAACTGTTAGGAATGAGTTGGCATTATGAGAGGTGAATTAGTGTAGTGGTAAAAATGTTGATTTTGAAATCTTTCGTACGGTGAAAACTGACCTTGGAAGATAACTCGAAATCTTGTTCGTATATGTAGTGAAAGCAGTAGGCAAGTAAAGATTCAATTTGTAGTAAAGGTAAATTGCTCAAATAGAAATTCAAACCGATTTATAGGAGTTCGGTCGTCATGACCTACATCCACTCCACTGATTCCCCTTCTGTCAAGGCCACCGGAATCCACTAACGATCTTCTTTCAATGGGTGAAGATCAACTATCCTTTTACAAGCCTCTTCTCCTTTTCACAGATTTAGGAGACAACCTTTACGTCACCTTCACTCCTCTCTAAAACTATACTAAAACTTAGAGCTTTTAGAGGAGTTATCATAAGATTATAATAGAGTTTTTCTACTTTTTTTTCACTCAATTCTTGTGTATGTTAACCAGGGATGAGAGGGGTATTTATGGCCTCAAGTAGATTCAAACTTAGAGCCTAAAAAGATCTCATCCAGGGTTTCTCGGGTCCTAGCGGTACCACCGCCTACAACACTAACACTGGGCAGCAGCAGCACTTGGGAGACTATGTCTGGGCAGTACCAATGCCTGATATCTCGGAGACTGAGCCTGGGTAGTACCACCATATAGGCCGGTGGTACCACCGCCTGATACAATCTCAGAGAATATGCCACGATGGTTCCACTTGTTGGGTCATTATTTTGGCCTTTCACTTAACCCAACACAACCTATCCTTAGGCCCAATTGGTCCCTAGTTGAGTTGGTCCAATTCTAATCTAATTATGTGCTAACTACGAAATTTAAGACATTTACTAAGCTAAATAAGTCCAGTTTCTTCCAGCAAGCTTCCTGTGATCTTCTAATGAACTTCCGACGATCTCTCGGCAATGTTCCAGAGGACTCCCGGCAAGCTCCTGGACTTTACAATGATCTTCTTGGTGAGTTCCAACGAGCTTCTCTAGTAAGCTCCTAGACTTCTTGATCAATTACGATAGAACTTTCGTTGAACGTCTGGACTATTGAATCTTATATTTTGATGATGAAACCAATTGATAAGTGTTTATGATTTAATTTGCATTTTGAGTGATGCAGGATGCTTCGATCAGGATGAGACAATTAAAGCAAGAAGAATCATATTGTCCGAGGGAAAAATTGTCAAAAGATTGGACGTCGAGTCGGTGGATTAGTCGATGTATCGACAAAATTCTTCGGGCCATGGATTCGGGCATCGGTCTAAGAAGAGCAGATATTAAGAAGAGTTGCTGAGTCAACTGGTTGATTGGGCAATAGGCTGTAAGAGGGGACGATGCACCGAAAAATCGAACGAAGCGTTAGTTGAATCTCGGATTTTGATGATGAAGTCAATTGTCATTTGTTATCTAATCTATATGTTGAGATAAGTGTGCAGGATTAACTACGATAAAAATAAGATATGCAGCAGGAGTTGCGCCAGAGTCAAGACAATGATCACGTTGGGAGTTCGAGAGTTTGACGGAAGTTCGGACAGTCGTCGGAGGTTCTACGGGAACAAATCCGAGAAGTCCATGAGCTTGCCAAAGAAGCTCATCGAAACTTGCCAAGTGGATCGTCGCAAGTCCAAGAGTTTGCCGGAAGTCCGCAAGAGCATCACCGAGGGTTCATCGGATGATCGACGGAAGTTCGCCAGAATAAGCGATTGATGCACCGGAGCAAGTTGCAGTAAATATCTTAGGAAATATCGTAGTTAGCACAATGATTAAGTTAGAAATAGGAGGTGATCCCATTAACTTAATCTTGGGGCAATTGGGCCCTTGAAAAAATCCAAATTGGGCCGAATGGATCAACCCATTCGGACCCTGATTTCTGCCAGGTGGTTCAACCGCCTTAGTCAGGCGGTGGCACCGCCTGAGCTCAGTCTTCGAGCTCTGGCAGGAGGTGCAACCGCCCCTGACAGAGCTGGCACCGCTTGGGCTCGGTCTCCGAGCTCTAGCTGAGCGGTGCAACCGCCTCAGTCAGGAGGTGGCACCGCCTGAGCTCAGTCTTCGAGCTCTGGCAGGAGGTGCAACCGCCCCTGATAGGAGGTGGCACCGCCCAGAGGCTCAGTCTTCGAGCTCTGCCAGGCGGTGCAACCGCCAGATCCCGGAATTCTGAGAATTGATAGTTTTGACCTCCAAATTCAAACTGAGTTTGGGCCTATAAATACCCCACCCTTTCAGTACTAAAAGGGCACCCAAAAACCACCGAAATTCTGATTTTACTTTGTGATTTTTAGAGCTCAAAAGTTTTGTATGATTTGAAAGTTCTTCTTCCTCTTTTCTTCCAAGTTCTAATCTGTTAAGAGAGGAAAGGAAATTCTATAAGGGTTGTCTCCTAAGCCCGTCAAAAGGAGTGAAACTGTAAAAGGGTGGTTGGCCTTCGCCAATTGAAGGAAGGCCTCTAGTTGACGTCGGTGACCTCGTCGGTGGAGGAAGCCAAAAGTGGAGTAGGTCAAGATTGACCGAACCACTCTAAATCTCGGTTTGCATTTACTTTGAGCATCATATCTTTACTGCAAACATCCTCAATAGCTTACTGCCTTCTGTGCTTTTACGAACGTGTTTCAAAGTTCAGTGCTTTTCGAATCGGCATTTAGACGCAAATCAGTTTTATCGTACGAACATCATATTTCAGTTTGCGCTTACATTCTGATTTCCATCATAACTGCAAACTGTCTTTATATCTTTGCTTCAACTGCATCTCGCTTCATCTCAAGTTAAAGTAGTTTATGAATCGGCTTTCATACCGAAATCACTTTTATCGTACGAACGTCGTATTTCAGTTTGCGCTTATATTATGATTTTCATCATAACTGCAAACTGCCTTCATAGATTTACTTTAACGTCATCTCGCTTGATCTTAAGTTAAAGTAATCTTAGAATCGGCTTTGACACCGAAATCGCTTTTATCTTACGAACGTTTTTTTTTTGTGAAAGATTTCCACGGCACTAATTCACGTTAACTCTCAAACGGATTAAAACCCAAGAGAGATGGCATAGGCCAGAAACCAAGAGGGCCATTCTATTACACGTCCACCCATGTTCAATGGGACGGACTACACCTATTGGAAGACCCGAATGAGAATCTTTCTTATTTCTATGGATTTTGAACTTTAGAATCTTATCGAAAATGGTTTTTCGAAGTCTTCTCTTCCAATGATCGATTGGAATGAATTGGAGAAGAAGGCTTTCGCTCTTAATGCAAAGGCTATGAATGCCTTATTTTGTGCACTTGATAAAAACGAGTTCAACCGTGTTTCGGTTTGTGAAACCGCATTTGATATTTGGCACACACTCATAGTGACTCACGAAGGCACAAGTAGAGTGAAAGAGTAAAAAATCAATCTTTTGTTACATTCTTTCGAACTTTTTCGGATGAAACCAAGTGAGACTATTGGCGACATGTTTACCTGTTTCACGGATATCGTCAACGGTAAAAAAGGACTCAGAAAAAGTTTTTCAGATTTTGAGCTCGTAAATAAGATTCTAAGATCCCTTCCTAAGAGTTGGGATCCTAAATCACTACTATTCAAGAGGCGAAAGATTTAAACAACTTCCCTCTTGAAGAACTAATCGGGTCATTAATGACCTACGAGATGACTTGCAAAGCTCATGAAGAGCAAGAAGACATCCTTCCAAAGAACAGGAAGGATATGGCACTTAGAACTTCAGAAGACCACTTGAGAGAAAACTCAAGTGATGAGGACTATGATGATGACTTGGCACTTCTAACAAGAAAATTTAAAAAATTTATTAAAAGAAACAAGTTTAAGAATGACACAAAAATAAACTTGAACCCAAGAAGGACCAAGTTATTTGCTACGAATGCAAAAAGCCGGGACACTACAAAAGTGATTGTCCCCAAGTCAAAAAGAGAACATCAAAGAATAAGGCACTCAAAGCAACGTGGGATGACTCAAGCACGTCCGAAGAAGAGGAGGCCAACACCGAGCAAGTTGCTCATTACGCCTTAATGGCCATCGGAGAGGAGGTAATGAATTTAATAGATGCAGATTTGTCATTTGATGAATTATTAAATGCCTTCCATGACTTATTTGATGAATGCAAGATTATTAGTAGAAAATATAAATTGCTAAAAAAGGATCATGATAGTCTTACTTGTAATTTCGATAAGTTAAAAACTGAATATCATGATAGTTTAGGTTCATGCATAAAATGCCATGATCTAGAAACTCTCCAAAAGGAAAACTTGCTACTTAAGGACACCTTGAAGAAATTCGAGGTTAGTAGCAAGTCCTTGAACATGATCCTTGCAAACAAGGGTCCCGTTCCCAAAAGAAGTAGAATCGGATTTGTGAGAAGTCCTCACCAAAATCCAACCACCTTCATAAAAGGCCCCATCTTACATGTTCGACACCAAAGCAAATGCAACTTTTGTTGCAAACTTGGACACAAAACGCATTATTGTCCATTCAATAAAATTAGTCCGAACAGATTAATTCGGGTTCCTAAAGGAACCATGATAAATTCTATGCAACATGATAAAAAATATAGATCTATTTTTGAGGCACCCAAAAGCAAATGGGTACCTAAAGATCATCCTTTCTTGTAGAAACCTGTACCATCGTAAGCTAGGAGCAAGAGATGGTACCTTGATAGTGGATGCTCAAGGCATATGACCGGAGATCCATCTCAATTCTCTAAGCTCACTAGCATAGACGAAGGCTATGTCACCTTCGGAGACAACAACAAGGGTAAAATCATTGGCAAAGGAACCATAGGTAACAAATCTAACTTCTTTATCGAAGATGTTTTGTTAGTTGGTGGTTTAAAACATAACCTCTTGAGCATTAGTCAATTATGTGATAAAAGATATATTGTCAGATTCGAATCTAATGCTTGCATCATTGAAAAACCACACAAAAACACGTCTATGATCGCATTAAAACAAAATAACGTATACACTATTGACATCAACGATTTGTGTAATGAAATGTGTTTTTCGGTTTTGAATGAGGATGCTTGGCTATGGCATAGAAGATTAGATCATGCTAGCATGAAACTAATCACTCAAATATCATCTAAAGAACTTGTAAGAGGAATTCCTCATATCAAGTTCATCAAAGATAATGTATGTGATGCTTGCCAATTAGGTAAACAAATTAAGGGTAGTTTCAAATCTAAGAATCCAATAAGCGCCTCTAGACCCTTACAATTGATCCATATGGACTTGTTCGGACCAATCTCTACATCAAGCCTAGGAGGTAGCAAATACGCCTTCGTCATTGTGGATGACTATAGCAGATACACATGGACTTACTTTTTAAAACAGAAAAATGAATGCTTTAGATATTTTACCAAGTTTTGTAAACTTGTTCAAAATGAGAAGGGTTCTATGATTTCGTCAATTAGAAGTGATCACGGTGGTGAATTTCAAAACCATGAGTTCCAAGAATTCTGTGAACTCAATGGATACAACCATAATTTCTCAACTCCTAGAAATCCTCAACAAAATGGAGTAGTAGAAAGAAAAAATCGAAATTTACAAGAAATGGCAAGAACCATGTTGAATGAACATAGCCTACCCAAATATTTTTGGGCCGAAGCTGTAAACACTGCATGCTATATTTTGAATAGAGTTCTAGTAAGACCCTTACTCACCAAAACTCCCTCTGAGTTATGGAACAATAAAAAAACCCAATGTTTCATATTTTAAAGTCTTTGGGTGTAAGTGTTTTATCTTGAATGAAAAAGATAACTTAGGAAAATTTGATGCTAAATCCGATGAAGGAATCTTTCTTGGTTATTCTTCGGTTTCTAAAGCTCTTCGTATCTTCAATAAAAAAACTTTAATTATTGAAGAATCCATTCATGTTGTTTTCAATGAGATTTCCGAAATCAGGAAAAACGATTTTGATGATGATGTTAATTTTGATTCCTTGAACTTAAATGAAGCCGCATCTCCAACTAGCATCTTGGATGCATCCACTTCCGAAACATCCTTATCCAAGGATTGGAAGTATGTAGGTGCTCATCCTAAGGAGCTAATCTTAGGAGACACATCAAAGGGGGTTCAAACACGTTCTTCTCTTAAAAATTTTTATTCCAACGCCGCTTTTCTCTCCCAAATTGAACCCAAATGTGTTGACGAAGCCATGAAAGATGATTCATGGATTATCGCAATGCAAGATGAATTAAATCAATTTGAGAGAAATGAGGTGTGGAAGCTTGTTCCTAGGCCAAATGACCATTTAGTTATTGGTACTAAATGGGTTTTTAGAAACAAGCAAGATGAATATGGTATCGTGGTTAGAAACAAGGCTAGATTAGTGGCCAAAGGTTTCAACCAAGAAGAAGGTATCGATTACGAAGAAACCTTTGCTCCTATGGCATGATTAGAAGCCATAAGGATGCTCCTTGCCTACGCTAGTAGTAATAATTTTAATTTGTTTCAAATGGATGTTAAAAGCGCTTTTCTTAGTGGCTTTATTTCCGAAGAAGTCTATGTTTAACAACCTCCTGGATTTGAAAATAATAGCCTCCCTAATCATGTGTTCAGATTAACTAAAGCTCTCTATGGTTTAAAACAAGCTCCGAGGGCTTGGTTTGAGAGACTTAGTTCTTTACTTATTGAAAATAATTTCACAAAAGGCAAGGTTGATACTACATTGTTCATCAAGAATTTTGAAAATAATTTTCTCTTTGTTCAGATTTATGTTAATGATATTATCTTTGGTTCTACGAATGAATCTCTTTGTGAATCTTTTGCTAAAACAAATAGTCTTGAATTCGAAATGAGTTTAATGGGAGAATTAACTTTCTTCTTAGGCTTACAAATCAAACAACTAAGCAATGGCATCTTTATTAGTCAAACTAAATATGCTATGAATTTGCTAAAAAAGTTTAATATGAATAGCTCAAAAGCTATTAACACTCCTATGAGCACCTCCACTAAGTTAGAAATTGATGAAAGTGGAGAAAGCTTCAATCAAAAAACTTATAGGGGCATGATAGGAAGTTTACTTTACCTCACTACAACTAGACCAGATATCATGTTCAGTATAGGACTTTGTGCTAGATTTCAATCAAATCCTAAGATATCTCATCTCAAAGCAGTTAAAAGAATACTTAGATATCTTAATGGTACCACAAATCTGGGATTATGGTACCCAAAATCAGAGAATCTTGAGTTAAAAGCACATCAGGAACATGTCAATTTTTAGGACATGCCCTTGTTTCCTGGTCATCTACGAACCAAAATTCGATTGCACTATCAACAACCGAAGCTGAATATATTACAGCAAGTGCATGCTGTGCACAAGTTGTATGGATGAAAAATACCTTAGAAGATTATAAAGTTCATCTTAAAAATATTCCCATTAAATGTGATAACACAAGTGCAATATGTTTAACAAAGAATCCTATACAACACTCAAGAACAAAACATATTGATATTAGACATCACTTTATATGAGATCATGTTACTAATCATGATGTAATTATAGAGTTCATTGACACTAAACTTCAACTAGCTGATATTTTTACAAAATCTCTAAGTGAAGAACAATTTGATTTCATAAGAAGAGAATTAGGAATGTTGATGTGTCCGAATACATAAACTTGTTGAAATTATTTTTCGGACTTTATTGATTGATTGATCAATTTCACTTAATTGCTATGATGATTTAACACAATTACATGTTAGAAATTATGTGTATGCATATAAAAATTTCTATGATGATAAGCATGTTTTGTCTTCATGATCATATTTGAAAATCAATAGCACAGTCTCGTCCAAATTTCGTTTTCGGATTCTCTTAAAAATCGGAGTTTCTCGATACATTATCCTCTTCCGGACTTAATAAATCATATGTCATAACAAGTTTAATTCTCATCATTGTTGACATATGAAATACATCTCTCATACACCTATGTGAAGAATATTCTTTAAAGAAATAGATTTAATAAAATGATTTCTGATTATGTGAATGATAGTGTTTTTACTAACAAGGATTTGTTTCTAATACATATCTTGATCCTTGTGAAAATGAAGCAAGATTTAATCTCTCATCAATTTTAACTTTATTTAAAGTAAACTCACAAATAGATGGTAGAGATGCGGGGTAAAAATAGAATTGATATCTTCATGTCATGGTTTCATAATTGACTCACTATTGAAAATGACATGAACCTAGTAAAGGCATCACACTTATGCTCAAAATTTGTTTATATTGTTCTCCTGGTATCACAATGCTTTTTGTTGATGACAAAGGGGGAGAAATATATGAGTATTAATGCCATGCTTGCATCACCAAGAGATATATGAATTGATGCTATGATTGCTATAATTTGCACTTTGCCTTGTTTGTATCATGTAATGATATCAAAATCTTACTTCGCAGTTTTACATGTTGATATCTTACAATATGATGAATTGCTACTATTACCATCATTCAAACTTGTTATGTAAAATTTGAAAATGAATGTCAAGCCTTGACATCATCTTCAGAGAGAAACATCATGATGGGAATCATGATGGGAGTATTGATAAGTTTAAATGATTTTAATTTATCAATATGTCTCTTGAATTCAAAGGTTTTGAATTCAAGATTGACTTATCTCAAGTATGGCATATAGACAGGGGGAGTTAAGGTTAACTCCATTATCAATTGATTGTCATCATCAAAAAGGGGGAGATTATTGAATCTCAGATTTTGATAATGAAGTCAATTGTCATTTGTTATCTAATCTATATATCGAGATAAGTGTGCAGGATTAACTATGATGAAAATAAGATATGCAGCAGGAGTTGCGGCGGAGTCAAGACAATGATCACGTTAGGAGTTCGAGAGTTCGACGGAAGTTCAGACAGTCGTCGGAGGTTCTATGGGAACAAATCCGAGAAGTCCATGAGCTTGCCAAAGAAGCTCGTCGGAACTCGCCAAGTGGATCGTCGCAAGTCTAGGAGTTTGCTGGAAGTCCGTAAAAGTATCACCGAGGGTTCATCGGATGATCGACGGAAGTTCGCCGGAAGCTCGTCGGAAGAAGCGATTGATGCACCAGAGCAAGTTGTAGTAAATATCTTAGGAAATATCGTAGTTAGCACAATGATTAAGTTGGAAATGGGAGGTGATCCCGTTAACTTAATCTTGGGGCAATTGGGCCCGTGAAAAAACCCAAATTAGGCCGAATGGATTAACCCATTCGGACCCTGATTTCTACCAGGCGGTTCAACCGCCTCAGTCAGGTGGTGGCACCGCATGAGCTCAGTCTTCGAGCTCTGGTAGGAGGTGCAACCGCCCCTGATAGAGGTGGCACCGCCTGGGCTCGGTCTCCGAGCTCTGGCTGAGCGGTGCAACCGCCTCAGTCAGGAGGTGGCACCGATTGAGCTCAGTCTTCGAGCTCTGGCAGGAGGTGCAACCGCCCCTGACAGGAGGTGGCACCGCCTAGAGGCTCAGTCTTCGAGCTCTGCTAGGCGGTGCAACCGCCCCAGTCAAGCGGTGCAACCGCCATATCCCATAATTCCGGGAATTGATAGTTTTGAGCTCCAAATTCAAACTAGGTTGGGGCCTATAAATACCCCACCCATTCAGCACTGAAAGGTAACAAACATACACCGAAATCTTGATCTTGTTATATGATATTTAGAGCTCAAAATTGTTGTAAAGGCAAAAAGTTCTTCTCCCTATTTTCTTCCAAGTTCTGAGCTTTAAAGAGAGGAGAGAAAATTCTGTAAGGGTTATCTCCTAAGCCCGTCAAAAGGAGTGAAACTGTAAAAGGGTGGTTGGCCTTCGCCTATTGAAGGAAGGCCTCTAGTTGACGTCGGTGACCTCGTCGGTGGAGGAAGCCAAAAGTGGAGTAGGTCAAGATTGACCGAACCACTCTAAATCTCAGTTTGCATTTACTTTGAGCATATTATCTTTACTGCAAACCTCCTCTAAAGCTTACTGCTTTCTGCGCATATACGATCGGGTTTCAAGCTCTGCACTTTCTGAATCGGCGTTTTGACATAAATCAGTTTTATCGTACGATCATCAAATTTCTGTTTGCATTTACATTTTGATTTCTATCATAACTGCAAACTGCCTTTATATCCTTGCTTAAACTGCATCTCGCTTAATCAAGTGATTTACGAATCAGCATTTAGACGTAAATCAGTTTTTTCGTACGAATATCATATTTCAGTTTGCGCCTACTATCTGATTAGAATCGTAACTGCAAACTGCATTTATATCTTTGCTGCATCTCGCTTAAATAAAAGTTAAAGTGATTTACGAATCAGCTTTCTTACTAAAATCACTTTTAATGAACGAACGCAGTTTTTAATTTTCGTAGAAGGTTTTCCGCTGCACTAATTCACCCCCCCCCCCTCTTAGTGCTCTTGATCCTAACACCAAGAAGAGTGGGTATTGTGCCAACGATATTGGAGTTGTAGAGTCAACTGGCCTATTGGGCAATAGGCCGTAGGAGAGGACGATGAGCCGAAGAACGGACGAAGCGTCGAGGGACCAATGACATGCCGGACAACTTGGTTAATTGCTTTGGATTAATTGTCTCGATCGAAGTTTTGTTTTACATGTGCAGGATTAACTACGATGGAAGTAATACATGCAGCAGAAGTTGCGCCAGAGTCAAGACCATGATCACGTTGGGAGTTCGAGAGTTCGACGGAAGTCCAGACGGTCGTCGAAGGTTCTACGGGAATAAATCCGAGAAGTCCAGGAGCTTGCTAAAAGAAGCTCGTCAGAACTCGCCAAGTGTATCGTCGCAAGTCCAGGAGTTTGCCGGAAGTTCGCAGGAGCATCACCGAGGGTTCATCGGATGATCGACAGAAGTTCACCGGAAGCTCGCTGGAAGAAGCGATTGACGCACCATAGCAAGTTGCAGTAAATGTCTTAAGAAATATCATAGTTAGCACGATGATTAAGTTAGAAATGAGATGTGATCCCATTACTTAATCTCGGGGCAATTGGGCCCTTGACAGACCCAAATTGGGCCGAATGGATCAGCCCATTCAGACTTAGATTTCTTGGCCAATGGTAGCACCGCTTGGGTCGACGGTGGCATCGCCCAAGGCTCAGTCTCCGAGATAGGCTGGGTGGTGCAACCGCCCCTGATAGGCGGTGTAACCGCCTGAGCTCGGTCTCCGAGCTCTGCCAAGTGATGCAACCGCCCCAGTTAGGCGGTGGCACCGCTTGGGCTCTGTCTCCGAGCGAGACTGGGCGGTGCAACCGCCCTTGTCAAGCGGTGGCACCGTCCAAAGGCTCAGTCTCCGAGCTCTACCAAGTGATGCAACCGCCCTTGACTGGAGGTGGCACCACCTAGAGGCTTAGTCTCCGAGCTCTACCAAGTGATGCAACCGCCCTTGATAGGAGGTGGCACCACCTAGAGGCTTAGTCTCCGAGCTCTGCTAGGCAATGCACCCGCCCCAGTCAGGCGGTGCAACCGCCAGATCCCGAAATTCCGGGAGATGACAGTTTTGAGCTCATAATTCAAACTGGTTTGGGGCCTATAAATACCCCACCCTTTCAGCAATGAAAGGGCAACCAAATGCACCGAAAATCCAATCTTACTCTATGATTTTTAAAGCTTGAAAGTGTTGTATGATTTAAAAGTTCTCCTTCCTCTTTTCTTCCAAGTTTTGATCTGTCAAGAGAGGAAAGAAAATTCTATAAGGGTTGTCTCCTAAGCCCGTCAAAAGGAGTGAAACTGTAAAAGGGTGGTTGTCCTTCGACTATTGAAGGAAGGCCTCTAGTGGACGTCGGTGACCTCGTTGGAGGAGGAAGCCAAAAGTGGATGTAGGTCAAGATTGACTGAACCACTCTAAAATTACGGTGCTCTCTGGTTTGCATTTATTCTTGCTTCTTACCTTTCTGCAAACCTCCATATGTGCTTTAGTTCCTCTTTACTTTTGCTGCACTCCTTTACGAACTCGCTTTCAAGTTAAGTTTTCGAAAATGGTTTTACATCGGAAACGATTTCATCGTACGAACGCAGTTTTTAACGTCGAAAGTTTTCCGCTGAACTAATTCACCCCCCCCCCCCCCCCCTCCCCTCTTAGTGCTCTTGATCCTAACACAGGGGTGGCTACGACTTCTTCTTCCTCTCTTGTTTCTTCTTTTTTTTTTTTTTGAACGAGATGGGGCAGCGAGGAGGTCGAGCAGTGGTCGAGCGGTGGTCGAAGGTTGCTGGCCGGGGAGAAGTAGCGATGATGGTCAAGCGGCCAGGAAAATAGCGGCAGTGGTGGAGAAAGGGTTGCCTTGTAGTGGTGGTGGGGAAGAAGGGAAGCAAGGCTGCGGTGGGCTGCGCCAAGGATCGTTGCTTTGATACCAAATGATAAGACCCTAAAGACTTATCATCACTCTGATACCAATTAATAAGACCCTAAAGTCTTATCGTGGAAGAAAGGGGAGAAATGGGTATGCTCTGATACCAAATGATAAGACCCTAAAGTCTTATCGTTGCTCTGATACCAATTGATAAGACCCTAAAGTCTTATCATCGCTCTGATACCAATTGATAAGATCCTAAGGTCTTATCGTGGAAGAAAGAAGAGAAAAGGGAATGATAATGATCGTTTCGAGGGGATCGGCCTCCTTGATCGCTTCGAGGGGATCGGCCCTCCTTGATCACTTCGAGGGGATCGGCCTCCTAGGGTTTGTCCATAGAGTGGAATAACATTTCATTGATTGATTGATTGATTTCTTATAGAAAGGGTTACATCACTATTTATAGAGTTCTACCTAGAGTCCACCAGGACTTGAACTCTAATAATAAATAAATATTAAATAAACCTCTACCTGACTCGAACTGAACCAAACCGACTCAATAAACAAATGAACTAAATAGACTCGATAAATATTATTCAAAAGCTTAGAAAAAGGGTCCTAACATGTTCCTTATGCCAATCTACTAGGCTTTGCTAGAATCTACAACAAATTGCAGATGTGACAGGCACTACCGATATCCAATACCTATGCACTATCACAAAAATCTGACAATTGGAGACTTATCTGAATGTAACTGAAGCTTCTCCAAGCTTTTGTTTCACCCTCTCTGCAAAGTACTTTTTGCAGTTCCTCTTCTAGTACCCATCGTTGCCGTAGTGGAAGTACTGGCCTTTGTCCTTTACTAGGTTTTTCTTTACAACCTTTGCTTTACCCGATCTGCCCTTGCCCTTCTTAAGGGACTTTTCTACCTTCCTTTTCTTTCCGGTCCCACCAGCATAGAGAACTAGCTTCTCTTTCTTGATGATGCTCTCTACTTCCCTCAATATTTTGAGCTCAAGGAGAGTCACCCCAAGCTTGTTCATATTAAAATTCATTATGAACTGAGAAAAGCTATCTGGTAGAGACTAAAATATAAGGTCTACACACATGTCATCCTCTAGGATTATTCTTAGACCTGTGAGTTTCTCAATCCACTCAATCATCTTAAGGACATGGTTTTGAACAGGTGTCTCCCCAATCATCCTTGCACGGAAGAGACTCTTGGATATCTCATATCACTAAATCCTTCCCTGTTCCTCAAATAATTTTTGGAGATGTAGGAGAATGGATATGGCATCCATATTTGTTAGGATTAAGAGCGGCACTAAAAGGGGGGGGGGGGGGGTGAATTAGTGCAGCGGAAAACTTTTACGATTTTAAAAGTTTCCATTTCGATTAAAACCGATTCCGATGAAAATTATTTCATAAGAAGTTTAACTTGAAAGCGTATGTGAGTGTAGAGAAGGTAGTAAAAAGGTAATGTAGCTTGTAGTAATGAAACTTGCACAAATTGAAAAGCAAACCTGAATTTAGAGTGGCTCGATCTTTATGACCTACATCCACTTTCGGATTCCTCCTCCGTCGGGGCCACCGGTGTCCACTAAAGGCCTTCCTTCAATAGGCGAAGACCAACCACCTCTTACAGCGCTTTCTCCAATTCACAGGTTTTGGAGAGAACCCTTATAAGTCTCACACCTCTCTTGAATGATCTCAAAACTTAGAAAGGGAGGAGAACTCAAGCACTTGCTTACAACACTTTTACATCCCAACAACTCAAGAATATCTCAATGCTTTCATGCTCTTTCATGTAGGAAAGGGTATGGTTTTTATAGGTCCCAATGGCTTCAAAAATGGAGCCAAAAAGTGTCTAATCCTATATTTCCAGGGTCCTAGCGGTACCACCGCCATTACTGGGTGGTACCACCGCTTGACACCTGACACTGGGCGATACTACCACTCAATCTGGGCGGTATCACCGCTTGACAGAGCTCAGACACCGAGCTTTGGCGGCACTACCGCATGACAGGGGTGGTACCACCACTAGCAGCAATAATTGCTGACGGTACCACCGCCTAGTCTGGGCGGTGCCACCACCCAGACCACCTAGGGTGTTGCTTTCCAAGCAGTGCCACCGCCAGCTAGGAATTCAGCATCATGGTTGGGTCTTGACTCCGGCCCAAACTATCCCAACTTTAAGCCCAGTTGGCCCTTAACAGAGTTGTTGGGATTACCTCCCAAATGAACTCTAATTATCGTTCTAACTACGTTAAGGCAAGCATGGTCCGATATATCGATTTTTCACTTCGGCGATCTTCCGGCGAACTTGTCGACTAGTCTTCCGGTGAGCTTCCTGTGAACTCCCGACCAACTCTAGGCTAGTCTTTTGGCTTGCTTCCAGCAATCTTTCGACAAGCTTTCGGTGAGTCTTCCAACGTGCTTCCGATGACGATGAACTCTCGGCGAGCTCCTAGTATATTGTCGAGTCTTCGACTCCGGCCCATCATCTACTTTACGCTTTACTGCTATCGTAGTTAATCTTGCACACTTATCTCAACACATGGATTAGATCAAATAATTTATCAATTGATTTCATCATCAAAATCTGAGATTCAATAATCTCCCCCTTTTTTATGATGACAATTAATTGGTGATGGAGTTAATCTTAACTCCCTCTATCTATATGCCATAATTGAGAAAAGATACTCTTGAATTCAACACCTTTGAATTCAAGCATCAAATTGATAATTTAGACTTATTATCATCATACACACCATGATTTACCAAATCTAAAGATACCACGTATTCGTCGATAGAAATGATGTCAAGACATGACATCCATTTTTGAATCAAAATCACAGAAATTTTCAGCATCAAAGTAAGCATGATATTGACTAAAATTTTTAGCATCAAGGAAAAAAGCATGATATTGACAGAAATTTTTAGCATGAAGGTAGGCATGATATTGACAGAAATTTTCAGCATCAAGGTAAGCATGATATTGACAGAAATTTTCAGCATCAAGGTAAGCAAGATATTGACAGAAATTTTCAACATCAAGGTAAGCAAGATATTGATAGAAATTTTCAGTATCAAGGTAAGCATGATATCATACTCATCATTTGAAGAGATAACATAGAAATCAAAGCACAAAATTGTAATTGTAAAAGTAAGTAGCATTTTAAGTTTACAACATCAAGGTAAACAACATAGGATTACAACATTAAAGTAAGCAGAATAAAAGAAGGGGACATCCATTTCTCCCCCTTTGTCATCAGCAAAAAGTCACAATTAATTATTCAGGTGGTGGCCAGTCAAAATGTCTAAATAGGGTATTGAGTTGATGAATCTACTGCAGCTCAATCAAAATTTGATCTTGGCATTGTAAAAAGTCAATCTTGATGTTGTTCAAATCGATCCATTCGAGTCCCTATGTCGTCGATAGATGAGGGATATGCTTGTTCTACTAGAGGTGATTCCTCAAAGGGACCAGTTGGAGGAGATAGATTACCCCTAAAAATTAGTGTTTCAGGTTCTGGTTCGGGTTGGAGGGGATCAGTCCTTCTAGGTAGTCTAGTCCATATATCATTTCTAAATGTACATCTCATCCATCGAAGTAGATTTCTATTTATAATACTAAATCTACCTAGGTTTATAATTTCTTCTTCGAGTGGAATGACAATATCATAGGCATGTAGTAGTCTTGTGATTAAGCCACCATATGGAAGCATCATGTCCTTTTTTGATAATTCAATCATGTTTTATTGGATTAGGTAACCAAAACAATTGTTATATCCCTTCATAATCCAATACATAGTACCTAGTTCCATTTGGCTTACTTCATTATGATGATATTACTTTAGGAGAATGATAATTATCAATATGTGACGAAGTATTTTGGTGCTTAAAGGTAGTAAATGTTTGCAGCTTTTTGGAAGATTCGTTAAGTTAGGATTGCCAAAAATTATTCCTAAGGTATCAACGTAATACCCTCTTTCTTTTACCGGAATTCCTATGATGTTGCAAATGGTTCTATCCATAATGGGTATATGATGTCCTAATAGATAAGTAGATACCCTTTCGTCTTCATCTACATGTATTTGAAAGATTGGGAGAATGTTTAGATTAGCAAACCATTGAATATGTTCTAAATAACTTAATTCATCTAAATCAATATATTTATCCTTATGAACATGTCTAGTCTCTATTGAAGAAAATTTTAGGGCATGTTGATTAGAATCGAAAAGTATGGAGTCATAATTTTCATCTAATCTCCTCTTCCCTTTGTCCCTAGAGGATCTTCTAGAAGCTATGAGTCTAAACACATAAATGATACCAAGAACTATACATAAGAGGCAAGATCTATTAATCAATTAAGAGAAGAGGTTTGAGAATTACCCTTGTAGTAATCTTCTTGAAAGATTGAGATTGATCCTTGAATTTGAAGAAGAGGAGGGTTTCCTTGAGTTTCTATAGGAGGATCAAGGAGAATGAGGGGTAGAGAGGTGTTTAGAGGTGTTTGGAGGAATGTAGGAGGGCTTGGGATTGGTTCTATCACCGGCCCTAAGTGCCTTTTTATAGGCAGAGGTTGCGGGCGGTGGCACCACTAGCTGGGCGGTGCTACCGCCAGCTGGGCGGTGCCACCGCCTATGGGCAGTGAGCACTGCTCACATTAGTGTGTGGTGCTATCACAAGTGATTCCAATTTTGCAAGATTTTTGTTATTATGAAGCACACAACCTTATTTACTTCATCATGTAAAATTCGCATCATAAGAGGAGAAGATTCGTATTGAAGATTGTTCGTCCATGATTCATCATATAAAATGCATACCATACTCAAACATTGTATAGAACTCGTAAAAAAAAAAAGCATACTGTAATTTCATGATTCACCATATAAAATTTATATGCAAGCATCATAACAACTCATATGAAAAAAAATAATACATATGGCTCATTGCGCATACTATAAGATCATGATTCAGGTGAGTAATCAAGAAAGTCCGAAAATAAAAATTTAACAAATTTATGAATTCAGACAGCTTAACATCCCTAATTCCCTTCTAATGAAGTCAAATTGTTCTTTATTTAAGGGTTTTGTAAAGATATCAGCTAATTGATGTTTCATATCAATAAACTCTAATATTACATCATGATTATTAACAAGATCTCATAAAAAGTGATGCCTAATGTCAATGTGTTTAGTTTTAGAGTGTTGAATAGGATTTTTAGCTAAGCATATTACACTAGTATTATCACACTTTACTGGTATGTTTTTCAGGTCAATTCCATATTCCTTTAAAGTAATTTTCATCCATATAACTTGAGCACAGCTTGCACCTACAGCTATGTACTCAGCTTCAGTTGTAGATAATGCAACCGAGTTTTATTTCTTGGAAGACCAAGAAACAAGTGTGTGTCCTAAAAATTGACATGTTCTGGATGTGTTTTTTCTATCTAAACTACATCCAGCAAAATCCACATCAGCATAACCAAGCAATTCAAAGTTCTTAGATTTAGGATACTATAATCCTAGTTTAGGAGTTCCTTTTAGGTATCTAAATATCCTCTTAACAGCTTTTAGATGAGATTGCTTAGGGTTAGATTGAAATCTAGCACAAAGTCCTATGCTAAACATGATGTCCGGTCTAGTTACGATAAGGTAAAGCAAACTACCTATCTATTAGGACCCTTTTTCTGAGCTTTGAATAATGTTTATTGAGTCTGTTTAGTTCAGTTGTTTATTGAGTTCAGTTAGAGTGAGGTAGAGGTTTATTTAATATTTATTTATTATTAAGAGTCCAAGTCCTAGTGGACTCTAAGTGGAACTCTATAAATAGTGATATAACCTTTTTTTTTAGAATCAATAAATCAATTAATGAAATTTATTCCACTCTGTGGACAAACCTAAGGAGGTCGATCCCCTTGAAGTGATCAAGGAGGGCCGATCCCCTCGAAGTGATCAAGGAGGGTCGATCCCCTTGAAGCGATCAAGGAGGCCGATCCCCTCGAAGCGATCAAGGAGGCCGATCCCCTCGAAGCGATCATTATCATTTTCTCCTCTTTCTTCCACGGTAAGACCTTAGGGTCTTACCATTTGGTATCATAGTGTTATCATTTCTTAAGACTTTAGGATCTTATCATTTGGTATCAGAGCAGTGATACACGGCATTTTCACTGTTCTCGCTATAGTTATCATCATCTCAAAAAAAAAAAAAAAAAAGAGGAACGCAGGAGAAAAAAAAAAAAAGTAGGAAAGAGATCGTGTGAGAAAGGGTGAAGCCGGCGGCCACCTGTTAGGATCGAGAGCACTAAGAGAGGGGGGGTGAATTAGTGCAGCGGAAATCTTTCAGCGATTAAAAACGAAAGCTGCGTTCGTTCGATAAAAATAATTTTGATGCAAAAGCCGATTCTAAGATTACTTATGATTAAGTGCAGTTTACGTCTAAACACAGTTTGCGTCTAAATGCAGTTTGTGTCTAAATGCAGATTGCGTCTAAGCTCAGATTGCGTCTAAGCGCAGTTTGCGTCTAAGCGCAGATTGCGTCTAAGCGCAGTTTGCGTCTAAACACAGTTTGCGTCTAAGCGCAGTTTAAGCAGAAGTATAAAGACAGTGTGCTGCTATTGTATAGCTCAAAAAGTAATCTGCAAAAAGCAGATTTACGTCTAAATGCAGATTTACGCCTAAACGCAGATTTACGTCTAAACGCAGATTTACGTCTGAACTTTGAAACTCGTTTGTAGACTCGCAGAAGGCAGTATGCAGTTGAAATCAAGACGTAAACGTAAACTGAAATCTGATGATTGTACGAGGAAAGCCGATTTACGTCTAAATGCAGTTTTACGTCTAAATGCAGATTTTCGTCTAAACCTTGAAACTCGTTCGTAAAATTGCAGAAGACAGTTTGTAGTTACAAAACGTAATCGTAAACTGTAATGTATGAAAACACCGATTTACGTTTGAATGCAGATTCGGAAAGATCAGCACTTAGAAACTTGTTTGTAAAGGCGCAGAGAGCAGTAGCTATGTAGGAGGTTTGCAGTAATGATAAAGTGCTCAAAATAAACGCAAACCAGAGATTTAGAGTGGTTCGGTCAGTCTTGACCTACTCCACTTTTGGCTTCCTCCACCGACGAGGTCACCGACGTCAACTAGAAGCCTTCCTTCAATAGGCGAAGGCCAACTGCCCTTTTACAGATTCACTCCTTTTGATGGGCTCAGGAGACAACCCTTACAGGACCTTTCTCTCCTCTCTTTACAACTCAAGACTTGAAGAACAGAAAGAGGAGAACTTTAGGACTTTACCCAAATTTGAGCTCTTAGAATCATAGAAAATATCAAGAATTCGGTGTAGGTCTGTATCTTTTCAGTGCTGAATGGGTGGGCTATTTATAGGCCCCAACCCAATTCAAATTTGGAGCTCAAAACGATCAAATCCCGGAATTCCGGGATCAGGCGGTTGCACCTCCTGACTGGAGAGGTTGCACCGCCTGGCAGAGCTCGAAGACTGAGCCCAGGCGGTGCCACCTCTTGACTGAGGCGGTTGCACCTCTCTACCAGAGCTCGAAGACCGAGCTCAGGCGGTGCCACCTCTCTGTCAGGGAGGTTGCACCGCCCAGGCTTGCTCGAAGACTGAGCTCAAGCGGTGCCACCTCTCTGTCAGGGAGGTTGCACCGCCCAGTCTAGCTCGAAGACTGAGCTCAGGCGGTGCCACCTCCTGGCTGGGGAGGTTGCACCGCCCAGTCTCGCTGGGAGGCTTAGCCCAGGCGGTGCCACCTCCTGGCCTAGGCGGTTGCACCTCCTGGTGCAATCAGGGTCCGAATGGTTAGCTCCATTCGGCCCAATTTCAGTCTTTCAGGGGCCCAATTGCCCCAAGATTAAGCTAATGGGATCACCTCCCATTTTCCAACTTAATCAATGTGCTAACTACGATTAGATCTAAGACAATTTCTGCAGCTTTGCTTCGGTGCGTCAATCGCTTCTTCCGGCGAGTTTCCGGCGAACTTCCGTCGATCATCCGATGAACCCTCGGTGATGCTCCTGCGGACTTCCGGCAAACTCCTGGACTTTGTGACGATCCACTTGGCAAGTTCCGACAAGCTTCGCTTGGCAAGCTTCTGGACTTCTCGGATCTGTTCTCGCAGAACCTCCGACGACCGTCCGAACTTCCGTCGAACTCACGAACTCCCAACGTGATCATGAACTTGACTCCGGCACAACTCCTGCTGCTTGTCTAACTTTCATTGTAGTTAATCCTGCACACTTATCTCAACATATAGATTAGACAACAAATGACAATTGACTTCATCATCAAAATCCGAGATTCAACAATCTCCCCCTTTTTGATGATGACAATCAATTGATAATGGAGTTATCCTTAACTCCCCCTGTCTATATGCCATAGTTGAGATAAGTCAACCTTGAATTCAAGACCTAAGAATTCAAGTGACGTATTGATAAGTTAGATCAGTTAAACTTATCAATACTCCCATCATGATACTCATCATGATGTATCTCTTCAAAGATGATGTCAAGGCTTGACATACATCATCAAGTTTGTATGATTGTGTTTGTAACTATTCATCATGTATTTTGAACATTATCATTTAAAGCTGTGAAGCACTATTACATGATGCACACATTTGAAATATTCTAGCAAGTTTTGCATTTTCTTCACATGATAAGATATCAACTCAGGGCATAATGCAAACTTTAGCACATGTTCATATATCTCTTGGTGATGCAAGGATGGCATAATCATAGCAGTGTGTTTATAGCATCACTCATACTATTTCTAATCATGGCAGTGTTTATCAATTCATATATCTCCCCCTTTGTCATCAACAAAAAGCATAGTAATTATGATACCAGGAAAATAATAATAGCAAGCTTATAGAGGAATTTTACATAGATTGCTTTAAATACTTCTTCCCCTTTTTGTTATAATCCATTGTCTATGTAAAGATTTTGCAGGATGGAATACATACACATGAATCACTTCATCAAATCTATTTCAGAAACTTATTTTTCATGAAAGTGTACGAGAAAATCTGTTTTATAAATAAGATGCATTCGGACAAGATTTTGTTGCAGATTTTCACATATAATCATGGCAATCAAGTGATTTGATTATTCGATATAGTCCGAAAAATAATTTTAACAAATTTATCTATTCGGACACATCAACATTCCTAATTCTGAATGAAATCAAAGCACAACATTCTTAATTTGGACACATAACATACCAAACAGTAATGATACCATAAAAATCTGAGATAACTTTTACCATAAGGCGCAAGATAGATGTTTACAGCCAGCACATCAGAAGTGAGTAACATAAGAGGTTTACAACAGCAACAGGTGTTCAACAAGTTCATTGATGAGGTGGAAAATTAAAGTGCCTAAACAAGGAGTCAAATTGACTATGAATTTGCTGCAGCTCAGATAGGATTTGATCTTGTCGTTGTTCAATCCGTTCTTGTCTCTGTTCGAATCGATCCATTCGAATCCCAATTTCTTCGATGGATGTATGAGTTTGCTCAACTGGATGTGTTTCCTCAAAGGGAAGGGTCGGAGGAGATTGGGTACCCCTAAATACTGGTGTTTCCGGTTCTGGTTCAGGTTGAGGGTGATCAGTCCTTCTAGGGATTCTAACCCAGTTACCGTTTCTATAGTAACATCTTAGTCGGTGAAGTAGATTTTTGTTTATTATGCTGAATCTATCTACTTTCATTACTTCTTCTTCTGGTGGTATTAGAATGTCGTAAGCTTTCATTATTCTTATGATTATACCACCATATGGGAGCATCATATCTTTCTTAGATAATTCTAACATGTTTTGTTGGATAAGATAACCAAGACAGATGTCATGTCCCTTCATGATTAAGTACATAGTTCCTAATTCTAATTGACTTACTTCATCATGATGGTATTGTTTAGGAAGAATTATACTAGTCATGATATGATGAAGTATCTTAGTGTTCAAAGGCAATAGATGTTCACAACTTTTAGGAACCAATGCTATGTTAGGATTGGCATAGATTGTTCCTAAGGCTTCAACATAAGATGTTCCAATACTTTCATCATCCCATGATCCTCTAAAGTAAAGTCCTATGCTTTTTATGGGAATGCCTATCATATCACAAATGAACCTATCAGTGATTGAGATGTGTTGTCCTAAAAGATAGGTGGACATCCTTCATCATCTATTTGTATGTTATTGTAAAATAATCTAACTAGCCTAGGATAGATGGGTTCGTTAATCTGCAAGATTGGAAGTAGATCTAGGTTTGCAAACCATTGGATAGTCTCTAAGTCTCTTAGTTCATTTAGATCTACGTATTTTCCCTTATTGATACTTCTAAGTTCGAAAGAGGAAAATTTTTCAGCATGGTTTTTTGAATCGAAAAGGGTGAAATCAAACTCTTCTACTAATCTCCTCTTTCCCTTGTCCCTTGAGGATCTTCTAGATCCCATAACTACTGCTGTTTAGGGGGATGATGATGAGCAAGAGTAAATGAAGAACAAAACAGAATTTAAGGGCTTCTTAGAGAGTACCTTTGTGAAATCTTCAAGAGAAGGAAGGATTCTTGATGTTTTGCTCCGAAATGGGAGGTATTTGGAAAGCTTGGAGGAGTGAAATGAGAATGGAGGAGACTTGGAAGAATAGAGGAGGAAATGGTAGTGAGTTGGGGTCGGTTCCACCGCCGGCCCTAGCGTGGGTTTAAAAAGGCAGAGTTGCGGGCGGTTGCACCTCTGGCTGGAGCGGTGAAACCGCTGGCAACCCGTGGTAGCTGGAGGTGCCACCGCTAGCTGGAGAGGTGCCACCGCCTGCAGCCAGTGAGCACCTAATGTGATTTGATCAGGGAGCCTTTGCCTTGAGGGGAGTTTTTCATTTCAGAGCAATTAACGTTTCTTACGTGATTTCGTATGAGTTTTTATTTAAGGAAGAAGCTCTTGTACGATCAAGATAGATCTTTTAATGTGCGTATGTCGTACGTATGTTGATAGTTTGTTTGGTATCCCTTTTAAGATCATGACATATTTAGTTTCTTCATGATACAAGAATTAATTCGTAGATGATAGAGTTGACGGGTTCGAAGATCAAGGGGATATGTGAATTTGGGAATCATATGTTTCTAATAAGGTTGTATCTAAGTCGCATTTGTGATTTCATAACTTCCACTTGTTACTTAAGCGTTGCGAGTTCCTTTTTGACTATTGGTTTATGACTATCGAGAATCAAGGAGCAGAATATTATTTCTTGCTCCAGCCTAAAATTTTAATGTTTTTATAGGAAGGGATGATTTTTAGGTACCCATTTGCTTTTGGGTGCCTCACAAATAGATCTACATTTCTTATCATGTTGCATAGAATTTGTCATGGTTCCTTTAGGAACCCAAATCAATTTGTTTGGACTTATTTTCTTGAATGGACAACAATGTGTCTTGTGTCCAAATTTACAACAGAAGTTACATTTGTCTTGATGTCGAATATGTAAGATGGAGCCTTTTATGAAGGTGGTTGGATTTTGGTGAGGACTTCTCACGAATCCAATTCCACTTCTTTTGGGAACGTGACCCTTGTTTGTAAGGATCATGTTCAATGACTTGCTACCAACCTCGAATTTCTTCAAGGTATCCTTAAGTAGCAAGTTTTCTTTTTGGAGAGTTTCTAGATCATGGCATTTTATGCATGGGCTTAAACTATCATGATATTCAGCATTTAACTTATCGAAATTACAAATAAGACTATCATGCTCCTTTTTAAGCAATTTGTATTTACTAATGATAGTCTTACACTCATCAAACAATTCATGGAAAGCATTTAATAATTCATCGAATGATAAATCTGCATCTATTGAATTTGTTACCTCATCTTCGATGGCCATTAAGGCGTAATGAGCAACTTGCTCGGTGTTGGACTCCTCTTCTTCGGATGCGCTTGAGTCATCCCATGTTGCTTGAAGCGCCTTCTTCTTTGATGTTCTCCTTTTGACTTGGGGACAATCACTCTTGTAGTGTCCCGGCTTTTTGCATTCATAGCAGATTACTTGGTCCTTCTTGGGTTCAAGTTTATTTTTTGCATCATTCTTAAACTTGTTTCTTTTAAAGAACTTTTTAAACTTTCTTGTTAGAAGTGCCAAGTCATCATCACAGTCCTCATCACTTGAGTTTTCTCTCAAGTGGCATTCAGAAGTTTTGAGTGCCATATCCTTCCTGTTCTTTGGAAGGATGTCTTCTTGCTCTTCATGAGCTTTACAAGTCATTTCGTAGGTCATTAATGACCCGATTAGTTCTTCAAGAGGGAAATTTCGCAGATCTTTTGCCTCTTGAATAGCAGTGACTTTAGGATCCCAACACTTAGGAAGGGATCTTAGTATCTTATTAACAAGCTCAAAATCCGAAAAACTCTTTCCGAGTCCTTTTAGACCGTTGACGACATCCGTGAAACGGGTAAACATGTCGCCAATGGTTTCACTCGGTTTCATCCGGAAAAGTTCGAAAGAATGTAACAGCAAATTGATTTTTGACTCTTTTACTCTACTTGTGCCTTAATGGGTCACTTCGAGTGTGTGCCAAATATCAAATGCAGTTTCACAAGTTGAAACACGGTTAAACTCGTTTTTATCAAGTGCACAAAATAAGGCATTCATAGCCTTTGCATTAAGAGCGAAAGCCTTCTTCTCCAAATCATTCCAATCGATCATTGGAAGAGAAGACTTCGAAAATCCATTTTCGACAAGATTCCACAGTTCAAAATCCATAGAAATAAGAAAGATCCTCATTCGGGTCTTCCAGTAGGTGTAGTCCGTCCCACTGAACATGGGTGGACGCGTAATAGAATACCCCTCTTGGTTTCCGGCGTATGCCATTTCTCTTGGGTTTTAATCCGTTAGAGAGTTAACCTAGCTCTGATACCAATTGTTAGGATCGAGAGCACTAAGAGGGGAGGGGGTGAATTAGTGCAGCGGAAATCTTTCAGCGATTAAAAATGAAAGCTGCGTTCGTTCGATAAAAACTATTTTGATGCAAAAGCCGATTATAAGATTACTTATGATTAAGTGCAGTTTACGTCTAACCACAGTTTGCGTCTAAACGCAGTTTGCTTCTAAATGCAGATTGCGTCTAAGCTCAGATTGCGTCTAAGCGCAGTTTGCGTCTAAGCGCAGATTGCGTCTAAGCGCAGTTTGTGTCTAAACACAGTTTGCGTCTAAGCGCAGTTTAAGCAGAAGTATAAAGACAGTGTGCTGCTATTGTACAGCTCAAAAAGTAATCTGCAAAAAGCAGATTTACGTCTAAACGCAGATTTATGTCTAAACGCAGATTTACCTCTAAACGCAGATTTACGTCTGAACTTTAAAACTCGTTTGTAGACTCGCAGAAGGCAGTATGCAGTTGACATCAAGACGTAAACGTAAACTGAAATATGATGATTGTACGAGGAAAGCCGATTTACGTCTAAATGCAGATTTTCGTCTAAACCTTGAAACTCGTTCGTAAAATTGCAGAAGATAGTTTGTAGTTACAAAACGTAATCGTAAACTATAATGTATGAAAACACCGATTTACGTTTGAATGCAGATTCGGAAAGATCAGCACTTAGAAACTTGTTTGTAAAGGCGCAGAGAGCATTAGCTATGTAGGAGGTTTGCAGTAATGATAAAGTGCTCAAAATAAACGCAAACCAGAGATTTAGAGTGGTTCGGTCAGTCTTGACCTACTCCACTTTTGGCTTCCTCCACCGACGAGGTCACCGACATCAACTAGAAGCCTTCCTTCAATAGGCGAAGGCCAACTGCCCTTTTACATATTCACTCCTTTTGATGGGCTCAGGAAACAACCCTTACAGGACCTTTCTCTCCTCTCTTTATAACTCAAGACTTGAAGAACAGAAAGAGGAGAACTTTAGGACTTTACACAAATTTGAGCTCTTAGAATCACAGAAAAGATCAAGAATTCAGTGTAGGTCTGTATCTTTTCAGTGCTGAATGGGTGGGGTATTTATAGGCCCCAACCCAATTCAAATTTGGAGCTCAAAACGATCAAATCCTGGAATTCCGGGATCAGGCGGTTGCACCTCCTGACTGGAGAGGTTGCACCGCCTGGTAGAGCTCGAAGACTGAGCCCAGGCGGTGCCACCTCTTGACTGAGGCGGTTGCACCTCTCTGCCAGAGCTCGAAGACCGAGCTCAGGCGGTGCCACCTCTCTGTCAGGGAGGTTGCACCGCCTAGTCTTGCTCGAAGACTGAGCTCAGGCGGTGCCACCTCTCTGTCAGGGAGGTTGCACCACCCAGTCTAGCTCGAAGACTGAGCTCAGGCGGTGCCACCTCCTGGCTGGGGAGGTTGCACCGCCCAGTCTCGCTGGGAGGCTTAGCCCAAGCGGTGCCACCTCCTGGCCTAGGCGGTTGCACCTCCTGGTGCAATCAGGGTCCGAATGGTTAGCTCCATTCGGCCCAATTTCAGTCTTTCAGGGGCCCAATTGCCCCAAGATTAAGCTAATGGGATCACCTCCCATTTTCCAACTTAATCAACGTGCTAACTATGATTAGATCTAAGACAATTTCTGCAGCTTTGCTTCGGTGCGTCAATCGCTTCTTCCGGCGAGTTTCCGACGAACTTCCGTCGATCATCCGATGAACCCTCGGTGATGCTCCTGCGGACTTCCGGCAAACTCCTGGACTTTGCGACGATCCACTTGGCAAGTTCCGACGAGCTTCGCTTGGCAAGCTTCTGGACTTCTCGGATCTGTTCTCGCAGAACCTCCGACGACCGTCCGAACTTCCGTCGAACTCTCGAACTCCCAACGTGATCATGAACTTGACTCTAGCGCAACTCCTGCTGCTTGTCTAACTTTCATCGTAGTTAATCCTGCACACTTATCTCAACACATAGATTAGACAACAAATGACAATTGACTTCATCATCAAAATCCGAGATTCAACACCACCGACCACCACTACCTTCTCAACCGAGAAGGAAACTCTACTTCCAGCCACCGACCACCACTGCCTTCTCCACCGCTACCACTGCCAGTCGCCACAATCTTCTCCTCGTCGATCCCAGCCCTTGGCGAGGTAACCACCGCCGCTGCCTCCTTCTCCACCGCTGCCCGCTCCCCTTGGGTCGCAACCGTAGCCGCTCGACCTACCCTCCATGGCGATCGTTGGTGACGTTGCTCCTAGCCGCGCCACCACCGCGGCCTCCTTCTTCACTTCCGCACCGCCATTGCTAGCATCGCCAGTAGCTCCAGCTGTGGTGCGATGGAAATAGAGTACCCTATTTCCCCTTTCCAGCATCGCAACTTCCCAACCAGCGACGACCCTCGCTGCCTCCTTCTCCACCACCGCCACTGCTTCCTGACCGCTTGATCACCGCTGCCCGCCTCCCAGCCGCAACCCTAGCCATGCCCCCCCCCCCCCCCCCCCCCCTTGGGTCGCAGCCGCAGCCCCTCGTTGCAATGGTTGCAGAAAAAGAGCTTCCACTATTGCTGCAACCCCGTCGATTCCTGCCGCAACCCTCGCTGCCTCCTTCTCCACCACCACCGTGGCACTTCGGCCAGCAACCACTACTGCTGCCAGCCACCATGCCTTCTCCTCAACCTCTCGTGATCCTTCCAGCCAACCCCTTCTGTGTTGCGACAAAAACAGAGCACGCAGCAAACACCGTCGCATGCAGCAACAAAAAATAGTGCATCCTCTACTACCGCAGCTATTGATTGTAACCATCTCTGCCGCTGCTCCTAGCCAACGACCAACCCCTCATTCTGCAGCAACTGCCCTCTAGCAGCACACACAGCAACCACAGTAAGTACGCTGCCCGGTCTCAACTCCAGCAGCGCACGCACCACCGATTCCTCTTCTCAACCCCGTCCACTTCAACACTGCCTCCCCCTTGCTTAGCATCTTCTACCACAACCATAGGTTGCCATCACCGCAGCCTCAACCCCGCTGCCCGGCGATTGCCTCTTGGGTCACAGCAGTAGTTGCCATATCGACGCAGTCACCTTCCAGCCTCGACGCTCTCACCCGATGCAGCAACAGAAACAGGGCATCAACTCTTCCTCCAATACAGCGATCGTAGCACTGCCCTCGACGTCCACCTTCTCAGCAACTTTGCATCAACAATGTTGATGCCCTTAACTGACATCAAAAACAGGAGTTGAGATTACAGATTTGCAATCATACATAATAGATACTAATAATTCAATGAAAGCACTAATGGAAGCATTGAAAACCAGAATTGAGAATCGTCTACAAGAAACCCTTCATGATTTCAAAAAGAGCCTAATGGAGAGCCTCAGCAAATTTCAATAAGATGGGGGCTCAAGTTCTACGTTGCACAGATATGAAAATACAGGAAAAGGGCCCCAAGATTGTGACACTAATTACTCACACATGAAGGTGGAATTTCGTAGATGGAAAGATGGAGATCTGACAATTGGATCTCTAAGGGACAAAATTATTTTCGTTTTCACAGAACCCTAGAAGAATCCAAGGTAGAAGTGGTCTCAATCCAACTCGAGGGAGATGCACTCTAGTGGTACGATTGGTATGAAACTGTCTACGGAGTTCCTTTGTGAGAGAAGTTCAAAAAAGAGCTTCTTGTTCGATTTAGCCCATCCGAATATGAGAATGTTGATGGCTAGCTTACCAAAATTCGTCAAACTTCCACAGTGTTGGAATATCAGAGTAGATATGAAAGATTGTTAAATCAAGCTAGAGATTGGTCGGAACGACAGCTTCTGGATACATTTATTGAAGGGCTTAATCCAGAGATTCGATGTGAAGTTAAAGCTCGTCAACCCCGCACCATGATAGCTGCGATTTCATTTGCATGCCTGCATGAGGAAAAAATCAGCATGGAATATCATCAAAACAGAGGTGTCAATAAATAAGTGATTAGCAAGCAGCACACCCCATCTACTCCTAGTCGAAATCCTATCACTTGCAAACTAACCCAAGAAGATCTTAAAGATGTAAGAAATCACTGAAACAAACTTGTGTTTCTAAATCATTATAATAGAAACACAATAAAAACTAATGCGGAAACAAAATAGCGTACCTCCAACCATTATTGTCAAAAATTTATGTAGAGGTTTCTTCTTGAACTTTGGCACTTCTCGGCTCAGAACTCTCGCTTTAGATGGTGTTGGAAAGCCTTTTTGCTTCAAAGAGATGATTGAGCCCAAGGACCAAAATCCTCATGTATATAGATATTCTCCCATCGAGAACATTTATCATCACCAATTCATAACGTTCAAGAATTAATCCAAATTTATAACGTTTGGACCATAATGAAGAACTTTAATGATATTAAATATTTAATTTAATAATAACAGTTTCATGTATAAAGAATAAAAAATTAAAATCATTTAAATCATAATAAATGAAGAAATTCATGATAATGAATTATGAATCTTAATGAGAATAGTTATATTATTATTAAATTAGATATTTAATAATAACGATTACATTCTCCCACTTGGTCCATACGTTTATCTTAATAATTTGAATTAATCTTTCTCGAACAACTTTCTTAAGAAATAAATACATGAATCATAGCGATAAGTCCTCTAAGAGCGAGTATTATCATCCATGTATCACGATGTATTTAGTTTCTTAATCTTAATGTGGTAATATTACTTAATGAATAAACCTTATGTTTATTCTTGGTCCAGTAACAATATATTTTCTCAAAATAATGTGTAGATGAATGAGAAAATATCACAATATATAAGAGTTTCAATATCATTACAAAGTGGAACCAAGTCCCATTTTCTCTACATGATCCTTGAATTTCAGAGGTAGCATACCTTTAGTCAAAGGATCAGCAATCATTAATTCAGTGCTAATATGCTCAATAACCACTTTCTTTTCTTTTACACATTCTCTTATGGCTAAATACTTAATGTCGATGTATTTACTTCGACTTCGACTTTTATTATTTTTAGCCATAAAGATAGCAGCTGAATTATCACAGAAAGTTTTTAATGACCTAGAAATAGAATCCATGATTCTAAGCCCAAAAATGAAACTCTTAAGCCATACACCATGTGAAGTAACCTCAAAACAGGAGAGAAACTCAGCTTCCATTGTATAAGTAGCAGTCAAGGTCTGTTTAGCGCTTTTCCAAGAAATAGCTCCACCAGCCATCATAAAAATATATCCTATTATTGATTTACGAGAATCAACACAATCGGCGAAGTCTGAATCTGAGTAACCAATCACATCTAGATTGTTTGTATGTCTATACATAAGCATGTAATCTTTGGTTCCTTGTAAATACCTCATCACTTTTTTTACAGCTCTCCAATGGTCCATACCTGGATTACTCTGATATTGACCTAGCATCCCCACAATAAATGCAATATCATGTCTAGTACAGACCTAAGCAAACATAAGGCTTCCTACGACAAAAGCATATGAGATGTTTTTCATTGATTCCCTTTCAAAGTTATTCTTTGGGCATTGGTTCAAATTGAACCTATCACCTTTCATAATGGGAGCAACACTTGGTGAATAATCCTTCATCCGAAATCTTTCTAAAAGTTTATCAATATAGGTTTCTTGTGATAGACCTAAAATGCCTCGAGGTCTATCTCTATGGATCTTAATGTCAATGACATAAGATGCTTCACCCATATCCTTCATATCAAAATTTTTAGAAAGGAAATGTTTCACCTCATGCAGCAAACCCTTATTGTTGGTTGCAAGCAAAATATCATCTACATATAAAACAAGGAAACATATTTTACTCCCACTAACCTTCTAGTATATGCATTGATCCATGAGATTTTCAACAAATCCGAATGAAGAAATCACTTCATGAAATTTAAAATGCCATTGGCGGGAGGCTTGTTTTAAGTCGTATATAGACTTCCTAAGCTTGCAAACCAAGTGTTCACTAATGCTAGAGGAGAAACCTTCAGGTTGTTTCATATAAACCTCTTCCTCTAGATCTCTATTAAGAAATATTATTTTCATATCCATTTGTTGCAATTTAAGGTCAAAATGAGCAACTAATGCCAAAATTATTCGTAGAGAATCTTTTTTAGATATAAGAGAAAACGTCTCCGTATAATTGATTCCCTCTTTTTGAGTAAATCTCTTTGCAATAAGTCTTCTTGCCTTGTACCTCTCAATGTTGCCTATCGAATCTTTCTTAGTTTTAAAGACTCATTTGCAACCAATAGCCTTTGCTTCATTAGGCAACTCTACAAGATCCTAGACTCCATTGCTCATCATGGAATTCATCTCTTCTTTCATGGCATCATGCCATAAATTTGATTCTTTGCAACTCATGGCTTGTAAAAATGTTTTAGGATCATTTTTGGCTCGAATATTATAATCAAATTCTTATAGATATACAACATAATCACTAGGAATTACTGATATTTTATTTCTAGTAGATCTTCTTAATGTTGTACCAATGGTTCCTTGAGTAACTTGCGGTTCAACTAGTTGTTCAGGAGCTTATTGTAATTCCTGAACTACTTATTCTATTAGAATACTATCAACAACTTGTGGAATTTCAATGATTGGTTGTTCAGCACTAGTTTGTACTTGAGGAGTGCTATGAACTATAACCAATCTATCATTTGATGTGGAAAGTTGAGATTATATATGATCATGCTTGGTAACTATGTTCCTGAAATGATCGCTCCCACTAATCACATCATCCATAAGAAATTTAGCGTTTCTTGATTCCACAATCCTAGTTATGTGAGATGGACAATAAAATCTATAACCTTTAGACTTTTCGGCATATCCAATGAAATACCCACTAATAGTCCTCGGGTCCAATTTATTCTTTTGTGGATTATATATCCTGACTTCAGACGGACATCTCCAAATGCGCATATGTCGCAAACTCGGTTTCCAACCTTTCCACAATTCAAATGGTGTCTTTTATACAGCCTTGATTGGAACTCGGTTTAATATATACACAGCCGTCTTTAGTGCTTTAGTCCACAATAACTTAGGAAGATTGGAGTTGCTAAGCATACTCCACACTATGTCTAATAATGTTCGGTTTCTTCTTTCTGCAACACCATTCTGGTATGGAGAACTAGGCATAGTGTATTGGGCAATAATCCCTTGTTCTTAAAGAAACTTAGTAAAAGGACCAGGTGCTTGTCCATTTCTAGTATATCTGCCATAATATTCTCCACCCCTATCTGGTCTCACAATTTTAATTTGCTTACCACATTGGTTCTCAACTTCAGCCTTAAAGACTTTGAAGACATCCAATGCTTCATTTTTGTTATGAAGCAAATATATATACATATATCGTGAGTAATCATCTATAAAGGAGATGAAGTATTTCTGACTATGTATGTCCATGACTGGACAACATATATCAGTATGAATTATCTCTAATAAGTCTGAACTCCTATTAGCACCATTTTTAGATTTATTGGCCTGCTTTCCCTTAATACAGTCCACACAAGTCTTCAAATTAGTAAAATATAGAGTACTATGTACCCCATCTTTAACTAATCTTTTAATTCTCTCTATGGAGATATGTTCTAATCTCCAATGTCATAATATAGAGGAGTCTTCATTAATATTACACCTCTTAATGCCAACATGAACATACATTGAACTTTGAGTATTATCATTTTGTAATAAAATACGGTAAAGACCATCAGACAAAATACAATTCGCAACACAATCAGAATTATATAATAAATAAAATGATGTATCTTTAAAATTAAAGGAATACCCAAATGGTACGAGTTTGGAAACAGAAATTAAGTTTCGTGAGAAACTTGGTCCATAAAAGGTCCTTTCTATTTTAAAACAAAACCACTACTTAAAGTTAAAATGCATGTTCCAATTACTTTCTCATGTGAGCCCATCTTATTTCCTGATAAGATGTTTTGCTCACTTCCCACTAACTTCCTTAGGTTTTGTATACCCTGCAAAGAGTTTGCAATATGGATTATTGATCCAGAGTCAATCCACCAGGTATTAATATTAACATTGACCATATTAGATTCATAACATATATATGAGGTTGGTTTACCTTTCTTTTTAAGCCACAGTTGGAATTTCGTGCATTCCTTCTTCATGTGCCCCTTTCTTTTACAAAAGAAACACCTTGCTTCTTTCTTGATATCAGCTTGGGGTGGTATTTTACCTTTTCCCTACTGATGAGCTTTCTAATTGGCTTGATGTTTGTCAGTTTTGTTCTTCCCGCGAGTGGTAACCACCAATACACTCTCACCCAATTCCATCACTAGCCTCTCTTCTTCTTGAACACACATGGTCATTAATTCATTGATTGCCCATTTGTCCTTATGTGTATTGTATGAAATTTTAAAAGGGCCATATTGAGGTGGAAGGGTGTTCAGAATATAATGCACCAAGAAGGATTCTGACATATTAACCTCAAGTTTGTTAAGTTGAGCTGCAATATCTCGCATTTGCATTATATGCTCATGCACACCCTTTATGTTGGTGTATCTAAGGGATGAAAATTTCATAATAAGGGTACTTGCTAGTGCCTTTTCCGAAGTGACAAATTACTCATCAATAGCTTGTAGCAAGTCTCGGACATTTTCATGCTGGTCAATGGAACCATGTATGCTAGCAGTTATCTTAGTTTTGATAAACATCACGCTAAGTCTATTAGATCGCTCCCATCGCTCATATAACACGATCTCAGTTGGAGTGCTGGTATTAGTGACTATAGGTAGTTTGTCTTTTCTTATAGCATAATCGATATCTATCCACCCTAAATGGAGGAGAACCCTCTCCTTCCATATCTTATAGTTATCACCACTAAGTTCCAGAATATCACATCGTTTATTAGAGAAATTAACAGTTTGAGAAACTGCATAAAATCAAACATGCTTATGTCAAAATTAGAAGCTTAATAGTTTAAATAACATGTTTTACCATTGTGAAACATGCCAAAAATATGAATCTTATGACATAAAAATTGCTTGTGGGCTAAATTTCTAATTCAAATAGATTCAAATGGTCTTTATGAGAAAACTATCAAATTATATTCTAATTCATAATCCTTGTGGGTAAATTATGAAAATAATCTGATATTTTATCTTGATTAATTATATTAAATATAATAAAAGATCCTATGGGATAACAATTATTATATGAAATATAATCAATCACAATATGCTGTCTAATTACTTATGTGATCGTTATTTTAACTTTATATATAATTTTAATTAATTAAGGATGCTGTGGCTAATTCTTAATTAATTAAGATTATATGGATCACTAGACATTTTAAACATAAAAAATTTGCTCATAAGCATAATTTTATATAACTAAATATGCATACATAATATGAGCATTTTACCGACTAAAATGTTAAAAATGATATTTCCTCATGATTTTCAATAAAATATATCAAGTTTCCAAGAAAAAACCAAAATCAAATCATTTTCATGGCATAAAAATGAAAACTATTTCATATCAAGGCAGAGGTCAAAAGGCTTTGATACTAAATGTAAGAAATCATTGAAACCAACTTGTGTTTCTAAATCATTATAATAGAAACACAATAAAAACTGATGGGAAAACAAAATAGCGTACCTCCAGCCATTATTGTCAAAAATTTCTGCAGAGTTTTTTTCTTGAACTTTAGCACTTCTCAGCTCAGAACTCTCGCTTTAGATGGTGTAAGAAAGCCTTTTTGCTTCAAAGAGATATTGAGCACAGAGACCAAAATCCTCATATATATAGATGTTCTCCCATCAAGAACATTTATCATCACCAATTCATAATGTTGAAGAATTAATCTAAATTTATAACTTTTGGACCATAATGAAGAACTTTAATGATATTAAATATTTAATTTAATAATAATGGTTTCATGTATAAAGAATAAAAAATTAAAATCATTTAAATCATAATAAATGAAGAAATTCATGATAATGAATTATGAATCTTAATGAGAATAGTTATATTATTATTAAATTAGATATTTAATAATAATGGTTACAAAAGAAAGATCAACGAAGGGTTTGTGCTGCCATTACGATGAAAAGTGGAGTAAGTAGCACCGATGCAAACAAGGGCAACTTCTGATGATTGAACCAATTGAAGAGAAGCCGAAAGCTAAGAATGTGGACTCCGATCATGATGGTATAAATTCTAATGAAGATGTTGAACCTACAATGCATACAATGCATACATTAGCCGACTACTCTAACTTGCAAATTATGAAAGTTGGTGGAACTTTAGAGCATCAGCCTATTATAGTTTTGATTGATACTGGTAGCATTAACAATTTTATAGACAGTAAGACTGTTGATCGATTAGCCCACTACATTGAAGACTATGATAGATTCGAAGTAAAGATCATTTATGGACTGATTTTCACTTGTGATAGCAAAGGTTCAAAGATAAAATTAATTATATAGGGCCAGAAGTTTCTTGCAACGATTACTACATCGAAAGATCGACCTGTTGCTTATACTTTAAAAAAATGGATACCATATTTACTTGATCAACGGGTTATGATATGTTGTAGATAGTTTATGACTAAAGTGCTAAAAGAGAAGCTCCCCGAGATTGATGCTGCTCAGCCTTGAGGACAACGCTGATTTGAAGAGTGAGGAATTGTTAGGATCCTTTTTCTGAGCTTTGAATAATGTTTATTGAGTCTGTTTAGTTCAGTTATTAGTTAGAGTGGGGTACAGGTTTATTTAATATTTATTTATTATTAAGAGTCCAAGTCCTAGTGGACTCTAAATGGAACTCTATAAATAGTGATGTAACCCTTTCTTTTGAGAATCAATCAATCAATCAATGAAATGTCATTCCACTCTATGGACAAACCGTAGGAGGCCGATCCCCTCGAAGTGATCAAGGAGGGCCAATCCCCTCGAAGTGATCAAAGAGGGGTCGATCCCCTCGAAGCGATCAAGGATGCCGAACCCCTCGAAGCGATCATTATCATTTTCTCCCCTTTCTTCCACGATAAAACCTTAGGGTCTTACCATTTGATATCAAAGCATTATCATTTCTTAAGACTTTAGGATCTTATCACTATCATACCCCAATTGTTGAATCTCGTATTTTGATGATGAAACTAATTGATAATTATGTTTATGTTTAACTGTATTTTGAGTGATGCAGGTCTACTCGATCAGGATTAGACAGTTAACGCAGGAGGAATTGACGTTGTGCCGGAGGAGATCACGTTAGGGTATTGGACGGCAGAAGGCTTCGGACGTCGGGCATCGGGCCAAGGAGAGCGGAATTGCGCCAAGGATATCGGGGTTGCGGAGGTCAACCGCCGATTGGGCAACAAGCCGCAAGAGAGGACGATGCATCGAAGAATCGGACGAAGCGCCAACCAATGACGTGCCGGGCAACAAAATGTCAATTCGCGTTGTAATAATTGTCTAGATCGGAGTAGAGTTTTGGCTTGTGTGTGCAGGATTAACTACGATAACGATGAAGACATAAAGCGAAACAAAGTGCTGGAGTCAAGCACGAAGGATTCGTTGGGAGTTCGAGAGTTCGATGGAAGTCCGAAGGCTCGTCGGGAATGCTACCGGAACTAGCCGAGAATGAGTAGGGAGCTTGCCGAAGGGTTTTTCGGAAGCTCGCCAAAAGGTTCGTCGGAAGTTCACGGAGCTCACCGAGAAAGATCGGAGCTTGCCAAAGAAGCTCGTTGGAACTCGCCGAGATCAAATCGTGAAGTCTACGAGCTTGCCGGGAGTCCACAGAATGGTTTCCGAGAGTTTGTCGGAAGACCGCTGGAAGCTCGTCGAAAGAAGTCTTGACTTGCAGACTTTGTAATAGCTTAGAAAATGTCTTTAAATTTATAGTTAGCACGTTAATTAGGGTTAGGATTAGGTGTTAATCCTATAACCCAAGTAGGGGCCAATTGGGCCCGAGTTCGGACTGGTTTGGGCCAAGTTTGGAGCCCAACCAGTGAGAGGGGTATTCACCCTTCACTTTCAAGAGATTTGCTAGTGGAAGGTGGAAGCCTCATCGAAGAGGGGCCTCGCAAGTGCATGTAGGTCATTTGACCGAACCACTTTAAAATCGGCGTAATCTCTGGTTTGCGTTTATGTTTATGCATTTATCTTTCTGCAAACCTTTACTTTGCTAAGTTCATTGCCCTTATCTTATTACGTACGCTTTCAACGCAATCGAAACGGTTTCAAACGAAACATTATTTTTATCGTACGAAAGATTTGTCCAAAACCGAAGTTTTAATCCGCTGCACTAATTCACCCCCCCCTCTTAGTGCCGCTCTGATCCTAACAATTGGTATCAGAGCCACGTTTTTCTACCTTGGTTTAACACCCAAATAGAAATGGCTCTTTACGGCTTTCAAGAGGGTCACTCTCTCATTCGTCCTCCCTTTTTCAATGGGACGAACTACACTTGTTGGAAAACTCAAATGAGAGTTTTCTTACTTTCTTTGGATTTGAATTTATTACACATAGTCGAAAATGGATTTGAAATGTCTTCTCTCCCAATGAACCATTGGAATGATTTGGAGAAGAAGATGTTTTCTCTAAATGCAAAGGCTATGAATGCCTTATATTGTGCACTTGACAAAAATGAATTTAATCGCATTTCGATGTGTGACTCGGCTTTTGATATTTGGAGAACTCTAGAGGTCACTCATGAAGGCACTAGCCGAGTGAAAGAGTCCAAAATCAATATTCTTATGCATTCTTACGAACTTTTCCGGATGAAACCAAGTGAGTCCATCGGAGACATGTACACCCGGTTCACGGATGTCATCAATGGACTCAAAGCTCTTGGTAAAAGTTTTTCTAATTTTGAACTAGTCACTAAAATCTTAAGATCCCTTCCAAAAAGTTGGGATCCAAAAGTTACGGCCATTCAAGAGGCCAAGGACCTTAAAACATTCCCTCTCGAAGAACTTATTGGGTCTCTAATGACCTACGAAATGAACAATGTGACAAAAAAGAAACTCGAGAACAACCTTCCAAATGATAGGAAGGATTTGAGACATAGAACACATGAAGACCACTCGAGCATAAGCTCAAGTGATGGTGAACTTAAACTACAAATGAAACAAAAATTAAAAAGCAAAAAGAATGGAACTACTTGCTTTGAACGCAAGAAGAACAAAAGTTGGGATGAATTGAGCTCTTCCGAGGAGAAAATCAAGAAAGGCGAGGTGGCAAACTATGCCTCACCCTCTTTCAACAATGAGGTAATCAAAATCCCACTAATTTATTTCAAAATTACATAATACTTTCTTGAGTTATTTTTAATTTAGTTTAGGATTAATTTTCTTGAAAATTGCATGTGTTATGTTAATAAAATGTTAGATATAAATCTAATGCTTATACACCTAGTAAGATTAATCTTATATATGTGCTTGAGAAGCAAGAATTTGTATTTTGACGATTTCCATATTGATTTTCAATGACGATGCATGACTTTTGAATGGAAGGCTTGATGATTTTTTTATGAACCTTATCTTTGGTTTTCAAACATGATGTATAGTTTTGACATAAGAACAAAAATTTGAAGCATGCTAATATAAAGTCAATCATATAAAGTAAAACTAAAGAAATTTTAAATATCTATAAGAATCATTCAAAATTATGTTCAATAAAACCTTACTTGATGTTGTAATGAAACTATTGAAAGTTTTGATGCTATGATTTGATGATTTTATGCATGAGAGTGTAAAGTTATACATGATGATTTTTATGATTTATTGGTCTTGATGGTTTTTATGACAAAATTCATTTTTCGATCCTAAATGTTGATGCACATTTTTATCTAGCATAAATGACATGAATTTAAATAACTAAAAAGAGAAAAGCATTGTTCTTGAAAATTATTTTTCTCTATCTTGTTGATTTATATGAATCCCTTGAAAATGATTTTGGTTTGATGATTTGAATTAGAAATGAGTTATATCAAAATCATGATATTGATTTGACTTGAAGTAATGAGTTGAAATCATTTTTTTTGGAATTATGTGTTGCACTTTTTTATCTTGATGATCTTTGATTTTTTTTTTTTTTAAAACGATGATGCATGGATTTGAAAGAAAAGGAGATGCATGCATGGAATCAATCAATAAGTTGAAACAAAAGGAGGAAAGATTTTTTATTGAAATTTTTCTTTTTCTCTATCTTATTGATTTATACCTAAGAGACCAATAAAATTATTTATGTCATTTTGAATCTCTTGAAAGAAATGTTGAGATTTTGATGATTTAGACGATTTGAATTTGAATGAGTTTTATCTAAAATCATGATCTTGATTCCGTGATATTTACAAATTAAGATTTATTATGAATCATGATTTTTCATTAATCGATCTCCTAAGATTTTCTTTTGATTATTAATGAGTAGGTTTTTCAAAAAGAAATCATGTCTTCTGGTATTCACATGTTCTAATCCTTCATGATAAAATTTTTATGTAATTCCTTATATTCATGAAATGTTTATCTCATCACCAATTATTTTCTTCTTGATATTCCTTATTTGGTGATATAAAATCATGCATGAAATACTCTTGAGATTATTTTGATGCATACAAATGAAAAGTTATGTTCATGCATGGTAGGATGCAATTTGACAAATTAATACCATTATGATTTGAAATATTTATAATTTGGAATGATGCATGCAATACTTATGCCTTTTATTATGATAATATATGTGATGTATTGCATATGATGTGAATCATGAATGCTTTAAATGATAAATGTCTTGATATCATGATTGATGATTTTGTTCTATGCATAAGATTTTTAAAATTATGCATAATGAATCTTGTAATTTACAGATTATCGATTTTCTTTTTACCATAATGAAAGTGCCTTATTGATCCTTGTCATAATAAATCTAGCACTTTCAGTTTTAAACATGATACATGTTTTTATTTGACATAAAAAAAAGGGAGGCATGCTTGAATGAAATAAATCACATGAATTGAAGCAACTAAAAGAGAAGAACATTTTTCTTCTTGAAAATTATTTTTTCTATATTATTGATTTTGATGAATCTATTTGTATTATTTTTATGAATCTCATGGATTATGAAAATGATTTGAATTTAATGGATTTTATTGAAATCATGATCTTGATTTCTCACAATTTTCTATTGAATGAATCAAGTTTGTTTTCTATTTAAAAGGATATTTATCAAAATTTTCATGGTCTTTTAGTATTCATGATATTGATAATTATATTTTGAAACTCTATGTAAATCAAGATTCTTCATCATGATTCTCTCGTTTTATAAAAGAGGAGATGTTCTATGTGAATCATAAGATTTTATATGCATGAATTGAGATTCTTTTTGCTATTAACTAGCAAGAAACTTGTTTTTGTAAACCATGACATGCTATTTGACATCTTGATAATTTATAACTTGAGTTTTCTTTTTGAATCAAGATTGTTTCCTATCATGTTTTCTATCTACAAAAGAAGAAATTTGTCAAAAATGATATATGTCTTTTGACATTCATTTTTCATCTTTATTATTTACCCTTATCATGATTTGAATATTATAGTAAAGAGAAATGAATTACATGATTATATTGTTATTCCCTTCTATTTGACACCGACAAAGGGGGAGCAAAACTTGCTAGATAGCAAATTTGCTAGCTTGCACAATTTGAAAAGAGGCAAAACAGTCCATCTTGCACATCTCAAAAGATGTAAAATTTTGCTAACTTTTTATGTGCAAAAGTTGATAGCTTGTATACTATAAATTTGCATATCAAAAATACAATCTTGTTTATCTCAAGATGCAAAACATACTAACTTGCACTTTGCAACGGAAGCAAAATTGCTAGCTCAAACATTGCAAAGGAATCAAAAATTTGCTAGCTTATAATTTGCATATTTCAAGAAGCAAGAGTTGCTTTCTTGAACATCTCAATATTGCTAGCTTGCATGATGTAGAACTTGCTATCTTGAACATTACCAAAAGTGCTATCTTATATGCTGTAAAACTTGCATATCTAAAACTTGATAGCTTGAATGTCCCAAGCATGATACATTACTTGCTAAATTTTCTATCTTCAAAATTGCATGATGATAAAAATTTAATATTATGTTTTTCATGCAATGGTTTGAACCCATATAATAAACACATAAGAGTAGGAACTTCTCCTTTTTATTGATGACAAAGGGGGAGAAGTATATTGATGACTTCATGCATTAAATTGAATATTTTATATATTTGCATGATGGTTTAAATGTTTATCAGAACTAGTGACGAATGTTACTTGGATTTGGGATAATCCAAGTGTTCTATCAATGGCAAATTGATAGAGGGAGTTTGGTTAAACTCCGGGGAGTTAAAGTTAACTCCGTTAGTCATCAATTAGTTGTCATCATCAAAAAGGGGGAGATTGTTGAATCTCGTATTTTGATGATGAAACTAATTGATAATTATGTTTATGTTTAACTGTATTTTGAGTGATGCAGGTCTACTCGATCAGGATTAGACAGTTAACGCAGGAGGAATTGACGTTGTGCCGGAGGAGATCACGTTAGGGTATTGGACGGCAGAAGGCTTCGGACGTCGGGCATCGGGCCAAGGAGAGCGGAATTGCGCCAAGGATATCGGGGTTGCGGAGGTCAACCGCCGATTGGGCAACAAGCCGCAAGAGAGGACGATGCATCGAAGAATCGGACGAAGCGCCAACCAATGACGTGCCGGGCAACAGAATGTCAATTCGCGTTGTAATAATTGTCTAGATCGGAGTAGAGTTTTGGCTTGTGTGTGCAGGATTAACTATGATAACGATGAAGACATAAAGCGAAACAAAGTGCTGGAGTCAAGCACGAAGGATTCGTTGGGAGTTCGAGAGTTCGATGGAAGTCCGAAGGCTCGTCGGGAATGCTACCGGAACTAGCCGAGAATGTGTAGGGAGCTTGCCGAAGGGTTTTTCGGAAGCTCGCCAAAAGGTTCGTCGGAAGTTCACGGAGCTCACCGAGAAAGATCGGAGCTTGCCAAAGAAGCTCGTTGGAACTCGCCGAGATCAAATCGTGAAGTCTACGAGCTTGCCGGGAGTCCACAGAATGGTTTCCGAGAGTTTGTCGGAAGACCGCCGGAAGTTCGCCGAAAGCTCGTCGAAAGAAGTCTTGACTTACAGACTTTGTAATAGCTTAGAAAATGTCTTTAAATTCGTAGTTAGCACGTTAATTAGGGTTAGGATTAGGTGTTAATCCTATAACCCAAGTAGGGGCCAATTGGGCCCGAGTTCGGACTGGTTTGGGCCAAGTTTGGAGCCCAACCAGTGAGCTGATAAGAGCCAGGCGGTGACACCGCCTGGCTGGGCGGTGGAACCGCCCAGCACCCGAGAGCTGGGCGGTGACACGTCCTTGGTTGGGCGGTTGCACCGTCCAGCACCCGAGCGCTGGGCGGTGGCACCGCCAACAGCGGGAACCCAAAGAGAATTCAAATTTTGAAGCCCAAATTTGAATCCTCTTGAGGCCTATAAATACCCCTCAAATCTCAGCTGAGATAACAACTTTTGAGCAGCAAGTGTTTGAGAGAAAAGCCTTAGAAAAGTATTAGCTTGTCTTGTTTTTAATTTGCTAGTGTTCACCTCCTTCTTTCTTGTTGAAAATCTGTAAGAGAGTGAACCGCTTGTAAAAGTTGTAAGAGGGGTATTCACCCTTCACTTTCAAGAGATTTGCTAGTGGAAGGTGGAAGCCTCATCGAAGAGGGGCCTCGCAAGTGGATGTAGGTCATTTGACCGAACCACTTTAAAATCGGCGTAATCTCTGGTTTGCGTTTATGTTTATGCATTTATCTTTCTGCAAACCTTTACTTTGCTAAGTTCATTGCCCTCATCTTATTACGTACGCTTTCAACGCAATCGAAACGGTTTCAAACGAAACATTATTTTTATCGTACGAAAGATTTGTCCAAAACCGAAGTTTTAATCCGCTGCACTAATTCACCCCCCCCTCTTAGTGCCGCTCCGATCCTAACACCCCTATAAGCTTTTTGATCAAAGCTTTCTCTGTTAGGATCAAGAGCACTAAGAGGGGGGGGGGGGTGAATTAGTGCAGCGGAAAACTTTTGACGATTAAAATTGCGTTCGTACGATAAGAGCGATTTCGATAGAAAATCCGATTCGTAAATCACTTTAACTTGTAATCAAGCAAGATGCAGTTAAAGCAAGTCTGTGAAGGCAGCTTGCAGTTATGATGAAAATTAGAATGTAAGCGTAAACTGAAATATGATGTTCGTACGATAAAACTGATTTACGTCTAAACGCCGATTTGAAAAATACTGAACTTGAAACATGATCGTAAATGCCCAGAAGGCAGTAAGCTATTGAGGAGGTTTGCAGTAAAGATAATATGCTCAAAGTAAATGCAAACCGAGATTTAGAGTGGTTCGGTCAATCTTCACCTACATCCACTTCTGGCTTCCTCCACCGATGAGGTCACCGACGTCCACTAGAGGCCTTCCTTCAATAGGCGAAGGCCAACCACCCTTTTACAGTTTTACTCCTTTTGACGGGCTTAGGAGAAAACCCTTATAGAATTTTCTTTCCTCTCTTGACAGATCAAAACTTCGAAGAAAAGAGGAAGGAGAACTTTTAACTCATACAACACTTTTTGAGCTCTTAAAAACACAGAGTAAGATCAGGATTTCGGTGGTTTTTGGTTACTCTGTCATTGCTGAAAGGGTGGGGTATTTATAGGCCCCAACCCAATTTGAATTCCGAGCTCAAAAATATCAATTCCTAGAATTCCGGGGTCTGGCGGTTGCACCGCCTGGCAGAGCTCGAAGACTGAGCCTCTAGGCGGTGCCACCTCCTATCAGGGGTGGTTGCACCTCTTGCCAGAGCTCGGAGACCGAGCTTAGGCAATTGCACCTCTGTCAGAGGCGGTTGCACCGCCCAGCCAGAGCTCGGAGACTAAGCCCTAGGCGGTGCCACCTCTGGCCAAGTAATCTAGGTCCGAATGGGCTGATCCATTCGGCCCAATTTGGGTCTTTCAAGGGCCCAATTGCCCCAAGCTTAAGTTAATGGGATCACCTCCCATTTCTAACTTAATCATCGTGCTAACTATGAATTTCTTAAGGCATTTACTGCAACTTGCTCCGGTGCGTTAATCGCTTCTTCCGGCGAGCTTCCGGCAAACATCCGATGAACCTACGGCGATGCTCCGATGGACTTCCGGCAAACTCCTGGACTTGCGACGATCCACTTGGCGAGTTCCAACAAGCTTCTTTGGTAAGCTCCTAGACTTCTCGGATTTGTTCTCGCAGAACCTCCGATGACCATCCGGACTTCCGTCGAACTCTCGAACCCCCAATGTGATCATAGTCTTGACTCCGGCGCAACTTCTTCTACATGTCTTACTTTCATCGTAGTTAATCCTGCACACTTATCTCAACATATGGATTAGATAACAAATGACAATTGATGTCATCATCAAAATCCGAGATTCAACAATCTCCCCCTTTTTGATGATGACAATCAATTGATAATGGAGTTAACCTTAAATCCCCCTATCTATGTGCCATAATTGAGATAAATCATTCTTGAATTCAACGCCTTTGAATTCAAGAGATATATTGATAAGTTAAAAATCATTTAACCTTATCAATACTCCCATCATGATTCCCATCATGATGTATCTCTTTGAAAATGATGTATGATGTCAAGACTCGACATCCATTTTCAAATTTCAAATGTGAATTATGGTAATGATAGCAATTCATCATATGGTAAGATATCAACATGTAAAATTTCGAAGTAAGATTTTGATATCTTAACACGATGAACATATTTCACGTATTTTAGCAATTATAGCATTTCATTACATGGTAAAATATCAATACATAGGAGTACGATGCAAGTTCTTGATATCTTAACCTGATGCAAACATGGCATATTGCTATTATGGCAATCATAGTTATCATTAATTCATATTTTTTCGATGATGCAAGCATGGCATAGCATCAATACACATATATCTGCTTCTTTCAACATAATATAGCATTTATAGCATCAATTCCATATATTTCTCCCCCTTTGTCATCAACAAAAAGGAGAACAATATAAATAACTTTTAAATATACTTGCGATGCCATAAGTAGGTTCATATCATTTATCTACATAGAGTGATAGGATACAAACATCTCAAGAAGAACATGACATGAAGTGAAAACTTCTTCCTTTTCATTTGTTATTATCTTTTTGCATGAAGGAGGAAAGCCAATTGTGTAGTTCAAATCGATAGGATATTAAGGCATGCTTTACAAGGATCAGGATATTTATGTGAATCAAATCCTTGTACATAAGAATATCTTCCTTTTATAAGAAGGAATCATCAAATCTATTTCTCAAGGATGTGAATCAAACTATAAGTGACATATGTTTATTAAGTCCGAAAGAGAATAATGTATTCATGAAATCCAATAGGAACTGAAATGTTAATTTAACACTTTCATGCAATCGGACAAGACTATAATCATGAAGACATGCTCATTGTTATGGAAATTTTTGTATTAATTTTCAACATGTCATTTTAGGCATGTAATGGCAATTAAGTGATTTGATCATTCAATCAATAAAGTCCGAAAATTTTTTTTAACAAATTTATGCATTCGGAAACATCAACATTCCTAATTCTCTTCTTATGAAATCAAATTGTCCTTCACTTAAAGGTTTTATAAAAATATCAGCTAGTTGATGCTTAGTATCTATGTACTCTATGATTACATCATGATTAGTAATATGATCTTGTATAAAGTGATGTCTAATATCAATATGTTTTGTTTTTGAGTGTTGAATGAGATTCTTTGTTAAACATATTGCACTCGTGTTATCACATTTAATGAGAATGTTTTTAAGATAGACTTTATAATCTTCTAAGGTGTTTTTCATCCACACAACTTGTGCACAGCATGCACTAGCTGCAATATATTCAGCTTCGGTTGTTGATAGTGCAACCGAGTTTTGTTTCTTAGATGACCAGGAAACAAGGGAGTCCCAAAAATTGACATGTTCCTGATGTGCTTTTTCTATCTAGTCTACACCCAGCAAAATCTGCATCAGCATAAGCAATTAACTCAAAATTTTCTGATTTTGGATACCATAATCCTAGATTTGCGGTACCTTTAAGATATCTAAGTATTCTTTTAACTGCTTTAAGATGAGATATCTTAGGGTTCGATTGAAACCTAGCACAAAGTCCTACACTGAACATGATATCTGGTCTAGTTGTAGTGAGGTAAAGTAAACTTCCTATCATACCCCTATAAGTTTTTTGATCGAATCTTTCTTCACTTTCATCAACTTCTAACTTAGTGGAGGTGCTCATAGGGGTGTTAATAGCTTTTGAGCTATCGATATTAAATCTTTTCAGTAGATCTAAAGTATATTTAGTTTGACTAATAAAGATGTCATTGCTTAGTTGCTTAATTTATAAGCCTAAGAAAAAGGTTAATTCTCACATCAAACTCATTTCAAATTCGAGACTCATGGTTTTAGCAAAAGATTCACAAAGAGATTCATTCATAGAACCGAAGATAATATCATCAACATAAATCTGAACAATGAGAAAATTATTTCCAAAGTTCTTGATAAACAATGTAGTATCGACCTTGCCTTTTGTGAAATAATTTTTAGTAAGAAAAGTACTTAGTCTATCATACCAAGCCCTTGGGGCTTGTTTTAAACCATAGAGAGCTTTGGTTAATTTAAATACATGATTAGGGAGGCTATTATTTTCAAATCCGGGAGGTTGTTCAACATAAACTTCCTCAGAAATAAAGCCATTAAGAAAAGTGCTTTTAACATCCATTTGAAACAACTTAAAATTATTATTACTAGCATAGGCAAGGAGTATCCTTATGGCTTCTAATCTAGCCACAGGAGCGAAGGTTTCTTCGTAATCGAAACCTTCTTCTTGGCAACCTTTGGCCACTAATCTTGCCTTGTTTCTAACCACGATACCATATGCATCTTGCTTGTTTCTAAAGACCCATTTAGTACCAACAACTAAATGGTCATTTGGCCTAGGAACACGCTTCCACACCTCATTTCTCTCAAATTAATTTAACTCATCTTGCATTACGATAATCCATGAATCATCTTTCATGGCTTCGTCAATTTGGGAGAGAAATGCGGCGTTAGCACATAAATTTTTAAGAGATGAACGTGTTTGAACCCCCTTAGATGTGTCTCCTAGGATTAGCTCCTTAGGATGAGCATCTACATACTTCTAATCCTTGGGTAAGGATGTTTCAGAAATAGATGCATCCAAGTTGCTAGTTGGAGAAGGGATTTCATTCAAATTCATAGAATCGAAATTAACATCATCATCAAAGTCATTTTTCTTGATTTCGGAAATCTCATTGAAAACAACATGAATGGATTCTTCTATAATTAAAGTCCTTTTATTGAAGATACGAAAAGCTTTAGAATCCGAAGAATAACCAAGAAAAATTCCTTCATCGGATTTAGCATCAAATTTTCCTAAGGCATCTTTTTCATTCAAGATAAAACACTTACACCCAAAAACTTTAAAATATGAAACATTGGGTTTTTTATTATTCCACAACTCATAGGGAGTTTTGGTGAGTAAGGGTCTTACTAAAACTCTATTCAAAATATAGCATGCAGTGCTTACGGCTTCGGCCCAAAAATATTTGGGTAGGCTATGTTCATGCCATTTCTTGTAAATTTTTATTCTTTCTTTCTACTACTCCATTTTGTTGAGGATTTCTTGGAGTAGAGAAGTTGTGGTTGTATCTATTAGATTCACAAAATTCTTGAAAATCACGGTTTTGAAATTCACCACCGTGATCACTTCGAATTGATGAAATCATAAAACCCTTTTCATTTTGAACAAGTTTACAAAACTTGGTGAAATATCTAAAGCATTCATTTTTGTGTTTCAAGAAATAAGTCCATGTGTATCTACTATAGTCATCTATAATGACGAAGACGTATTTACTACCTCCTAGGCTTGATGTCGAGATTGGTCCGAACAAGTCTATATGGATCTATTGTAAGGGCCTAGATGTGCTTATTTGATTCTTAGATTTGAAACTACTCTTAATTTATTTTTCTAATTGACAAGCATCACACACATTATCTTTGATGAACTTGATGTGAGGAATTCCTCGTACAAGTTCTTTAGATGATATTTGAGTGATTAGTTCCATGCTAGCATGTCCTAATCTCCTATGCCAAAGCCATGCATCCTCGTTCAAAACTGAGAAACATATTTCATTGCAAAGATCATTGATGTTAATGGTGTATACGTTATTCTGTTTCAATACAATCATAGATGTGTTTTTGTATGGTTTTTCAATGATGTAAGCATTAGATTCGAATTTGACAATATATCCTTTATCACACAATTGATTAATACTCAAGAGGTTATGTTTTAAACCATCAACTAAGAAAACATCTTCAATAAAGAAGTTGGATTTGTTACCTATGGTTCCTTTGCCAATGATTTTACCCTTGTTGTTGTCTCCGAAGGTGACATAGCCTTCATCTATGCTAGTGAGCTTAGAGAATTGAGATGGATCTCCGGTCATATGCCTTGAGCATCCACTATCAAGGTACCATCTCTTACTCCTAGCTTGTGATGGTGTATGTCTCTGCAAGAAAGGATAATTTTTAGGTACCCATTTACTTTTGGATGCCTCAAAAACTGATCTACATCGTTTATCATGTTGCATAGAGTTTGTCATGGTTCCTTTATGAACCCAAATTAATTTGTTCGGATTAATTTTCTTGTATGGACAATAATACATTTTGTGTCCATGGTTGCAACAAAAGTTGCATTTGCTTTGGTGTCGAACATGTAGGATGGAGCCTTTTATGAAGGTGGTTGGATTTTGTTGAGGATTTCTCACAAATCCGATTCCACTTCTTTTGGGAACGTGACCCTTGTTTGCAAGGATCATGTTCAAAGACTTGCTACCAACCTCAAATTTTTTCAAGGTGTCCTTAAGTAGCAAGTTTTCCTTTCGGATAGTTTCTAGATAATGGCATTTTATACAAGAACCTAAATTATCATGATATTCAGTTTTTAACTTATCGAAATTACAAGTAAGACTATCATGCTCCTTTTTTAGCAATTTATATTTTCTACTAATAATCTTATATTCGTCAAATAAGTCATAGAAGGCATTTAATAACTCATCAAATGATAAATCTACATCAATTAAATTTGTTACCTCCTCTCCGATGGCCATTAAGGCGTAATGAGCAACTTGCTCGGTGTTGGACTCCTCTTCTTCGGACACGCTTGAGTCATCCCACGTTGCTTTGAGCGCCTTCTTCTTTGATGTTCTCTTATTGGCTTAGGGACAATCACTTTTGTAGTGTCCCGGCTTTTTGCACTCGTAGCAAATAACTTGATCCTTTTTGGGTTCAAGTTTATTTTTTGTGTCATTTTTAAACTTGTTTCTCTTAATGAATTTTTTGAATTTCCTTGTTAGAAGTGCCAAGTCATCATCACAGTCCTCATCACTTGAGTTTTCTCTTAAGTGGTCATCTAAAGTTCTAAGTGCCATATCCTTCCTGTTCTTTGGAAGGATGTCTTCTTGCTCTTCATGAGCCTTGCATGTCATTTCATAAGTCATTAATGACCCGATTAGTTCTTTAAGAGGGAAGTTGTTTAAATCTTTAGCCTCTTGAATAGCAGTGACTTTAGGGTCCCAACTCTTAGGAAGGGATCTTAGAATCTTATTTACTAGCTCAAAATCCAAAAAACTTTTCCCGAGTCCTTTTAGACCATTGACGACATCCGTGAAACGGGTGTACATGTCGCCAATAGTCTCGCTCGGTTTCATTCGGAAAAGTTCGAAAGAATGTATCAAAAGATTGATTTTTGACTCTTTCACTCTACTTGTGCCTTCATGAGTCACTTCGAGTGTATGCCAAATATCAAACATGGTTTCACAAACCAAAACAAGATTAAACTCATTTTTATCAAGCGCACAAAATAAGGCATTCATAGCCTTTGCATTGAGAGCAAAAATCTTCTTCTCCAATTCGTTCCAATCGATCATTGGAAGAGAAGACTTTGAAAATCCATTTTCGACAAGATTCCAAATTTCAAAATCCATTGAAATAAGGAAGATCCTCATTCGGGTCTTCCGATAGGTGTAGTCTGTCCCATTGAACATGGGTGGACGTGTAATAGAATGGCCCTCTTGGTTTCCGGCGTATGCCATCCCTCTTGGGTTTTAATCCGTTTGAGAGTTAACCCCGCTCTGATACCAATTGTTAGGATCAAGAGCACTAAGAGGGGGGTGGTGAATTAGTGCAGTAGAAAACTTTCGACGATTAAAATCGCATTCGTACGATAAGAGCGATTTCGATAGAAAATCTGATTCGTAAATCACTTTAACTTGTAATCAAGCAAGATGCAGTTAAAGCAAGTCTATGAAGGCAGCTTGCAGTTGTGATGGAAATTAGAATGAATTGTAAACTGAAATATGATGTTCGTACGATAAAACGGATTTACGTCTAAATGCCGATTCGGAAAATACTGAACTTGAAACACGATCGTAAATGCACAGAAGGTAGTAAGCTATTGAGGAGGTTTGCAATAAAGATAATATGCTCAAAGTAAATGCAAACCGAGATTTAGAGTGGATCGGTCAATCTTGACCTACATCCACTTCTGACTTCCTCCACCGATGAGGTCAGCGACGTCCACTAGAGGCCTTCCTTCAATAGGCGAAGGCCAACCACCCTTTTGTTAGGATCGAGAGCACTAAGAGGGGGGGGTGAATTAGTGCAGCGGATATTTTTCAGCGATTAAAAAAATGAAAGCTGCGTTCGTTCGATAAAGACTATTTTGATGCAAAAGCCGATTCTAAGATTACTTATGATTAAGTGCAGTTTACGTTTAAACACAGTTAGCGTCTAAACGCAGTTTGCGTCTAAATGCAGATTGCGTCTAAACTCAGATTGCGTCTAAGCGCAGTTTGCGTCTTAGCGCAGATTGCGTCTAAGCGCAGATTGCGTCTAAACGCATATTGCGTCTAAGCGCAGATTGCGTCTAAACACAGTTTGCGTCTAGGAGCAGTTTAAGCAGAAGTATAAAGACAATGTGCTGCTGTTGTACAGCTCAAAAAGTAATCTGCAAAAAACAGATTTACGTCTAAACGCAGATTTACGTCTAGACGCAGATTTAAGTCTAAACGCAGATTTACGTCTTAAACGCAGATTTACGTCTGAACTTTGAAACTCGTTTGTATACTCGCAGAAGGCAGTATGCAGTTGAAATCAAGACGTAAACGTGAACTGAGATCTGATGATTGTGCGAGGAAAGCCGATTTACGTCTAAATGCAGTTTTACGTCTAAATGTTGAAACTCGTTCGTAAAATTGTAGAGGACAGTTTGCAGTTATCAATAGGATCAAAAATGTAAGTGTAAACTGCAAAGAAACTCGTTCGTAAAAGCACGGAAGACAGTTCTGCAGAATCAAACGTAAACGTAAACTGTAATGTACGAAAATACGAATTTACGTCTGAATGCAGATTCGGAAGAACAGCACTTGGAACTTGTTCGTGAAAGCGCAGAGAGCAGTAGTAATGAAGGAGGTTTGCAGTAATGATAAAGTGCTCAAAAATAAACGCAAACCAGAGATTTAGAGTGGTTCGGTCAGCCTTGACCTACTCCACTTTTGGCTTCCTCTACCGACGAGGTCGCCGACGTCAACTAGGGGCCTTCCTTCAATAGGCGAAGGCCAAACTGCCCTTTTACAGTTTCTCTCCTTTTGACAGGCTCAGGAGACAACCTTTACAGACCTTTCTCTCCTCACTTTACAACTGAAAACTTGAAGAACAGAAGGAGGAGACTTAAAGGCTTTACAACACTTTTGAGCTCTTAGAATCACAGAAAAGATCAAGATTTCGGTGTAGGTCTGTATCTTTTCAGTGCTGAATGGGTGGGGAATTTATAGGCCCCAACCCAATTCAAATTTGGAGCTCAAAACAATCAAATCCCGGAATTCTGGGATCAGGCGGTTGCACCTCTTGACTGGAGAGGTTGCACCGCCTGGCAGAGCTCGAAGACCGAGCTCAGGCGGTGCCACCTCTCTGCCAGGGAGGTTGCACCGCCCAGTCTTGCTCGAAGACTGAGCTCAGGCGGTGCTACCTCTCTGTCAGGGAGGTTGCACCGCCCAGTCTAGCTCGAAGACTGAGCTCAGGCGGTGCCACCTCTCTGCTGGGGAGGTTGCACCGCCCAGTCTCGCTGGGAGGCCTAGCCCAGGCGGTGCCACCTCCTGGCCTGGGCGGTTGCACCTCCTGGTGCAATCAGGGTCCGAATGGTTCATTCCATTCGGCCCAATTTCAGTCTTTCAGGGGCCCAATTGCCCCAAGATTAAGCCAATGGGATCACCTCCCATTTTCCAACTTAATCAACGTGCTAACTACGATTAAATCTAAGACAACTTCTGCAGCTTTGCTTCGGTGCGTCAATCGCTCCTTCCGGCGAGTTTCCGGCGAACTTCCGTCGATCATCCGATGAACCCTCGGTGATGCTCCTGCGGACTTCCGGCAAACTCCTGGACTTTGCGACGATCCACTTGGCAAGTTCCGACGAGCTTCGCTTGGCAAGCTTCTGGACTTCTCGGATCTGTTCTCGCAGAACCTCCGACGACCGTCCGAACTTCCGTCGAACTCCCAACGTGATCATGAACTTGACTCCGGCGCAACTCCTGCTGCTTGTCTATCTTTCATCGTAGTTAATCCTGCACACTTATCTCAACACATAGATTAGACAACAAATGACAATTGACTTCATCATCAAAATCCGAGATTCAACACCTTTTACAGTTTCACTCCTTTTGACGGGCTTAGGAGACAACCCTTACAGAATTTTCTTTCCTCTCTTAATAGATCAAAACTTGGAAGAAAAGAGGAAGGAGAACTTTTAACTCATACAACACTTTTTGAGCTCTAAAAAACACAAAGTAAGATCAGGTCTTCGGTGGTTTTTGGTTACTCTATCATTGTTGAAAGGGTGGGGTATTTATAGGCCCCAACCCAGTTTGAATTCCGAGCTCAAAACTGTCAATTCCCGGAATTCCGGGGTCTAGCGGTTGCACCGCCTGACTGGGGCGGTTGCACCGCCTGACTGGGGCGGTTGCACCGCCTAGCAGAGCTCGAAGACTGAGCCTCTGGGCGGTGCCACTTCCTATCAGGGGCGGTTGTACCTCCTGCCCGAGCTCGGAGACCGAGCTCCGGCGGTGCCACCGCCTGACTAGGGCGGTTGCACCGCCTAGCCAGAGCTCGGAGACCGAGCTCAAGCGGTTGCACCTTTGTCAGAGGTGGTTGCACCACCCAGCCAGAGCTCGGAGATTGAGCCCTGGGCGGTGCCACCGCCGACCCAAGCGGTGCCACCTCTGGCCAAGTAATCTGGGTCCGAATGGGCTGATCCATTCGGCCCAATTTGGGTCTTTCAAGGGCCCAATTGCCCCAAGATTAAGTTAATGGGATCACCTCCCATTTCTAACTTAATCATCATGCTAACTACGAATTTCTTAAGGCATTTACTGCAACTTTCTCCGGTGCGTCAATCGCTTCTTCCGGCGAGCTTCCGGCAAACTTCCGGCGAACATCCTACGAACCTTCGGCGATGCTCCGGCGGACTTCGGTAAACTCCTGGACTTGCGATGATCCAGTTGATGAGTTCCAACGAGCTTCTTTGGCAAGCTCCTGAACTTCTCAGATTTGTTCTCGTAGAACCTCTGACGACCGTTCGGACTTCCGTCGAACTCTCGAACCCCCAACGTGATCATAGTCTTGACTCCGGCGCAACTTCTGCTGCATGTCTTACTTTCATCGTAGTTAATCCTGCACACTTATCTCAACATATGAATTAGGTAACAAATGACAATTGATGTCATCATCAAAATCCGAGATTCAACATTCTCCACTTTCGTCAATGTCTAACTTAGTGAAGGTATCCTTATGGCTTCTAATCGTGCCACAGGAGCGAAGGTTTCTTCATAATCGATACATTCTTCTTAGTGGAAACATTTGGCCACTAATCTAGCCTTGTTTCGAACCACAATACCATATTCATCTTGCTTATTTCTGAAGACCCATTTAGTACCAATAACTAAATGGTCATTTGGCTTTGGAACAAGCTTCCACACCTCATTTCTCTCAAATTAATTCAATTCTTCTTGCATTGCGATGACTCATGAATCATCTTTCATAGCCTTATCAATGCATTTAGGTTCAATTTGGGAGAGAAAAGCGGTGTTGGCACAAAAATATTTAAGAGAAGAACGAGTTTGAACACCTTTCGATGTGTCTCCTATAATTAGCTCCTTAGGATGAGCATCTACATACTTCCATTCCTTCGGTAAAGAAGGTTCGGAAGAAGATGCATCCAAGTTGCTAGATGGAGAAGGAGAATCATTTAAATTCAAGGTATCAAAATTAAGATCATCATCAAAATTATTTTTCTTAACTTCAAAAATTTTATTAAAAACAACATGAATAGATTCTTCTATAATCAAAGTTCTTTTTGTTAAAGATACGAAATGCTTTAGAAACAAAAGAATAGCCAAGAAAAATTCCTTCATCGGATTTTACATCAAATTTACTTAAGGCATCATTTTCATTCAAAATAAAACATTTACATCCGAAAACTTTAAAGTATGAAACATTGGATTTTTTGTTGTTCCACAACTCATACGGAGTCTTCGAAAGTAGTGGTCTTATGTTAGGAACGTTTTACTAAGCTTTTGAATAATGTTTATTGAGTCTGTTTAGTCCAGTTGTTTATTGAGTCGGTTTGGTTCAGTTAGAGTCAAGTAGAGGTTTATTTAATATTTATTTATTATTAGAGTTCAAGTCCTGATAGACCCTAGGTGGAACTCTATAAATAGGGATGTAACTACTTCTTTTCGGTAATATATGAAAAATACTATTTTTGTCTTGTGACAAACCCAAGAAGGTCGATCCCCTCGAAGCGATCAAGGAGGGCCGATCCCCTCGAAGAGATCAAGGAGGGTCGATCCCCTCGAAGTGATCAAGGAGATCGATCCCCTCGAAGCGATCATTATCATCCCCTTTCTCTTCTTCTTTTTTACGATAAGACTTTAGGGTTTTATCATTTGGTATCAGAGCCTACGATAAGACTTTAGGGTCTTATCATTTGGTATCAGAGTAACGATCCTTGGCGCAGCCCGCCGTAGCCTTACCGTTGTCGCTGTTTCCCCGGCCAGCGACCTTCGACCACCGCTCGACCTCCTCGCTGCCCCATCTCGTTCAAAAAATAAAAAAATAAAGAAAGAAAGAAAGAAAGAAAGAAGAAGTAGCAACCGCAGCCATGCACCTCTGCTTCCCCTGCGTCCGGCCAGCCCACCCGCCGGCCGTCGCTGCTCTCCGGCCAGCAACCGACTCTGCCCCACTTCCTGCCAGAGTCCACCGCCTCCTCCCACCCGAGCCACCACCGCTGCCAGGAGACGACGCTGCCAGCGTCCCACTCCGCCGCAGCCCTGCTCCTCTTCTCTACCGCCGCTACAGGGCAACTCCTTCTCCACCGCCGTCGCTGCTTCCCGGCCGATCGATCACCGTCGCCTGCCTCCCAACCGCAACCCTAGCCGTGACCCCCCCCTTGGGTCGCAACCGCAGTGGCCGATTGCCGCAGGCCCTCGTTGCAGCGGTTGCCGAAACAGAGCTTCCTCTATTGTCGCAGCCCCTCGTCGATCGCAACCGTGCCTCGAGCGTCGTCGCCTTCCAGCCGACCCACCACCACTGCCAGCCACCGTGCGGCGACCGTTGCTCGCCTCCCAACCGTCGCTTCCCCTAGCTCGGGCGAGAACGACCGCTGCCACTCCCCCTTGTTTTGCCCCCTTGTGACCGAGAAACAGGGCAATCCTCTTGCTGCTGCTGCGAACGCCGGTTGCCACCACCGTCGCCACTGCTGCCCAGCCAGCGACGACGCCGCTCGTCGCACAGCCTGCCACGACTGCTGCTGCCAGCCACCGTAGCCTTCACCTCAACCCCCTCGATCTGCACCGTTGCTGCAGCCCCCTTGCTCTGCATCTTTGCTGCAGCCGCCGGTTGCCACCACTGCAGCCTCAACCCCGGCCGCTTCAACGCCACCTCCCTCTTGTTCTGCCTCCGCGACTGCAGTTGTTGGTTGGCATCACCGCAGTCTCAACCTGGCTGCTCGGCGATTGCTTCCTTGGGTCACAGCAGTCACAACCGTCGCCTTTCAGCCTCGGCGCTCTCATCTCACACAGTGACAAAAACACAGGGCAGCAACTCTTCCTCCATCGCAGCCACCGCAACAGCGAGTCTTTGCCGGCGCTGCCTGTTGAATCTCGGATTTTGATGATGAAGTCAATTGTCATTTGTTGTCTAATCTATGTGTTGAGATAAGTGTGCAGGATTAACTACGATGAAAGTTAGACAAGCAGCAGGAGTTGCGCCAGAGTCAAGTTCATGATCACGTTGGGAGTTCGAGAGTTCGACGGAAGTTCGGACGGTCGTCGGAGGTTCTGCGAGAACAGATCCGAGAAGTCCAGAAGCTTGCCAAGCGAAGCTCGTCGGAACTTGCCAAGTGGATCGTCGCAAAGTCCAGGAGTTTGCCGGAAGTCCGCAGGAGCATCACCGAGGGTTCATCGGATGATCGACGGAAGTTCGCCGGAAACTCGCCGGAAGAAGCGATTGACGCACCGAAGCAAAGCTGCAGAAATTGTCTTAGATCTAATCGTAGTTAGCACGTTGATTAAGTTGGAAAATGGGAGGTGATCCCATTAGCTTAATCTTGGGGCAATTGGGCCCTTGAAAGACTAAAATTGGGCCGAATGGAGCTAACCATTCGGACACTGATTGCACCAGGAGGTGCAACCGCCTAGGCCAGGAGGTGGCACCGCCTGGGCTAAGCCTCCCAGCGAGACTGGGTGGTGCAACCTCCCCAGCCGGGAGGTGGCACCGCCTGAGCTCAGTCTTCGAGCAAGACTGGGCGGTGCAACCTCCCTGATAGAGAGGTGGCACCGCCTGAGCTCAGTCTTCGAGCAAGACTGGGCGGTGCAACCTCCCTGACAGAGAGGTGGCACCGCCTGAGCTCAGTCTTCGAGCAAGACTGGGTGGTGCAACCTCCCTGACAGAGAGGTGGCACCGCCTGAGCTCGGTCTTCGAGCTCTGCCAGGCGGTGCAACCTCTCCAGTCAAGAGGTGCAACCGCCTGATCCCGGAATTCCGGGATTTGATCGTTTTGAGCTCCAAATTTGAATTGGATTGGGGCCTATAAATACCCCACCCATTCAGCACTGAAAAGATACAGACCTACACCGAAATCTTGATCTTTTCTGTGATTCTAAGAGCTCAAGTGTTGTAAAGCCTTTAAGTCTCCTCCTTCTGTTCTTCAAGTTTTTGAGTTGTAAAGTGAGGAGAGAAAGGTCTGTAAAGGTTGTCTCCTGAGCCTGTTAAAAGGAGAGAAACTGTAAAAGGGCAGTTGGCCTTCGCCTATTGAAGGAAGGCCTCTAGTTGACGTCGGTGACCTCGTCGGTGGAGGAAGCCAAAAGTGGAGTAGGTCAAGACTGACCAAACCACTCTAAATCTCTGGTTTGCGTTTATTTTGAGCACTTTATCATTACTGCAAATCTCCTTCATAACTACTGCTCTCTACGCTTTTACGAACAAATTCTAAGTGCTGTTCTTTCCGAATTTGCATTCAGACGTAAATCGGTGTTTTCATACATTACAGTTTACGTTTATGTTTTAATTCTGCAAAACTGTCTTCTACGCCTTCACGAACAAGTTTTTAAGTGCTGATCTGTCCGAATCGGCTTTCAGACGTAAACCAGCGTTTTCGTACGATATTTACATCGCAGTTTACGTTTACGCCTTGATTATGCAAAACTGTCTTCTGCGCTTTTACGAACGAGTTTGTAAAGTTCAGATCCCTTTGAAACTGCGTCTAGACGTAAAATTGCGTTTAGACGTAAAACTGCTCAAACTGTGTAAAGACGTTTTAGACGTAAACTGAGTTTAGACGTAAATCTGCGTTTAGACGTAAAACTGCGTTTAGACGTAAATCTGCATTTAGACGTAAAACTGCGTTTAGACGTAAATCTAAGTTTAGACATAAATCTGCGTTTAGACGTAAAACTGCGTTTAGACGTAAATCTACGTTTAGACGTAAAACTGCGTTTAGACGTAAATCTGCGTTTAGACGTAAACTGCGCTTAGACGCAATCTGCGCTTAGACGCAAACTGTGTTTAGACGCAAACTGCGCTTAGACGCAATCTGTGCTTAGACGCAAACTGCACTTAGATACAAACTGAGAATTAGCTTTTGCATCATAATAGTTTTTATTGAACGAACGCAGCTTTTGGTTTTAATCGCTGTAAGATTTCCGCTGCACTAATTCACCCCCCCCCCCTCTTAGTGCTCTCGATCCTAACAATTGGTATCAGAGCAAGGTTAACTCTCTAATGGATTAAAACCCAAAGAGAAATGGCATACGCCGGAAACCAAGAGGGGCATTCTATTACGCGTCCACCCATGTTCAGTGGGACGGACTACACCTACTGGAAGACCCGAATGAGAATCTTTCTTATTTCTATGGATTTTGAATTGTGGAATCTTGTCGAAAACGGATTTTCGAAGTCTTCTCTTCCAATGATCGATTGGAATGATTTGGAGAAGAAGGCTTTCGCTCTTAATGCAAAGGCTATGAATGCCTTATTTTGTGCACTTGATAAAAACGAGTTTAACCGTGTTTCAACTTGTGAAACTGCATTTGATATTTGGCACACACTCGAAGTGACCCATGAGGGCACAAGTAGAGTAAAAGAGTCAAAAATCAATTTGTTGTTACATTCTTTTGAACTTTTCTGCATGAAACCGAGTGAAACCATTGGCGACATGTTTACCCGTTTCACGGATGTCGTCAACGGTCTAAAAGGACTCGGAAAGAGCTTTTCGGATTTTGAGCTTGTTAACAAGATACTAAGATCCCTTCCTAAGAGTTGGGATCCTAAAGTCACTGCTATTCAAGAGGCAAAAGATCTGCGAAATTTCCCTCTTGAAGAACTAATCGGGTCATTAATGACCTACGAAATGACTTGTAAAGCTCATGAAGAGCAAGAAGACATCCTTCCAAAGAACAGGAAGGATATGGCACTCAAAACTTCTTAATGCCACTTGAGAGAAAACTCAAGTGATGAGGACTGTGATGATGACTTGGCACTTCTAACAAGAAAGTTTAAAAAGTTCTTTAAAAGAAACAAGTTTAAGAATGATGCAAAAAATAAACTTGAACCCAAGAAGGACCAAGTAATCTGCTATGAATGCAAAAAGCCGGGACACTACAAGAGTGATTGTCCCCAAGTCAAGAAGAGAACATCAAAGAAAAAGGCGCTTCAAGCAACATGGGATGACCCAAGCGCATCCGAAGAAGAGGAGTCCAACACCGAGCAAGTTGCTCATTACGCCTTAATGGCCATCGAAGATGAGGTAACAAATTCAATAGATGCAGATTTATCATTCGATGAATTATTAAATGCTTTCCATGAATTGTTTGATGAATGCAAAAATATCAGTAGAAAATACAAATTGCTGAAAAAGGTGCATGATAGTCTTACTTGTGAGTTTGACAAGTTAAAAGTTGAACATCATGATAGTTTACATTCATGTATCAAATGTAATGATTTAGAAACTTTCCAAAAAGAAAACCTGCTACTCAAGGACACCTTGAAGAAATTCGAGGTTGGTAGCAAGTCATTGAACATGATCCTTGCAAACAAGGGTCACGTTCCAAAAAGAAGTGGAATTGGATTTGTGAGAAGTCCTCACCTAAATCCAACCACTTTTATAAAAGGCTCCATCTTACATGTTCAACACCAAGCAAAATGCAACTTTTGTTGCAAAATTGGACACAAGACACATTGTTGTCCATTCAAGAAAATAAGTCCAAACAAATTGATTTGGGTTCCTAAAGGAACCATGAAAAATTCTATGCAACATGATAAGAAATGTAGATCTATTTGTGAGGCACCCAAAAGCAAATGGGTACCTAAACATCATCCTTTCTTGTAGAAAACTAAACCATCGCAAGCTAGGAGCAAGAGATGGTACCTTGATAGTGGATGCTCAAGGCATATGACCGGAGATCCATCTCAATTCTCTAAGCTCACTAGCATAGACGAAGGCTATGTCACCTTCGGAGACAACAACAAGGGTAAAATCATTGGCAAAGGAACCATAGGTAACAAATCCAACCTCTTTATTGAAGATGTTCTATTAGTTGATGGTTTAAAGCATAACCTCTTGAGTATTAGTCAATTATGTGATAAAGGATATACTATCAAATTCGAATCTAATGCTTGCATCATTGAAAAACCACATAAAACCATGTCTATGATTGCATTAAAACAAAATAACGTATACACTATTGACATCAATGACTTATGTGATGAAATGTGTTTTGCGGTTATGAATGAAGATGCTTGGCTATGGCATAGAAGATTAGGTCATGCTAGCATGAAACTAATCACTCAAGTATCATCTAGAGAACTTGTAAGAGGAATTCCTCATATCAAGTTCATCAAAGATAATGTACGCGATGCTTGCCAATTAGGTAAACAAATTAAGGGTAGTTTCAAAGCTAAGAATCAAATAAGCACCACTAGGCCCTTACAATTGATCCATATGGACTTGTTCGGACCAATCTCTACATCGAGTCTAGGAGGTAGCAAATACGCATTTGTCATTGTTGATGACTATAGCAGATATACATGGACCTACTTCTTAAAACAGAAAAATGAATGCTTTAGATATTTTACCAAGTTTTGTAAACTTGTTCAAAATGAGAAGGGATCTATGATTTCGTCAATTAGAAGTGATCATGGTGGAGAATTTCAAAACCATGATTTCCAAGAATTCTGTGAACTCAATGGATACAACCATAATTTCTCTACTCCAAGAAATCCTCAACAAAATGGGGTAGTAGAAAGAAAAAATCGAAATCTACAAGAAATGGCAAGAACCATGTTGAATGAACATAGCCTACCCAAATATTTTTGGGCCGAAGCTGTAAACACTGCATGCTATATTTTGAATAGAGTTTTAGTAAGACCCTTACTCACCAAAACTCCTTATGAGTTATGGAATAACAAAAAACCCAATGTCTCATATTTTAAAGTCTTTGGGTGTAAGTGTTTTATCTTGAATGAAAAGGATAACTTAGGAAAATTCGATGCTAAATCTGATGAAGGAATCTTTCTTGGTTATTCTTCGGTTTCTAAAGCTTTTCGTATTTTCAATAAAAGAACTTTAATTATTGAAGAATCCATCCATGTTGTTTTCAATGAGATTTTCGAAATTAAGAAAAATGATCTTGATGATGATGTTAACTTTGATTCTTTGAATTTAAACGAAACCCCGTCTCCAACTAGCAACTTGGATGCATCCACTTCCTTACCCAAGGATTGGAAGTATGTAGATGCTCATCCTAAGGAGCTAATCTTAGGAGACACGTCAAAGGGGGTTCAAACACGATCTTCTCTTAAAACTTTTTGTGCAAACGCCGCCTTTCTCTCCCAAATTGAACCCAAATGCGTTGACGAAGCCATGAAAGATGATTCATGGATTATCGCAATGCAAGATGAATTGAATCAATTTGAGAGAAATGAGGTGTGGACGCTTGTTCCTAGGCCAAATGACCATTTAGTTATTGGTACTAAATGGGTCTTTAGAAACAAGCAAGATGAAAATGGTATCGTGGTTAGAAACAAGGCTAGATTAGTGGCCAAAGGTTTCAACCAAGAAGAAGGTATCGATTACGAAGAAACCTTCGCACCTGTGGCTCGATTGGAAGCCATAAGGATGCTCCTTGCCTACGCTAGTTGTAATAATTTTAAGTTATTTCAAATGGATGTTAAAAGCGCTTTTCTAAATGGCTTTATTTCCGAAGAAGTCTATGTTGAACAACCTCCTGGATTTGAAAATAATAGTCTCCCTAATCATGTGTTTAGATTAACTAAAGCTCTCTATGGTTTAAAACAAGCTCCAAGGGCTTGGTATGAGAGACTTAGTTCTTTTCTCATTGAAAATAATTTCATAAAAGGCAAGGTTGATACTACATTATTCATCAAGAATTTTGAAAATAATTTTCTCATTGTTCAAATTTATGTTGATGATATTATCTTTGGTTCTACGAATGAATCTCTCTGTGAATCTTTTGCTAAAACTATGAGTCTTGAATTTGAAATGAGTTTAATGGGAGAGTTAACATTCTTCTTAGGTTTACAAATCAAACAACTAAGCAATGGCATCTTTATTAGTCAAACTAAATATGCCATGAATCTACTCAAGAAGTTTAATATGGAGAACTCAAAAGCCATTAACACTCCTATGAGCACCTCCACTAAATTAGAAATTGATGAAAGTGGAGAAAGCTTTGATCAAAAAACTTATAGGGGTATGATAGGAAGTTTACTTTACCTCACTGCAACAAGACCAGACATCATGTTCAGTGTAGGACTCTGTGCTAGATTTCAATCAAACCCTAAGATATCTCATCTCAAAGCAGTTAAAAGAATACTCAGATACCTTAATGGTACCACAAATCTAGGATTATGGTACCCAAAATCAGAGAATCTTGAGTTAATTGCTTATGCTGATGCGGACTTTGCTGGTTGTAGATTAGATAGAAAAAGCACATCAGGAACATGTCAATTTTTAGGACATGCTCTTGTTTCCTGGTCATCTAAGAAACAAAGCTCGGTTGCTCTATCAACAACCGAAGCTGAATATATTGCAGCGAGTGCTTGCTGTGCACAAGTTGTATGGATGAAAAACACCTTAGAAGATTACAAAATTAATCTTAAAGATATTCCCATTAAATGTGATAACACGAGTGAAATATGCTTAACAAAGAATCCTATACAACACTCAAGAACAAAACATATTGATATCAGACATCACTTTATACGAGATCATGTTGCGAATCATGATATAATCATAGAGTTCATTGATACTAAACATCAACTAGCTGATATCTTTACAAAACCTCTAAGTGAAGAACAATTTGATTTCATTCGAAGAGAATTAGGAATGTTGTTGTGTCCGAATACTTAAAATATTATTTTTCGGACTTTATTAAATGATCAAATCACTTGATTGCCATGTTTCCATGATTGTATGAGAAAATCTGCAACAAAATCTTGTCCGAATGCATCTTATTTATTCGAATGCTATACACCAGATTTTCTCGTACACTTTCATGAAAAATAAGTTTCTGAAATAAATTTGATGAAGTGATTCATGTGTATGTATTCCATCCTGCAAAATCTTTACATAGACAATGGATTATAACAAAAAGGGGAAGAAGTATTTAAAGCAATCTATGTAAAATTCCTCTATAAGCTTGCTATTATTATTTTCCTAGTATCATAATTACTATGCTTTTTGTTGATGACAAAGGGGGAGATATATGAATTGATAAACACTGCCATGATTAGAAATACTATGAGTGATGCTATAAACACACTGCTATGATTATGCCATCCTTGCATCACCAAGAGATATATGAACATGTGCTAAAGTTTGCATTATGCCTTGAGTTGATATCTTATCATGTGAAGAAAATGCAAAACTTGCTAGAAAATTTCAAATGTGTGCATCATGTAATAGTGCTTCACAGCTTGATATGATAATGTTCAAACTACATGATGAATAGTTACAAACACAATCATACAAACTTGATGATGTATGTCAAGCCTTGACATCATCCTTGAAGAGATACATCATGATGAGTATCATGATGGGAGTATTGATAAGTTTAACTGATCTAACTTATCAATACGTCACTTGAATTCTTAGGTCTTGAATTCAAGGTTGACTTATCTCAACTATGGCATATAGACAAGGGGAGTTAAGGATAACTCAATTATCAATTGATTGTCATCATCAAAAAGGGGGAGATTGTTGAATCTCGGATTTTGATGATGAAGTCAATTGTCATTTGTTGTCTAATCTATGTGTTGAGATAAGTGTGCAGGATTAACTACGATGAAAGTTAGACAAGCAGCAGGAGTTGCGCCGGAGTCAAGTTCATGATCACGTTGGGAGTTCGAGAGTTCGACGGAAGTTCGGACGGTCGTCGGAGGTTCTGCGAGAACAGATCCGAGAAGTCCAGAAGCTTGCCAAGTGAAGCTCGTCGGAACTTGCCAAGTGGATCGTCGCAAAGTCCAGGAGTTTGCCGGAAGTCCGCAGGAGCATCACCGAGGGTTCATCGGATGATCGACGGAAGTTCGCCGGAAACTCGCCGGAAGAAGCGATTGACGCACCGAAGCAAAGCTGCAGAAATTGTCTTAGATCTAATCGTAGTTAGCACGTTGAATAAGTTGGAAAATGGGAGGTGATCCCATTAGCTTAATCTTGGGGCAATTGGGCCCCTGAAAGACTGAAATTGGGCCGAATGGAGCTAACCATTCGGACCCTGATTGCACCAGGAGGTGCAACCGCCTAGGCCAGGAGGTGGCACCGCCTGGGCTAAGCCTCCCAGTGAGACTGGGCGGTGCAACCTCCCCATCCGGGAGGTGGCACCGCCTGAGCTCAGTCTTCGAGCAAGACTGGGCGGTGCAACCTCCCTAACAGAGAGGTGGCACCGCCTGAGCTCAGTCTTCGAGTAAGACTGGGCGGTGCAACCTCCCTGACAGAGAGGTGGCACCGCCTGAGCTCGGTCTTCGAGCTCTGCCAGGCGGTGCAATCTCTCCAGTCAAGAGGTGCAACCGCCTGATCCCGGAATTCCGGGATTTGATCGTTTTGAGCTCCAAATTTGAATTGGATTGGGGCCTATAAATACCCCACCCATTCAGCACTGAAAAGATACAGACCTACACCGAAATCTTGATCTTTTCTGTGATTCTAAGAGCTCAAAAGTCTTGTAAAGCCTTTAAGTCTCCTCCTTTTGTTCTTTAAGTTTTTGAGTTGTAAAGTGAGGAGAGAAAGGTCTGTAAAGGTTGTCTCCTGAGCCTGTCAAAAGGAAAGAAACTGTAAAAGGGCAGTTGGCCTTCGCCTATTGAAGGAAGGCCTCTAGTTGACGTCGGTGACCTCGTCGGTGGAGGAAGCCAAAAGTGGAGTAGGTCAAGACTGACCGAACCACTCTAAATCTCTGGTTTGCGTTTATTTTGAGCACTTTATCATTACTGCAAATCTCCTTCATAACTACTGCTCTCTGCGCTTTTACGAACAAATTCTAAGTGCTGTTCTTTCCGAATTTGCATTCAGACGTAAATCGGTGTTTTCATACATTACAGTTTACGTTTACGTTTTAATTCTGCAAAACTGTCTTCTACGCCTTCACGAACAAGTTTTTAAGTGCTGATCTGTCCGAATCTGCTTTCAGACGTAAACCAGCGTTTTCGTATGATATTTACATCGCAGTTTACGTTTACGCCTTGATTCTGCAAAACTGTCTTCTGCGCTTTTACGAACGAGTTTCTAAAGTTCAGAACCCTTTGAAACTGCGTCTAGACGTAAAATTGCGTTTAGACGTAAAACTGCTCAAACTGTGTAAAGACGTTTTAGACGTAAACTGAGTTTAGACGTAAATCTGCGTTTAGACGTAAAACTGCGTTTAGACGTAAATCTGCGTTTAGACGTAAAACTGCGTTTAGACGTAAAACTGCGTTTAGACGTAAATCTGCGCTTAGACGCAATCTGCGCTTAGACGCAAACTGTGTTTAGACGCAAACTGCGCTTAGACGCAATCTGTGCTTAGACGCAAACTACACTTAGATACAAACTGAGAATTAGCTTTTGCATCATAATAGTTTTTATTGAACGAACGCAGCTTTTGGTTTTAATCGCTGTAAGATTTCCGCTGCACTAATTCACCCCCCCCCCCCCTCTTAGTGCTCTCGATCCTAACACTGCCCCCAACCACATCACCATCGCTGCCTCCCAACCCTCAGCAACAGCGAACCCTCCACGCAACGACTGCAACAAGAATTGTTGCCTCTCACTAGCGCCTCCTTCCGTAGTGTGACAGAAACAGAGCAACACTGCCTTCCATCCACACTGTCGCAGCCATCGCAGCGGTGAGCCCTTGGCGATGCTGCCCTAGCCGCACCACCATCGCTACCTCTAAGCCCTCAGCAATAGTGATCCCTCTACGCAGTTGTCACGCCCCTCAAAGATATCCATGATTTTTAAAATTTTCATCACAGACCAATCCAGGATCCAAACTAACTGAAAAACATTCAATCAAATTCACATCCATAAAACCTGTGCATTTTAAAATCATATATCACATCACTCGATAATTCACATTTATGGCAACCCAAGCCAACTTGACAAACATGAACAATATTTATAAATCCACAAGCTAAATAAATTATACAATCAGAACTCCAACTATTCACCACAAGTTCATATCGTCATAAATTAGACTTAACATTCCGAAATTCTAAATAAGAGAGATCTTCTAACACTTTTACACAGTATATCCATTTTGATCATCAGAACAATTCATTACATACAAAATATGCTTATACAACAATAGCATAACAACCAACAAGACTTGCCCATAATTCTAAATAGCTATCCACTGCCTCAGCCCAAATCAAACATCTCGAAGAGTGACAAGCTGACCTGAAAGATTTATATAACATCGGAGTGAGCCAAAAACGGCTCAGCAAGTGACAAAGCATATTCAGAACAAAAAGAACGATTTCAAACAAGTAAGGTATCTTAATGCAAGGCAGAATACAAGAATTCTCAATGATACCATCTCATTAGATACAAAATCATATGTATCATGTCATTCAAACATATTTGATTCATAACAAATGGAGCACAGAGTAATTGGAGCATATCAATGGCAGATAGGACATTTCAGAACATATCAGTTCATAGCAAATGGAGCACAGAGTAATTGGAGCATATCAATGGCAGATAGGACATTTCAGAACATATCAATTCATAGCAAATGAAGCACAGAGTAATTGGAGCATATCAGTAACGAATGAAACATTTCGGAGTTTATCAATGGCGTATGAAATGTTTTCGAAGCATATCAATAACAAATGAAACATATCAGAGCTTATCAATGGCAAATGAAATGTTCCGGAGCATATCAACGGCATATGGAACATTTCGAAGCATATCAACAGTGAATGAACCATTTCAGAGCATATCAAAAACAAATACCGTACAGAAGCTCAAACGTCGTCCTTGACGTTGCAATCATATCATTCTTATCCAAAGCATGTACAGAAACATATAACCAAAGCTTTGGATATCATATCAAACATATAGAAGGTGTAGTGGGATCTCAGTCAGAATGTGATTCATCCATTTCTGAATGACCACCTGACAAAAGTCTCCCACGTCTGGGAGCTCCATCCACCCACGTCTAGGTGAAGTCAGAGGGGGCCGGCAGAGCATCGCAGGCTCTAAGCACATACCCTTTACCATTTCTGGCAAAGGTCCAGACAATCCCACAATACTAGAGTACAAGAGGGCAGTTTTAACAATAAGTAGCACATATCGGAAGTACACGCGGAACAACAAAACGTACATGTGCCTTTACGAGTCAATACGAAGTAAGCAATAATCTTTCACAATGATATTCAGATTTTTAAAAGGAAATGGAATAGGCACATATCGAAAGCAAATGCGGAACAATGGGATACACATGTGCCTAAATGAGTCAATACGATATAGCATAAACGTTACACAATAATTTTCAAGAATGCAAATAACTTTAAGGACAAGAGCATACAAGAATTCAAAGCAGTATTATAAAGCTCAATTGAATAAGAAAGCTAAAGGATATCAATTTCCAAAGGAATGAAACCAGAATATTAGAAATCGACCAAAGCTCGATTTCTGGCAGAATACAAGAGGCACATTGAACAAATGATTCAAACTATCAATCGTGCTCCAATTTACTCAGAAATATATCATTGGATTATACTTTCAGATAAGACAGGCTTCATATGAATTGAACTGTCCAATAGAGAGAGTTACAAATAATTTGGTAAACAAGGGTCGTAGAACAAAATCTCTGTTGGCAGAATTCATAATGTCAAATTCAATAGATAACTGGGCAGGTGTTTGGATTCCAAATCTTTCAAACCATATATCAAAAGAAAGATCTATGAGTCTAGTTTCCAATGAAATAAGCTTTGAATAAATCCATGTTTGCAAACAGGGACTTATAAGCAGTTCAGTATCAAAAGGTCAGAAATTACGATCCCTGTTTTGCAGAATCTGTAGGCTCATTTGAAACAGAAGTTTGGGCAGACAAACTTACTCCGAATTCTTAAAATAAGCTATCAAAACAAAGGTTTATGAGTCTATATTCTGATCAAATAAGTTTTGTCCAAATCAGAGGTCAATACATGAAGTTATAATCATAACAAGGACGAAAGGTCAGAATCTCAGAAGTTGCACAGATTCGGATCGATATGTCTAAACAAGAGATATATCAAATGCAAGGCTAGAACAATTCAAGTTCCACATATTCAAATCAAATATAGAGATCAAATTACAGTAAGGAAAGATCAGGATACTTGCAATAGGAAAGATTAGAACAATTACAGGAGGAACGAATCGGGAACTTGCAATAAGAAATATCAGAGCAATTATAGGAGAAACGATCAGGGAACTTGCCTTTCAAGGATTTCGATCCGAAGATCCAAAGAAGGTGCCAGCCCAAATCCTTCTACTTTTCCTCCGTGTCCTCTCTCTGTTTCGTTTTGTGCTCCCGTTTTCTTCCTTTCTTCGCAACTACACCACGTGTCGAACATCGAGGCACAGTCACCTGCTCTCTCTTACTCTCATTTCTTCTTTTTCTTTCCCAAACGCAGTTGCCACAGCCGCCGCCGCTGCCGCTGCCACAATCGCAGCCCCTTCCACCGCACTACCTTCTTTCCTCCCTTCTCTCGCAGACATAACTGCTGCATACGCAGTCGCTGCCGCTGCGGCCGCAATCCCGTCCGCAGCCCCTTTTTCTCCCTTTCCTTTCTTTTCTTTCCCAGCTGCAACTGCCGCAGTCGCAACCATGGCCGCAGCCACCACAGCCGCCTCTTCTTTCTCCCCTGCTCTATTTCCTCTCCTTCTCTTCCAGCTGCAGCTGCCACTGCCACAGCTGCCTCTCCTCTTCCTCTCTTCTTCCCTTTTCCTTTCTCTTCTTCTTCCTTTCCTTCTTTCTTTCCCAGCTGCACTGCTGCAGTCGCAGCCTCAGCCGCGGCCACAGCCTCTTCTTCCTCCCCTGCTCATCTTCCTCTCCTTCTTCTCTTCCAACTGCAGCTGCCATCGCTGCAGCCGCAGCCCCTTCTTTCCCTTCTCTTCTTCCTCTCCTTCCCTTCTTCCTTTCTCTTCCTCTTTCCCTGCCATAGCTGCAGCTGCCACAGCCGCAGCCGCAGCTACTTCTTTCCCTTCTCCTCTTCCTTCTCCTTCCTTTCTTCTTCTTCTCTTCTTCTCCTTCCTCCCCTTCTTCTTCCCGGCGTCACACACACCCTCTCCTCTGTTTCCTCTGCAAGGAACAGAGGTATCACAACCTCTTCTCCTGCTTCCTCTTCTTCTTCTCTTCCTCTTCTTCTTCTTCTGCTCTTCTCCTACCCGACACCCCACACGTCTCCTCTGTTTCCACCTGCAGGAAACAGAGGTGCTGCAGCCCTAGCTGCTGCCACCTCTCGCTCCTCTCCGTCTTCCCTCTCTTTTCCCTCTTCTTCCTCTCCTTCCCTTCTTCCTTTCTCTTCCTCTTTCCCTGCCATAGCTGCAGCTGCCACAGCCGCAGCCGCAGCTACTTCTTTCCCTTCTCCTCTTCCTTCTCCTTCCTTTCTTCTTCTTCTCTTCTTCTCCTTCCTCCCCTTCTTCTTCCCGGCGTCACACACACCCTCTCCTCTGTTTCCTCTGCAGGGAACAGAGGTATCACAACCTCTTCTCCTGCTTCCTCTTCTTCTTCTCTTCCTCTTCTTCTTCTTCTGCTCTTCTCCTACCCGACACCCCACACGTCTCCTCTGTTGCCACCTGCAGGAAACAGAGGTGCTGCAGCCCTAGCTGCTGCCACCTCTCGCTCCTCTCCGTCTTCCCTCTCTTTTCCCTCTTCTTCCTCTCCTTCCCTTCTTCCTTTCTCTTCCTCTTTCCCTGCCATAGCTGCAGCTGCCACAGCCGCAGCCGCAGCTACTTCTTTCCCTTATCCTCTTCCTTCTCCTTCCTTTCTTCTTCTTCTCTTCTTCTCCTTCCTCCCCTTCTTCTTCCCGGCGTCACACACACCCTCTCCTCTGTTTCCTCTGCAGGGAACAGAGGTATCACAACCTCTTCTCCTGCTTCCTCTTCTTCTTCTCTTCCTCTTCTTCTTCTTCTGCTCTTCTCCTACCCGACACCCCACACGTCTCCTCTGTTTCCACCTGCAGGAAACAGAGGTGCTGCAGCCCTAGCTGCAGCCACCTCTCGCTCCTCTCCGTCTTCCCTCTCTTTTCCCTCTTCTTCTCCTTCTCTTCTTCTCCTCTTCCCTTTTCCTCCCCCAAGGCCACACATCTCCTCGCTGCAGCCTTGCCGCAGCTATCGTCCTCTCTTCTTCTTCTTCTTCTTCTTCTTCTTCTTCTTCCCTTTTCATCCTCAACGCCCCACACATCCTCTCCTCTGTTTCCATCTGCGGGAAACAGAGGTGCTGCAGCCCTAGCTGCTGCAGCTGCCTCTCTTTCTCCTCTCCATCTTCCCTCTCTTCTACTTCTTCTTTTCTTCTCTTCTCCCTCTTCTTCCTCTTCTTCCTCTCTTCTTTTCCCTCTTCTTCTCTTCTCCCTCTACTTCTCTTCTTCTTCTCCCCACGCCCCACCGCTTCGCGAAGAAACGGAGAGAGCGTGGGAGGCGGTGGGATAAAACCGAAATTTTCGGTTTTCTTTATTTTCTTCTTTTTACAACTTAACAGTTTAGTCTTTGAAATTTCTATATTTACATATAGGTCCTTCGATTTATAAATAAATCTTTATTAATAATTTACAAAAGTGAGGGATATTACAGCAGCGACCGCAACAAGCATCGCTGCCTCCCACGCGGCGACAACAGCTACATCCCCGCATCCTCGCAGCAACCCTTCATTCCCATAGTGTTGCCACCAATTGCATCACAACAGCAGCACTGAATAGGGCAGTGATTGATGCCATTGACCAACACCAAAAATAGGACTTGAGATTACAGATTTGAAGTCTTACGAAATGGCCATCGATAACTCAGTGAAAGCACAAATGGAAGCATTGGAAATTAGAATTAAGAACCGGTTACAAGAAGTACTTAATGATTTCAAAAAGGACTTACTGGGGAGCCTTAGTAAATTTCAAAAAGGTGGGAGCTCAAGTTCTACATTGCATAGATCTAGAAATACTAGAAAAGGACCCCAAGATTATGACATAATCTACTCATACATGAAGGTGGATGGACAGCTCTCAAAAATTTGTTAGACTTCTATAGTGTTGGAATATCAGAGTAGGTTTGAAAGATTATCAAATCAAGCTACAGATTGGTCGGAACGACAACTTTTGGATAAATTTATTGAAGGTCTTATTCCAGAGATCCGGTGTGAAGTTAAGATTCGTCAACCTCGCAATATGATGTTGAATCTCGGATTTTGATGATGAAACTAATTGATTGTGTTTAGATGTTTAACTGCATTTTGAGTGATGCAGGTCTACTCGATCAGGATTAGACAGTTGACTCAGGAGGAATTGACATTGCGTCGGAGGAGATCACGTCAGGATATTGGACGACAGAAGGCTTTCGGACGTCGGGCATCGGGCCAAGGAGAGCGAAATTGCGCAAAGGATATCGGGGTTGCGGAGGTCAACCGCCGATTGGGCAACAAGCCGCAAGAGAGGATGATGCACCGAAGAATCGGACGAAGCACCAACCAATGACGTGCCGAGCAATAGAATGTCAATTCGCGTTGTAATAATTGTCTAGATCAGAGTAGAGTTTTAGCTTGTGTGTGCAGGATTAACTACGATAACGACGAAGACATAAAGCAAAACAAAGTGTCGGAGTCAAGCACGAAGGATTCATTGCGAGTTCGAGAGTTCGACGGAAGTCCGAAGGTTCGTCGGGAATGCTGCCGGAACTAGTTGAGAATGAGTAGGGAGCTTGCCGAAGGGTTTTTCGGAAGCTCGCCGGAAGGTTCGTTGGAAGTTCGCGGAGCTCGCCGAGAAAGATCGGAGATTGCCGAAGAAGCTCGTTGGAACTCTTCAAGATCAAATCGTGAAGTCTAGGAGCTTGCTGGGAGTCCGCAGAATTGTTTCCGAGAGTTTATCGGAAAACCGTCGGAAGTTCGCTGGAAGCTCGCTGGAAGCTCGCTGGAAGAAGTCTTGACTTATAGACTTTGTAATAGCTTAGAAAATATCTTTAAATTCGTAGTTAGCACGTTACTTAGGGTTAGGATTAGGTGTCAATCCTATAAACCAAGTAGGGGCCAATTGGGCTCTAGTTCGGACTGGTTTGGGCCAATTTTGGAGCCCAACTAGTGAGCTGAAATAGTGTAGGCGGTGGCACCGCCAGATTTGGCGGTGGCATCGCCTAGCACTCGAGAGCCAGGCGGTGGCACCGCTTAGCACTCGAGAGCCAGGCGGTGGCACCGCCCAGCACCCGAGAGCTGGGCGGTGGCACCGCTTGGCTGGGCGGTGGCACCGCCAGCATCGTGAACCAAAGAGAATTCAAATTTTGGAGCCAAAATTTGAATCCTCTTGAGGCCTATAAATACCCCTCAAATCTCAGTTGAGATTACAACCTTTTGAAAAGCAATAGTTTGAGTTAAGAGCCTTAGAATAGTCTTTGCAAGCCTTGTTTTTCATATTGTTTAAGTGTTCACCTCCTCTCATCTTGTTGAAAAGAATTGTAAGAGTGTGAACCACTTGTAAAGGTTGTAAGAGGGGTATTAGTCCTTCCCCTACAAGAAATTTGCTAGTGGAAGTTGGAAGCCTCTTTGAAGAAGGCTTCGCAAGTGGATGTAGGTCATTTTGACCGAACCACTTTAAAAACTACTGCGTCATCTGGTTTGCATCCTACTCTTGCCATTTACATACTGCAAACTTCTCTACTTAGTTACTACGCTTCCATACGTTTCTAAGTTATCAAGCTTCTAAAATCGGTTTCCATTGACATTGCTTTTCATCGTACGAAAGATTTATCAAAACCAAAGTTTTAATCCGCTGCACTAATTCACCCCCTCCTCTTAGTGCCGCTCCGATCCTAACAATTGGTATCAGAGCCCGGTATTTCTCTTTTCGGATTTACACCCGAGAGAAATGGCTCTTCATAGCTTTAAAGAGGGTTTATCGGTTTTTCGTCCACCGTTGTTTAACGGATTGGACTACACTTATTGGAAAACTCGAATGAGAGTTTTCTTACTTTCTTTGGATTTGAATTTATGGCACATAGTCGAAAATGGATTTGAAATGTCTTCTCTTCCAATGAACTATTGGAATGATTCGGAGAAGAAGATGTTTTCTCTAAATGCAAAGGCTATGAATGCCTTATATTGTGCACTTGACAAAAATGAATTTAATCGTGTTTCGATGTGTAACTCGGCTTTTGATATTTGGCGAACACTTGAAATCACGCACGAGGGAACTAGTAGAGTCAAAGACTCGAAAGTTAACATTTTATTGCATGATTTTGAGCTTTTTCGAATGCAACCAAGTGAGACTATAGGCGACATGTACACCCGTTTCACGAATGTCGTCAATAATCTAAGAGTTCTTGGTAAATCTTTTTCAAATTTTGATCTTGTAAGCAAGATCTTAAGATCCCTTCCCAAAAGGTGGGATCCTAAAATAACCGCAATACAAGAAACAAAAGATTTAAATATTTTTCCACTTGAAGAACTAATTAGTTCGTTGATGACATATGAAATGGTGCACAATACACATGATGAACACGATGAACGAAATCACCTTCCAAAGAACAGGAAGGATTTGGAACTCCGGACAAATGAATACCACTTGAGCGATGACTCAAGTGATGAGGACAATGATGAACTTGAACTTCGAACACTAAATCTTAATAAGTTTATTAAACAAAAATCTAAAATAAATAATGAACTTGAATAGAGGAAGAGGCCAAAGAAGAGAAAGGCAGATGAATCAAAAACTTCCAAAGGTGAAACGACGAATTGGGCTTTGACGAGCTTCGACTACAAGGTAAGTAACTCAACTCTCTTGAATTATTTTGAAATTACATAATACTTTTCATGAGTTATTTTTAATTTAGTTTAGGATTAATTACATGAAAATAAAAAAATTAGAAATCATGCTTATCATTCAAGTAATTTTGAAAATAATCATGAAAATTGTATGTTTATGATAAACAAAATGATTTTGATTAAAAATGCCTTATGAAATATGATATCATGCCTAATAAATTTAATTTTTGAAGCTATGCATGATGATGATGAGTTTTGGGTAATTTATAGTTTATTGATAATTGATGATTTCCACAATGATCTTTTACAATTTATGGATTATCGATTTATATCATGATGAAAGTTGCTTTCGAAAATGATGCACGGCTTTTGTATGCAAACTAAGCATGAAAAGATAGATTCACCTAAAAAGAAAAATGTATGACTACAACAAATAACAAATGATTTTGGTTGAAAATACTTTATACTCAATGAAACTATCATTGATGAATATGCTTTATGTTTAATAGTTTCTTTGGCTTATATGCCTTATCATGATAAACGTTTTGAAAAGTTTGTATCATACTTGATGATTGTTATACATGATGATTTATTAGTCTTGAAGTTATTCAATTTTGATTAAATGAAATCATGTTTGACTTGAAGTAATGAGTTGAAATAATTTTTTTTTGAATTATGTGTTGCATTTTTTTTATGATTTTTGATCTTTCCGTTTTAAACGATGATGCATGGATTTAAAAAAAAAAAAAAGGGGGACATGCATGTATGGAATCAATCAATAAGTTGAAACAAAAGGAAGAAAGAATTTTTTATTAAAAAATTTCTTTTTCTCTATCTTATTGATTTATACCTAAGAGACCAATAAACTTATTTATGCCATTTTGAATCTCTTGAAAGAAATATTGAGATTTTGATGATTTGGACGATTTGAATTTAAATGAGTTTTTATCCAAATTCATGATCTTGATTCCGTGATATTTACAAATTAAGATTTATTATTAATCAAGATTTTTTCATTAATCGATCTCTTAAGATTTTCTTTTGATTATTTATGAGTAGGTTTTCAAAAAGAAATCATGCCTTTTGGTATTCACATGTTCTAATCTTTCATGATATGATTTTTATGCAATTCCTTGTATTCATGAAATGTTTATCGCATCACCCAATTACTTTCTTCTTGATATTCCTTATGTGGCGATATAAAATTATGCAAGAAATACTCTTGATATTATTTTGATGCATACAAATGAAAAGTTATGATCATGAATGGTAGGATGAAATTTGACAAGTTAATACCATCATGATTTGAAACATTTATGATTTGAAATTATGCATGCAATTGCTTTTTATTGTGATGATATATGCATATAATGTGTATCATGAATACTTTATTATCATACATGAAAATAGTGATAAATATTTTGAAAATAAATGTTTCTATCATGTTAGATGATTTTACATTTTGTGCATGATGAGTTATAGTGATGATTGAAACAATAATTGAAATAATATGAATGATGATTTGGAATCATGCATATAATGATGAGTTTATATGTTTTAAAAATATATATGATGATTTGGTATTTTGTATGCAATACTTTAATGTACAATAATGATGCACACAATGATGAAATATTCATGATAAAATTATTATTTTAATATTCATGACTTGAATCTTCCTTTCTTTTTGCCAATGACAAAAGGAGAGAAAGAGTTGCTAATGTGCTATCTTGAATTGATGTAAAGGGTAATCTCAAAGATAAATTAGCTACCTTGCACAAGTCAAGAAAATGCAAAAACTTGCTTACTTTTTTTGCACATCTAAAGAAAAGATACAAATGTAACACTTGCCAAATTGTTTGCTTGCCTCATGTAAAACATGGTCCCTTGCTAGTTTGGTATTTTGCTAAGGAAGCAAAAATGACACTTCTCAAAAGAGAAGAAAGAGCTTACTTTCTTGAACATCTTTAATATGCTAGCTAGCATGATGTACAATTTGCTATCTTGAACATTACAAAGAAATACTATCATGCACATTGCAAAGAAAAGCAAATATGCCAACTTGCACATCTTTAAATTTGCTAGCTTGTATGTAGTAAAACTTGCATATCGTAAAAGTTGCTAGCTTATAGAGAAGCAAATAATTGCTATCTCGAAAGAAGCAAAAAATGCAAAACTTAGAAAACTTGCAATATAATTGCTCTTGCCATGCTTTGTATCAAAAATAGGTTGATATCTTTAAAAGCATCGCATTAATTTTTTTAGTATTGCAATGTATCACATGTATTGCAAATTGAAATTTTTGAGACTATTATCATATCATGTTTAACAATTGATGTCTTTCATGACATGATTTTCTTTGCAATTTTTGTCTTGTATATATCATGTGATGATTGAAATATTGATTGATGCAAATTCATAATTTATGTAAAAGTCTAAATCATTGGTTCCTCTCCTTCTTTTCGACAATGACATAGGGGGAGAAAGATTGCTAACTCAAGGCAAATCCTGGCTAGCTTGTACTCTTCCCTTCTTTTCGACAAAAACAAAGGGGAGAAAGCTTTTGCTAGTTAGAACATGCAAAAAAAAGCAAAGTGCAATCTTGCACAAGAAGCAAGTGTTGAATTGCCATGATTGAACTTAAGAATCTTACTATGCTTTTGTGCTTATATGTTGTGATGAAAATCTAGCTCATGCTATAAAAACTTGAATATCTTTTAAAATAGCTAGAGCTACTTCTCCTTTTTGTTGATGACATAGGGGGAGAAGTATATTGATGACTTCATGCATTGAATTGAATATTTTATATATTTGCATGATGGTTTAAATGTTTATCAGAACATGTGATGAATGTTACTTGGATTTGGGATAATCCAAGTGTTCTATCAATGGCACATTGATAGGGGGAGTTTGGTTAAACTCCGAGGAGTTGAGGTTAACTCCGTTAGTCATCAATTAGTTGTCATCATCAAAAAGGGGGAGATTGTTGAATCTCGGATTTTGATGATGAAACTAATTGATTGTGTTTAGATGTTTAACCGCATTTTGAGTGATGCAGGTCTACTCGATCAGGATTAGACAGTTGACGCAGGAGGAATTGACATTGCGTCGGAGGAGATCACGTTAGGATATTGGACGACAGAAGGCTTTCGGACGTCGGGCATCGGGCCAAGGAGAGCGAAATTGCGCCAAGGATATCGGGGTTGCGGAGGTCAACCGCCGATTGGGCAACAAGCCACAAGAGAGGATGATGCACCGAAGAATTGGACGAAGCACCAACCAATGACGTGCCGAGCAACAGAATGTCAATTCGCGTTGTAATAATTGTCTAGATCGGAGTAGAGTTTTAGCTTGTGTGTGGAGGATTAACTACGATAACAACGAAGACATAAAGCAAAACAAAGCGTCGGAGTCAAGCACAAAGGATTCATTGCGAGTTTGACAGAAGTCTGAAGGTTCGTCGGGAATGCTACCGGAACTAGCTGAGAATGAGTAGGGAGCTTGCCGAAGGTTTTTCGGAAGCTCGCCGGAAGGTTCGTTGGAAGTTCGCGGAGCTCGCCGAGAAAGATCGGAGCTTACCGAAGAAGCTCGTTGGAACTCTTCAAGATCAAATAGTGAAGTCTAGGAGCTTGCCGGGAGTCCGCAGAATGGTTTCCGAGAGTTTATCGGAAAACCATCGGAAGTTCGCTGGAAGCTCGCCGGATGAAGTCTTGACTTACAAACTTTATAATAGCTTAGAAAATATCTTTAAATTCATAGTTAGCACGTTACTTAGGGTTAGGATTAGGTGTCAATCCTATAAACCAAGTAGGGGCCGATTGGGCTCTAGTTCGGACTGGTTTGGGCCAATTTTAGAGCCCAACTAGTGAGCTGAAATAGTGTAGGCGGTGGCACCTCCAGATTTGGCGGTGGCACCGCCTAGCACCCGAGAGCCAGGCGGTGGCACCGCTTGGGCTAGGCGGTGGCACCGCCCAGCACCCGAGAGCTGGGCGGTGGCACCGCTTGGCTGGGCAGTGGCACCGCCAGCATCGGGAACCAAAGAGAATTCAAATTTTGGAGCCCAAATTTGAATCCTCTTGAGGCCTATAAATACCCCTCAAATCTCAGCTGAGATTACAACCTTTTGAAAAGCAATAGTTTGAGTTAAGAGCCTTAGAATAGTCTTTGCAAGCCTTGTTTTTCATATTGCTTAAGTGTTCACCTACTCCCATCTTGTTGAAAAGAATTGTAAGAGTGTGTTGGAAAATCATGGGGGCGACATCACATGCGCAGCGGAAGAACAAGAAAACAAAATCCCCGATTCCCAAAAAGATGTTCGTCGTCGTGCGAAGATTGGTGCGCAAAAATCCGTGAAACATGAAACTGCGTATAGAGTAGATTGTGTTACCTAGGGAGATCGTATATCCCTGTTTCCTTGCAGATCCTTAGGAGAGGGTAAAGGAGGTCAAGCGTCATCTTCTCTAGCGGTGATCCACACAGTAGGGTTGCGACGACGCTCCTCAAAAACTCCAGGCCTGATCTGAGGTGGAGAGGAAGAGGAGAATAGGAAAGGCAAGCAAAGGCTCTTGCCTATGAGGCTCTGAATCCCTCCTATTTATAGAGGTCCCCTGTCAAACCCTAATGGGTCCTCCCCTAGTGGGTATTGGATCTGCATCCAATAAGATAAGGGCTCCGTCGGATATCTCATATCCGAACCTCTACTCATCGCAATCCCTACCATATGTGTGTGACCCTCTAGGCCCAATATCGAGCTGGCCGTGAGTCATACCTGTCAGAACTCCTTCTAACTCAGTGAATTATTATCTCTGTAATAATTCACTCGACTCATCGACTACGGACGTACTAGGCCACTACGCCGTAGTCCCCAGACGATACAGGGGAATCTAATCCATTGGACCTGTCTGTCCTCAGTTACCGTGTACCTATAGTCCCTTATCCATCTAATATCCCAGAGACCGTATATTGAGCATAGTGGTGTCAGACCCATACGGTTTCTACTCGAGTCTCGCTCTAATCGGATTCTCCCGGAGAACTCTTTCTCTCTCAACCCCAATGACCCTGGCCAGGGATTTGTCTGAGCAAGAACACATGGGATATTCCTCTCATGACGCCGAGAGTGGATGATCCTCTATCGACACTCAATAGTCCTCGTAAGGTCGACTACCACTCCCAATGACCAACTGTACTAGATCTGGGACAGCCAAACCTATAAGTCTGGTATTAAAGAGTGGAGCACTCATACAGGACATCCTTGGTGTCTCAAGTCTAAGGACCAGATACACCACTAGGACTACGGAATCGCTGTCTGACAATAAGGCATCATTAACCATCCAGCATTCCGTAAGCGGATCAATCAGTGAACTCATTCTCCAATGAGCACCTGTACTGTATCCCTAGTGTCCCTACACGAGCAGCTACGAGACCAACTGCATCCATCATATGGACGGGTATACAACACACCAGTCTATCCGGTTATCACGATGTCCCTCTCTAGTAACCTATGACCGGGATCATTTAGGATATGTGTTTAAAGGTGAATCGATCTCATTATCGTGATCTAATCACGATCCGATTCCCATTGCACAAATCCAAGGACATCACAATATATGTATGCATTTATGCAATAGTTATAAAGTGATATATGCCAAAATATAATAAGCAAAAAGATTCTGTATCAAGTCACACGTGCCATCACTCACGTGATTGTCTTGCTGGGCACCTATGACTAGCAATCTCCCACTTGACCTAAAGCCAATCACCTTTGTTTCTGATCCCCATCAGACCCCTGTGACGCACAAAGACAATATGAGACAACGGCTTTGTCAGTGGATCTGCAATGTTATCTTCAGATGGAACTATTTCCACTGCTACATCTCCTCGGGTTACGATCTCTCTGATAAGCTGGAACCTCCTCAGAACACTTCTGATGAGACCCGGGTTCCCTTATTTGAGTAATCATCCCATTATTATCGCAATATAAGGAGATCGGCTCCTCGCTACCCAGCACGACTCCCAAATCTGTGATGAACTTCTTCACCCAGACTCCCTCCTTTGCTACATCTAATGCAGCAATGTACTCCGCCTCCGTGGTCGAGTCAGTAGTGGTATCTTGCTTGGAACTCTTCCAGCACACTGCTCCTCCATTCAAGGTGTACACATACCCTGAATTCGACTTGCTATCATCGACATCAGACTGAAAACTTGAGTCAGTGTAGCCTTCAACCTTAAGGCTATTACCTCCATATACTAACAAAAGATCCTTAGTCCTTCTCAAGTACATAAGGATACACTTTACTGCTTTCCAGTGCTCCAAGCCTGGATCCGCCTGATACCTGCTCGTGACACTCAGAGCATGCGCTATATCAGGCCTAGTACATAGCATGACATACATAATAGACCATATTGCTGAGGCATAAGGTATCATATCCATGTTCGCCCTTTCTTAGAATTTTCAATGCCAAACATTTTGATAATAGTTTCTATGTACCTGGACTGGGACAAGCCAAGCATCCTCTTGGATCTATCTCTATAGATTCTAATCCCCAAGATATAGGATGCTTCTCCTAAGTCCTTCATGGAGAACTGTCTAGATAACCAAGCCTTTACCGTGGATAGCATTCCTACGTCATTCCCAATGATCAGGATGTCATCCACATATAACACCAAAAAGGTGATAGCGCTCCCACTTACCTTCCTGTACACACAAGGCTCATCTTCGTTCTTAACGAAGTCATAAGATCTGATTGCCTCATCAAATCTTATGTTCCAACTTCGGGAAGCTTGCTTTAGTCCATAAATGGATCTAAGCAACCTACACACCTTATCTGGGCAGTTCTTGGACACGAATCCCTCAGGTTGCATCATATACACCTCCTCCACGAGGTTCCCATTGAGGAATGCGGTTTTCACATCCATCTGCCAGATCTCATAATCATAGTGTGCTGCAATAGCCAATAGAATTCTGATGGATTTTAGCATTGCTACGGGTGAGAAGGTTTCGTCGTAGTCAACATCTTGCCTTTGACAATACCCCTTAGCCACTAGCCTTGCTTTATTGGTCTCTACCTTTCCATCTACTCCGATCTTTTTCTTAAAGATCCATTTGCAACCGATGGGTACAATACCTTCGGGCGCAACAACTAGGTTCCAAACCTTATTGGAGTACATAGAATCCATCTCAGAATTCATGGCTTCTTGCCACTTCCCGGAGTCTATACTCATAATAGCCTCCTCGTAGGTCTGAGGATCAATATCCTCAACATCCTCTCCTCTAATATGTCCCACATATCTCTCAGGAGGATGAGATACTCTATCAGACCTGCGTAAAGTTGAAAATTGTGTATTAGGTACCTGAACAGACTTGGGCTGTAGAGTGGTGCTTGAGCTTGGTTCTCCAACCTCGCTCAATTCTATCATTCTCCCACTATCTCCGCCAAGAATGTGTTCCTTCTCAAGGAACACTACTCTCTTAGCTACAAAGACCTTTTGATCCTCGAGATGATAGAAATAATACCCACAAGTTTCCTTGGGGTGTCCCACAAATTTGCATCGCTCTGTCCTTGATTCTAACTTATCGAGGTTGTGTCTTTTAATGTGGGCAGGGCAGCCCCAAATCTTAACAACCTTAAGATCAGGCTTCTTCCCTTTCCATATCTCATATAGTGTAGACACTACCGACTTAGTTGGAACTCTGTTCAGAAGGTAAGCTGTGGTCTCTAAGGCATATCCCTAGAATAAGATGGGTAGGTCAGCGAAACTCATCATGGACCGTACCATATCTAATAGCGTATGATTCCTCCTTCCAAAGACACCATTGAGCTGAGGTGTATAAGGAGGTGTCGATTGGGATAATATCCCATGGTCCTTGAGGAACTGAGTAAACTCTGTACTTAAGTACTCACCTCCTCGATCTGATCGAAGAGTTTTGATACTCTTTCCAGTTTGGTTCTCCACCTCATTCCTATACTCTCTGAATTTCCCAAAGGCCTCGGACTTGTACTTCATTAAGTACACATATCCATACCTTGAGAAATCATCAGTAAATGTAATGAAGTAGGAGTAACCTCCAATGGCATGAGTTGACATGGGTCCACATACATCACTATGTATGAGTTCCAACAACTCAGTGACTCTCTCTCCAATTCCACTAAATGGAGAGTTGGTCAATTTTCCACGAATGCAAGGTTCACAAGTTGCATATGACACGTAGTCGAATGGATCTAGATTGTTGAATCTCGTATTTTGATGATGAAACTACTTGATATATGTTTATAATTTAATATGCGTTTTGAGTGACGCAGGATGCTTTGATCAGGATGAGACAATTAAAGCAGGAACATCATGTTGTACCGGAGGAACATGTCAGAAGATTGGACGTCGGGCCAGTGGATCGGTCGACGTATCGACAGAAGGCTTCGGGCCGTGGACTCGAGCATCGGGCCAAGAAGAGCGGGTATTGTGCCAAGGATATCGGAGTTGCGGAGTCAACTGGCCGATTGGGCAATAGGCTGCAGGAAAGGACGATGCGCCGAAGAATTGGACGAAGCGTCGAGGGACCAATGACATGCCGAACAACTTGGTTAATTGCTTAGGATTAATTGTCTCGATCAAAGTTTTGTTTTAAGTGTGCAGGATTAACTACGATGAAAGTTAGACAAGCAGCACGAGTTGCGCCGGAGTCAAGTTCATGATCACGTTGGGAGTTCGAGAGTTCGACGGAAGTTCGGACGGTCGTCGGAGGTTCTGCGAGAACAGATCCGAGAAGTCCAAAAGCTTGCCAAGCGAAGCTCGTCGGAACTTGCCAAATGGATCGTCGCAAAGTCCAGGAGTTTGCCGGAAGTCCGCAGGAGCATCACCGAGAGTTCATCGGATGATCGACGGAAGTTCGCCGGAAACTCGCCGAAAGAAGCGATTGACGCATCGAAGCAAAGCTACAAAAATTGTCTTAGATCTAATCGTAGTTAGCACGTTGATTAAGTTGGAAAATGGGAGGTGATCCCATTAGCTTAATCTTGGGGCAATTGGGCCCCTGAAAGACTGAAATTGGGCCGAATGGAGCTAACCATTCGGACCCTGATTGCACCAGGAGGTGCAACCGCCTAGGCCAGGAGGTGGCACCGCCTGGGCTAAGCCTCCCAGCGAGACTGGGCGGTGCAACCTCCCCAGCCGGGAGGTGGCACCGCCTGAGCTCAGTCTTCGAGCAAGACTGGGCGGTGCAACCTCCCTAACAGAGAGGTGGCACCGCCTGAGCTCAGTCTTCGAGCAAGACTGGGCGGTGCAACCTCCCTGACAGAGAGGTGGCACCGCCTGAGCTTGGTCTTCGAGCTCTGCCAGGCGGTGCAACCTCTCCAGTCAAGAGGTGCAACCGCCTGATCCCGGAATTCCGGGATTTGATCGTTTTGAGCTCCAAATTTGAATTGGGTTGGGGCCTATAAATACCCCACCCATTCAGCACTGAAAAGAGTAAGAACTTACCCGAAATCTTGATCTTTTCAGTGGTTCTTAGAGCTCAAAACTGCTAGTTTTTCCTCCTCCTTCTGTTCTTCAAGTTTGAGTTGTAAAGAGAGGAGAGAAAACATTTGTAAGGGTTGTCTCCTAAGCCCGTCAAAAGGAGTGAATCTGTAAGAGGGTAGTTGGCCTTCGCCTATTGAAGGAAGGCCTCTAGTTGACGTCGGTAACCTCATCGGTGGAGGAAGCCAAAAGTGGAGTAGGTCAAGACTGACCGAACCACTCTAAATCTCTGGTTTGCGTTTATTTTGAGCACTTTATTATTACTGCAAACCTCCTACATAGCTACTGCTCTCTGCGCCTTTACGAACGAGTTCTGTGCAGTTTACGTTCACGTCTTAATTCCATTTACAAACTGCAAACTGCTCTCTGCGCTTTTACGAACGAATTCTGTGCAGTTTACGTTTACGTCTTGATTCCATCTACAAACTGCAAACTATCTCTCTGCGCTTTTACAAATGAGTTCTGTGCAGTTTACGTTTACGTCTTGATTTCACTTACAACTGTAAACTGTCTTCTGCGCTTTGACGAACAAGGTTCTGTGCAGTTTACGTTTACGTCTTGATTTCATTTAGAACTGCAAACTATCATCTACGTTTAGACGCAAACTGCGTTTAGACGCAAACTGCGTTTAGACGTAAACTGCGCTTAGACGCAAACTGCGTTTAGATGCAAACTGCGTTTAGACGTAAACTGCGTTTAGACGTAAACTGCGCTTAGACGCAAACTGTGTTTAGACGCAAACTGCGCTTAGACGCAAACTGCGCTTAGACGCAAACTGTGTTTATACGCAAACTGCGCTTCGACGCAATCTGCGCTTAGACGCAAACTGCACTTAGATACAAACTGAGAATTAGCTTTTGCATCATAATAGTTTTTATTGAACGAACGCAGCTTTTGGTTTTAATCGCTGTAAGTTTTCCGCTGCACTAATTCACCCCCCCCCTCTTAGTGCTCTCGATCCTAACAATTGGTATCAGAGTGGGGTATTTCTCATTTCGGATTTACACCCGAGAGAAATGGCTCTTCAAGAGGGCTTTTTGGTCTTTCGTCCACCGTTCTTTAAAGGATTGGACTACACTTATTGGAAAACTCGAATGAGAGTTTTCTTGATTTCTCTAAATCTGGATTTATGGAATATCGTTGAAAACGGTTTTCAACTTCCCTCTAAACCGACGAACGAATGGTCGGATTTGGAGAAGAAGTATTTCTCTTTAAACGCAAAGGCTATGAATGCCTTATTTTGCGCTTTGGACAAAAATGAGTTCAATCGGATTTATACGTGCGAAACAGCTTTTGACATTTGGCGAACACTTGAAATCACGCACGAGGGAACTAGTAGTGTCAAAGACTCGAAAGTTAACTTTTTATTGCATGATTTCGAGCTTTTTCGAATGCAACCAAGCGAGACTATAGGCGACATGTACACCCGTTTCACGGATGTCGTCAATAGTTTAAGAGCTCTTGGAAAATGTTTTTCGGACTTTGAACTCGTAAACAAGATTTTGCGTTCTCTTTCTAAGAAGTGGGATTCAAAAGTAACTGAAATAAAAGAAGCTAAAAACCTAAATAACTTACCACTTGAAGAACTAATTGGTTCATTGATGACATATGAAATGGTGCACAATGCACATGATGAACATGTTGAACATAATTACCTTCCAAAGAACAGGAAGGATTTGGAACTCTGGACAAATGAATGCCACTTGAGCGATGACTCAAGTGATGAGGACAATGATGAACAAAACAACCTTCCAAAGAACAGGAAGGATTTGGGACATAGAACATTTGAAGACCACTCGAGCATAAGCTCAAGTGATGGTGAACTTAAACTACAAATGAAACGAAAATTAAAAAGCAAAAAGAATCAAACTACTTGCTTTAAACGCAAGAAGAAGAACAAAAATTGGGATGAATCGAGCTCCTCCGAAGAAGAGAAAGTCAACAAAAGCAAGGCGGCAAACTACGCCTTAACAGCCCACAATGATGAGGTAATCGAAATCCCCCTAATTTATTTTGAAATTACTTGATGCTTTCATGATGTATTTTTCTCTTTTAGTTTAGAATTAATTTTCTTAAAAATTACATGTTAAAAAAATTATTATGATCATACTAAGTAATTTCGAAAATGATAATATTGCATATTTTATGATAATAAAATAAAATGATCTTGATTGAAAATATGAAATCATGGTTAAGAAGTAATAATGTGCATTACGTTGATTTCCATTGTTATTTCTCGATTTTGATTAAAGATCATGTTTGATTTGAAGAAATGCATAATGATGAAATTAAATATTTCGATTGACAATTTCATGCATGAGATATACATGATGATTTTTGTGATTGATGGTTTTATGATGAAATTCATTTTACGATCCTAAACGTTGATGCATGTTTTCATTTGACATAAATGAAAAGGCATGCTAACATGAAATCGATCACTTAAGATGAAACACTTAAAAAAGGGGAGAAATATATGAATTGATGCTATAAACACTATGCTATGATTATCCCATGCTTGCATCACCAAGAAATATATGATTGCTATCATTGCTATATGCCCTGTATCAAGATATCAAACAAAAATTTGCATCATACGAGCTGATATCTTACCATGTGATGCAATGCTACACTTGCCAAAATATTCGAAATGTGTACATCATGCCTTGTATCAAGATATCAAACAAAATCTTGCTTCACAGTTTTATGCATTGATATCTTACCATATGATGAAATGCTACAATTGATGAACACTTGAAATGTAATCCTCTATCTTATTGATTTTTCAATAAATCTATGCTTGTCATACATGAATTTATTGAATGTAATTTTGAGGATGATTTCAGATTTGACAAATGCTTGATTCGTATTTACGACATAAGATACACTTTAAATATGAATCATGCATCAATCATGTTAAATGCTTCAATCATTTTCTATCTCTAGAGTTCTCGATTTTGATGAAATACAAGTGATAAATTCATTTATGATATCTTGTAAATCACTTGAATTATGAATGAGTTTTTTATGATGCGTTAAAAGAATCACTTAAAAAGAAAATGCTTTTCCCATCTTATCGAGATTAATGATTTCATGATATTGTGTGAATCTCGAAATTGATTTTGATGAAATAATAATAACGTTATTCATGTTATGAATCTTAAAAATGATAATATGCTTCATGTGATAATATGAATACACGAAACACTTATGATATGATTTTTATACAATTCCGTGTATTCATAAAATATTTATCTCCTCATTCAATAACTTTTCTTGATATTCCTTATGAGATGAAATGAAATAATGCATGAAATACAAATGAGGAGTTATTGATCATGCATGGTAGGATATAATTTGACAAAATTGATACCATCATGATATGAAACATTTATGATTTGCAATTATGCATGCAATACTTGTGCTTTCTAATTATGATGTGATGTATTGCATATGATGTAAATCATGATGAGTGCTAAGTTACACATTTTGAGAAGAAATTGCTATATTGAAACATTAATGTAATTATGAATGATGATATGATATTATGCATGTAATACTTCAACTTATGATAATGCAATGATAAAATATTCATGATGAAAAATTGTCTTGACATTCATAACTTGATTATTCATCCTTTGTCATGATTTTGAAATCGTTGTAAAAGGAAAAAGAACTACAAAACTGTATTCTTCCTTTCTTTTTGACAATGACAAAGGGGGAGATAGCTAGCTTGCACAAGTCAAGAAGATGCAAAAACTTAATTGCTAGCTTGCCTATCTTAAGTAGCAAAGATTGCTAACTTGCTTATTTCAAGAAGCAAAAGTTGTCTTCTTGAACATCACCATCTTGAATATCTCAAGAAGCAAGACTTGCAACCTGCACATTACAATAGGAAGCAATAATCATGAGCCTACACAAGAAAGTTATCTTGCATTTGCTTTCGAAGTTTTTGCTAACTTGTATATCGTAAAAAAATTGCTAGCTTGTAGTCTAAAGAGAAGCGAAAAGTTGCTATCTCAAAAGAAGCAAATGTGCTATCTTGCCTATCTCAAGAGGCAAAAATGCTAACTTGCACATCTAGCAAAACTTGACAAATTTGCATATCTCAAGAAGCAAGAGTTGCTTTCTTGAACATCTCTAAATTGCTAGCTTGCATGTTCTAAAAGTGCTATCTTGTATACTGTAGAACTTGCATATCTGAAACTTGATAGCCTGAATATTCTAAGCATAATGTAACATTTGCTAAATTTTTTGGCTTCAAAACTGCATGATGATAAAACTTGATAATATGTTTTTCATGCAATAAGTTAAACCAATATCACAAACACTTGATTGTGATACTTCTCCTTTTTGTTGATGACAAAGGGGGAGAAGTATGTTGATGAAAGTATGTTGATGACATGACATGTGATGCATAAGTTTATGCATATGTTCATGTTGACGTGTTGCAAGTATTCATGATGAATATTGCAATGACTTGAATTCAGTTTGAATTCAAGGTTCTATCAATATGGCATATTGATAGGGGGAGTTTGTTTAAACTCCGGGAGTTAAGTTTAACTCCGTCATCAAGTGGTTGTCATCATCAAAAAGGGGGAGATTGTTGAATCTCGTATTTTGATGATGAAACTACTTGATATATGTTTATGATTTAATATGCGTTTTGAGTGACGCAGGATGCTTTGATCAGGATGAGACAATTAAAGCAGGAACATCATGTTGTACCGGAGGAACATGTCAGAAGATTGGACATCGGGCCGGTGGATCGGTCGACGTATCGACAGAAGGCTTCGGGCCGTGGACTCGGGCATCGGGCCAAGAAGAGCGGGTATTGTGCCAAGGATATCGGAGTTGCGGAGTCAATTGGCCGATTGGGCAATAGGCTGCAGGAAAGGACGATGCGCCGAAGAATTGGACGAAGCGTCGAGGGACCAATGACATGCCGGACAACTTGGTTAATTGCTTAGGATTAATTGTCTTGATCAAAGTTTTGTTTTAAGTGTGCAGGATTAACTACGATGAAAGTTAGACAAGCAGCAGGAGTTGCGCCGGAGTCAAGTTCATGATCACGTTGGGAGTTCGACGGAAGTTCGGACGGTCGTCGGAGGTTCTGCGAGAACAGATCCGAGAAGTCTAGAAGCTTGCCAAGCGAAGCTTGTCGGAACTTGCCAAGTGGATCGTCGCAAAGTCCAGGAGTTTGCCGGAAGTCCGCAGGAGCATCACCGAGGGTTCATCGGATGATCGACGGAAGTT